>NC_136893.1:31864519-32464519 GCF_949152265.1 Phoxinus phoxinus | reverse complement strand
AAGAGCGGGTAGCTTTTAGATCTATCTCATTGACTCGTATTTATTAACTTTCAACAGTTCAGAAACAGTCATAATATATGGTTTTAATAAATGCACAACTACAGAATATATGGACTACTCAAGATACACCGATTATATATGTTTGTACATATCTTACATGTGAACAAACAAGACACGAATAACAGATAAGAGAGAGAAGGTGAGAGAGATAAAGTTCTCGGGAGGGGCGCGCCGTGCCGAA
This sequence comes from Phoxinus phoxinus, assembly GCF_949152265.1. Taxonomy (NCBI): domain Eukaryota; kingdom Metazoa; phylum Chordata; class Actinopteri; order Cypriniformes; family Leuciscidae; genus Phoxinus; species Phoxinus phoxinus. Next base: position 32,464,278 of record NC_136893.1, on the reverse strand, counting down.
GCACGCGCTGAGGTTGTAGAGAGAAAATGAGAGAAAGAATGGTCACGAGTGACCATAGAACGGCACAAATCACAGAAACCTGGAGAGACATCAATGCATCGAACCTTAAAACATTAAAACTCGTTAGAGTGTGATACTTGCAAAAAGGATCGTTGTGTGAGTGTGGCTGAGACCAGCCTGCGTGTGCTCGCGGAGCAGAGCGCGCGTTCTCGTGCTGAGGCGCGTTCTCTTGTGAAGCTTCGGAGCAGGGCGCGTGCTCGTTGCCAGAGCACGTTTTCGCGGGAGCTTTGAAGGCTGGTTGAAAGGGAAGTTGCTGAAGGAATTCAGGCTTCGTTCGTTTCACTCTTGGGTAGAAGCGAACAAAGTGGAATTTGAAGTTGAAACAAAAACTGAGATAAAGAAAATAAAAGCAGACGGACTCCGGAGGAGTCGATATCGCAGACTGTTCACATGACTAGGTCGGGTAGCCAGAGCAGGAAGCGGAGTTTTGGGGGAGCTTTGGCTTTTTAAAGAATGTATAGCTCCACCTTCGTTTGGCGCGAGTAGCCAATAACCTTCAGTGATTCGAAAGCGGGAAACTCTCTTTATCCTGTCAGAGAAGAGACCCCCGGCTGTATAATTTATGATAGGGCTTTTAGTAATTCCTATGACTGGAAAGAATTCATATCGAAATAATCATATCATTGCAGTCTATTATCGAGATTCAACTCCGTTAGGTCTTAAGATTCAAAATGGTATCAAACACATAATTTTCAGATTATATGATAACAAAGTTACATAAAATATACAGATTAGAAGCATTTAGATTTTGATTAATACACGTTAATATTGAAATCAATTCCACATCGGTCGTGACACATAAATGGCAACACAAAAATATCAAGTCCATTTGTTGAGGTCTTAAATATGATTCTGTTGAATAAAGTCTCTTGGTGTGTGCGTGCTTATCTCTCTGGAGACGTGGGTGTCCTGTTACATGTGTTCCTTAATGTGAGGAATTTTGGGTGTCACGTGTCTCTTTGTGTGTGTGTTGTAATGGAGAAAGAGACAAAGACCTCTTGTCTGTTCAGGCAAATTAATGAAGTGTTCGCGAGAATCGCGATTCCCTAATTTGACCAGATGTCAGTCAATGTTGCTACATATTCCCCCTTTTTGTTCGATTAAGTCAGGGGATGGACTTCATCGAACAACAACTTAGCACAATGGATGACAGGTGGTTTGCTGGGCTGATGGTTCAGCTCAAATGAGGATGAGGTGGTCGATGGCTTGGCACCCCCTTTCCGGGGATTCCGTGTGAAACCTTCCGACACAGAGTTTGTGAGCTTGACTGTGGATGTTGGCATCTCGTTGAGTCTGGTGCAGGATGACGGCCAAGACGAGTGTCGGGGCGTGGTCGCTGACCTTGGAAAGATACAACAGTACCAGCTGCGGTCCAGGTTTGGACACAGGTGAGGGATTCAGGCTTGGAGGGTTGTGTTGACAGGAGCAATGTTCATGAGTTGGGACCCCCTTTTCTCAAACCAGAGATCTCCTTCTGGATCTAAGGTGACGTTGTAGTTCTTAAAGGATGGGAGTCCCAGTGCTGTCTGGTACTCTTTGCTCGGAAGATGGTACCATGACAGGTTGCCGAGGTGTGAGATGGCACCTGTCGGTACTTGAGTCGGCATACTCTGGCTGAGCAGGTTGACACGGCTGGTTGTATCATGCTGTTCGTGAGTGACAGTGGCTGTGTGTGCAGGTGTGTTAGCCAGCCATCGTTCACCTACAATCTTTGCTTGTGTTTCTGTGACTCGTGTGCGAGGCTTAGCTTCAGCAGGGCAGCGTGTGTGGCTGACCAGGGGTTGCAACTCGCAGATTCCTTCAGGGTTGTCTCTGAGGGAGGGCTTGCTAGGGCAGAGATAGTAAATGTCTTTGGTCAAGGTGCACTCGTGCAGGTTTGGGGCCGGGTACAGCAGGGTGTCACTGTCGTGGTAGGCCACCACGTCTGGAGTGCATATCTTGAACTGGGTCCTGTTTTTCCAGGACCCGATGTTGACAATGTCTTTGAGCCTGTAGGCTCGGTTTGACTCGATGATGGGTAGGTTTAGGAGAAAACCCACTTCTCTCTGCTCGGGGTTGACGTGAAGTGGGGTGGCGCAACCCAGAGAGTGAGCAAGGTGTGTTTGAAAAGGGTCAGCTGGCGTGGTGATGCTGGAAGCCAGCACAGTTCGCACAAGGCTTAAGAGTTTCAGGTACGATGGGATTACACCTGTGGCTAGGCTGTCTTTGGAGGAGCTGACCTCCCACAGCATGTCTGTCGTTAGCGCTGTAATCAGCGGAGTCTGGGCAAAGTCATTCTGGAAGATACTAAACCGTGGTTTCATGGAGTTCACAGTCTGGTTTGCTGTGTTGACACTGGACATACCAATGTTAAAAAGAGTTCTGGCGGCAGCTACGGCTCCGAGCAACGCTCCCAGGAACCGTTTGGAGCGGTGGTTGGTGCTTCGGAGTCCTGATTGTGTAACAGTCACTTTCTCAAGTTGGTTGAGCATGTGTTCGACCTTGGCCTTGGCATGAGATAGGGAGTCCTCTGTCCGTTGGGCACTTTCCCAGATGTATGGGGCTACGGTGCTGGGGTAGTGTGCTCTGTAGACCGGGCGGGGCTGGATGAGTCGACTATGCACTCGCTGAGTGTAGGTTCCGCAGTCGGTGATCAGGAGTCTCAGTTGTTCTCTCGGTGGCAGCTGTCCTCTGGATGGCTTACAGCACGGCATGGCGAGCCACAGCGGCAACCTGGTACAGATGACAGGGAGAGAGAGAGAGAGAAAGGGAAGGAAGAGGCAAACGAGGGTTGTCTTTGGTTGGACAGGGCAGTTCTTTTACTTTGTGGGTGGCAGCTAGGTTTAGCTCGCCTTGGCCCATGTTTTGTCACATCTTTCTGCCAGCCTGTCGCTTGCTTCCATGTCTCGTCAGTGACTCTGGTGCTGTGTTGTGCCACACATGATGCGTCATAGATAAACATTGGCATGACCCCCCTTTTGCAACTGTTCATCACAAGCTTTTGCGCTGTGATGTCAACAGGTGCAGAACCCGTAATGTTGTGTGCATGCAGCGTGTGCATGTTATGCAGCGGTTTGAGGCACTGGCTGTCAGTGAGCTTAGACGGCGTGCGAGGGTGGTAGGAGGGGCATGAGCGGTGGCAATGCAAAGTCTTTGTTGTGGCGTCAGAAGCCCGCATGTCCGCTATGTTGGGTGTTGCAGACAGCGGAGCCCGCGTAAGCGGCACAGGGTTAGGCAGTGTAGCCTGTAAAAGTCTTATGCAGTGTGTAGTCGTTGCAACTGTGAGGGCGGGTGGGTGGGTCGGGTGTGACCACCGCTTTCCGTTCAGTGCGCCAGGCTTGGCGCGGGCATGAGTTTGGTCATGTAGCTGCAGGTCAGTCTTGACCTTGGCGCAGCATTTGTTAAAGTCTTTTGTGAGCTGGAAGGTGCAGGGTAGCGAACTTGAAACTTGACCTGTTGCTAAGTCTGTGTCATTGTGACTGGCTGTGGGAGTTCCCATGAACTGTGTGACCTGACAGTCTGGCTCTGTGGAAAGTCTCGTGACCTCTGTGATCTGACAGTCTGGCTCGGGTGGCCTGTGTGACTGGATGGGGAGAGGTTCTGGCACTTGAGCCCAAAGAGTTCGCTTTTTGAAGTCCAGTAAGGGCTCGAAACGATCCAGCAGGTCTTTGCCAATGATGAGTGGATGAGTGTTCATTGGTGAAACGTACACAGGGTGAGTCAGCGACATAAAACCTATTGACAGGTGGATTAGAGTTAGTTGTTCAAACCGGATGCTATTTTGGCTGTATGAATGCACATTTAGTTCACAAGTGTGAGATTCAAGAGTTCGATTCTGTCTCTTAGCTTCGACTTTGAGTCTTTTGAAAAGTTGAGATGAGATCACAGTGAGGTCTGCTCCTGTGTCTATCAAGGCTTCAAGTTTCACTTCCTTCTCCAAAGTGCAGGCTAGGTAGGGTTTCCTGGTCCTGGTTTCAAGAAGGTTTCCCAGAAACTGTGGCACCGGGGCTGTTGTTGTCAGCTTGAGTGAAGGGTAGGTGTTGTCAGTTTGTGATGCAACAATGAGTTCACTAGTTGGTGACTGACAAACAGTATTCTTGGGGGCAGTCGCATGGAGGGAGTGAGTGGAGCTGCTATTTGGTGATGTAACAGCAAGGTTCATGGGTTGCGATTTGATAACAATGTCTGGTGGGTTGTCCCCGGGAGGGACGTGTGGCTTGCTGCGGGGGCAGCTAGCCGGAACAGCACTTCCTGGGACTTTGTGATGTTGGTCCCAGGTGTGATGTGTTGTGCTGTTTCGTGTAGGGTGTGCAGCTGTCAGCTGTGGTGCTGGAGTGGAGCTGTCACTTTGTGGTGTGACAGCTAGCTCTGTAGTCTGTGGGGGACGAGCAGTGTTCGTGGTGCTTGGCTCAGGCAGATGGCAGTCAGACAGGGTGTTGGTTTCAGTTCTTATGCTTAAACATAAGATGTCTGGTTCGTCCTTGTCTCTCTTGCGATGTTTCTTGTGAAGAAACTCTTTCAGAATCCTCACAATCTCTGCTGTCTCCGACGTGGCTGCACTGTGTTTTTCTGGTGTGCGATGAGGCTTGGGCTTACCAGTAGCATGTCGAGAGGGGTTCCAGGGCCGGCTTTCTGGGCTTGGAGTTCTGGACGGCGGGTGATGCTGGTCCCAGAACCTCTTAGAGCGCTCGCTCCGATGCTTTGGATGAGCACCGTCACGGTTGTGCTGCCCTCTGCTGGCTTGGAACGGTCTTGACTCTCTGTGGTAAAGTCTGTGACTGTGGTGCTGTTGGGCACCCTCTGTGTCTAGCTCTGAGCAGTGCTCAGAGACAGAGTCGATTGTGGGATCTTTTACAGTCTTTTTGGAAATAGTCTTTTGCTTGGTGTAAGCTTTGTGGACCAAGTCACGTAGCTGTTGGGTGGACATGCTATGTGGACAGGCCAGAACGCCTAAGTGATGACTCACTGTGGGATGCAGATTTCGGAGGAACAGCGTCCTGAAGTTGACATCTTCTTCCATACCGGGCTCGTTTCGTGCTCCGAAGTAGGCGTGTCGGAGTCGGCCGTAGTAGGTCTGTGGGTGTTCAGGTCGGGCCTGTTTGACGTCCATGGCGTTGAAGACCCCTTGTTCTGATTCTGGATCGGAGAATTCACGGATCAAAGCTTGTCGCAGCTGCAGGTATTCCGTTTTGACAGTCTCTGGTTGACGGTCTAGGAAGCTGCGCACGTCACGGCTAGACGTAATTCTGAGCAGGTAAAACTTGTCCCAAGCTGTCACGTTGGCGACAGTTTGCAGGTGAAAGTCAATGTCTTGAAGGTAAGCATGTACATCATGGCCTCCTGCAAGGTTTGGAGTGAACGTGGGGATGTTTCTGGCCAACTTGTCAAAGTCTGTGGGGGAGGAGCTGTTGCTGGGGGCCCAATCCGTCTGGGGGGGATTCTGACCCTTTTCAGCTCCGCCCCCGTCAGCTTTGGGAGCCGTGCCGCGATTAGCGGTGAGTGTTCTCTGTGAGGGCCCCCCCCTTTCTGCTGACAGGGGTTTTTGTTGGCTGGCTGGTGATGTCTGGAACAATGGGCTTTCGCCCCCCTTTACAGCCCTGGGTTCTTGGCTGAAAGGTTCGTACCGGCTGGTTAGGGGAAACTTTGTGGTGTGTGTTTCCCCTACCCGGTCACTATTAAGTCTGTAAGAATGTCTCAGTTCTCTGTGAACAATGTCAAGTTCGTCTCTGAGATCATGTCTCTGCAGAGTAAGCTCATGGATTTCCGCTCTGGCCACCTGTAAGTGTTTTTCACAGGCTGTGGCTTTAGCGTTTTTGTCTCTTAGTTCAGTCTCTGCTCTCTCGAGGAGAGCGTCACTTTGTTGGAGTCTTTCGTCGAGTTCTTTATGGGTTTCTTTCTCCGACTGTTCTCTTTGGTCTGTGTCGAGGCGAAGATCTTGCAGGGCCTTTCGAAGTCTTTCTACTTCTTTCTGTAGCTCTGGATCTGTGGCGTCCTCTTTCTCGGTCTGGAGAAGAAGCTGGTCTAGATGACTTTGGGTGTGGGCCTGGTTCCTCCGGGCCTCCTCTGCTTGAAGCTTTAGCGCTGCTGCTTCCTGCTCCAGGTTGATGTGGCTCCTTTCGCTGAGCCGTGCCTGGGCGACGAGTTTGTGTGCGAGGCTTCCGACGATCTTGGCCCAGTCCTTGTAGTTGTAGCTCTGTGTCGGATCGTGGGTCATCAGTTCGACCAGGTCAGTGTCCAGCTGTTCTCGGCTCAGGGGCTCTGTGTCAGCGGCGTCTCTTGGCAGGAAGTCGGTCGTCATGGCTCTCAACCACAACTCGAGTTCGTCCCACTGGGCAGCCATACTGGACGGCCGTGACCTTGGCACACTGTAGGCGAGAGAGAACACAGAACACACACACAAAGAGACCAATGCAAGTTCGTTTTAAGGTTGACGAGCTATGATCATACGGCTATGCCGTTTATGAGAATTTTGGGGCTAACTGATGCCAACAGTTAGACAGTTCGCGGAGCCAATTAACTTGGGTCGTCTGATGACCTGCACTAGAGGTTGTGACGAGCAGTAGCCTGGCGGGTCACGTGGTGGCCCCGGCTGCTGGTGGTCACTCTACTGCTTAGCTTCCTTGATGGCTCTCTCAGGTTACTGTTTCTAGGTGAAATGAAAGAAACAAATCACAACAGAACAAAGGATAGAACAGATCAAAGTGAAATAAGATCAAACAATAGTAACACGGTATGTGTTAGAGAGAAGAAGGAGGCCTAAGCCTATTACCACTGCCAGAGTTTACGATAGGGCCTACAGGTGAGTGGGGGCTATCGGGGTAGAAAACCTGGGAAGATAGTGAGGCTTGGAGAACAGGAGATGGGCCAAACACTTACACGACCGGGGAATATCTAATATTCTGTGGCTTATACTAAGTGTATGGGTTTTACCTTATTTAGTTTGCCTGGGGTGAAATGAGGTCACTCAGGTGGGAGCCGGCGACGCGGTCAACCTTCTTGACGGTCCCAAACACTCGACCGCAGTGGACCCGGGCCCTCTGTTACTCTGTGTACCACGGTGCGACCTTCTCAAACAACTTGCGACCTTAAACACAACCTGGCAACGCCAAGGTGTCAACTGCCAGACAGCACGACAAAATTGGGTTTTCCCCGGAACCCTGCCCCTGCAGCAGGCCCTGGTTCAGGTAATTGTCCCGAAATTGCCTTGTGTGTCAGCTGGCGTGGTTGACTTTACCCTTGGAGTGCTAAATTGCTGATGTAGCAGTTGCGTGCCGCCCCAATGGTAAGAGACAGAAGAGTCCGAGACTCACGCACGGCCGGTGTCGGTCGTGACGGCCAGGTGACCCCGCTCGCTGGAAACCAACCAGAGATGACTGTCAAATCACCACAGCGCCCTAGGGAGAACTACATATGGATACACAAAGAGGGGTAAACAGGTGAAAGTTAAAGTCAATTAAGGCTTTCTTGGTTAGCCCCAACTAACCAAATTTAGTAATCAGGTATGTAGAAATAGAGGCAAAGGCTTTGAAATAATGATAAAACAAAAAGGGAATTATGATAATGTTGGTGATTATCAGAATAACCTAACCTAAAAGAGAGATAAGAAAATTAGGAATAAAAAGTAATAATAATATTTTTTATTTTTTTTGGGGAAAAAAATTAATAATAAAAAAAAAATTTATAAAATAAAATAATGAAAAGACAGGATGACCCCAGAAGAAGAGACAGGCCGCAATAGTGGGTCTGTCCCACAAAAGGGGCGTACCTCCTCTCAGCGGTCAACCTGTTTGAACCGACAAACTCATTCAAATTAAATTCAAACTGGTTTAAATTCAAATTTAAATAAGCCTGTGCAGAAATGTAAAAATCAGGGTGATATTTTATAATAATCCAGATAACCTTGAAGTATCAGTAATTATTATGAAATAATCAGAAGGGAAATACGAAATAAGTACACACTTCAAAAGAGTGAAGGGAGGAAAAGAGTGGCACCGACTTAGTATCCACAAGGCCACGCGGTGGCGCTGTTTCCTTCTAGTGGATGACAGTGGCTGACAGCCAAACACAATTTAAATCCAAAATTTTAATCTGGTTTCACTCGAATTTAGATAAGCGTGTAAGGGAATTGAGAACTCAGAATGATATTGTACAATAATTAAGATGCATTTAAAGTATCAGTAATTATTATAAAATAATCAGACGAGAAAACAGAAATAAAGCAATTCACACAGAATTGGAAACAGAAAAGCGAGTTGAATTAACCGCTTTAGCGGGTGGCGGCCACTGGGTGGCGGACTTCCCTCTAACTGGGCTCTCAATGGCTGGCCTGGGATTTAATTTGAGTTTTAATTCAAGTCTTGTTTGAACCAAACTCAAAGTAAATGTACCAGTCAAAAGCAGAAAAATTGTCTAACACAAAATAATATTCGCACGAGCAAAGCTGTAACTGCCAATAATTATTTAGAATTTTAGACAAGCTAATTCACCATTCATTATGACACTTGAATTTGGAATTTAGCAGTACGAGAGCATTATCTGAAACGGCCACGAGATGGCGTAGTTGCGCACATGCAGGACCTCTGGTGTTTAGTCCGCGGAATTACAACCAATGTTAAATGTGACTCTCGGTCACGCGCTGATTTTCTGCAATAAAAATAACAAAGGAACAAGATCTGCGGATCTTTGGGTGCTATTGCACAAGAGCGTGAAGCAGGGTTTTATCGCTGCAAACACACAATTGTGGGCAACAGGACTTTTCGTCTGTTGCTAGACTCCCGTAGACATTTATCCAAATAGCACTTAGGATTAATGTATTAGGTTTTCGATTGATTAGCTAAGTCAACGTTTAACCAGGAGTTTATCGTTTTGCTGAATATCACTGGGTTAACCAAGAATTCAATAACGACATTTGCATGCAAGGCCTAATATGTTTGGAAGGAATCTCGCTTAGAAACATATTTATTAATACCGGTAATACGCACGTGAGAATTATTCGTTCACAGCGATTTCAACAAATATTAGAAATGTATCGACTGCAGAGATATTTATTTATCTCTTAACAGGACATTTGTAATATTAAAATACTGCAGTGTATAGCATTTAACAGTGCTAAAATTGTCTAGGCATATTTTAACGACTTGTTAAAGTGTAACGTTACTGACTTAGGCTTTTTGCCTGGTCAGTTAGGAGTGAGTTCGCGTTTGCGACTTATCTCATAATTTCATAACACATGTGCACAAAAATTATTAATAACCATATAAACAGACTGAAACTGGATATTGCTCGTAAAACACAAAGTTTGAGATTGCCCGCATTCTCCACCAAACTGTAATGTATATGCCTCGGACTCTGGGTCCGTATGAATTAGCTCAAATGATCCATAGGGAATTTTAATAACTAATCATGAATATGATTAATATTTTGCATATTACAGTTACATTAAATTATCGAAATTGAAAATGTATAGATTATATGAATATATGAATAATCGATCACAACGTCTTATAATTCCTCATTCATATGTCAATAATCTTATTTAATTTCGATTATGAGATAACCTTTAAGGGAAATTCATGTAACGGTCAAATAGGTGTCTGTCCCGCAAAAACCATTATTATGTTGCCAAATGAACACGTAGATAAACCACTGAAGAAGACCAGGACCACAAGGGACGTTTTTGCATTTTAATTTCTTCTCCAGATGGTGAAAACTGAAAGCATACACAACATGCTCTTAGAAAAACTGAGCTCTATACAAACGAAACTAAAGTCATACATCTGCGCTTTAAAGTGTATTTCCCAACCAGACAATACAAAAATATATTACTTAAGATCCTTATAAACACATATATAAACTTACGGCATTGCCTTGTCAGAGCTTTAGTGAGAATGGCGACAGATCGCTGACCGTTTCATGCTGGATTCCGCCTGCATTGTTTACCATGAAACCAAAACCGGAAGTTAGCGCGGCAAAAGCGGAAATGAAATTGTCCGCTAATATTTTTAAATAAACTTACAAATAAACATGAAATACTATCAGAAACTTTTAGAAATGCTTTTTTAAACATTTTAACCCACTTAACTTATTTATTAAATTATAGACTGCCATAAGGCAGCACATTCCATCAACAACAAAACTTAGAGGGAATCAGTCCTTTGGCAAAAGAAGAATAACTTCAGTAACTGGTCGCAAAAAAGTCTTTCTAGTGCCTTGGTCATTTACTGTGACCTCAATTTTCCTTACTCGATTGTCCTTTCCAGGGAAAGTTGCCGTGACTCTACCCATGAGCCAGCTGTTCCGTGGAACCTGCTTGTCCTTGAGTAAAACAAGGTCACCAACTTGCAGGTTTCGACAAGGTACAGTCCATTTCTGTCTCTGTTGCAATAAAGGCAGATACTCTCGCCTCCAGCGTGTCCAGAACTGGTTAGCAAGAACCTGAACTTGTCTCCATTGTTTGGTGTAAAGGTCCTTGTCCAAGAAATCTCCAGCAGGAGGTATAAGGCACGATTTCTGGGTTAGCAGCATAGAGGGAGAGAGAATGAAAGGATTGTCTGGATCGGACGAAACTGGAAGGAGTGGCCTGGCGTTTATGATGGCAGACACTTCAGCCATAAGTGTGCACAATACATCGTGAGTGAGTTGCACCTTACTTTGAAGCAGTATTGAATCCAGTATTCTCCGTGCAATGCCGATCATGCGCTCCCAGGCGCCTCCCATGTGGGACGCATGAGGCGGGTTGAATTCCCAACTGCAGCCTTGATCATTCAGGTACAGTTGCAGAGCCTTGTCCATTCCTAACTCCTTGGAAGCCCCAATGAAATTAGTGCCACGATCCGATAGAAGTTTTTTGGCAGGGCCTCTCAGGGCAAAGAAACGTCTCAGGGCATTTACACAACTGCTGGTGTCTAAGGACTCAATCACCTCAATGTGCACAGCTCTAGAGTTCATGCAGGTAAACAGGATAGCCCAACGCTTACTTTGTGCATGTCCACCTCTGGTACGTCTGGTGTTTACTGACCAAGGCCCGAAAACATCAAGGCCGACGTAGCTAAAGGAAGGACATGATTTCAACCGTTCCGGGGGAAGATCCGCCATGAGTTGCTCTTCCTGCTTTCCCCGCAGTTTGCGACAGATAACACACTTGTGGATAACTGAATTCACTAGTCTCTTTCCACCGATTATCCACAGACCTCCAGCCCTTATCGCACCTTCTGTAAGGTGACGACCCTGGTGCTTGACCTGTTCATGGTAGTGGCGAGTGAGCAGAACAGAGACATGACTGTCCTTTGGGAGAATTATCGGGTATTTTTCAGAGTTCTCGAGCTCTGAGTGTTTGAGTCGACCTCCAACTGAAATGATGCCGTTGTCCAGGACTGGGCTGAGCTTTTCCAAAGGGCTTTGCTTGGCGATGGATTTGCCAACGTTGAGGGCAGACAGCTCCTTTGCGAAGGTGGCCTGTTGCACTTGTTGGAGGATGGCACGTTTTGCTTGATCCATTTCTTCTGGTGTACGAGGAAGCTGACATATGTGCCACCCTTTACATCCATGGTTTGAATTGGAGCCATTGAAAGATTTTGCCATGTGAATGAGGAAGGCGACTGCACGGACCAAAGACTTGAAGGTGGAGAAGCGCTCAAAGCGCTTACAGGGGACTAGCTGAAGGTGAGTAGCACAAGTGCTCACTTGTGGCCTGATTTCACAGTCTTTGTCAGGCTCAACTAACTCAAACTGGTCGTTTTCATTTTTTGCCTCTGGGGGTGAACGACGGATGAAGGAGGGTCCCGTTAACCAAGTTGTTTTTGCTAGTTGAGATACTGTGAGCGAGCGTGATGCGTGATCCGCTGGATTCTCCTCGGTGCGCACATAGTGCCACTGCTCCGGCTTTGAAGACTGGCGAATACGCTGCACTCTGTTGTGAACATATGTGTAGAATCTTTTAGATTCGTTGCAGATGTAGCCCAAGACCACCTTGCTGTCTGTGTGAAAGTGAACTGCGTCAAACTCTATATCCAGCTCATTCTTGACAAGATCAGCTATCTCTACAGCCAAGACAGCGGCGCACAGTTCCAATCTTGGTATTGTGGGCTCTGACAGAGGAGTTAGTTTTGATTTACCCATGACAAACCCTACTTCAACTTTGTCATTCGTATACAGAGCTCTCAAGTAGACTACTGCACCTATTGCTTTTGTTGATGCGTCTGAAAAGACATAGAGTTCTTTGCGCTTTGCCTGACTGAGAGAGGTAGATGTGTACGTTCTTGGGACATGGAGTTCCTTTAAGTCCTGCAGCGAATCCCTCCAAGCTTCCCATTTGCTCTGCTTATCTTCTGGAAGTGGTGTGTCCCAATCAGAGTTTTCTGAGGTGAGTTCTCTGAGTAGAGCCCTTTCTTGAATGGTGACTGGTGCTAATAAGCCTAGTGGATCGAAGACACTATTAACAGATGACAAGACACCTCAGCGAGTAAATGGCTTATTTGTTGTGGCCACTGAAAATGTGAACGTGTCCGTCATGGTTTCCCAAATTAGGCCCAGACTGCGCTGTGATTGTGTCTCCTCACCACTCAGATCCAGATCTTTCAGGACTGCTGCGCAATCTTCAGGAGAGAAGGCTTGCATGAATGTTGGTGAGTTAGAAGCAAACTTATGCAGGCGCAGATTGGACTCAGCAAGTGAAGCTTGCGTTCTTTGGAGCAAGTCGATCGCTTCAGCTGCAGAAGGCACAGAAATCAGTCCATCATCGACGTAGAAGTGTCTCCCCACAAACTTGACTGTGTCAGCTCCATAGTCTTTCGCTCCAGCTTCAATGGCCTTGCGCAATCCGTAAACAGCCACAGCGGGAGATGGAGAGTTCCCAAACACATGGACCTTCATCCTATAGTCAATGACCTCCTTTTCAACATCATTGTCCATGTGCCACAGAAATCGAAGATAGTTCCGGTGATCCTCACGCACCATGAAACAGTGAAACATTTGCTGTATGTCAGCCATGACAGCAATGCTTTCTTTACGGAAGCGGAGGAGTACCCCAATGAGACTATTGTTTAAGTCGGGGCCAGTGAGGAGTACACTATTGAGTGAGACACCGTCCTCTTGCGCACTGGAATCAAAAACTACCCTGATCTTGTTGGGTTTTTGAGGGTGGTAGACCCCAAACGTGGGGAGATACCAGCATTCTTCTCCTTGCTTAAGAGCGGGTGCTATCTCAGCGTGACCGTTGGAGAAAATCCCTTCCATAAACTCCACGTATTGCTGCTGCATGTGGGGTTTCTTTTGCATGCTCCGTTTGAGAGACAAAAAACGTCTGACTGCTAGCTCTCTACTGTTAGGCATTTTCCGGCGAGGCTCTTTGAAAGGAAGTGGGGCGACCCAGCTATTGTCATCGTCTCTGTACATGCTTTCGCCCATGATCTCTAAAAAGAGTGTGTCATCTATGGAGGGAGCTGGCTCATTGTCGTTTTTGCTGCGGTTAAAAACTGACTGTCCCAGACTTTGCTCTGGAGCCTTAGAGTGCCTGTTAATGCATGGCGTTTCCCTGAGCTGACGGAAGTTATCACACTGTGCAAAAACTGTAGGGCGGCCATTTTCAAGAATAATTGTCTTGAATGAGTTGACTGTGGGCTTGTGGACCTTACCTACACACACCTCCCCGACTACGACCCACCCTAAATCTAGGCGCTGGGCGAAGGGCGCATGATGAGGGCCATTAACTTGTTCCTTTACTTTGTGTGCACGTAGAACATCTCGCCCAAGCAGTAGCAGTATTTCTGCCTTATGGTCTAGCTCTGGAATGTACTTTGCTATGGACCGAAGGTGTGGCTGGTGCCCTGCAGCGTTTGGTGTAGGGATCTCGCTTCTTTCATTAGGAATGTCCTGACATTCAATGAGAGGAGGGAGTGGGATTACCACAGACCCATCTAAAGACTCAATGTGAAAGCCTTCAGCCCTTTTCCCCCTTGTTTCAACGAGACCTGAACATGTTCTTAGATCATAACTGACTAGCTTATCTTTTATCTTGAACAGATCAAAGAACTCTGGCCTGGCTAAGGAACGATTGCTCTGATCATCAAGTATGACGTAGGCCTTAACCGCACTGTCCCTGTGACCCTCTGGATACACCTTTGTGAGATATTTTTGAACAAGAACGACCCCACTGACCTGGACCGCACACTTTGGTGCATGTTGTTGTTACTGCGATGCTATCTGAGCTATCTTTCCTCTCCCCGCCATCCTCTTGTGCGGGAGCAGGAGCCTTGAAGGTTTGTGGTGGAGGGCCAGGATGCATTGCTGTTTCACGGCTCGTACTTTCACATTCGGAGCACTTTACTGTGGATTTGCAGTCCTTAGCGAGATGAGTGTACGAGGCACAGCACTTGAAACAGATTCCTTTCTCTTTGAGGAAGGCCTTTCTGTCATCGAGCAGTTTGTACCTGAATGTCCTGCATTTATTGAGTGGGTGGGGCTTATTGTGCAGCGGGCAGTTGATTTTAAAGTCCTTGTTGGGGGGTGTAATGTTAGTTTTATTTACGGAGATGGGTTTGGCGGAGCTAAAGTTTCTCAGGTTGGGTCTTTCTAATTTTAATTGTGTTTGGCTGTTCTGTTGGTTAAAGCTTGGATCGTTACGTCTCTTAGCTTCTTTGCATATGAACTTGCAAAAGTAACTGAAAGGAGGAAAGCAGTCATGATGATCCTCCTTATATTGTGAACCTAGTGACATCCACTTCTCCTGGATTCCATATGGGAGTTTATCCACAATTGGCCTGATTCCGCGTGACATGTCAAGATAGAGAAGACCGTGCAGATACCCATCCTCTTTTGCTCCTTGAATCTCCTGTAACAGGTCCCCAAGTTCCCTCAGTTGCACATTATCCTTTGCAGTTATTTTAGGAAAACTGTCCAATCTCTGGAAGAGCGATTTTTCGATGATTTTAGGAGCCGCATAACACTCTTGGAGTCTGTCCCATGCTTTCTGTAAAGCTACTGAAGGGTTATTGACATACACAGAGCGAATGCGTTTAATTTTGACTGCTTGACTCCTTTCCTAACCATTTTGTCATCAAATCGAGCTCTTGTGTTGGCGTGAGGTGAATGTCCGCTGTAGCCCCGGTAAATGAGGAGAGCCACGCTCTAAAGTTCTCTGGTTTGTCATCATATTGGTATAGACCTGAAGTGATGAGGTCACGGCGTGCCATATATTGTGCAAGTGGCTCTGCTTGGCGTGACGTGCTACCAGGTGAGTTGTAAAGAGGCACTTAAGGGCCGGAGAATGGGTTGAGTGCGTTCTTTGTCTGATTACTTTTTGGTTTACTCTCACCTTTAGGAGAGGAAGATGTGGTTTGGTTAGTCACAGATGTGTTTTGGCTGTGGCGCCTGGGCCTAGTGTTAACAGGTGAAGGCTCTGCATCTGAAACGTCGTTTTCAGAAGGATTCCATGTGATGAATGTGCCCTCTATTTCAACACTTCGGTTGCAGGTGACTGGAGCGGGGTCATTGTGTTCATTCACATTCATTTGAGATTTCACATATTCACATGTTCTTTCTTTTTTAACTCTATCTGATTCTGATCTTCGGCTCTCATGCCCATCTCGTATTGCCTCTGCTTCTTCTAGCACCTCTGCCTCAGCTACTGCGGCATCTGCTTCTCTTTGTAATTCTAGCACCTGTAGCTCTGTGTCGATTTTCACTTTTTCCACTTTTAACTGTGCTTCCTTGCTTGCATATGAGGCTCTTACCCTAGCGGCTTCTGCTTTGGCTCGAGCACGAGCGGCACTGCTTGCAGATGAGGATGAAAGACTTGAAGCATTTGTAGCAGATCTGTTGCTAGCCGCCATTTTGACCACGATGAAGCTCTTAATGCTGCCTTTTCACTATTATGTTGCCAAATGAACACGTAGATA
Source organism: Phoxinus phoxinus (assembly GCF_949152265.1). NCBI lineage: Eukaryota > Metazoa > Chordata > Actinopteri > Cypriniformes > Leuciscidae > Phoxinus > Phoxinus phoxinus. The sequence goes on along the minus strand of NC_136893.1, from coordinate 32,448,346 downwards.
AACCACTGAAGAAGACCAGGACCACAAGGGACGTTTTTGCATTTTAATTTCTTCTCCAGATGGTGAAAACTGAAAGCATACACAACATGCTCTTAGAAAAACTGAGCTCTATACAAACGAAACTAAAGTCATACATCGGCGCTTTAAAGTGTATTTCCCAACCAGACAATACAAAAATATATTACTTAAGATCCTTATAAACACATATATAAACTTACGGCATTGCCTTGTCAGAGCTTTAGTGAGAATGGCGACAGATCGCTGACCGTTTCATGCTGGATTCCGCCTGCTTTGTTTACCATGAAACCAAAACCGGAAGTTAGCGCGGCAAAAGTGGAAATGAAATTGTCCGCTAATATTTTTAAATAAACTTACAAATAAACATGAAATACTATCAGAAACTTTTAGAAATGCTTTTTTAAACATTTTAACCCACTTAACTTATTTATTAAATTATAGACTGCCATAAGGCAGCACAACCATCAAAGATCAATCTATCAATCTCTCAATAAAGTTATCCCTTATAAACTACAAGAAATATTAACTTTCTGGTCGTGAACATTAATTTTCCTGTGTTTATAAAATTAAACTACCTTAATGTAGTGCATAATAAGAGCGGGTAGCTTTTAGATCTATCTCATTGACTCGTATTTATTAACTTTCAACAGTTCAGAAACAGTCATAATATATGGTTTTAATAAATGCACAACTACAGAATATATGGACTACTCAAGATACACCGATTATATATGTTTGTACATATCTTACATGTGAACAAACAAGACACGAATAACAGATAAGAGAGAGAAGGTGAGAGAGATAAAGTTCTGGGGAGGGGCGCGCCGTGCCGCAGCACGCGCTGAGGTTGTAGAGAGAGAATGAGAGAAAGAATGGTCACGAGTGACCATAGAACGGCACAAATCACAGAAACCTGGAGAGACATCAATGCATCGACCTTAAAACATTAAAACTCGTTAGAGTGTGATACTTGCAAAAAGGATCGTTGTGTGAGTGTGGCTGAGACCAGCCTGCGTGTGCTCGCGGAGCAGAGCGCGCGTTCTCGTGCTGAGGCACATTCTCTCGTGAAGCTTCGGAGCAGGGCGCGTGCTCGTTGCCAGAGCACGTTTTCGCGGGAGCTTTGAAGGCTGGTTGAAAGGGAAGTTGCTGAAGGAATTCAGGCTTCGTTCGTTTCACTCTTGGGTAGAAGCGAACAAAGTGGAATTTAAAAAAATGAAAGCAGGAAGGGGAGTTTTGGGGGAGCTTTGGCTTTTTAAAGAATGTATAGCTCCACCTTCGTTTGGCGCGAGTAGCCAATAACCTTCAGTGATTCGAAAGCGGGAAACTCTCTTTGTCCTGTCAGAGAAGAGACCCCCGGCTGTATAATTTATGATAGGGCTTTTAGTAATTCCTATGACTGGAAAGAATTCATATCGAAATAATCATATCATTGCAGTCTATTATCGAGATTCAACTCCGTTAATTCTTAAGATTCAAAATGGTATCAAACACATCATTTTCAGATTATATGATAACAAAGTTACATAAAATATACAGATTAGAAGCATTTAGATTTTGATTAATACACGTTAATATTGAAATCAATTCCACATCGGTCGTGACACATAAATGGCAACACAAAAATATCAAGTCCATTTGTTGAGGTCTTAAATATGATTCTGTTGAATAAAGTCTCTTGGTGTGTGCGTGCTTATCTCTCTGGAGACGTGGGTGTCCTGTTACATGTGTTCCTTAGTGTGAGGAATTTTGGGTGTCACGTGTCTCTTTGTGTGTGTGTTGTAATGGAGAAAGAGACAAAGACCTCTTGTCTGTTCAGGCAAATTAATGAAGTGTTCGCGAGAATCGCGATTCCCTAATTTGACCAGATGTCAGTCAATGTTGCTACAAGTTACGCGCCATATCGTACTTTTGATCGCTGCAGCGCCACCCTGGGTCCGGCCGGGCCGAGCCTTGGTGATGCCTTGGTGACCCATTGCACATTACGGTCGTGCTGACCCCTGCGAATTCCCCAAATGTGGGAATCTCGACTGCATAATTTATGGTAGTTGGGGACTGCGTTCGCGCTCTCCCCTGGACAAAAACTGGTTGTAAGAGCAGATTGTTGGATTTCCACTTATTTCTTCTTCTTCTTTTTCAGACAAGCAATGGCCTAGGAAGTCTTTTGAATTGACCTGCGCTGGTTGATTGAGAGATATAAAACAACCTAGGTTTTTCAGTCTGCGAAAGTGGGTTTTTTATTATTATTCACATAATCTCAGATATTTAACAAACGCTTTGATTGACAGCAGTGGTCCCGGAGGCAAAATAGTTCAGAATGAGGAGTTCTATCATGTGGTGTGAATACCTTGTGCATGTGTTAAAAAGCACTTGATATACAGTCGTCTACGGCCGCACTCATGTTGTTGTTTTTTCTGTTTACAGCGCCACCAAGTGGCCAGTCGCCAAATCCCCTTTCATGTGACCACAGGCTGAGTCCATACACGGGTGTACCGACTTGGGTGTGATCGTCTCATTCGGTTGGAGAGTTATAGCCATTCGAGTAAAGCCCGCCTCGCCCACTCCCAACGTTTTGGCGTCCCGTCGCCAACGTGAAGCGAAATTCACACTTTTTTCCCAATCACTGTTGGCAGTCAGACTCTGGACAATCTTTCTGCACCGGTTTGGGTCAGATTGGGCACAACACCTAGGACTAGTGTGCAAAAGTAGGTATTTCAGAAAGTCCCAAATACCCGAAAGTCGCACCAGCGCGACCATCCAATCCGAGGCGTGCGTCTCGTTCGGCCCGAGCCAAGGATTCCGGTGATGTAAGACACTTGGGTCTGCGAACGGCGGTTTAGGAGTTACGCGCCATATCGTACTTTTGATCGCTGCAGCGCCACCCTGGGTCCGGCCGGGCCGAGCCTTGGTGATGTTGCAGACCGGGGGTGGGTACTGCCATCCCTCAGAAGTCTCCACGATGTACGCTTTGGTCTGCCCGCTCACGTTCAGGGCAGAATGTTGATGATGATCCAGAATCCCAGGTTGCACTCCAAAGTGTCGTGTTGCGCACTCTGTTGTGGTCCGTTTTCGGTTTGTCAACCAGTCGCTGAGCTTGTTTGTTGGCGGCCTCAGTCCCTCCCGCCGCGGCCCAGGTGGGCGTGGCCTTTGCCGGCTCCCCCGCCTCTGCGTCATTGTGTCATCGCTTCTCGGCCTTTTGGCTAAGATCAAGTATCTGGCCACCTGGTGGAGACAGCGATCGCCTCTTGGAGGTTATCCGGACTCTGGTCTTTCAGTGGCTTGAGCCCCAAACTTTTGAGAGGAAAATTGATTGGTCCAGCCGTTTTTACTACCGAACAGGTGTAAGGTAAGACTTTTTATCTATTTATTTATTTATTTGAACTTTTAATTGTTTTAGGCTGTTGGTGTCTCCACCATGTCGGCTGCTCGTGCCGGCATGCGGAGGCACCACAGCGTGCGGTTTTTATTCCAAGAGGTTGAGGGGAAGCTTCTGGGTATGTCTCGCATGGACTTTTCCAGGAAGTTGATCCAACAGACCTTACATTTTAGACCCGAAGATTTGAATTGCCTGATGACTCTGCCCCTGAACAAAGGTTTTGATTTGAGTTTTAAGACTGCTTCCCTGTTAAGTGATTTTTGGAAAAGGTTTGAATCGGTTAAGGCCCAGTTTTCCATGTTCACTGTGGATAAACTTTCTGACAACACACTGAAAACTGTGATTGTTAGAATGTTTAATGAAACAGTGACTGGACAGGATATTTGTGTCTGGTTGGGCAGATTTTGCACTGTTCGAAGCCAGCCTGTCAAAGTGCTAGATGAGGACGGCATCTGGAATTGCTCCTGGCGGATTCCCATCAAACAATGGGAAGACGCTGGGGGCTACCAGGGCCTGAAACATCTGCCTTCCATGATTGTGCTGGGAGAAAACAGAGGCTACATACATTATCAAGGGATGCCTAAGTTGTGTAGGAAATGTGGAAGTGTTGGGCATCTAGCCGAGGCATGCCAAGAATTAGTATGTGGGAAGTGTAAAGAAATTGGTCACAGTTTTGAAAATTGTACCAATGGCAGACAGTGCAACCTGTGTGGAGAATACAACCATCTCTACAGAGATTGCCCTAAAAGTTTTGCCAACAAACTGAAAAGTAATAAAATGGCCGCCCCACCAACTGAACAAAGGGAGGAGGAGGCGATCCCAGAGGTTTTGGCGGGAATTTCAAATTCTCGCACCATTTTAACCATACTGCTCATGGCTCTCACTATCTCCACCATCAATGTGAGAAGTGTGAAGAGCAATAAACGAGCACAGAGCATCCTATCCTTTTTAAAATCTTTTAAGTCAGATGTGTTTTTATTGCAAGAATGTGGTTTGTCATTTTTAACAAATTACAGGAAGTGGGAGGAGATTTGGACCCCAGGAATTTCAATCTGGAGTGGGTCCAATTTTAACAAAAATGACGGTGTTGCTATTTTAATTAAAAATCCCAATATCTTGGTGAAGGGCAGCACTGTGGTGAGGGACGGACGTGCAATTTTAGCTAATCTGACTTTTTTAGGTAAGGATTTTAACATCTTAAATGTGTATGGTTTTACAGGAAAAAATAACAGGTATGAGCTTTTAGAAGACCTGCAGCCCCACATGCTAGGTAGGGCTCCCCTAGTGGTAGCAGGGGATTTTAACCCATTTGTGCCCAAATTTTTCTGAATGGTTTCATGCATATAGTCGTGTTAATAGTGTCCTATATGAACATATTCTGCATTTATTTTCCCCAGGTTTTTTTTTTTTTTCTTGAAAATCGTATTTGAATGTGCGGCAACTATAGTTGCCGGTGGGCAAATATGTTGTATGCACCCCCTTAATGTAAAATATGAATAGGAGGAGAACATTTGGCATCATGGAAGAGGTGTTAGTGAGATTCTTAAATCTTAAAACACAACAAACAATAAATCCATTTGTCTTAACCCTTGTGCGCTGTTCGGGGTCTTTTTGACCCACATTTCTAACTTTCATTCATGGATAACATGGATAATTTGACACGGTTTAGTGTAAGATTTTTGCACATCTTTTGGGAAATGCAGTTCCCTTTCAAGGCGGTAACTTCAACATTACGTTAACTGAGACGTATATGGGAACTCCTCCCTTCTCCATTTTTGCTGAAATCTTATAAGCTAACGCCAGCTGAGGGACAGCTGGCCAATTGACGCGAAGCATGCAAATACTGACAGGTTCGCGGGCAGTATAAAATGCATGGGCGCGACAATTGCGTCAGAATCTCTTTCTTCACGCTAGAAATCAGTCATCGTAGAAGTTGCATTAGAGGACTATCAACTTTTCTTCGAAGCACCCGATGGCTACTACATGCCAGATGTGTGCGGGCCCCCTGGACCCGCCCGACCCTCACGAGTTCTGTGTCGCGTGCCTGGGCCTCGCCCACGCCGAAGCGGCACTGAATGACGAAATGTGCGACCACTGCGCCGAGCTGCCAGTGCGCGCCCTCAGAGCCAGAAGGGAAGTGGCTCGAGCAACAGTAGGGATGAGGCCCACTGCCACCAGCAAGCCGCTGGTAGGCCCTCCCCCGCTCGAGGACGAGGTTTTCGACGCTGTCAGCTTCGCGGACGCGAGCTCCTGAACGCTCCAGTCACTCCCTCCGGCCTCTTTGGTGACGCCGTGGAGTCAGTCACGGAGCGTTTTTCCGAGACGCAGAAGCGCGTCAAAGCGATGAGCCACGTGATGCCCCGTCGCTCACTACAGTCACCTGCGAGGTCCCGCTCTTCTTCGGCTCCTCGCCAGGCTCAAGGACAGCCTAGACAGCCCGCCGTGGCGCCCCGCGGCCGCCCCGAACCGGACACTCGTTTCGGCCGGAACAAGCAGTGGACGGGGCCTGGAAGGAAACGCCAGGGTCAGAAGAGGAGCCCGCGCCGCGAGAGAACCATCGCGCCGTCCTCGGCTTAGTTTTTGACACGGTTTAGTGTAAGATTTTTGCACATTTTTGGAAAATGCAGTTTTTAAAGTAACAAATTATCACTTTAACCAGTAGATGGCGATTTGCTATTTGACTAACTGAAAGACATATTTTCACAACTTTTTCCAGTTGTATTCATATACATATTATGAATTAATAATAATATGTAGATATGATTTGTGAAAAGTATGCCTTTTAGAGCTCTGCAGCCATCTACTGGTTAAAGTGATATATTTTTTTACTTTTAAAACGGAATTTTCCGAAATATGGGCAAAAATCTTACACTAAACCATGTCAAATTATCCATGTTATCTTAATGAATGAAATTTAGAAATGTGGGTCTTTTATAAGGTGAACTTGACATAAAAAAAATGTCACATGTTTTTTTTATATCTTAAAATATTTTTCTATATATTAAAAATATTTTTTTTTACTTTTATTTATATACATTTTGTGTAAAAATGAGTAAAAATGTCCAAATGTGAAGTAAAAACATTAATAAACTGAGTAAAATGAACAATTTTTTTGTTACAATATTAGCCTACATTTTGTTGCCTGGGGTCTCTAAGACTCCAAACAGCCCGACTGTAAACCACAAACGAAACACGCACAAGGGTTAAAGTGGTGGAACATAGTTCAGAACAAAGTGCAGCCATACCAGGGCATTGTGTATCAAAAAGTTAAATGAAAATAAATAAATAAATAAATACAAATAAATAGAATGAAGAAAAAAATATATCTATATAACAAACAAAAAAACAAATAACAAAATGGCAAATAACAAAAATAACAGTGCATACAGATGTCATTTAAAGGGTTAAGTTATGTTTATGCACTAAACAAGACCAATAACCTTGATTTATTAACCTATTAACACAGTATAATCCATTTCCCCATGATATATGTACTTACAAGGCATTTGCCCACCGGCAACTATAGTTGCCGCTTGGACTTTTGACTAAGTATACAAAAAACTATAGATTTCTTGTAAGATTTGTTTTGTTTGGATGATTCTAGAGACCTTCATGATTATATAGATATATATATGTCAACAAAAAAAATCTTATTATTAACATGAAAATGACCTTTCTTTGGGAGGGTTTGCCTTTGCCATGCTTCCTGGAAGTAGGGATAGGAAGTTGACAGCCTCATGTGACAGGAAGGAAGTGAATACCTTTTTTTTCTTCTTGAAATCCTTTACTTGGTTGTTTGCTTGCATGTCATTGAGACATTAAACATGGATAACATCTAGAAAAATACTTACAAAAGGAAAATGACAACTATACACTGCGGCAACTATAGTTGCCGGTGGGCTTAAATGGGTTAATTGTGTTTTATCCAAAAAGGACAGAAAGAGGGTAGGAGAAGATTTTAAGGTCGACAAGACATCGGTTTTACTACAACATTTAGTCAAAGATTTTAAGTTAGTGGACTGTTTTAAAACAATGCATCAAAGAGAGGAGGGCTTCACCTGGTTCAGTGGTGATGGCGCCAGAGCCTCTCGAATTGACTATGTTTTTACAAGGGACTTCCTGCCAACTGATGCTATATTGACCCCCCTCTTCTTCTCTGATCACATAATGCTGTCATGCACCCTCTCACTGCCCACCGGTGTGACTTTAGGAGGAGGGCTGTGGAAGTTGAACTGCTCCCTTCTGGAAGATAAAGAAGTAGTTAGAGAGTACAGGGAGCAGTTCAGCCAATGGCAGACCCTCCAAGACTTTTTCGAATCACGTGCACAGTGGTGGGAGATGGTGAAACAAAGGACAGGACAGTTTTTTAAACAAATTGGAAAACAAAAAAAGAATAAAGAAAAAAGACGCATGATGGGGCTGCAAAAAAGACTGCAGAGATATTTTAACCTTTTAAACAGTGGCTTGGATTTTACAAATGAAATTAAAGAAGTGAAGAAAGAAATGTCAGATTTGTCAGAGAAAAATAGTAAAGGTGTAATTTTAAGATGCAAAGAAAGGGAATTAGAAGAAGGAGAGAAGTGTACCAGATATTTTTTTTTAAAAACAATAGCTCGGGGAGGGTCAATCAATGCTTTGAAAACTTTTAGAGGGAGGGAAGCAAATACAACAGAGCAGATTTTAGGGGAAATTGAAAGTTTTTATAGTAATTTATATAGCCAAAAAGAGGTACACAATGGCATCTTAGAGGAAGTTTTAGGGTTTTTAGATAAAAAAGTTAAGAGTCCAGACGTGCTTTTATCCCAGGATTTTACACTTTTAGAAATGCACAAAGCACTTAAAGGTTTTAAAAAGGGGAAGTCCCCAGGCGTGGATGGACTCCCCTTTGAATTTTATCTGACTTTCTGGGATATTTTAGCACAAGACTTATGGACAGTTTTTAACGAATTTGAGACTCTTGACAGACTTCCAGACAGCCTTAGAGTAGGGATAGTTAAACTGCTACATAAAAAAGGAGACAAGACTGACTTGAGAAACTGGCGACCGATCACTCTTTTAAATTTTGATTGTAAACTTTTTAGCAAGATTTTAGCTACACGTATGTCGACTGTTTTAGAGGACGTAGTCCACCTGGATCAAGCATGCGCTGTGCCTGGCAGGAAGATCACGGACAGCCTGGTACTGATCAGAGACGCCATCTGTTATGCGAGAGACAGAAACATTCGGCTAGTAGTCCTAAATTTAGATTTTGAAAAAGCTTTTGATCGCATCTCGCACCAGTACCTGCTTCAGGTACTGGCAAAAATGGGCTTCCCTGAGAGGTTTATAGCTTGGGTGGGACTGCTTTACAAGGATTTGTCTAGCACAATTTTGGTTAATGGGCATTTATCTAAAGCTGTTAAAATCCACAGCGGCGTCCGTCAGGGGTGTCCCTTATCTCCCCTGCTGTATGTGGCCTGCATTGAGCCACTGGCACAAATCTTGAGAAGGGACAAATGGATTAAAGGACTAGACATCCCAGGAACTGGTGGACTGACGGCAACCTGTGTTTTATATATGGATGACGTGACCCTTTTAGCAACTGACCTTTTATCTATACGAAGAGCAATGGACTTGACTGACTGGTACGGTCGGGCCTCGGGCGCCAAGCTCAACAGAAATAAGTCCGAGGCCCAGCTCTTTGGGCCGTGGGGGGACGTGGACACAGGTGAACTTGACTTGGATTTTAAAGACAATGGTTTAAAAATTTTAGGAGTTAAATTTGACAGAGACGGTGGAGGACAGGAAAACTGGACTGACATGTTAGGGAAAGTTAGGCAGAGACTGGGGTTTTGGGGACTAAGACAGCTGACGTTTGAAGGCAAGATTTTAATTTTTAAATCAGTGATTTTACCACTCATTTTACTTGTCTGTTCTGTTTTTAGTCCCCCGAGACGATTCATGATAAATCTGGAGAGGGCGGTCTTTTATTACCTGTGGGGGTCCAAGTGGGAACGACTAAAGAGGGAGGTCGTCAAAAAGAAAAAAGAGAATGGCGGGAAAGGCCTCCCAGACCCCCACCTGTTTTTAGGCAGCCGCTTTGCCGCCCTCCACATTCAGTACGCGCTGAACCCATCAAGAGAACACAAGACAGCTGCCATGACCCGGTTCTGGATGGGGTCTTACCTAAGATCCTTGAAAGTTTTACCAGTTGATCTTAAATGTCCAGTGTCTTTTAACTTGCCAAAAGAGTACAATTTTATCAAGAAATTTTTAAAGAAATACTTTTTAGAGACAAATGATGCTACCATTCTAACTAACCACAAGTGTCTTATTTCTCTTGTGCAGGACCGGGAATCAGTGTGTCCAGTGTGCGAGCTCACTCTAGGTGAAGCCCAAAACGTTTGGCAGAATGTGTCCCACTCAGCTCTCCACAACCGACACCGAGACCTGGCTTGGATGGCTGCCCATGAGATCCTCCCGGTCAGGGCCGTGATGCACTCCCGAGGTATGACAAAGAACTCCACCTGCCCACGGCCCGGGTGTGGCGCGCCTGAGACCGTGAGGCATGCTCTCTGGGAGTGCAGGGCTGTGAGGGACCTGTGGGCGACAGCTGGCCCCCAGCAATTCCCGAACCTGCCAGTTGGGGGGGTCCCAGACTACCCAATGGGTAGAGGAGGGGTGAGCCTAGAGGAAACATCAGCAAAAACAGCGCCCAAGCTATGGCTCATCCTCCTCTGTATCATAGACGCCATTTGGACCTCCAGAAACCTACTGGTAGGAAAGCGCATGCAGGGGTCCCTCCACGCCACCATCCAGCTAGCAACATCAAGGCTGCAGGAGTACACCGCATGTCGCCATTCGGACGTGGGGGCCAGAGCTTCACAGGAAAAGGTCCCCACAGCCACGAGCCCTGACTGCCCGTAAATGCCCCCCCAACCCTGAGGTAGAGCAGCGGTGCCTTGGTTTAAGAGGATCTCCTCTGGGCCCAGAAGGGTCAGATTTCTGGGACTGGTTGTGAAGAGCTGAGTTGATGGTTTAAATGTTTATAAGGACATACCCGGTACTGTACAATAGAAGAGAATGTTTTAAAGTCTATTTTATTTTTATTTTTTATCTGATTATTTATTTTGTCTAGTACCATATTTAATTACTCATTCATTTATTTATTGCAAATGCGCTACATTTCTTTTAACATCGCACATTTTAACAAACATGGACTTTTACACAACACACAAAAAATATTGGGGAATTTTAACAGAAAATTGTGTATTTATATATATGTTTTTTTTGTTTGTTTTTGTTTTGTTTTTAGACGTAAAAAAGAATGTGTGATTTGAAGGAAAACAATAACTGTGGTAATGGAAGTAGGAAAGGAACTGTGACTTATCAGTATTGTACAGGAGATAATGTTTTATTTAGCATGTTTATATAGTTTCATACCTTTTGATTTATTTATCTCATTCCTTTTACCTCTACTTTTACTTTTTCTTTTAAAACCTAAACATTTTTACGCACATGGACTTTTACAGGACACACAAACCCAACCAGTTTTTTAACCATTGATGGTATCTGTCTTTGTTTTTTTTGTTTTTTCTGTTGTTGTTGTTGTTTTAAAGACATGTGCAAAGTCTAAAAAGAAAAACAAATGTTTGAGTTGGAATGGAATGGAAAACTGTGAAAACTGTGACAATAAAACTTTTTCGAAAGAAAAAATCTGTTCTTATCAGTTTAATATCTGATACGTGCCCTACCCGGGCACCATATATTAAATTGATTTTTGGAACTGGGAGATGGTATAGGGGCTTGCTCCGTCCACTCCACGCATCGACCCGGTATTGCAGTACTTCTGGGAACGGTGCACCCCTTCTAAAGTGTTGAATGAAAGAAATGTTTTAGACTTGTGTGGCAGCAGATGTTAATGGAACTAGTGGATACTGCTTTGTATTGGTGTTTGAAAGGTGTAGTAGGTGCTCATAGACTATACTAGTAAAGGTAGGGTGGTGGTGTAAAAAACAAACAAATAAACAATAAAAAAAAAAATCAACTCTGTTCTTTCCAGTTTAATATCTGATTCGTCCACTATCCGGGGACTGCACACTAAACAGATTTTTGGCTCATGGAGCCGGAGCATGAAAAAGAGAAAGAAAAGAAAGGTCCGTCACTGCACATTTCTGATGTCTCTCTTATCTCTTGGAGTCTCTACTAACGAGCTGATGAGTTGAATCAGGTGTGCGTTTGATTGTCCGACCGTCGGTGAGGATTGCGAAGATGGGCAGGGTGCCTCTGACCGGAGGCCTATGAATTCATACTTACCTGGCAGGGGAGACACCATGATCAGGAAGGTGGTTCACCCAGGGCGAGGCTCGGCCATTGCACTCCGGTCGTGCTGACCCCTGCGAATTCCCCAAATGTGGGAATCTCGACTGCATAATTTATGGTAGTGGGGGACTGCGTTCGCGCTCTCCCCTGGACAAAAACTGGTTGTAAGAGCAGATTGTTGGATTTCCACTTATTTCTTCTTCTTTTTCAGACAAGCAATGGCCTAGGAAGTCTTTCGAATTGACCTGCGCTGGTTGATTGAGAGATATAAAACAACCTAGGTTTTTCAGTCTGCGAAAGTGGGTTTTTTATTATTATTCACATAATCTCAGATATTTAACAAACGCTTTTATTGACAGCAGTGGTCCCGGAGGCAAAATAGTTCAGAATGAGGAGTTCTATCATGTGGTGTGAATACCTTGTGCATGTGTGAAAAAGCACTTGATATACAGTCGTCTACGGCCGCACTCATGTTGTTGTTTTTTCTGTTTACAGCGCCACCAAGTGGCCAGTCGCCAAATCCCCTTTCATGTGACCACAGGCTGAGTCCATACACAGGTGTACCGACTTGGGTGTGATCGTCTCATTCGGTTGGAGAGTTATAGCCATTCGAGTAAAGCCCGCCTCGCCCACTCCCAACGTTTTGGCGTCCCGTCGCCAACGTGAAGCGAAATTCACACTTTTTTCCCAATCACTGTTGGCAGTCAGACTCTGGACAATCTTTCTGCACCGGTTTGGGTCAGATTGGGCACAACACCTAGGACTAGTGTGCAAAAGTAGGTATTTCAGAAAGTCCCAAATACCCGAAAGTCGCACCAGCGCGACCATCCAATCCGAGGCATGCGTCTCGTTCGTCCCGAGCCAAGGATTCCGGTGATGTAAGACAAGACGGCCCGAGCCTTGGTGATGTTGCAGACCGGGGGTGGGTACTGCCATCCCTCAGAAGTCTCCACGACGTACGCTTTGGTCTGCCCGCTCACGTTCAGGGCAGAATGTTGATGATGATCCAGAATCCCAGGTTGCACTCCAAAGTGTCGTGTTGCGCACTCTGTTGTGGTCCGTTTTCGGTTTGTCAACCAGTCGCTGAGCTTGTTTGTTGGCGGCCTCAGTCCCTCCCGCCACGGCCCAGGTGGGCGTGGCCTTTGCCGGCTCCCCCGCCTCTGCGTCATTGTGTCATCGCTTCTCGGCCTTTTGGCTAAGATCAAGTATCTGGCCACCTGGTGGAGACAGCGATCGCCTCTTGGAGGTTTTCCGGACTCTGGTCTTTCAGTGGCTTGAGCCCAAAACTTTTGAGAGGAAAATTGATTGGTCTAGCCGTTTTTTACTACCGAACAGGTGTAAGGTAAGACTTTTTATCTATTTATTTATTTATTTGAACTTTTAATTGTTTTAGGCTGTTGGTGTCTCCACCATGTCGGCTGCTCGTGCCGGCATGCGGAGGCACCACAGCATGCGGTTTTTATTCCAAGAGGTTGAGGGGAAGCTTCTGGGTATGTCTCGCATGGACTTTTCCAGGAAGTTGATCCAACAGACCTTACATTTTAGACCCGAAGATTTGAATTGCCTGATGACTCTGCCCCTGAACAAAGGTTTTGACTTGAGTTTTAAGACTGCTTCCCTGTTAAGTGATTTTTGGAAAAGGTTTGAATCGGTTAAGGCCCAGTTTTCCATGTTCACTGTGGATAAACTTTCAGACAACACACTCAAAACTGTGATTGTTAGAATGTTTAATGAAACAGTGACTGGACAGGATATTTGTGTCTGGTTGGGCAGATTTTGCACTGTTCGAAGCCAGCCTGTCAAAGTGCTAGATGAGGACGGCATCTGGAATTGCTCCTGGCGGATTCCCATCAAACAATGGGAAGACGCTGGGGGCTACCAGGGCCTGAAACATCTGCCTTCCATGATTGTGCTGGGAGAAAACAGAGGCTACATACACTATCAAGGGATGCCTAAGTTGTGTAGGAAATGTGGAAATGTTGGGCATCTAGCCGAGGAATGCCAAGAATTAGTATGTGGGAAGTGTAAAGAAATTGGTCACAGTTTTGAAAATTGTACCAATGGCAGACAGTGCAACCTGTGTGGAGAATACAACCATCTCTACAGAGATTGCCCTAAAAGTTTTGCCAACAAACTGAAAAGTAACAAAATGGCCGCCCCACCAACTGAACAAAGGGAGGAGGAGGCGATCCCAGAGGTTTTGGCGGGAATTTCAAATCCCCAGCCAGCCTCTGGGATTGGCCAAGGAAGGGAAAGTGGGGCGGCCACAGGGGCGGAGTCACAGGTTGAATTTGAACAGGGGGAGGAAACCACTCCCCAGCGAGATAAAAGTGGAAACCAAATGGAGGGTGGGGAGGAGGAGACGGTTTCCTCCCTAGAAACAGTGCCTGAGGCCAGTGTGTCAACTAGTGGGAGTGCAACTGATGGTTCTCTCCCAAATGCTCAAGTGCAGAAAAGGTCTGCGAGATCTCCTCTGTTTCTAACAGAGGAGAAAAAGCTGCTGGTAGCGCATCGGCTAGATAGTTCCACACTGGAAGATCTAGACCGTATGTGGCCCGCAGAATCTCCGAATGAAGTCTCTTTTCTGCATGTTAAGCTAATATCATCATCGCCAAAGGAATCACAAGAGATTTTCTCTGTGAGCCCTGAGGCGGCAAGCACTTGCCCCCTTGAACCCAGGTCTCCTCGGGGAAAGAATAGGCAAGTGCTAAAAGAAGTAACTTAATTTTAATGATATCTCTGTAGTCTCCTTGTCTCTTTTAAATGTCTCACACCATTTTAACCATACTGCTCATGGCTCTCACTATCTCCACCATCAATGTGAGAAGTGTGAAGAGCAATATACGAGCACAGAGCGTCCTATCCTTTTTAAAATCTTTTAAGTCAGATGTGTTTTTATTGCAAGAATGTGGTTTGTCGTTTTTAACAAATTACAAGAAGTGGGAGGAGATTTGGACCCCAGGAATTTCAATCTGGAGTGGGTCCAATTTTAACAAAAATGACGGTGTTGCTATTTTAATTAAAAATCCCAATATCTTGGTGAAGGGCAGCACTGTGGTGAGGGACGGACGTGCAATTTTAGCTAATCTGACTTTTTTAGGTAAGGATTTTAACATCTTAAATGTGTATGGTTTTACAGGAAAAAATAACAGGTATGAGCTTTTAGAAGACTTGCAGCCCCACATGCTAGGTAGGGCTCCCCTAGTGGTAGCAGGGGATTTTAATTGTGTTTTATCAAAAAAGGACAGAAAGAGGATAGGAGAGGATTTTAAAGTCGACAAGACATCGGTTTTACTACAAAATTTAGTCAAAGATTTTAAGTTAGTGGACTGTTTTAAAACAATGCATAAAAGAGAGGAGGGCTTCACCTGGTTCAGTGGTGATGGCGCCAGATCCTCTCGAATTGACTATGTTTTTACAAGGGACTTCCCGCCAACTGATGCTATATTGACCCCCCTCTTCTTCTCTGATCACATAATGCTGTCATGCACCCTCTCACTGCCCACCGGTGTGACTTTAGGAGGAGGGCTGTGGAAGCTGAACTGCTCCCTTCTGGAAGATAAAGAAGTAGTTAGAGAGTACAGGGAGCAATTCAGCCAATGGCAGACCCTCCAAGACTTTTTCGAATCACGTGCACAGTGGTGGGAGATGGTGAAACAAAGGACAGGACAGTTTTTTAAACAAATTGGAAAACAAAAAAAGAATAAAGAAAAAAGACGCATGATGGGGCTGCAAAATAGACTGCAGAGATATTTTAACCTTTTAAACAGTGGCTTGGATTTTACAAATGAAATTAAAGAAGTGAAGAAAGAAATGTCAGAATTGTCAGAGAAAAATAGTAAAGGTGTCATTTTAAGATGCAAAGAAAGCGAATTAGAAGAAGGAGAGAAGTGTACCAGATATTTTTTTTAAAAAACAATAGCTCGGGGAGGGTCAATCAATGCTTTGAAAACTTTTAAAGGGAGGGAAGCAAATACAACAGAGCAGATTTTAGGGGAAATTGAAAGTTTTTATAGTAATTTATATAGCCAAAAAGAGGTACACAATGGCATCTTAGAGGAAGTTCTAGGGTTTTTAGATAAAAAAGTTAAGAGTCCAGACGTGCTTTTATCCCAGGATTTTACACTTTTAGAAATGCACAAAGCACTTAAAGGTTTTAAAAAGGGGAAGTCCCCAGGCGTGGATGGACTCCCCTTTGAATTTTATCTGACTTTCTGGGATATTTTAGCACACGACTTATGGACAGTTTTTAACGAATTTGAGACTCTTGACAGACTTCCAGACAGCCTTAGAGTAGGGATAGTTAAACTGCTACATAAAAAAGGAGACAAGACTGACTTGAGAAACTGGCGACCGATCACTCTTTTAAATTTTGATTGTAAACTTTTTAGCAAGATTTTAGCTACACGTATGTCGACTGTTTTAGAGGACGTAGTCCACCTGGATCAAGCATGCGCTGTGCCTGGCAGGAAGATCACGGACAGCCTGGTACTGATCAGAGACGCCATTTGTTATGCGAGAAACAGAAACATTCGGCTAGTAGTCCTAAATTTAGATTTTGAAAAAGCTTTTGATCGCATCTCGCACCAGTACCTGCTTCAGGTACTGGCAAAAATGGGCTTCCCTGAGAGGTTTATAGCTTGGGTGGGACTGCTTTACAAGGATTTGTCTAGCACAATTTTGGTTAATGGGCATTTATCTAAAGCTGTTAAAATCCACAGCGGCGTCCGTCAGGGGTGTCCATTATCTCCCCTGCTGTATGTGGCCTGCATTGAGCCACTGGCACAAATCTTGAGAAGGGACAAATGGATTAAAGGACTAGACATCCCAGGAACTGGTGGACTGACGGCAACCTGTGTTTTATATATGGATGACGTGACCCTTTTAGCAACTGACCTTTTATCTATACGAAGAGCAATGGACTTGACTGACTGGTACGGTCGGGCCTCGGGCGCCAAGCTCAACAGAAATAAGTCCGAGGCCCAGCTCTTCGGGCCGTGGGGGGACGTGGACACAGGTGGACTTGACTTGGATTTTAAATACAATGGTTTAAAAATTTTAGGAGTTAAATTTGACAGAGACGGTGGAGGACAGGGAAACTGGACTGACATGTTAGGGAAAGTTAGGCAGAGACTGGGGTTTTGGGGACTAAGACAGCTGACGTTTGAAGGCAAGATTTTAATTTTTAAAGCAGTGATTTTACCACTCATTTTACTTGTCTGTTCTGTTTTTAGTCCCCCGAGACGATTCATGATAAACCTGGAGAGGGCGGTCTTTTATTACCTGTGGGGGTCCAAGTGGGAACGACTAAAGAGGGAGGTCGTCAAAAAGAAAAAAGAGAATGGCGGGAAAGGCCTCCCAGACCCCCACTTGTTTTTAGGCAGCCGCTTTGCCGCCCTCCACATCCAGTACGCGCTGACCCCATCCAGAGAACACAAGACAGCTGCCATGACCCGATTCTGGATGGGGTCTTACCTAAGATCCTTGAAAGTTTTACCAGTTGATCTTAAATGTCCAGTGTCTTTTAACTTGCCAAAAGAGTACAATTTTATCAAGAAATTTTTAAAGAATTACTTTTTAGAGACAAATGATGCTACCATTTTAACCAACCACAAGTGTCTTATTTCTCTTGTGCAGGACCGGGAATCAGTGTGTCCAGTGCGCGGGCTCACTCTAGGTGTATTTTACACAATAAAATTGTGTATTTATATATATGTTTTTTTTGTGTGTGTTTTTTGTTTTTAGACGTAAAAAAGAATGTGTGATTTGAAGGAAAACAACTGTGGTAATGGAAGTAGCCAAAAAAAATGGCGGCGGCGGTTGCGGTAGCGGTAGCAGCTGCAGGTGGCTGTGAATTACTATGGCAAACAAACAACAATTACGCGACAATTCAGGCATCTGCAGGTCTGATATTTGTCAAGTATTTTGCAATATTGACATTCTACTGGCTCCGACTGTGTTACATGTCTGTCCGCCAAAGCCGCCCTACATGGACAATTAACAAACAGACAAATCCTAAACTCCAAAAGTCCTCATGCACACCAACGCAAACTCCACCAAAGTCTGGGTTTTCGCCCACCTCTTCAGGCGGTCTTGTCGGTGTGATATTTGTCCTTATGATGGACCTGCATGCTGTCGGAGTCCCTGTTCCTATCCACGGTCGTCTCCCTTGCTGCCTGCCGGGTTGCCTGGGCTGGCTGGATGGATCGTTCGGGGCGCGGCCGGTTGTGCTGGAGGGGGTGCTCCGGGAGCTGGGCTGCTGCCCGCCGGGGAGCCATGCCTGGAGATTCCGCTCTGCTGGCGTCGAGGAGGGGGGCGGCGGACGTTTCTGGAGCTGCGCTGTGATTGGGCCTGCCT
The DNA here is from genome assembly GCF_949152265.1 of Phoxinus phoxinus. Lineage (NCBI taxonomy): Eukaryota > Metazoa > Chordata > Actinopteri > Cypriniformes > Leuciscidae > Phoxinus > Phoxinus phoxinus. The sequence continues at coordinate 32,430,297 of NC_136893.1, read as the reverse complement.
CGGGGAGCGATGGGTCCTCTAGGACGGACACTTGTTGGCCCCCCGGGGTGGCTACTACCCGGCCGTCAGCGGAGTTTTCTTCACTAGTGAAGTTTTCTGCACCATGGACTAGATCCCCAGTTAACAACCTATACTGCTCTGACCAGAGGTTTGTGTTCAAAAACTCTAGCCAACCGGCTTCTCATCAACCATTGTCTTTCTCCATCCGAACTATTATTTTTCACGGGTGGGTAACTGATGTTAAACCAAATGACTCTGATGAAAAAGAAAATACGTCTAAATGCGTTTTAAGTACATCAAGACTTTTAATAACTATTCTTCTGTTTATTGGAAATGTTGAGCTTAATCCCGGGCCTGACTCAAATACTTTCTTGACAACGTTAGGCTTTTTGCATTTGTGGGGACTATATGCATATGCAAACTATATCAGATTTTTTACTGCTTTACCGCAGCCACAGTGTATGTTTTTACCTACAACTAGCGATCATTTTCCCCATTCTAGTTTACCAGCCCCGATTTTTACTCCCCCATCTTTTCCGACTTTACCTTCTGGAGTGTCTTCTATTAGCCCTTTAGTTAAAACAGTTAAAGAACAGAGAAGAAGATCTCATCTAAGAAAAAGTCCAACTAATCTAAGTCAACTTGGTAGCACAAGAGGCTTTAAAATTTGCCATTGAAACACCCGAAGCCTTGTTCCCAAACTAGACGAATTTAAAATCTTGCTTGCGCAGTCGAAAGCACATGTAATTGCAATCTCTGAATCATGGTTAACTCCCAATATTCCGGATTCTTTTCTTTCAATTGAAAATTATGAATTGTATCATAAAGACCGCATCAGCAAGACCGGCGGCGGAGTAGCCGTTTATGTGAGTCGGAAATATGCACACTCAATATCAAAACTTGAAACCGAAACTGAAACATTAAAACTAATCGTACACTTTACACCTCAACATGCAATTACCATTATTGTTACCTACAAGCCCCCTAATGTCAGTGAAAGTTTTTATCTATCTCAGCTTTCTGACATAATTAAATCTGTTACATCAAAGGAGCTTATAATTCTGGGTGATATTAACCTTGACTGGAATGATAGTTCATCAAAATCTTTGAAAACTATTGCAATGAAACTCGGATTGTGTCAATTAATCAAGAATCCAACAAGAATTGGCAAAACACGCAGTTCCATTCTGGATCTTTTTTTCACAAATCACCCTTCAAAATACGCAATGTCTGGTGTCATAGAGGTGGCTATTTCAGATCATTCGCTCATCTATGCAGTTAGAAAAAATCTTAAATCCAAAAAACTCATGCTTCTCACTCTGTATCAAAAATACCTATGTCAAAACTACCTCAATTCAATGCTGATTTTAGTGCTACAAATTGGAGTGATGAGCTGTCACTAGAAGATCCAGAACAAATTTTATTGCAATTTCATACTAAACTACATAAAATACAGAATAAATATACCACTGCCAGTAAGTTTCGACCAAGAAAAAGTAAATTACCTTGGATTGATTCTGAAATACTTAAACTCCTTAAATTGAAGGCCTCTCTCCTTAAATTGTATAGGTCAAGCCGAACATCTGAGAGTAAGAATAATTTTATACAAATTAGAAATAAATGTACTTCTGGACTGCTTAAGGCTAAAGCGGAATATTTCCAACAGCAGATTACCCAATCCACTAACAACCCAAAGTTACTATGGCAGACCCTTAAGGTCATTACCGGTGAAAATGAGAAGAAAAATAATGTTAGTACTCAAATTTCCATACAGGGTACTCTTATCTCAGATTCTGAAAAGATTGCAAGTGCTTTTAATGATTATTTTGTATCATCTGTTAAAGAACTGGCTATGCATTTTGCCGTTCCTCTCTTTTCATCACCCGTTCTCTCTTCTACATCTGATCAGTTCTCATTTTCTGAGATCTCACAGAGCGAGGTAACACAAATATTACATATGCTAAAAAAGTCTCATGCCCGTGATATTTATGGTTTAAATACCGTATTTTTAAAGACTCACGCTGATAGCCTCATACCTCTCTTTCTGCATTTAACCAATCTTTGTATCAGGCTTTCTATATTTCCTACTGACTGGAAAACAGCACAAATTACTCCAATTTTTAAATCTGATGATCACACTCTTGTTTCAAACTACAGACCTATTGCAATACTTCCAGCAATGTCTAAGGTGCTGGAAAAAGTCTTGCATAACCAGCTAAGTTCTTACCTTGAAACTAATAACTGTCTCAGTGACTGTCAACACGGTTTTCGTGCTAAGAGATCAACCATGTCGGCGTTACTACTCTTCACTGAACAATTACGTGACTCTCTTAACAAAGGTCACATCACTGGAGCTATTTTTATTGATTTTCGTAAAGCCTTTGATACTGTGAACCACCAGATCCTGCTAAACAAACTTCACTCATTTAAACTATCTTCATCTGTGATAAAAAATGCTCTCTTCTTATTTGACAAACAGGCTACAGACAGTCAAAATTAATCATGTCATATCCCAACCTTTAGTTTGTGACATGGGTGTTCCACAAGGCAGCATTCTTGGACCCTTACTTTTTCTTTTATACATCAATGATTTCCCTCGAGTGTGTAAACACTCAAAATGCTTATTGTATGCCGATGATACTCTGATTTTTCTTTCTGATGCAAACCCTAATGTCATCAATTCCAAATTATCATTTGATCTTCACCTTTTACATGATTGGTTGAAAAAGAACCATCTGACCATTAATGTAAAGAAAACGGAATGTATGTATTTTCATTCACCCAGAAAAAAATCTTTCTTTTGATTTTATTACTTTTGCAAACCAAGATCTTGTTGTCACAAAGACATACAACCACCTTGGTGTGATACTTGATTCACACCTTACATATCAGGAACATATTTCTAAATTAACAAAAAAGCTGAATCAGAAACTATATGTATATAACAAGATTAGATTATATTTATCTTTTTCGGTTTCTGAAACATACCTACACGCCATTGTGTTTTCAACAATGGCTTACTGTCTTCCAATCTGGTCTCTAACCACTAAGGCCATTACTGAACCGATTGCACGGCTATACTATCGAGCACTTAAGATCCACAGTAATCTTCCAAAGTGGTCTCATCACTGTAGTGCGCTCACACGCACAAATGCTTTGACCTATCAGAATTATGTAAACAGTCATGCTATTGCATTTTATTTTCAGATTCAAAACAGCTCTTCACCAGCACTCACAGTTCTTCTTCCGACAAATAATATGAGACCACTACGCTTCACTAGGTCAGTCTCACAGGCACTTATCCCAGTTCCCCCATACAAAAATAACTATGGTCAGAAATCTTTTTTTTATATTTACACTAAAATTTGGAATGACATTCCCCATCACATTCGAACATTATCATCCATTGCATATTTTAAAAAGTCATATAAACTGTTTCTACTTGATAGTCATACTTGCACACATTGACTGTTTATGTATTGTTCTTAGTATTTAATGTTTTATTTGTTGTATCTGTCTAGTTGATAATAACGTCCTGTATAAATGTGCTGAAGATGTGATTGTGATTATGATTGTGATCATTGTTCTATGTTGCTGCAGAACAGGAACCTGCTGTAAACCAGTTTTTAAACTGAGTCAGGCCCATTTTATTGTAACTAAACTGTTGCTCTTTAAATTTTCCTGTATAATAAATGAAATTAAATGAAATGAAGTAGGAAAGGAGAACCTGTGACTTATCATTATTCTGTAAAGGAGATAATGTTTTATTTGGCATGTTTCTATAGTTTCATAGCCTTTGATTTATTTATCTCATTCCTTTTACCTCTACTTTTACCTTTTCTTTTAAAACCTAACATTTTTACGCACATGGACTTGTACAGGACACACAAACCCAACCAGTTTTTTAACCATTGATGGTATCTGTCTTTGTTTTGTTTTTTTTTGTTTTTTTTTCTTTTTCTGTTGTTGTTGTTGTTGTTTTAAAGTGCAAAGTCTAAAAAGAAAAACAAATGTTTGAGTTTGAGAATGGAATGGAAAACTGTGACAATAAAACTTTTTCGGAAAAAAAAAATCTGTTCTTATCAGTTTAATATCTGATACATGCCCTACCCGGGCACCATATATTAAATTGATTTTTGGAACTGGGAGATGGTATAGGGGCTTGCTCCGTCCACTCCACGCATCTACCCGGTATTGCAGTACTTCTGGGAACGGTGCACCCCTTCTAAAGTGTTGAATGAAAGAAATGTTTTAGACTTGTGTGGCAGCAGATGTTAATGGAACTAGTGGATACTGCTTTGTATTGGTGTTTGAAAGGTGTAGTAGGTGCTCATAGACTATACTAGTAAAGGTAGGGTGGTGGTGTAAAAAACAAACAAATAAACAATAAAAAAAAAAATCAACTCTGTTCTTTCCAGTTTAATATCTGATTCGTCCACTATCCGGGGACTGCACACTAAACAGATTTTTGGCTCATGAAGCCGGAGCATGAAAAAGAGAAAGAAAAGAAAGGTCCGTCACTGCACATTTTTGATGTCTCTCTTATCTCTTGGAGTCTCTACTAACGAGCTGATGAGTTGAATCAGGTGTGCGTTTGATTGTCCGACCGTCGGTGAGGATTGCGAAGATGGGCAGGGTGCCTCTGACTGGAGGCCTATGAATTCATACTTACCTGGCAGGGGAGACACCATGATCAGGAAGGTGGTTCACCCAGGGCGAGGCTCGGCCATTGCACTCTGGTCGTGCTGACCCCTGCGAATTCCCCAAATGTGGGAATCTCAACTGCATAATTTATGGTAGTGGGGGACTGCGTTCGCGCTCTCCCCTGGACAAAAACTGGTTGTAAGAGCAGATTGTCGGATTTCCACTTATTTCTTCTTCTTCTTCTTCTTTTTCTGACAAGCAATGGCCTAGGAAGTCTTTCGAATTGACCTGCGCTGGTTGATTGAGAGACATAAAACAACCTAGGTTTTTCAGTCTGCGAAAGTGGGGTTTTTATCTGTTTTTATTATTATTCGCTTCTCGGCCTTTTGGCTAAGATCAAGTATCTGGTCGTCAGGTGGAGACAGCGATCGCCTCTTGGAGGTTTTTCCGGCTCGGTCGCTTAGTGGCTTGAGCCCCAAACTTTTAGGAGGGAGATTGATCTTGCTGATTTTACGGTTCAACAGTTTTAAGGTAAGACTTTTATCTATTTATTTTTTCTTTTATTTATTGTTCTTTTAAATCCTTTAGGCTGTTGAAATTAAAACGCACGCTGTGGTGCCTCCGCACGCCGGCACGGGCAGCCGACATGATGGAGGCACCACAGCGTGCGTTTTAATTTCAAGACCAAAGAGGATGGTACTCTCCTGACAATTTCCAGATTGGATTTTTCACGGAAGTACATCCAACAGACTCTAGGTTTCAAGGTATCTGATATTAACTGTTTGTTGACTCTGCCCCAAAATTGGGGTTTTGATGTAAGTTTTGCATCCGCTCCTCTGCTGAATACTTTCTGGTCTCGTTTTGAAACATGCAAAGCCAATTTCTCCATGTTCACAGTGGAAAAACTGACTGATAATTCACTGAAAGTGGTGATTGTCAGGATGTTTAATGAAACTGTGAGTGGAGAGGATATTGCTGTATGGTTGGCAAGATATTGCTCTATCCGTGGACAACCGGTCAAGGTTTTAGATGAAGACGGTATCTGGAGCTGTGCGTGGAGAGTGTCCATCCAACAATGGGCAGATCCCAACAGCTACCATGGCCTGAGTCAAATTCCATCAATGATTGTGTTGGGGGAAAACAGAGGCTATATCCACTATCAAGGGATGCCCAAGTTATGCCGCAAGTGTGGTAAACTTGGACATCTCGCTGAGGCATGTCAGGAAATAATTTGCAGAAAGTGTAGATAAATTGGACACACTTTTGAAGAGTGCAAAAATGGCAGAAAGTGCAACCTCTGTGGGGAGTTATCCCATCTCTACAGAGATTGCCCAAAAAGTTTTGCCAACAAACTCAAAGGCAAAATGGCCACCCCACAAACAGAGCAAACAAACGAACAAAGGGAAGAGGAGGCGATCTCTGAGGTTTTGGCGGGAATTTCAAATTCCCAGCCAGCCTCAGGGATTAATCAGGAAAGAGGAGGTGGGGCGGCCACAGGGGCGGAGTCACAAATTGATACAGAACAGGGGGAGGAAACCACTCCCGGACAAGACAAAAGAAGCGAAACAGATCACGGAGAGGACGAAACGGTTTCCTCCCTCAACTCCGTCTCGGAGGTGAGTATGCCCTCCAGTGGGAGTGAAAGTGGGTTTACACTCCCAAATGCCCAAGTGCAGAAGAGAACTGCGGGATCTCCGCTGTGTGTATCAGTGGAGAAAAGATTGAGGGCTACGCATCGGCTAGATAGCTCCTCCCCGGAAGATCTAGACCGTATGTGGCCCTCAGAATCCCCAAATGAAGTTTCCTTTCTGCATTTTAAGCTAAGAACATCGACACCGAAAGAGTTGCAAGAGGCCAGCTCTGTGACTCCGGAGGTGCCAAGCTCTTGCTCTCCTGAACCCAGTCCCCATGGGAGAAGGGAGAGCCAGGAGGCACAGGAAATTTTATGATTTTAAAAAGTTGTAACCTTTGAAAATGTAAATTTTTAAGCCTCATGCCTTTCTATTTCATACTGCTTATGGCCCTCACAATCTCGACTATAAATGTGAGAAGTGTGAGGTCCACATCTCGAGCACAGAGCATTTTAACCTTCCTAAAATCATGTAACTCAGACATGTTTTTATTACAAGAATGTGCTTTACCCTTTTTAACCCAGTACAGGAAATGGGAGGAGATGTGGACCTCTGGACCCTCAATATGGAGTGGTTCAAATTTTAACCGAAATGACGGGGTCGCGATACTGGTTAAAAACCCAAATATCTTGGTTAAGGGCAGCACAGTGGTGAAGGATGGGCGGGCACTTTTAGTAAACGTGACTTTTTTAGGAAGGGATTTTAAAGTGTGTAATGTGTATGGGTTTAGAGGGAAGAATGAAAGGTATGAGCTTTTAGAGGACTTGTAGCCCCACATGCTGGGGAGGGCTCCTCTGGTAGTAGCAGGGGATTTTAACTGTGTTTTAACTAGAGAAGATAGGAAAAGAACAGGGGATGATTTTAGAGTTGACAAAACATCAGTTTTACTGCAAAGTCTAGTTAGAGATTTTAAACTAGTTGACTGTTTTAAAAGTCTGCATCCAAGAGAGGGGGGCTTCACCTGGATCAGTGGTGATGGCACCAAAGCCTCTCGCATTGACTATATGTTTACACGTGACTGCCCACCCACTGATGCTAGATTGACTCCCCTCTACTTTTCAGATCACGCAATGCTATCCTGCACCCTTTCACTAACCACGGACGTGACAGTAGGTAGAGGGATTTGGAAACTAAACTGCTCCCTAATGCAGGATGAGGAGATAGCCAAAGAATACAGGGAGCAGTTTAGCCAATGGCAGACCCTTCAAGACTTCTTTGACTCACGGGCACTGTGGTGGGAAATGGTGAAGGGTAGGACACAGCTTTTTTTTAGAAGGAAGGGCAAGGAAAAAAAAGAAAGGAAAATAGGTGCATTGTGGGGCTGCAAAAAAGGTTACAACGATATTTTAATCTGTTAAATAATGGTCTCGATTTTAGCCAAGAAATAAACGAAATCAAAAGAGAAATGTCTGCTTACAAACAAGAAATAAATAAAGGAGTAATACTTAGAAGCAGAGAACAAGAGTTGGAAGAAGGCGAAAAATGTACACAATACTTTTTCAAAAGGGTTTTAGCAAAAGGCGGGGGAATAACAAAACTAAAAACAGGAGGGGAAGAAGTGAAAGATACAGAGGGAATTTTAAATGAAGTAGAACTTTTTTTTTCAGAACTATATGATGAAAAAGTAGTACATGATGATGCAATAAGAGAAATGTTAAGCCTTTTAGAAACAAAAATCAATAAGGAGTGTGCCTTTTTTAACACAAGATTTTACGGTTCTTGAGTTGATAGAATGTAGAAAGGGTTTTAAAAAGGGGAAGTCCCCAGGGATGGATGGACTTCCCCTGGAATTTTATGAAGCATTCTGGGATATTTTAGCACACAACCTATTGACTGTTTTTAAAGAATTTGACAGACTGGACATACTACCCGACAGTTTTAGATCAGGGATAGTGTCACTCATACACAAGAAAGGTGACAAAGCAGACTTAAAAAATTGGAGACCAATCACCCTTTTAAATGTTGATTGCAAAATTTTTAGTAAACTTTTAGCTAGCCGTATGTCAAGGATTTTAGAGGACGTGATCCACCCAGATCAAGCGTACGCTGTGCCAGGGAGGAAGATCACGGACAGCCTGATCTTGATAAGAGACGCAATCTGTTTTGCGAGAGACAGAAATAATTGGCTAATAGTTCTAAATTTAGACTTTGAGAAAGCATTTGACCGAGTCTCGCACCAGTACCTGTTTCAGGTACTGAAAAAAATGGGGCTGCCAGGGAGGGTTTTAAAGTGGGTGGGGATGCTGTATAAAGACATAACCAGCAAAATCCTTATAAATGGGCACTTGACAAAAGCAGTAACTGTATGCAGTGGCGTCCGTCAAGGGTGTCCGTTATCTCCGCTCTTGTATGTGGCTTGCATCGAACCACTGGCACAGCTCTTGAGAAGGGACCAATGGATCAAAGGACTGAGAATACCAGGCACAAAGGGACTGACAGACTTAAAATGTGTTTTATACATGGATGATGTGACAATTTTAACAACCGACCTTTTATCAGTCCAAAGAGCACTTGACCTGACTGACCAATACGGACTGGCCTCCGGAGCAAAACTAAACAGAAACAAGTCTGAGGCCCAGCTTTTTGGACCATGGGGTGACATAGACACGACAGGACTAGACGTGAATTTTAGGGAAACCGATATTAGGATTTTAGGGGTAAAGTTTGACAAAGAAGGAGGTGGACAAGGAAATTGGACAGAACTGGTAGGGAAAGTAAGACAGCGACTGGGTTTCTGGAGACTACGGACACTGACATTGGAAGGAAAGATTTTAATTTATAAAGCTGTCATCTTACCCTTGTTTTTATTGCTGTGCTCTGTTTTTAGGCCACCAAGGTTCTTCCTCCTGACTGTCGAGAGGGCAGTGTTTTATTTCTTCTGGGGGTCAAAATGGGAGCGTCTGAAACGAGAAGTTGTGAAGAAGAGGAAGGAGAATGGAGGGAAAGGCCTCCCTGACCCCTATCTGTTTTTAGCAAGTAGATTCACAGCACTGCATTTTAAATATGCAACGAACCCCTCCAAAGAAAACAAAGCAGCAGCAATGGTTAGATTTTGGATGGGGTCGTACCTACGAAGTTTGAAAATTTTACCTGTAGACCTGACTGTCCCAGTGTCTTTTAACCTCCCGCAAGAATACTGTTTTATTAAAACCTTTTTAAAAAGAAATGTTTTAGAGAAACAAGATGTCACAGTTTTAACTGACCACAAGGCTCTCATTTCTCTTGTGCAGGACCGGGAACCAGTGAGTCCAATTCCAGGCCTCAATTTAGGTGAGGCCAAACAAATTTGGAGGAACGCTGCCCACCCTGCTCTCCGGAACAGGCATAAGGACTTGGCGTGGATGGTGGCCCATGAGATCCTCCCAGTCAGGGCGGTAATGCACTCCAGAGGCATGGCCAAAGAATCAACCTGCCCACGGTCCGGGTGTAATTGCCCGGAGACCGAGCGGCATCTGCTCTGGGAGTGCCGTGCTGCGCGGGACCTGTGGGCCAGGACCAGCCCCCTGTTTTTCCCGTGCCTGCCAGCGGGTGGGGTCCGGATGGAATACAAGCTCGCCATCCTGGGGGTGGGTCAGGGCTTGAAAGAGATGACATCAAAGCAATTTACCTCGCTCTGGCTCACCCTTAACCACATCAAGGATGCCATCTGGACCACCAGAAACCTGCTGTTGGGGAAACGCGTTACGGTGCCCCTCCACGCATGCGAGCAATTAGTGAGATCAACGCTGCAGGAGGCGCCGGACGTCGTCATTCGGATGGGGGGGCTGGGGTCGTACAGAAGAGGTCCCGGCCACCACCGTACCTGGCCGCCCGTCGATGCACCCTCACCAACGCCGGCTACGGGAACAGCGGGCCAGCGGGCCGGAGGGAGGGGAGCTCCGCTGGGGACTGGAAGCGCTGGGCCAGTTACCTGTTCCGAAGAGAGGAGTGAAGGAGAAACTTGATAAGGACTCACCCCGGTCCTGCACAACAGACAACTTCCTTTTTAGTATTTAATATTTGTTTAATTTTTATTGCTTTATCGAATATGATATCTCTGTAAGTTGTAAAATGTGACAATAAAACTTTTCGAAAGAAAAAAATCTGTTCTTATCAGTTTAATATCTGATACGTGCCCTACCCGGGCACCATATATTAAATTGATTTTTGGAACTGGTCAGATGGTATAGGGGCTTGCTCCGTCCACTCCATGCATCGACCCGGTATTGCAGTACTTCTGGGAACGGTGCACCCCTTCTAAAGTGTTGAATGAAAGAAATGTTTTAGACTTGTGTGGCAGCAGATGTTAATGGAACTAGTGGATACTGCTTTGTATTGGTGTTTGAAAGGTGTAGTAGGTGCTCATAGACTATACTAGTAAAGGTAGGGTGGTGGTGTAAAAAACAAACAAATAAACAATAAAAAAAAAAATCAACTCTGTTCTTTCCAGTTTAATAACTGATTCGTCCACTATCCGGGGACTGCACACTAAACAGATTTTTGGCTCATGGAGCCGGAGCATGAAAAAGAGAAAGAAAAGAAAGGTCCGTCACTGCACATTTTTGATGTCTCTCTTATCTCTTGGAGTCTCTACTAACGAGCTGATGAGTTGAATCAGGTGTGCGTTTGATTGTCCGACCGTCGGTGAGGATTGCGAAGATGGGCAGGGTGACTCTGACCGGAGGCCTATGAATTCATACTTACCTGGCAGGGGAGACACCATGATCAGGAAGGTGGTTCACCCAGGGCGAGGCTCGGCCATTGCACTCCGGTCGTGCTGACCCCTGCGATTTCCCCAAATGTGGGAATCTCGACTGCATAATTTATGGTAGTGGGGGACTGCGTTCGCGCTCTCCCCTGGACAAAAACTGGTTGTAAGAGCAGATTGTCGGATTTCCACTTATTTCTTCTTCTTCTTCTTCTTTTTCTGACAAGCAATGGCCTAGGAAGTCCTTTGAATTGACCTGCGCTGGTTGATTGAGAGATAAAAAACAATCTGGGTTTTTCAGTCTGCGAAAGTGGGTTTTTTATCTGTTTTTATTATTATTCACATAATCTCCGATATTTAACAAACGCTTTGATTGACAGCAGTGGTCCCGGAGGCAAAATAGTTCAGAATGAGGAGTTCTATCATGTGGTGTGAATACCTTGTGCATGTGTGAAAAAGCACTTGATATACAGTCGTCTACGGCCGCACTCATGTTGTTGTTTTTTCTGTTTACAGCGCCACCAAGTGGCCAGTCGCCAAATCCCCTTTCATGTGACCACAGGGTGAGCCCATACACGGGTGTACCGACTTGGGTGTGATCGTCTCATTCGGTTGGAGAGTTATAGCCATTCGAGTAAAGCCCGCCTCGCCCGCCTCGCCCACTCCCAACGTTTTGGCGTCCCGTCGCCAACGTGAAGCGAAATTCACACTTTTTTCCCAATCACTGTTGGCAGTCAGACTCCGGACAATCTTTCTGCACCGGTTTGGGTCAGATTGGGCACAACACCTAGGACTAGTGTGCAAAAGTAGGTTTTTCAGAAAGTCCCAAATACCCGAAAGTCGCACCAGCGCGACCATCCAATCCGAGGCGTGCGTCTCGTTCGGCCCGAGCCAAGGATTCCGGTGATGTAAGACACTTGGGTCTGCGAACGGCGGTTTAGGAGTTATGCGCCATATCGTACTTTTGATCGCTGCAGCGCCACCCTGGGTCCGGCCGGGCCGAGCCTTGGTGATGTTGCCGGGGGTGGGTACTGCCATCCCTCAGAAGTCTCCACGACGTACGCTTTGGTCTGCCCGCTCACGTTCAGGGCAGAATGTTGATGATGATCCAGAATCCCAGGTTGCACTCCAAAGTGTCGTGTTGCGCACTCTGTTGTGGTCCGTTTTCGGTTTGTCAACCAGTCGCTGAGCTTGTTTGTTGGCGGCCTCAGTCCCTCCCGCCGCGGCCCAGGTGGGCGTGGACTTTGCCTTCTCCCCCACCTCTGCGTCATTGTGTCATCGCTTCTCGGCCTTTTGGCTAAGATCAAGTATCTGGCCACCTGGTGGAGACAGCGATCGCCTCTTGGAGGTTTTCCGAACTCTGGTCTTTCAGTGGCTTGAGCCCCAAACTTTTGAGAGGAAAATTGATTGGTCCAGCCGTTTTTTACTACCGAACAGGTGTAAGGTAAGACTTTTTATCTATTTATTTATTTATTTGAACTTTTAATTGTTTTAGGCTGTTGGTGTCTCCACCATGTCGGCTGCTCGTGCCGGCATGCGGAGGCACCACAGCGTGCGGTTTTTATTTCAAGAGGTTGAGGGGAAGCTTCTGGGTATGTCTCGCATGGACTTTTCCAGGAAGTTGATCCAACAGACCTTACATTTTAGACCCGAAGATTTGAATTGCCTGATGACTCTGCCCCTGAACAAAGGTTTTGACTTGAGTTTTAAGACTGCTTCCCTGTTAAGTGATTTTTGGAAAAGGTTTGAATCGTTTAAGGCCCAGTTTTCCATGTTCACTGTGGATAAACTTTCTGACAACACACTGAAAACTGTGATTGTTAGAATGTTTAATGAAACAGTGACTGGACAGGATATTTGTGTCTGGTTAGGCAGATTTTGCACTGTTCGAAGCCAGCCTGTCAAAGTGCTAGATGAGGACGGCATCTGGAATTGCTCCTGGCGGATTCCCATCAAACAATGGGAAGACGCTGGGGGCTACCAGGGCCTGAAACATCTGCCTTCCATGATTGTGCTGGGAGAAAACAGAGGCTACATACACTATCAAGGGATGCCTAAGTTGTGTAGGAAATGTGGAAGTGTTGGGCATCTAGCCGAGGCATGCCAAGAATTAGTATGTGGGAAGTGTAAAGAAATTGGTCACAGTTTTGAAAATTGTACCAATGGCAGACAGTGCAACCTGTGTGGAGAATACAACCATCTTTACAGAGATTGCCCTAAAAGTTTTGCCAACAAACTGAAAAGTAACAAAATGGCCGCACCACCAACTGAACAAAGGGAGGAGGAGGCGATCCCAGAGGTTTTGGCGGGAATTTCAAATCCCCAGCCAGCCTCTGGGATTGGCCAAGGAAGGGAAAGTGGGGTGGCCACAGGGGCGGAGTCACAGGTTGAATTTGAACAGGGGGAGGAAACCACTCCCCAGCCAGATAAAAGTGGAAACCAAATGGAGGGTGGGGAGGAGGAGACGGTTTCCTCCCTAGAAACAGTGCCTGAGGCCAGTGTTTCAACTAGTAGGAGTGCAACTGATGGTTCTCTCCCAAATGCTCAAGTGCAGAAAAGGTCTGCGAGATCTCCTCTGTTTCCAACAGAGGAGAAAAAGCTGCGGGTAGCGCATCGGCTAGATAGTTCCACATTGGAAGATCTAGACCGTATGTGGCCCGCAGAATCTCCAAATGAAGTCTCTTTTCTGCATGTAAAGCTAATATCATCGTCGCCAAAGGAATCACAAGAGATTTTCTCTGTGAGCCCTGAGGCGGCAAGCACTTGCCCCCTTGAACCCAGGTCTCCTCGGGGAAAGAATAGGCAAGTGCTACAAGAAGTAACTTAATTTTAATGATATCTCTGTAGTCTCCTTGTCTCTTTTAAATGTCTCACACCTTTTTAACCATACTGCTCATGGCTCTCACTATCTCCACCATCAATGTGAGAAGTGTGAAGAGCAATATACGAGCACAGAGCGTCCTATCCTTTTTAAAATCTTTTAAGTCAGATGTGTTTTTATTGCAAGAATGTGGTTTGTCGTTTTTAACAAATTACAGGAAGTGGGAGGAGATTTGGACCCCAGGAATTTCAATCTGGAGTGGGTCCAATTTTAACAAAAATGACGGTGTTGCTATTTTAATTAAAAATCCCAATATCTTGGTGAAGGGCAGCACTGTGGTGAGGGACGGACGTGCAATTTTAGCTAATCTGACTTTTTTAGGTAAGGATTTTAACATCTTAAATGTGTATGGTTTTACAGGAAAAAATAACAGGTATGAGCTTTTAGAAGACCTGCAGCCCCACATGCTAGGTAGGGCTCCCCTAGTGGTAGCAGGGGATTTTAATTGTGTTTTATCAAAAAAGGACAGAAAGAGGGTAGGAGAGGATTTTAAAGTCGACAAGACATCGGTTTTACTACAAAATTTAGTCAAAGATTTTAAGTTAGTGGACTGTTTTAAAACTATGCATCAAAGAGAGGAGGGCTTCACCTGGTTCAGTGGTGATGGCGCCAGAGCCTCTCGAATTGACTATGTTTTTACAAGGGACTTCCTGGCAACCGATGCTATATTGACCCCCCTCTTCTTCTCTGATCACATAATGCTGTCATGCACCCTCTCACTGCCCACCGGTGTGACTGTAGAAGGAGGGCTGTGGAAGCTGAACTGCTCCCTTCTGGAAGATAAAGAAGTAGTTAGAGAGTACAGGGAGCAATTCAGCCAATGGCAGACCCTCCAAGACTTTTTCGAATCACGTGCACAGTGGTGGGAGATGGTGAAACAAAGGACAGGACAGTTTTTTAAACAAATTGGAAAACAAAAAAAGAATAAAGAAAAAAGACGCATGATGGGGCTGCAAAAAAGACTGCAGAGATATTTTAACCTTTTAAACAGTGGCTTGGATTTTACAAATTAAATTAAAGAAGTGAAGAAAGAAATGTCAGATTTGTCTGAGAAAAATAGTAAAGGTGTCATTTTAAGATGTAAAGAAAGGGAATTAGAAGAAGGACAGAAGTGTACCAGTTATTTTTTTTAAAAAACAATAGCTCGGGGAGGGTCAATCAATGCTTTGAAAACTTTTAGAGGGAGGGAAGCAAATACAACAGAGCAGATTTTAGGGGAAATTGAAAGTTTTTATAGTAATTTATATAGCCAAAAAGAGGTACACAATGGCATCTTAGAGGAAGTTTTAGGGTTTTTAGATAAAAAAGTTAAGAGTCCAGACGTGCTTTTATCCCAGGATTTTACACTTTTAGAAATGCACAAAGCACTTAAAGGTTTTAAAAAGGGGAAGTCCCCAGGCGTGGATGGACTCCCCTTTGAATTTTATCTGACTTTCTGGGACATTTTAGCACACGACTTATGGACAGTTTTTAACGAATTTGAGACTCTTGACAGACTTCCAGACAGCCTTAGAGTAGGGATAGTTAAACTGCTACATAAAAAAGGAGACAAGACTGACTTGAGAAACTGGCGACCGATCACTATTTTAAATTTTGATTGTAAACTTTTTAGCAAGATTTTAGCTACACGTATGTCGACTGTTTTAGAGGACGTAGTCCACCTGGATCAAGCATGCGCTGTGCCTGGCAGGAAGATCACGGACAGCCTGGTACTGATCAGAGATGCCATCTGTTATGCGAGAGACAGAAACATTCGGCTAGTAGTCCTAAATTTAGATTTTGAAAAAGCTTTTGATCGCATCTCGCACCAGTACCTGCTTCAGGTACTGGCAAAAATGGGCTTCCCTGAGAGGTTTATAGCTTGGGTGGGACTGCTTTACAAGGATTTGTCTAGCACAATTTTGGTTAATGGGCATTTATCTAAAGCTGTTAAAATCCACAGCGGCGTCCGTCAGGGGTGTCCATTATCTCCCCTGCTGTATGTGGCCTGCATTGAGCCACTGGCACAAATCTTGAGAAGGGACAAATGGATTAAAGGACTAGACATCCCAGGAACTGGTGGACTGACGGCAACCTGTGTTTTATATATGGATGACGTGACCCTTTTAGCAACTGACCTTTTATCTATACGAAGAGCAATGGACTTGACTGACTGGTACGGTCGGGCCTCGGGCGCCAAGCTCAACAGAAATAAGTCCGAGGCCCAGCTCTTCGGGCCGTGGGGGGACGTGGACACAGGTGGACTTGACTTGGATTTTAAAGACAATGGTTTAAAAATTTTAGGAGTTAAATTTGACAGGGACGGTGGAGGACAGGGAAACTGGACTGACATGTTAGGGAAAGTTAGGCAGAGACTGGGGTTTTGGGGACTAAGACAGCTGACGTTTGAAGGCAAGATTTTAATTTTTAAAGCAGTGATTTTACCACTCATTTTACTTGTCTGTTCTGTTTTTAGTCCCCCGAGACGATTCATGATAAACCTGGAGAGGGCGGTCTTTTATTACCTGTGGGGGTCCAAGTGGGAACGACTAAAGAGGGAGGTCGTCAAAAAGAAAAAAGAGAATGGCGGAAAAGGCCTCCCAGACCCCCACCTGTTTTTAGGCAGCCGCTTTGCCGCCCTCCACATCCAGTACGCGCTGACCCCATCCAGAGAACACAAGACAGCTGCCATGACCCGATTCTGGATGGGGTCTTACCTAAGATCCTTGAAAGTTTTACCAGTTGATCTTAAATGTCCAGTGTCTTTTAACTTGCCAAAAGAGTACAATTTTATCAAGAAATTTTTAAAGAAATACTTTTTAGAGACAAATGATGCTACCATTTTAACTAACCACAAGTGTCTTATTTCTCTTGTGCAGGACCGGGAATCAGTGTGTCCAGTGCTCGGGCTCACTCTAGGTGAAGCCCAAAACGTTTGGCGGAATGTGTCCCACTCAGCTCTCCACAACCGACACCGAGACCTGGCTTGGATGGCTGCCCATGAGATCCTCCCGGTCAGGGCCGTGATGCACTCCCGAGGTATGGCAAAGAACTCCACCTGCCCACGGCCCGGGTGTGGCGCGCCTGAGACCGTGAGGCACGCTCTCTGGGAGTGCAGTGCTGTGAGGGACCTGTGGGCGACAGCTGGCCCCCAGCAATTCCCGTACCTGCCAGTAGGGGGGGTCCCAGACTACCCAATGGGTAGAGGAGGGGTGAGCCAAGAGGAAACATCAGCAAAAACAGCGCCCAAGCTATGGCTCACCCTCCTCTGTATCATAGACGCCATTTGGACCTCCAGAAACCTACTGGTAGGAAAGCGCATGCAGGGGTCCCTCCACGCCACCATCCAGCTAGCAACATCAAGGCTGCAGGAGTACACCGCATGTCGCCATTCGGACGTGGGGGCCAGAGCTTCACAGGAAAAGGTCCCCACAGCCACGAGCCCTGACTGCCCGTAAATGCCCCCCCAACCCTGAGGTGGTGCAGCGGTGCCTTGGTTTAAGAGGATCTCCTCTGGGCCCAGAAGGGTCAGATTTCTGGGACTGGTTGTGAAGAGCTGAGTTGATGGTTTAAATGTTTATAAGGACATACCCGGTACTGTACAATAGAAGAGAATGTTTTAAAGTCTATTTTATTTTTATTTTTTATCTGATGATTTATTTTGTCTAGTACCATATTTAATTACTCATTCATTTATTTATTGCAAATGCGCTACATTTCTTTTAACATCGCACATTTTAACAAACATGGACTTTTACACAACACACAAAAAATATTGGGGAATTTTAACAGAAAATTGTGTATTTATATAATTTTTTTGTTTGGTTTTTGTTTTTAGACGTAAAAAAGAATGTGTGATTTGAAGGAAAACAATAACTGTGGTAATAGAAGTAGGAAAGGAACTGTGACTTATCAGTATTGTACAGGAGATCATGTTTTATTTAGCACGTTTATATAGTTTCATACCTTTTGATTTATTTATCTCATTCCTTTTACCTCTACTTTTACTTTTACTTTTTCTTTTAAAACCTAAACATTTTTACACACATGGACTTTTACAGGACACACAAACCCAACCAGTTTTTTAACCATTGATGGTATCTGTCTTTGTTTTTTTGTTTTTTCTGTTGTTGTTGTTGTTTTAAAGACATGTGCAAAGTCTAAAAAGAAAAACAAATGTTTGAGTTGGAATGGAATGGAATGGAAAACTGTGAAAACTGTGACAATAAAACTTTTTCGAAAGAAAAATCTGTTCTTATCAGTTTAATATCTGATACGTGCCCTACCCGGGCACCATATATTAAATTGATTTTTGGAACTGGGAGATGGTATAGGGGCTTGCTCCGTCCACTCCACGCATCGACCCGGTATTGCAGTACTTCTGGGAACGGTGCACCCCTTCTAAAGTGTTGAATGAAAGAAATGTTTTAGACTTGTGTGGCAGCAGATGTTAATGGAACTAGTGGATACTGCTTTGTATTGGTGTTTGAAAGGTGTAGTAGGTGCTCATAGACTATACTAGTAAAGGTAGGGTGGTGGTGTAAAAAACAAACAAATAAACAATAAAAAATCAACTCTGTTCTTTCCAGTTTACTATCTGATTCGTCCACTATCCGGGGACTGCACACTAAACAGATTTTTGAGCATGAAAGCATGAAAAAGAGAAAGAAAACAAAGGTCCGTCACTGCACATTTTTGATGTCTCTCTTATCTCTTGGAGTCTCTACTAACGAGCTGATGAGTTGAATCAGGTGTGCGTTTGATTGTCCGACCGTCTGTGAGGATTGCGAAGATGGGCAGGGTTCCTCTGACCGGAGGCCTATGAATTCATACTTACCTGGCAGGGGAGACACCATGATCAGGAAGGTGGTTCACCCAGGGCGAGGCTCAGCCATTGCACTCCGGTCGTGCTGACCCCTGCGAATTCCCCAAATGTGGGAATCTCGACTGCATAATTTATGGTAGTGGGGGACTGCGTTCGCGCTCTCCCCTGGACAAAAACTGGTTGTAAGAGCAGATTGTCAGATTTCCACTTATTTCTTCTTCTTCTTCTTCTTTTTCTGACAAGCAATGGCCTAGGAAGTCCTTCGAATTGACCTGCGCTGGTTGATTGAGAGATATAAAACAACCTAGGTTTTTCAGTCTGCGAAAGTGGGGTTTTTATCTGGTTTTATTATTATTCACATAATCTCAGATATTTAACAAACGCTTTGATTGACAGCAGTGGTCCCGGAGGCAAAATAGTTCAGAATGAGGAGTTCTATCATGTGGTGTGAATACCTTGTGCATGTGTGAAAAAGCACTTGATATACAGTCGTCTACGGCCGCACTCATGTTGTTGTTTTTTCTGTTTACAGCGCCACCAAGTGGCCAGTCGCCAAATCCCCTTTCATGTGACCACAGGCTGAGCCCATACACGGGTATACCGACTTGGGTGTGATCGTCTCATTCGGTTAGAGAGTTATAGCCATTCGAGTAAAGCCCGCCTCGCCCACTCCCAACGTTTTGGCGTCCCGTCGCCAACGTGAATCGAAATTCACACTTTTTTCCCAATCACTGTTGGCAGTCAGACTCCGGACAATCTTTCTGCACCGGTTTGGGTCAGATTGGGCACAACACCTAGGACTAGTGTGCAAAAGTAGGTTTTTCAGAAAGTCCCAAATACCCGAAAGTCGCACCAGCGCGACCATCCAATCCGAGGCTTGCGTCTCGTTCGGCCCGAGCCAAGGATTCCGGTGATGTAAGACACTTGGGTCTGCGAACGGCGGTTTAGGAGTTACGCGCCATATCGTACTTTTGATCGCTGCAGCGCCACCCTGGGTCCGGCCGGGCCGAGCCTTGGTGATGTTGCAGACCGGGGGTGGGTACTGCCATCCCTCAGAAGTCTCCACGACGTACGCTTTGGTCTGCCCGCTCACGTTCAGGTTCACGATCTTTTGGCTAAGATCAAGTGTAGTAGCAATGGCTACGCCGAGAGAGGATGTACCCATGTCGGCCATGATGGTGCGGCTAAAGAATACAGTAAGAATCCAAGTGCTTCAAGATGCGGACCGGTCTATCAAGCAGAAGTTCAGAAGGGAGTTCCTGGTGATGGAAATTTTGAAAGGAGTGTTCAACGTGGCAGTTTCTTCTGCCACGTTGGCGACGGGACACCAAAACGTTGGGAGTGGGCGAGGCGGGCTTTACTCGAATGGCTATAACTCTCCAACCGAATGAGACGATCACACCCAAGTCGGTACACCCGTGTATGGGCTCACCCTGTGGTCACATGAAAGGGGATTTGGCGACTGGCCACTTGGTGACGCTGTAAACAGAAAAAAATATAGCCTGGAGGGATGGCAAGTTTAGAGGCACAGGAAAGTGATGGGGCTTCAAGTCGGAAGGAAGCTGACATGAATGAACAATCAGACCCTAAGGGTGGGGACCTGATTACTTTGTTCATAGAAGGAAAAGACATCACAGGAGTGGGAACTGAACAGCAGGTGAATCCTTCTCAAGTTTGGTCTGAGCTGGATATTACAGAAGTCTTGTCTGGGGCCTTGGGTGTGGGAAAAGAGCAAAGCATCCTAGAGCCTGCATTCAGACCAACCCAACAGCGAGAGGGAGTCCATAGTGGATCAGAGATGGAGATTTCGTCAGAGTCGGGACCTGGAACAAGTCATCGCAGAGCCTGGAATGACCCTAGGGACCTTGAGAAGAAGGAAGGATGGAAACACAGCAAACTGGAGGATTTTGCAAGTCAGGACTCTGTGAGAGAGGCATTTTTGGGGAAGGGTTTGGAAGAAGAGGGAAAAAAGGAGGAGGAAGGGGAAGGAAGTACTGAGTGGGGGGATAGAACCGAGGAGGTAGGGGAAGAAATGATAACTGAATCTGGAGAATGGACTGAGGTGGTTTCAAGAAGAGTAAAAGGAGGTGGGGTGAGAAGGGGACAATATAAAAATGGGGATGGGGAAGAAGAATATGAGGGTTAAGTGGAAGAATTAAGGGGAAGGTGGGAGTTCTAGGAGGATCTAAGGGCCAATTAAATGGGATTGATAAGAGTGGCAACTTTAAATGTAAGGGGGATGAAAATGGCAGAACGACGCACAGCTGTTTTTTTCTGTTAGGGATTTGCATTATGATGCTTTGTTTTTACAAGAATGCCACTTGGAGAATGATAAAGATGTAGAGAGGTTTTCAAATGAGTGGTCCTTGGGACCATCCTTTTGGGGTGTGGGGAATGTGAGGGCGGATGGGGTGGGGATTTTATTTTTTTCCTGGGAGATGATAATCGAAACAGAAGGGGTTATTGTTCCTGGGAGGGTGATTTTTGTGGATGCAATATGGAGGGGGGTGGCTTTTCGGTTCATAAATAAATATGCACCCAGCAAGCGGGAAGAGAGGGAGGGGTTCTTGGGAAACCTATGCCCGTTATTATATACTAACCGGTTGGTGGTTCTGGGAGGGAATTTTAATATGTCCTTAGATAAAAGTTCAGGTGGAGAACTGGTAGAGCTAATAAAGAGTTTTGGTCTTCAGGATGCATTTCGGGCAGTTGGGGAGGAGGGTCCGGGCTATACATGGTGGAACAGCAGACAGGGGGCCTCACGCTTGGATTACATATTTTTTTCAAAGTTTGTTAAGGTTAGTGGGTATATTGGTCAGCCTATGTGGTGCTCAGATCATTGTCTGGTGGGGTCGGGGGTAGAGGGAGATTTTGAGCAAAGGGGTCGGGGGAAGTGGAAGCTGAATACCACATACCTCCAAGACCAAAGATTTTGTAAGGTTTTTCGGGAGTTGTATGCTGGGTGGTACAATTTAAAAGGGTTCTACCAGTCGCACTCCGACTGGTGGGAAGGGGTAAAAGAGAGAGTAAGGTTTTTTTGCAAAGCATGGGGCTTAGCTCTGGCACAGATTAGGCGAAATCAGGTACATCAGTGGACTAAAGACTTACAGGTGTTATGTTCCCAGGGGTATTTGAATTCTGTGCAAGGGTGGAAGAAGGCAAAAATTTTGCAAGACGCCTTAAGTGAACATTATAGAGGGGAAGCAAGGACATTTTTTATGCAGTCAGGTGTACAACGACGGTTGTTAGATGAAAAGCCTACAAAGTTTTTATTTTCTACTGTGAAAGGCAGACAGACGCGTAGTAGTATGGTTGAACAATGTTTGAACACAGTTGCAGGTAAAGTTTATTCAGTTGAGGGAATGTTGAAGGCAGCAGCTACTTTTTACAAGGAGCTGTTTGCAGACAGGGAAAGGAGAGATTCAACAGCAGAGGTTTTTCTAAATGATCTGGAAAGGACGTTGGAGGAAGCAGATAGGGGTGAGCTGGAAAAAAAGGTCACCTTGGAAGAGGTAGAGACAGCAGTAAGATCCCTGAAGAGGGGTAAGTCCCCGGGCTGCGACGGCCTTCCATCTGAGTTTTATCAAGCTTTTTTTCCTTTAGTAGGCTCTGAACTGGTTAAAGTTTACTAGGAAAGTTTTGAAAGAGGGAGATTGCCTTCTTCCATGAGGATGGGGATAGTGACCCTTCTCCACAAGAAAAATAGTAAAGAGGACTTAGCAAATTGGCGACCGATAACTCTGCTGACTACGGATTACAAGATTTTGGCGAAAGTGCTAACTCTGCGTCTTAAGAAAGTAGTGGGCTCGGTAGTCCATCCGGATCAGACCTGTGGGGTCCCAGGTAGATCAGGTAGCCTAAATTTAGCTTTAATCCGGGATGTGATTAGCTGGGCTGAACAACGTCAGCTCCCCTTGGCAGTCCTGAGTTTGGACCAGGAAAAGGCATTCGATAGGGTGAGCCATTCTTTTCTATGTTCAGTGTTGGAGAAGCTTGGGTTTGGCACAGAATTTAGAGCTTGGATTCGGCTTTTGTATAATGGGGTACTCAGTCGGATTGGGGTAAACGGGTTTTATTCTGAACCCGTGGAACAGTTGGGTGGGGTGAGGCAAGGATGTCCATTGTCGCCCCTTTTATATATACTGTCTTTGGAGCCTTTGACTAGTCGGTTGCGTTCGACAGCAGCATTGACTGGTGTATTACTACCTGGGGGAGGAGGAACAAGGGCAAAGATTTCAGTGTATGCAGATGATATGACTGTTTTTTTGACCACCGAACAAGATTTTGAGGTGATAGGTGAAATTCTGCACAGTTTCTCAGAGGCTTCAGGGGCCAGGGTTAATGTAAGTAAGTCTTCTGTAATGTTTGGAGGACGATGGAGTGGGAGGACTTTGGTCCCAGGAGGGTACGCTATATGTCCGGATGGTCTCAAGATTTTGGGTGTCCGTTTCTTCCGAGTTAATAGTGCCCAGCAAAATTGGGAGGTGTTGCTGAAGTCTTTGCAAGGGAAGGTAAGCCGTTGGAGTGTAAGGGATTTGTCGTTATGGGGTAGAGTGCAGGTGGTAAAGACAGATATGTTGCCCAGTATGAATCATCTGGCTTATGTTTTTCCCCTGCCCTTTTGGCTGGGGAGGAGAATGGAAAAGTTAGTGTTCTCATTCCTTTGGAAAGGGGGGACAGAATTAGTTTCAAGGGTACAAATGTTTCATCATCTGAGAGATGGAGGTCGAGGAGTGCCATGTCTCCCTTGGAAGACTGCTGCACTGTTTACTGCTTTTACGGCCCGCCTAGTTATTCAGACCCCAGAACACAAAGCATATTTTTTAGCTCGTTTCTGGTTAGGATGGTCGTTAAGGCACTTAATAGAGTGGAGTAACATGGTGCCTTGGTCATTGGATAGGCCTGAACATTATAAGGTGGTTTCAGACATCATTAAGAAAAATCCTTGGTGTTTGGAGCAGTCATTGGTGCTGGATCACAGAAAACTGTATGTGAGGTTGTGGGAGACTTCAGTAGGGGGAACAAGGTGGGCAAGGCCGCCAATTGAAGTGAACTGGCAGACACTACAACCAGATTATTTGATAGGAGTGTGTAAAGATTTGAACTGGCTAGCAGCTGTAGGGCGGCTACCGGTACAGGAGCGGCTATATAGATATGGTCAAAGCAGATCTCCATGGTGCCCAGGGGGCTGTGGAAGTGAAGAGACAATTGAACATGCTTTGTGGTCTTGTCCAGGAGCAGTGTCTCTGTGGAGGGCTGTCACAGGGTGGTGGAGAGAGTGGGGAGGGCCAACGATCACAAGAGATTTGGTGTTGTATGGGTCAGGACTGGGGAAGGAGGAGAAGGATCGGAGACAAGTAGTGTGGGTAGCTATTTCAGAAGGGAAACGAATCTTATGGGAATGGCGTTTAAGGTGCTTAAGGAAGCAGTTGCCTAGTATAGAACCCCAAAAACTGTTTTCAGCACTTATGACTAGCTTATCAAAAGAGGTGAATGGGTATAAGAACTGTTACGGGGAGGAGAAAGCGGTAAAGGTATGGGGGGGACTTACGCGAGTAGGGGTGGGATAAGGAATTGAAAGAGGGGTTTATTAGTTGGGGGAGTTGATGGAAATGTTATTTTTCTCTGTTTGACATTATGGTATTCATGTTTAAATTGCATTTTTTGTAAAGACTGTGAATGGGTTAATAAAAAAAATATAAAAAATCTGTTCTTATCAGTTTAATATCTGATACGTGCCCTACCCGGGCACCATATATTAAATTGATTTTTGGAACTGGGAGATGGTATAGGGGCTTGCTCCGTCCACTCCATGCATCGACCCGGTATTGCAGTACTTCTGGGAACGGTGCACCCCTTCTAAAGTGTTGAATGAAAGAAATGTTTTAGACTTGTGTGGCAGCAGATGTTAATGGAACTAGTGGATACTGCTTTGTATTGGTGTTTGAAAGGTGTAGTAGGTGCTCATAGACTATACTAGTAAAGGTAGGGTGGTGGTGTAAAAAACAAACAAATAAACAATAAAAAAAAAATCAACTCTGTTCTTTCCAGTTTAATATCGGATTCGTCCACTATCCGGGGACTGCACACTAAACAGATTTTTGGCTCATGGAGCCGGAGCATGAAAAAGAGAAAGAAAAGAAAGGTCCGTCACTGCACATTTCTGATGTCTCTCTTATCTCTTGGAGTCTCTACCTACGAGCTGATGAGTTGAATCAGGTGTGCGTTTGATTGTCCGACCGTCGGTGAGGATTGCGAAGATGGGCAGGGTGCCTCTGACTGGAGGCCTTTGAATTCATACTTACCTGGCAGGGGAGACACCATGATCAGGAAAGTGGTTCACCCAGGGCGAGGCTCGGCCATTGCACTCCGGTCGTGCTGACCCCTGCGAATTCCCCAAATGTGGGAATCTCGACTGCATAATTTATGGTAGTGGGGGACTGCGTTCGCGCTCTCCCCTGGACAAAAACTGGTCGTAAGAGCAGATTGTTGGAGTTCCACTTATTTCTTCTTCTTCTTTTTCTTCTTCTTCTTCTTCTTTTTCTGACAAGCAATGGCCTAGGAAGTCCTTCGAATTGACCTGCGCTGGTTGATTGAGAGATATAAAACAACCTAGGTTTTTCAGTCTGCGAAAGTGGGGTTTTTATCTGGTTTTATTATTATTCACATAATCTCAGATATTTAACAAACGCTTTGATTGACAGCAGTGGTCCCGGAGGCAAAATAGTTCAGAATGAGGAGTTCTATCATGTGGTGTGAATACCTTGTGCATGTGTGAAAAAGCACTTGATATACAGTCGGTGTACCGACTTGGGTGTGATCGTCTCATTCGGTTGGAGAGTTATAGCCATTCGAGTAAAGCCCGCCTCGCCCACTCCCAACGTTTTGGCGTCCCGTCGCCAACGTGAAGCAAAATTCACACATTTTTCCCGATCACTGTTGGCAGTCAGACTCCGGAGAATCTTTCTCCACCGGTTTGGGTCAGATTGGGCAACAAAACCTAGGACTAGTGTGCAAAAGTAGGTTTTTCAGAAAGTCCCAAATACCCGAAAATCGCACCAGCGCGACCATCCAATCCGAGGCGTGCGTCTCGCTCGGCCTGAGCCAAGGATTCCGGTGATGTAAGACACTTGGGTCTGCGAACGGCAGTTTAGGAGTTACGCGCCATTTCGTACTTTTGATCGCTGCAGCGCCACCCTGGGTCCAGCCGGGCCGACCCTTGGTGATGTTGCAGACCGAGGGTGGGTACTGCCATCCCTCAGAGGTCTCCACGACGTACGCTTTGGTCTGCCCGCTCACGTTCAGGGCAGAATGTTGATGATGATCCAGAATCCCAGGTTGCACTCCAAAGTGTTGTGGTGCGCACTCTGTTGTGGTCCGTTTTCGGTTTGTCAACCAGTCGCTGAGCTTGTTTGTTGGCGGCCTCAGTCCCTCCCGCCGCGGCCCAGGTGGGCGTGGCCTTTGCCGGCTCCCCCGCCTCTGCGTCATGGTGTCATCGCTTCTCGGCCTTTTGGCTAAGATCACCTGTGGTCTTGTCAGACGGTCGGGTTTCGATCGCCTCTTTGCAGGGTTTGGGTTGTGCTTCTCAATAGCACGTTCCTATACCTTTCCTTTGAGGTACATTTGTACTGCTTACAGCTGTACCTTTTATTATTTATTGCTCTTAATATTGCTCTTAAACTGTTTTAAGTTGTTAATTGTTTGATAGTTATTTTAGAGTACATTTTAAAGCTGTAGGTGCCTCCAACATGTCGGCTGCTCGTGCCGGCGTGCGGAGGCACCACAGCGCACGTTTTATTTTTTTGGAAAAAGATGGGAAACTGGTAGCCATGTCTAGGCTGGATTTCTCAAGGAAATTGATCCAGAACCTACTAGAGTTTACACCAGCTGATTTGAATTGTATTTTGACCAAGGCTTTGATGTGAGCTTCAAAAGCGCATCACTGTTAAATGACTTCTGGCAGAAACTAAATTTACACAAGACCCAGTTCTCCATGTTTAAGGTGGAGAAACTAACTGACAACATGCAAAAAGTGGTTATCGTCAGAATGTTCAATGAAACTGTAAATGGAGAAGATGTTTGTACATGGCTGGGAAGATACTGCACTGTAAGGGGCCAGGCTATGAAGGTATATGACGAAGACGACATCTGGAATTGCTCCTGGAGGGTCCCCATTAAGCAATGGGAAGACCCCCAGAGCTTCCAAGGTCTGAGACATATACCACAAATTATAGTTCTAGGCGAAAACAGGGGCTACATCCATTATCAGGGGATGCCCAAGCTCTGCCGGCGATGTGGGGAGTTTGGACATCTTGTTGAAGCATGCCAGAAAGTTTATTGTTACAAGTGCAGAGAAATTGGACATTCCTTCGAAGAATGTCCAAATGGCAGAAGGTGCAATCTTTGTGGAGACTTCAACCATCTCTACAGAGATTGCCCAAAGTCGTTTGCCAACAAAGTTAAGTCAAACAAAATGGCACCGGTAACAGACACAGCTGGAGCCAAAGGTTTTGAATCTGAAGGGAAGTGACATCATGGATGAGGGGGCCAATGAGGAGGAGCCACAACCCCCTGCACACAGTGATTTGTCTCAACCCAAAAAGACCACAGAACAGAAAGGTGAAGTATTGGAAGAAGAGGAGGTGAGTAAGTCTCAAAATGCTCTGTTTAAATCTCAGCTGACAAAAAAGAGAGCTGCTCTCTCCCCTCTAACAAAGGAAAGAGAGAAAAAAAGAGCGAGTAGCTCACTTCTCAGATTCATCCTCTTCAGATGATCTAAACAGGTTATTCCCCACAAATTTTGCAAATGAAATTTCCTTCTTGGCAGTGGAACTTAAAACATCAACCCCCAGAGCTACATCTGTTAGCTCGGGCGGAAGTCAACCCCCCACACCTGAGTCCTTCACAATAGGAATCAAGGAGGGGCCAGACTTACAAGAGATAGAAGAACCTGATGATTGAAAATTTACCCTTTTTTGATACCCTTTTAACCCTTTAAAATGTCTTACATGTCCTTTTATATTATCCTATTTATGACTTTAACCATTTCTACCTTGAATGTAAGAAGCTTGAAGTCTTTGACCAGAGCACACATGGTTTTATCCTTTTTAAGTACACTTCCAGTGGATATGTTTTTAATACAAGAATGTGCTCTCCCCTTTCAACAAAGCTACAAGCAATGAGAAGACATGTGGCCACATGGAATCTTGGTGAAGGGGAGCACGGTGATAAGGGATGGACGAATTCTGTTAGCTCTTTTATCCTTTTTAGGCAAAGACTTTAAAGTTGTAAATATTTATGGACACTCAGGAAAAAACGACAGGTATGACCTTTTTAAAGACATGCAGTCCCACCTTTTAGGCAATATTCCTCTAATTTTAGCTGGCGATTTTAATTGTGTTTTGAAAAAAGAAGATAGAAAAGGGGCAGGGGATGATTTTAAAATGGACAAAACATCTCTTCTACTAAAGAATATAATTCAGGATTTTAGTTTGACGGACACTTATTGTGGTGTATTTAGTACTATTTAATATGTGCATTAATGTTGTCCCTAAAGGCTTGCCGTAGTTTGGCTAGTGTGGATTCTGCGCATGTCATAACGAGTTTGGAACCTGTATACCCACATGTGGAGTTTTCAATTATGTGGTGTACTTAAATAACTAGGCAAAGCACGCGTTAAACTGCTTTACATCAAATATCGGGGCATCACATACAAAACTCCACATGTGGGTATACAGGTTCCAAACTCGTTATGACATGCGCAGAATCCACACTAGCCAAACTACGGCAAGCCTTTAGGGACAACATTAATGCACATATTAAATAGTACTAAATACACCACATTACCTCCCCTTTAAAATTAAAGGTAATCCCCACATGGTGCATAAACATACGCCCCAACTTACTATACTTATAAAACTATACTTCTTTCACAGAATAGTGATTTCACTCCGGTTAATTTAACGACCGGCAATTTAAACAAAACATGCTAACTTTACAATAACACAAACCCTCTTTAGTAACAAGTCCCAGTATCATTACTATCTTTAATCTCTGTAACGTGGCGGTCGCTTAGTCATGCGCTCCGAGCGCCTCAAAGTCACAGTCACTGGATCGGGCAGCGCAGGCTGGTCCAACGTAAAAGGTGGTGTTGGTGCAGGTGCTGCGGAGACTGACACAGCAAGGTCACTCTCCTGCTCAGTTGACTGAGTTGCTCCTTGAGGCTCTGGGTCTGAATCACCCTGAGGGTAACGAGGTCGCAACTGGTCTCCATGACGCCTGTATACCTGGTCAGTTAACTCCCCCTGCACCCGGTATGACACTGGACCTGTCTGTTGTGTAACTACTCCTGGGATCCATTTGGGTTTATCCCCTGCAGTATTTCGTAGATACACCGGTTCATCCACATCAAACTGTCTCTCAACAGCCCGATTGTCATGTTCTTCCTTCTGCTGATACTGCCTCCTCCTCACTCTCATGGCGATGTTTGGCTTTAGAAAGTCCAACCGCGAACGCACATGTTTCTTTAGGTGCAAATCTGCTGGTGACTCTCCAGTCGCACTATTGGGAGTTGTGCGATATCGCAGCAGGAAATGCGAGATTTTGTCCTCAACACTCAAATCCTCTCCATTCAGCTTTTTCATGCCTGCTTTGAATGTGGCAACATACCTCTCAGCGAGGCCATTGGTAGCAGGATGCCTCGGTGCACCAGTTGTGTGAAGGATACCGTTTCTCTTCATGAACAGCTGAAACTCCTCTGACGTGAAGGTTGTGGCATTGTCTGTGACAACTTGCTCCGGTAATCCATATGACGCAAAAAGTCTCTGAAGCCTTGAAATGGTTGCGGAGGATGTTATTTGTGCCATTTTGAAAACCTCCAGCCACTTAGAATATGCGTCTACAACTACCATAAACATGTGACCCATGAACGGACCTGCGAAGTCAATGTGGAGCCTTTTCCAAACCTCTCCTGGAAACTCCCAGGGGTGCAGAGGAACTGGGCGTGGCATACGCTGCTCCAACTGACACCTGTCACACCGCTTACAGAGCTTTTCAACGTCCATGTCTACATGCGGCCACCAGACATACTGCCTTGCAATTGTCTTCATCTTTACAATGCCAGGATGTCCACTGTGGATCTCCTTAAGCACTGCTGTTCTCAGCTTTGTAGGCACCACTACTCTTGTTCCCCATAGAACACAACCTTGCTCAACAGACAGTTCCTCTCTTTTTTTGTAGTACACTTTCAGTTCTTCTGGTACTTCTTTCGGCCACCCTTCCATGATGAATCGGTGCAGCTTAGATAGCTCTGCATCTTTGCGGGTCGCCTTGGAAATCTGTTTTGCACTCAGTGGTGCATCTTCCAGGTGTTCACAGATTAGTGCATGCAGGTATGCTGTTATTTTCTCTGTTCCTGCGTCCGTAGTTTCCGGCAGTGGAACACGAGACAGACCATCTGCGTTGCCGTGTTCTTCTGACTGGCGATAGATTATGTGATAATCATAGGCAGACAGAATAATGGCCCACCTCTGTATACGCGCTACTGCCATTGTTGGAAGCCCTTTATGTTCTCCAAACAGCGTGAGCAGAGGTTTATGGTCGGTAAATAAGTTGAACTTTCGCCCCCACAGATACTGGTGGAATTTCTTCACTCCATACACCAGGCTCAACGCCTCCTTTTCAATTTGAGAATAGTTCTTCTCCGCTGGCGAGAGCGTACGAGACGCATAGGCTATTGGATGCTCTTGCCCATCAGGTGTTGTGTGCTGAATAACGGCTCCAATTCCGTACGCTGAAGCGTCGCATGCAAGAGAGAGCGGCAGGTTCGGATCATAGTGAACTAACACCCTGTCGCTGGCCAACATTTCTTTGCACCTATCAAAAGCGCTCTGTTCTATTTTACTCCACCCCCACTTCGTTTGATCCTTCAGCAGTCTGTAAAGTGGGGCCAAAACAGTACTTTGCTGCGGCAAAAATCGACCGTAATAGTTCACTAACCCAAGGAAAGCTCTCAGCTCTTTAATGTTTGTGGGTGTTGGAGCATCATGCACGGCTCTGACCTTGTCTTTAGAAGGGTAGACTCCTTTTCCATCCAACATGTGACCCAAGTACTCAATTTGTGTTTTTCCGAAGTCACACTTAGCTTTTTTAACTCTTAGGCCATTTTCTTGCAGCCGCTGTAGAACTCTGTCCAGGTTCAGCAGATGCTCAGTTTCGTCCCTGCCCATCACCAGCAGGTCATCCAAATAGACCACGACGTTGAGATCCTTCATCACGTTCTCCATGATCCTTTGGAAAATACTGACAGCAGAATTAATGCCAAAGCAAAGCCGATTGTACACAAACAGTCCTTTATGCGTGTTCACAGTTGTATACTTTTTTGACTCGTCATCTAAAAGGACCTGCTGGTAGGCAGCTGCCAGGTCAATTTTGGAGAATATCTTCCCCCCACATAATGCTGCCAGAACTTCTTCAATGCGCGGTAGTGGGTATGTTTCAGTGTTTGTAGCCATGTTCACAGTTACCTTATAGTCGCCGCACAAGCGGAGTCCACCGTCCCGCTTGGTTACAGGGACCACTGGAGCAGCCCACTCGCTGTGCTTCACAGGGCTGATAACACCATCTTTTTCCAAACGCTCCAGTTCTTTTTCTACCCTTTCTTTCATTGCAAAGGGTAGGACACGGGCTTTATGGAACTTTGGAACTGCGTCAGGCTTCACAGAAATTGCTGCTTTAATGTCTTTTAACGTCCCCAACTCGTCTTTAAAAACATCAGCATATTTATTTAACACATCTTGAACTGACTTGGATTTAGTTGTTGGGTGTATAACGCTTTCTGTGACTTTTTTAATCATTTTCCAGTTCAGTTTGATTTGATCCAGCCATTCACGCCCACACAGAGAGGGACCTCCTCCAGCCACTACTATAAGCGGTAGATCAGCAATCTGATTTCCATAAGCCACTTTTGCAGTAAACTGTCCTTTCACTGGAATAGTCTCTCCTGAATAACCCTTCAGTGCGACGCTGCTGCCCTCCAGTGGCACATCTGAGAATGACTGCTCATACACATGTTCTGATATAATGCTGACTCCTGCTCCTGTGTCAATTTCCATAGGCACTTTTTTCCCATTTACATCAAAAATTGCCCTGTATGGCCGTCGGCCAGCACCAGTTGCACTGAACACAGAAAACATCAGAATGTCATCTTCTATTTCGTCAGCTCGAACGTAGCCCGTCATTTTTTTATCTTTGCGCTCACTGTTTCTCTTCCCCCTTTTTTCCTGCCTGTCACGTGTCTGCCCCCCAGTCCTGCATGCCTTCTGAATATGCCCGACTTTGCCACATTTATGACACTTTACATTTTTATAGAAACAATCGCTGGCGCTATGACCCTTTCCTTTACATCTATAGCACCCTTCTTGTTTCGAGGGCGAGCGCTGTCTCTCCTTTACCTTGTGAACAGCGGTGACGTCATCACCTTTCCGCAACTGCTGCGCGTCTCGGTGGGCTGTCTCCATATTAACAGCAAGCTCTACGGCTCTCGCAAAAGTCAGTCTATCCTCTGAGAGTAATTTGCGCTGGCATGCCTCAGAACTGACTCCGCTGACAAAGCCATCACGTAGAGCTTCATCCAGCCTATCCCCGAAATCACATATGTTGGCGCAGCTCGGCAGCATATTCCGTCACTGTCTGGCCGCTTTTCTGAACACATTTACGGTACCTGAAACGCTCGGCAATGACCAATGGTTTAGGTTCATAGTAATCCTTTAGAATGGTCACAATTTGATTAAAGGTTTTGTCCTTTGGCTTGTCAGGCTGGACAAGGTTGCGTAGAAGGCCATACGTTGATGCGCCGACTGAGCTCAACAATATTGGAACTTTTTTTCCATTGTTGACTTCATGAGCTTCGAACAGCAACTCCATGCGTTCAACATAGGCAGACCATGCTTCATTCTCCGGCTTGAACTCGTCCGGTCTTTGGGAAAAGTATGCCATTTCCACTAAACCGATTTATCTCGTCGCCAATTATGTGGTGTACTTAAATAACTAGGCAAAGCACGCGTTAAACTGCTTTATATCAAATATCGGGGCATCACATACAAAACTCCACATGTGGGTATACAGGTTCCAAACTCGTTATGACATGCGCAGAATCCACACTAGCCAAACTACGGCAAGCCTTTAGGGACAACATTAATGCACATATTAAATAGTACTAAATACACCACACTTATAAAGGCACGCATCCTGGGGAACTAGGCCACACTTGGGTCAGTAGTGATGGCACTAAAGCCTCCCGCATCGATTATATATTTACCAGAGACCTTATGTCCCTAGATGCCAGATTAACCCCCCTCTTTTTATCCGACCACGCTATGCTATCCTGCATTCTCTCACTCCCATCGGGTGTAACAATTGGTAGAGGTCTGTGGAAACTGAACTGCTCCCTCTTAGAAGATAAGGTAACAACCAGTGAATATAGGGAGCAGTATAGTCAATGGCAGACCCTACAGGACCTATACGATTCACGCGCACAGCAAGGGCGTAGGTTTGGTCTCAGCTTTGGTGGGGACATCCCACCCCCACACCACCCCCTTATTTGTTCAGCCAATCTAATGACGCTGTTCCTTCGTCCTGGCCGTCGGAATCGATCCAATAGCTGCAGCAGGGGTTTTTTCCTGGCTCAAAACTAGGCGGAGTTGGTAAAATTCTGATGATGTATTTTATTAAAAAGAAAATTTTACTTGTATTTTTCATATACCAACATATAGCCTACTGTGTTTTCCACAGTACTTTTGTGGGTGGACCTCGGTACCTGGGTCTGGGGGCATGCCCACCCGTAAGAAAATTTTGTACATTTTAAAGATAAATTCATTAATCTGGACTGGTGCACTTTGAGTCACCAGAATCCGCTGTTAAAAATAAATAATCCACCCGCCCAAACCTATGATATTCTCTGATTTAGATATCTGATCATCACATTACAATTATTCAAATGATCAGTGTTAAGCATGATAATATGGTAAAATGTCACACTGTAGTAGGGTGATTTAAAAAACATTTTATTAAAATAAAAGTTCTTCTTTTGGCAAAATTACATTTCTTTAATAGCCTACGAGGCTTTACTCTCTTCAAACTTAAATTGTCAATGTTTCATTACGTCACTGTTGGAAAACAATCTTATCAGAATAAAAATGTTTTACCTTTATGAAGGGCATTTTCCCCCTAATTTTATTAAATGTATGCTCAGCGCCACCGCTCCCATCACACGCATCACGCGCTGTGCGTAGGGCACCGAGAGCTGAGGGGGCACCAAAAAAATTGCCTAATGAAAATCAATAATTATAATGCCGATATTATTTCAGTATAGAAATACAGACATCCCGGGAGTCTCCCGCATTTTGACTTGTCAACGATATTTTAACTTACAAAATCAGGGTTTCGATTTTAAAGCAGAAATTGAGGATGTTAAAAAAGAAATGCAAAAAATATGTGAGGCAGAAAGTAAAGGTATCATCCTCCGAAGCAGAGAGAGAGACCTAGAAGAAGGGGAAAAATGCTCAAGATACTTTTTTAAGAAAATTGTCAGCAGAGGGAATGCCATCACGAAATTAAAAAACAAGGAAGGTGAAAGAAAGGGAAACACAAATGATATTCTAAAAATAGTAGAGGCGTTTTACAAAGATTTGTATGCAGAAAAAGAAACTGAAGACTTGATTTTAGAGGAAGTTTTAGATTCTATTGAAAAGACATCTATAGAACATGACACCTTGGTAAATGATTTTAATCTGTCTGAAATGGACAAAGGTTTAAGAAATTTAAAAAAAGGGAAATCACCGGGGCCATCACCGGGGCCAGAATAAAATTCCCTGTGGAATTTTATTTAACCTTTTGGGACATACTTCGACATGACTTGCTGACAGTTTTAAATGACTTGGAAACCAACGATCACTTCCCAGATAGTTTTAAAATCGGTATTATGACTCTCCTACACAAGAAAGGGGACAAAACAGATATAAAAAATTGGCGCCCCATAACTCTTTTAAATGTCGACTGCAAACTTTTTAGCAAACTCTTAAGTACAAGAATGTCTACAGTTTAAAAAAGACTTATCCACCCGGATCAAGCCTGTGCCGTCCCTGGGAGAAAGATCACAGACAGCCTCGTACTGATAAGAGACGCCATCTGTTATGCGAGAGACAGAAATATTCGGCTCATAGTTTTAAATTTAGACTTTGAAAAAGCATTCGACCGAGTCTCGCACCATTACTTGTTTCAAGTTTTGGGAAAAATGGGGCTTCCTAGGAGATTTTTAGCGTGGGTGGGGCTGCTATATAAGGATATAACCAGCAAAATCCTAGTTAACGGGAATCTTTCAAACGCGATAGATATACGCAGCGGTGTCCGTCAGGGCTGTCCGCTATCTCCTCTCCTGTATGTGGCTTGCATCGAACCCCTAGCACAGGTTTTGAGAAGGGACAGATGGATCAACGGACTGACTATACCGGGGACTGGAGGACTGACTGCAAAGACTGTTTTATATATGGACA
This sequence comes from Phoxinus phoxinus, assembly GCF_949152265.1. Classification (NCBI taxonomy): domain Eukaryota; kingdom Metazoa; phylum Chordata; class Actinopteri; order Cypriniformes; family Leuciscidae; genus Phoxinus; species Phoxinus phoxinus. Next base: position 32,395,100 of record NC_136893.1, on the reverse strand, counting down.
TCAGCACATCAGCTCTCTTAGTCCCTTAATAACCAAAGTCATCAACCATTCTCTACGCACTGGTCATGTTCCATCTGCTCTTAAAACTGCTGTTATCAAACCCCTTCTAAAAAAACCCACTTCAGACCCTGAAGTTCTTGCAAACTACAGGCCTATTTCTAACCTTCCATTCTTGTCCAAAGTTCTAGAAAAAGTTGTTGCTGCCCATCTTCAGGATCATCTAAATTCAAATTCCCTTTTTGAAAAATTTCAGTCCGGTTTCCGTTCCACCCACAGTTCCGAAACAGCCCTGATCAGGGTCACAAATGACCTGTTGATGGCGGCTGACACCGGCACACCATCACTCCTCATCCTACTGGATCTATCAGCAGCTTTTGACACGGTTGATCACAATATCCTCCTTCAGCGCCTCCATCATACTATCCGACTCTCTGACACTGCTTTGAGCTGGTTCCAGTCCTACCTGTCTGGAAGAACAGAGTATGTTTCTTTGGGAGGTGTAAAGTCTGAGACGCATACAGTCACATGTGGTGTTCCCCAAGGGTCGGTTCTTGGCCCGATTCTATTCATCATCTATACTCTTCCCCTTGGCCACCTAATCAACAGGCATGGAATATCATTTCATTGATATGCCGATGACACTCAGCTGTATATAAAAACCAACCTCATCCCATCTTCAGCCACTCTGTCATCATTGAGCTCCTGCCTTGAGGAGATTGAGGCATGGATGAAGGCAAACTTCCTACAGCTAAATAGCTCCAAAACGGAAGCTATTTTAGTTGGTACATCACACCAGGTCCATTCATCACCAATAACCCACATCTCTTTCTCTGGTCAAAACATACCACTATCATCGACAGTCACCAAACTGGGCGTAAGATTTGATGCTCAACTCACATTTGACGCCCACATAAAACATCTGTGTAAGACCTCCTTTTATCACCTAAGGAACATTGCTAAACTCCGTCCCACACTTGGTCTGTCAGATGCTGAAAGGCTTGTACATGCTTTTGTATCCTCGAGGCTGGACTACAGCAACGCTGTCCTCTTTGGGATTTCTGGAAAAAGCCTTCAAAAACTACAATACATTCAAAACAGTGCTGCAAGGATCCTAATGAGGATAAGGAAATATGACCATATCACTCCCATCCTTCACTCACTCCACTGGCTTCCTGTCTCATACAGGATTAACTATAAAATCATCCTACTTACCCATCAATGCATTCACGGCAACTTACTTAAAGGAACTACTCACAAAACAAAACTCTTCACGCAACCTCTGCTCTGGAAACAAAGCACTTCTTCAACCACCCAGAACTAAGCTCCGCACTATGGGGGATCGAGCCTTCTGCTCAGCCGCACCGCATCTTTGGAATTCCCTTCCAGGAAACCTAAGGGCTCCTCAAGCCATAGACTCTTTTAAGAAAGGACTAAAAACCTATCTTTTTAAGCAAGCATTTTTTACTTTTTGCTAACTTTTTATTTTATTTTATTCTTCGCGGTTTTTAAACTTTGTTTATACTCTGTAGCACTTTGGGATTGTTTTTAACTATGAAAAGTGCTTTACAAATAAAATATATTATTATTATTATTATTATTATGGATGATGTCAACCTTTTATGCACTGACGTTTTATCAATACAGAGGACTATGGACTTGACAGACTGGTTTGGGAAAGCGTCGGGGGCCAGACTAAACAGAGACAAGACCCAGGCACAGTTCTATGGCCACTGGAAACCCAGTGAGCTTGCTGGACTGGACTTAACTATTAAAACGACAGACTTAAAAATATTGGGCATTAAGTTTGACAGAGACGGGGGGGGGAGTGGAAACTGGCATGACGTGATGGGTAAAGTGAGGAAAAAATTGGGTTTCTGGGGACTGAGACAGTTGACTCTCGAAGGAAAGGTTTTAATCATAAAAGCTGTGATTTTACCTCTGTTTTTATTGTTGTGCTCCGTTTTCTTTCCCCCCAGATTCTTTCTGGTATCCCTTGACCGTGCCATATTTTATTTCCTGTGGGGGTCTAAGTGGGAGAGGCTTAAAAGAGCAACTTTGAAGAAAGCACCACAAAACGGAGGAAAAGGCGTACCAGACCCCTATTTGTTTTTAGGAGCTTTTTATACTGCACTACATATAAAATATGCCCTGGCCCCATCCAAACAGGAAAAAACAGCAGCCATGGCCGGTTCTGGATGGGGTCCTATTTAAGAACCCAAAAAAGGTTACAGACAGATTTGACAATACCAGTGGCTTTTGACCAACCCCCAGCATACACCCATATAAAGAAGTTTTTAAAGAATTTTAATTTGGTAAAAGAAAGTGTGACTGTGTTAACCAATCATCGCTCTATCCTCTCCCTTGTGCAGGAACGGGAACAAGTGTGTCCAGTGCGCGGGCTCACTCTAGGTGAAGCCCAAAATGTTTGGCGGAATGTATCCCACTCAGCTCTTCATAACCGACACCGAGACCTGGCTTGGATGGCTGCCCACGAGATCCTCCCGGTCAGGGCCGTGATGCACTCCCGAGGCATGTCAAAGAACTCCATCTGCCCGCGGCCCGGGTGTGGCGCGCCCGAGACCGTGAGGCACGCCCACTGGGAGTGCAGCGCTGTGAGGGACCTGTGGGCGACAGCTGGCCCCCAGCAATTCTCGTACCTGCCAGTAGGGGGGGTCCCAGACTACCCAATGGGGAGATGAGGGGTGAGCCAAGAGAAAGCGCCAGCAAAAACATCCCCCAAGCTATGGCTCACCATCCTCTGCATCAAAGACGCCATTTGGACCTCCAGAAACCTACTGGAAGGGAAGTGCAAGCAGGTGTCCCTCCACGCCACCATCCAGCTGGCTAAATCAAGGCTGCAGGAGTACACCGCATGTCGCCATTCGGATGTGGGGGCCAGAGCTTCACAGGAAAAGGTCCCCACAGCCACGAGCTCTGACTGCCCGTAGATGCCCCCCAAACACCTTAGGCGGAGCAGCGGTGCCTCGGTTCAAGAGGCTCTCCTCTAGGCCCAGAAGGGTCAGGTCTTCGGGACTGGTTTTGAAGAGCTGAGTTGATGGTGAAAATGTTTATAAGGACATACCCATTCTTGTACAATGGAAGAGAGAGCTTTTTAAGTCTGTTTTATTGTTTTACTTGGCTATTTATTTTATTTATTACCATATTTTTTCATTCCTTTACGTGTTTTTTTTTTACCAGAATGCTTTTCTTTTAAAAAGGACATGCATGGACAAATGAAATTTTCTTTTTTTTACAAAAAACAAAATCAAATCATGTGAACATTCTGAAAAAATGAAATGATGTATAAATGAATGAAATATCAAAATAAAAATATGTCAAAAGAAAAATCGCTCCATGCATCGACCCAGTATTGCAGTACTTCTGGGAACGGTGCACCCCTTCTAAAGTGTTGAATGAAAGAAATGTTTTAGACTTGTGTGGCAGCAGATGTTAATGGAACTAGTGGATACTGCTTTGTATTGGTGTTTGAAAGGTGTAGTAGGTGCTCATAGACTATACTAGTAAAGGTAGGGTGGTGGTGTAAAAAACAAAAAAATAAACAATAAAAAAAAAAATCAACTCTGTTCTTTCCAGTTTAATATCTGATTCATCCACTATCCGGGGACTGCACACTAAACAGATTTTTGGCTCATGGAGCCGGAGCATGAAAAAGAGAAAGAAAAGAAAGGTCCGTCACTGCACATTTTTGATGTCTCTCTTATCTCTTGGAGTCTCTACTAACGAGCTGATGAGTTGAATCAGGTGTGCGTTTGATTGTCCGACCGTCGGTGAGGATTGCGAAGATGGGCAGGGTGCCTCTGACTGGAGGCCTATGAATACATACTTACCTGGCAGGGGAGACACCATGATCAGGAAGGTGGTTCACCCAGGGCGAGGCTCGGCCATTGCACTCCGGTCGTGCTGACCCCTGCGAATTCCCCAAATGTGGGAATCTCGACTGCATAATTTATGGTAGTGGGGGACTGCGTTCGCGCTCTCCCCTGGACAAAAACGGGTTGTTAGAGCAGATTGTTGGAGTTCCACTTATTTCTTCTTCTTCTTCTTCTTCTTCTTCTTCTTCTTCTTCAAGCAATGGCCTAGGAAGTCCTTCGAATTGACCTGCGCTGGTTGATTTGAGAGATATAAAACAACCTAGGTTTTTCAGTCTGCGAAAGTGGGGTTTTTATCTGTTTTTATTATTATTCACATAATCTCAGATATTTAACAAACGCTTTGATTGACAGCAGTGGTCCCGGAGGCAAAATGGTTCAGAATGAGGAGTTCTATCATGTGGTGTGAATACCTTGTGCATGTGTGAAAAAGCACTTGATATACAGTCGTCTACGGCCGCACTCATGTTGTTGTTTTTTCTGTTTACAGCGCCACCAAGTGGCCAGTTGCCACATTCCCTTTCACGTGACCACAGGCTGAGCCCATACACGGGTGTACCGATTTGGGTGTGATCGTCTCATTCGGTTGGAGAGTTATAGCCATTCGAGTAAAGCCCGCCTCGCCCACTCCCAACGTTTTGGCGTCCCGTCGCCAACGTGAAGCGAAATTCACACTTTTTTCCCGATCACTGTTGGCAGTCAGACTCCGGAGAATCTTTCTGCACCGGTTTGGGTCAGATTGGGCACAAAACCTAGGACTAGTGTGCAAAAGTAGGTTTTTCAGAAAGTCCCAAATACCCGAAAGTCGCACCAGCGCGACCATCCAATCCGAGGCGTGCGTCTCGTTCGGCCCGAGCCAAGGATTCCGGGGATGTAAGACACTTGGGTCTGCGAACGGCGGTTTAGGAGTTACGCGCCATATCGTACTTTTGATCGCTGCAGCGCCACCCTGGGTCCGGCCGGGCCGAGCCTTGGTGATGTTGCAGACCGGGGGTGGGTACTGCCATCCCTCAGAAGTCTCCACGACGTACGCTTTGGTCTGCCCGCTCACGTTCAGGGCAGAATGTTGATGATGATCCAGAATCCCAGGTTGCACTCCAAAGTGTCGTGTTGCGCACTCTGTTGTGGTCCGTTTTCGGTTTGTCAACCAGTCGCTGAGCTTGTTTGTTGGCGGCCTCAGTCCCTCCCGCCGCGGCCCAGGTGGGCGTGGCCTTTGCCGGCTCCCCCGCCTCTGCGTCATTGTGTCTTAAGGTCGCTTATCGGCCTTTTGGCTAAGATCAAGTGTCTGGCCACCTGGTGGAGACAACGATCGCCTCTTGGAGGTTTTACGGACTCTGGTCTTTCAGTGGCTTGAGCCCCAAACTTTTGAGAGGAAAATTGATTGGTCTAGCCGCTTTTTACTACCGAACAGGTGTAAGGTAAGACTTTTTATCTATTTATTTATTTATTTGAACTTTTAATTGTTTTAGGCTGTTGGTGTCTCCACCATGTCGGCTGCTCGTGCCGGCATGCGGAGGCACCACAGCGTGCGGTTTTTATTCCAAGAGGTTGAGGGGAAGCTTCTGGGTATGTCTCGCATGGACTTTTCCAGGAAGTTGATCCAACAGACCTTACATTTTAGACCCGAAGATTTGAATTGCCTGATGACTCTGCCCCTGAACAAAGGTTTTGACTTGAGTTTTAAGACTGCTTCCCTGTTAACCCTCTGGGGATTTTTTTTACATAGCAGCTAAATAAACTTAAAATACTCCGTCATATATGGTCATACAGACTTAATGAATATGAAAAAATAATCTGTGAGATGTCTACTTTTGTATGTGTCCACTAACAATCAAAACAAAACGTTGTGCTTTTGTAAAATAAAGAAATTAAACAGGGAGTGCTTTCTGCCTCTCCGTCTCGTGAACTTTTTTTTTCTTGAGCACGTCTCTAAAAATAAACAAAACTCAGCGAATACTTGTCACACATTTATGAGCTCTGTATCTTTATAATCATTTAAGTGTGTAGTTTTAAATGATCTGATTCAAAACGAAAACAAATATTCTCTGTTTAAGTAATTTGTATAAAACCAACAAGATATCCAGGTTCTCTAACCCTTCCTCATTAGTTTTAATGTGACCACACCCACACGCGCAAAACATATAGAGATGCAAATCGTCCACGCGTGCACGCGAACGCCCATTACCTCAACAACAAAGCGCCACCAAACTTCATCAGTCCTCTGCTGTTCGTCGAGTTTGGAGTTACATCAGAAGAAGAACGCGGTTTGAAGACAAGAAAGATTTTAAGGTAAGAAATAATTCTGAATTATAATAGTTAGTATTGTTGCATACACTTCACATTGCAGTCGAACTGTTGCTCGATGCTTCAGTGAATGTTCTCAGTCGCGCTGTGTGTTTGAAATAGAGGATGGATACCCGACCCGAGCCCACATGCAGAGCGACATTGAACATTTTACATTTAAACCAGCTGATTATATAGATAGCCAATGTGCCTGATGCTTTCGCTTGATGCAAACGTTCGTTTTTGTGATTAAAATACATGTAAAATATTAGGCTACCATAACATCTGTCTTCCTGTGTGCGGAAATTTGTTTATTTAGCCGTGACAACGACACACATGGATGTGCGCCTGTGTTGAGAGTCTTGTTGCTCTGCGCGCTGATGCGCTCATCTGTTGACATTTCCTAATACTTTCCACACAAACAAACGTACATGTGTAATTAGTATGAGAAAAAAATATATTTATGCCTGTCGGACGCGGGCCGGGCTCGGACAGAAAAATTTGTCCCGATCCGCAAAACGCACCAAACATAGGCTTCAAGTTTTTACTCCAATCTAATTTCATAACGTCATATCGATGTAAACATTTGAAGTAACATGATAATAAAATAAATATATTTTTCTCTAGTGTAGTGTTACTGAAGTCTTCCTTTTTAACGATGCCTGCTATAGCCTACTATTGTTATTATTTTATGCAGCCCTGCACGTATGCCTACAAGGCATTTTATATATATATATGTGTGTGTGTGTGTATTTTATAAATTTAAAAAAGCAATTTTAACCAGAACAAATCTAAAATGTATTCCCAAAATCGTGCAGCCCTAGTTTCTCTTGATATTAGCATGTTCACAGCTTTTATTTTTATTTTTAGGTATAGTCCTGCTGACTTCAACATGAGCAGAACATGGTAAAGTGAAAAATCAAACACCTTGGAAATGACAGGTATGCACTATGTTTCAGGAATGGCACAAAGGTGTGTGACTGGTTAAGTCTCTGTGTTTAGTTCAGTGTGTTAAATAATGTGCTTTTTTGCCATTTGTTGTGTATCTTTGAAATGTTCTTTTGTAAATAAATCCAAACAATCAAAAAGCCATTATTTTTAAAATCTCCTCATTCTTTGTTCAAAGTTCCTCATAGGCCCTGAGAGCTCCTAATAGGGCCATTATGAGGGTCTTTGTCTCTCTCAGCTGTGAAACACTCAATATTCATGGGTGGTTTACACCTACTCGCATAAAGCTTTCTTACACAAGACAAATCAATATATTGTCTGATCTGAATGAATAGTCAAGGTGATTTTAACATAGTTTTGGAGCAAATATTCTAGGCTACGTGATACAACTTTCAAAAGTCTTGTAAAGAAATAATAAGTTTGGGTTTCATGACCTCATTTCAGTGACCTTTTTTTGTCATTTTCACAAACCACGCATAAATGTTATTATCTCAAAACTACAAACTTTTACATACATGCTGCTGACATATTATTGTAGCAGAGTTTGTGCTGAATGCAGTGTAATAATACTTTAGCCATGAAAATGTCACAAGTAATAGAAATAAGCAAAAATGTCAGAGCATGTCAGAACACCTCCAGGACCCAGAAAACACCTCAGACCCCAGAGGGTTAAGTGATTTTTGGAAAAGGTTTGAATCGGTTAAGGCCCAATTTTCCATGTTCACTGTGGATAAACTTTCTGACAACACACTCAAAACTGTGATTGTTAGAATGTTTAATGAAACAGTGACTGGACAGGATATTTGGGCAGATTTTGCACTGTTCGAAGCCAGCCTGTCAAAGTGCTAGATGAGGACGGCATCTGGAATTGCTCCTGGCGGATTGCTCCTGCAACCTGTGTGGAGAATACAACCATCTCTACAGAGATTGCCCTAAAAGTTTTGCCAACAAACTGAAAAGTAACAAAATGGCCGCCCCACCAACTGAACAAAGGGAGGAGGAGGCGATCCCAGAGGTGTTGGCGGGAATTTCAAATCCCCAGCCAGCCTCTGGGATTGGCCAAGGAAGGGAAAGTGGGGCGGCCACAGGGGCGGAGTCACAGGTTGAATTTGAACAGGGGGAGGAAACCACTCCCCAGCCAGATAAAAGTGGAAACCAAATGGAGGGTGGGGAGGAGGAGACGGTTTCCTCCCTAGAAACAGTGCCTGAGGCCAGTGTGTCAACTAGTGGGAGTGCAACTGATGGTTCTCTCCCAAATGCTCAAGGGCAGAAAAGGTCTGCGAGATCTCCTCTGTTTCCAACAGAGGAGAAAAAGCTGCGGGTAGCGCATCGGCTAGATAGTTCCACACTGGAAGATCTAGACCGTATGTGGCCCGCAGAATCTCCAAATGAAGTCTCTTTTCTGCATGTTAAGCTAATATCATCGTCGCCAAAGGAATCACAAGAGATTTTCTCTGTGAGCCCTGAGGCGGCAAGCACTTGCCCCCTTGAACCCAGGTCTCCTCGGGGAAAGAATAGGCAAGTGCTACAAGAAGTAACTTAATTTTAATTATGTCTCTGTAGTCTCCTCGTCTCTTTTAAATGTATCAAACCATTTTAACCATACTGCTCATGGCTCTCACTATCTCCACCATCAATGTGAGAAGTGTGAAGAGCAATATACGAGCACAGAGCGTCCTATCCTTTCTTTTAAAATCTTTTAAGTCAGATGTGTTTTTATTGCAAGAATGTGGTTTGTCGTTTTTAACAAATTACAGGAAGTGGGAGGAGATTTGGACCCCAGGAATTTCAATCTGGAGTGGGTCCAATTTTAACAAAAATGACGGTGTTGCTATTTTAATAAAAAATCCCAATATCTTGGTGAAGTGTAGCACTGTGGTGAGGGACGGACGTGCAATTTTAGCTAATCTGACTTTTTTAGTTAAGGATTTTAACATCTTAAATGTGTATGGTTTTACAGGAAAAAATAACAGGTATGAGCTTTTAGAAGACCTGCAGCCCCACATGCTAGGAAGGGCTCCCCTAGTGGTAGCAGGGGATTTTAATTGTGTTTTATCAAAAAAGAACAGAAAGAGGGTAGGAGAGGATTTTAAAGTCGACAAGACATCGGTTTTACTACAAAATTTAGTCAAAGATTTTAAGTTAGTGGACTGTTTTAAAACAATGCATCAAAGAGAGGAGGGCTTCACCTGGTTCAGTGGTGATGGCGCCAGAGCCTCTCGAATTGACTATGTTTTTACAAGGGACTTCCCGCCAACCGATGCTATATTGACCCCCCTCTTCTTCTCTGATCACATAATGCTGTCATGCACCCTCTCACTGCCCACCGGTGTGACTTTAGGAGGAGGGCTGTGGAAGCTGAACTGCTCCCTTCTGGAAGATAAAGAAGTAGTTAGAGAGTACAGGGAGCAGTTCAGCCAATGGCAGACCCTCCAAGACTTTTTCGAATCACGTGCACAGTGGTGGGAGATGGTGAAACAAAGGACAGGACAGTTTTTAAAAAAAATTGGAAAACAAAAAAAGAATAAAGAAAAAAGACGCATGATGGGGCTGCAAAAAAGACTGCAGAGATATTTTAACCTTTTAAACAGTGGCTTGGATTTTACAAATGAAATTAAAGAAGTGAAGAAAGAAATGTCAGATTTGTCAGAGAAAAATAGTAAAGGTGTCATTTTCAGATGCAAAGAAAGGGAATTAGAAGAAGGAGAGAAGTGTACCAGATATTTTATTTAAAAAAACAATAGCTCGGGGAGGGTCAAGCAATGCTTTGAAAACTTTTAGAGGGAGGGAAGCAAATACAACAGAGCAGATTTTAGGGGAAATGGAAAGTTTTTATAGTAATTTATATAGCCAAAAAGAGGTACACAATGGCATCTTAGAGGAAGTTTTAGGGTTTTTAGATAAAAAGGTTAAGAGTCCAGACGTGCTTTTATCCCAGGATTTTACACTTTTAGAAATGCACAAAGCACTTAAAGGTTTTAAAAAGGGGAAGTCCCCAGGCTTGGATGGACTCCCCTTTGAATTTTATCTGACTTTCTGGGATATTTTAGCACACGACTTATGGACAGTTTTTAATGAATTTGAGACTCTTGACAGACTTCCAGACAGCCTTAGAGTAGGGATAGTTAAACTGCTACATAAAAAAGGAGACAAGACTGACTTGAGAAACTGGCGACCTGAAGACTTACAATCTCATATTTTTTATGTTGTTTTAATTCTGATTATGAATATTAATTAAAAAAATAATCATAAGTATTATGTATCTTTTTTATACTTTTTATATACATTCATAATCATTTGTAATCATTGTGTTTTATGAATCATACTGTTCACATACTGTTTTGAATGCATATGTGTGAGAGAGACTTTGGGAGATTTTGAGTGTGTGTCTGGAATGGAATGTATGCAGTGTTTTTTCTACCTAGCATAGTATATACATCCTATGCTATGTTAATGGAAACCACATGTTTCACCATATAAGAACTGAAGCTCTTTGTTTAGGCAGAGAGAGAGAAAATGACAGATGCATGAAGATCTTTTGCTGATCCGTTCTCTCCCTTATGTCTTATATAAAATGGTAAAATAAATTAGATATCTTGGCAAAATCACTGGTGTCTGTTTCCATGAAATCAATTAACAAGGGGAAGCAAGATTTTTAAATCTACACGACCGATCACTCTTTTAAATTTTGATTGTAAACTTTTTAGCAAGATTTTAGCTACACGTATGTCGACTGTTTTAGAGGACGTAATCCACCTGGATCAAGCATGCGCTGTGCCTGGCAGGAAGATCACGGACAGCCTGGTACTGATCAGAGATGCCATCTGTTATGCGAGAGACAGAAACATTTGGCTAGTAGTCCTAAATTTAGATTTTGAAAAAGCTTTTGATCGCATCTCGCACCAGTACCTGCTTCAGGTACTGGCAAAAATGGGCTTCCCTGAGAGGTTTATAGCTTGGGTGGGACTGCTTTACAAGGATTTGTCTAGCACAATTTTGGTTAATGGGCATTTATCTAAAGCTGTTAAAATCCACAGCGGCGTCCGTCAGGGGTGTCCTTTATCTCCCCTGCTGTATGTGGCCTGCATTGAGCCACTGGCACAATTCTTGAGAAGGGACAAATGGATTAAAGGACTAGACATCCCAGGAACTGGTGGACTGACGGCAACCTGTGTTTTATATATGGATGACGTGACCCTTTTAGCAACTGACCTTTTATCTATACGAAGAGCAATGGGACTTGACTGACTGGTACGGTCGGGCCTCGGGCGCCAAGCTCAACAGAAATAAGTCCGAGGCCCAGCTCTTCGGGCCGTGGGGGGACGTGGACACAGGTGGACTAGACTTGGATTTTAAAGACAATGGTTTAAAAATTTTAGGAGTTAAATTTGACAGAGACGGTGGAGGACAGGGAAACTGGACTGACATGTTAGGGAAAGTTAGGCAGAGACTGGGGTTTTGGGGACTAAGACAGCTGACGTTTGAAGGCAAGATTTTAATTTTTAAAGCAGTGATTTTACCACTCATTTTACTTGTCTGTTCTGTTTTTAGTCCCCCGAGACGATTCATGATAAACCTGGAGAGGGCGGTCTTTTATTACCTGTGGGGGTCCAAGTGGGAACGACTAAAGAGGGAGGTCGTCAAAAAGAAAAAAGAGAATGGCGGGAAAGGCCTCCCAGACCCCCACCTGTTTTTAGGCAGCCGCTTTGCCGCCCTCCACATCCAGTACGCGCTGACCCCATCCAGAGAACACAAGACAGCTGCCATGACCCGATTCTGGATGGGGTCTTACCTAAGATCCTTGAAAGTTTTACCAGTTGATCTTAAATGTCCAGTGTCTTTTAACTTGCCAAAAGAGTACAATTTTATCAAGAAATTTTTAAAGAAATACTTTTTAGAGACAAATGATGCTACCATTTTAACCAACCACAAGTGTCTTATTTCTCTTGTGCAGGACCGGGAATCAGTGTGTCCAGTTCGCGGGCTCACTCTAGGTGAAGCCCAAAAAGTTTGGCAGAATGTGTCCCACTCAGCTCTCCACAACCGACACCGAGACCTGGCTTGGATGGCTGCCCATGAGATCCTCCCCGTCAGGGCCGTGATGCACTCCCGAGGTATGGCAAAGAACTCCACCTGCCCACGGCCCGGGTGTGGCGCGCCTGAGACCGTGAGGCACGCTCTCTGGGAGTGCAGTGCTGTGAGGGACCTGTGGGCGACAGCTGGCCCCCACCAATTCCCGTACCTGCCAGTAGGGGGGGTCCCAGACTACCCAATGGGTAGAGGAGGGGTGGGCCAAGAGGAAACATCAGCAAAAACAGCGCCCAAGCTATGGCTCACCCTCCTCTGTATCATAGACGCCATTTGGACCTCCAGAAACCTACTGGTAGGAAAGCGCATGCAGGGGTCCCTCCACGCCACCATCCAGCTAGCAACATCAAGGCTGCAGGAGTACACCGCATGTCGCCATTCGGACGTGGGGGCCAGAGCTTCACAGGAAAAGGTCCCCACAGCCACGAGCCCTGACTGCCCGTAAATGCCCCCCCAACCCTGAGGTGGAGCAGCGGTGCCTTGGTTTAAGAGGATCTCCTCTTGGGCCCAGAAGGCTCAGATTTCTGGGAATGGTTGTGAAGAGCTGAGTTGATGGTTTAAATGTTTATAAGGACATACCCGGTATTGTACAATAGAAGAGAATGTTTTAAAGTCCATTTTATTTTTATTTTTATCTGATTACTTGTTTTGCTAGTGGTGCCTTCATCATGTCGGCTGCTCGTGCCGGTGTGAGGAGGCACCACAGTGTGCGTTTTAAATTCAAGAAAAAAGAGGATGGTACTCTCCTGACAATTTCCAGATTGGATTTTTCACGGAAGTACATCCAGGTACTAGGGTTTTAAGGTATCTGACATTAACTGTTTGTTGACTCTGCCCCAAAACCGGGGTTTTGATGTAAGTTTTGCATCCGCTGCTCTGCTGAATACTTTCTGGTCTCGTTTTGAAACATGTAAAGCCAATTTATCCATGTTCACAGTGGAAAAACTGACTGATAATTCACCAATTTCTCCATATTTACAGTGGAAAAACTGACTGATAATTCACTAAAAGTTCTGATTGTCAGGATGTTTAATGAAACTGTGAGTGGAGAGGATATTGTAGTATGGTTGGGCAAGATATTGCTCTATTCGTGGACAACCAGTCAAGGTTTTAGACGAGGACGGTATCTGGAGCTGTGCGTGGAGAGTGCCCATTAAGCAATGGGCAGACCCCAACAGCTACCATGGCCTGAGTCAAATACCATCAATGATTGTGTTTGGGGAGATTAGAGGTTACATCCATTACCAAGGGATGCCCAAGCTATGCCGTAAGTGTGGTAAACTTGGACATCTCGCCAAGGCATTTCAGGAAATAATTTGCAGAAAGTGTAGAGAGATGGGGCACACTTTTGAAGAGTGCCAAGATGGCAGAAAGTGCAACCTTTGTGGAGTCATCCCATCTCTACAGAGATTGACCAAAATCTTTTGCCAACAAGTTAAAAGCAAACAAAATGGCCACCCTGCCTATTGAACAAACAACTGAGAACAAAGGAAAAGGGGAGGTTCCAGAATTTTTGGCAGGAAATTCAAACCCACAAACAAGCCCAGGGATTGGCCAAGACTTAGCAGGTGGGGCGGCCACAGGGGCGGAGTCAGCAGCAGCAAGTGAACAGGAGGAGGAAATCATAACTCTCCTAAAGACAAATGAGGCTACAGGGGCATTGGAGAACAGGGAGGGATCTGTAGCCCATGTCAGATGAACCATTTGCTTCTGATTTAATTTAATCAAATCTAATTTACACGCGACTCTGTCCTTCCTGGATTGCAACACAAGAGACACCATGGCGCCGGACATGTGAATCACTCACAGACAGCTCTGTTTAGAATCAACAAACCCCAGTCTGTTTTACGACCCCCCTACGGGGGTCCACAGCGATCGGGGGATCATTAACAACTGATTAACCCTTTTTAAGACAACAGGACAGTGTTTTGGCAAACGCTCACTGCTGATCTCATCAGCTCCGATACACACATACGAACCTCGAGAAACACACGGCAACGTGTGAAGGACTTCGTACACGCACATACATACGCACACTCAACTGCCCCCCGGGGAATTTCGTCACACCGACCTAAGCACCTCACAAAACCCTGAATTGTTTAGCAGATGGTGACCCAAAAGTCCACGAGTTGCTAATTACATCAATTTCAGAAAACGCACATACATTGTATTGCCCCGGAGCTCAGGACAAAAGTTCAAACACGTGGGTTCAGCTCCTATGAACTACGAACAGCCTCACACGCACACACACACACACATATACAGACATGCTGTTCCTGGACATTGTGATCAAAATCAACCCTTTCCAATGTATTGTAAAATGTATTTGTATTGTGTGTCACGGTCTCTATACATAGACCGATTATAACCAAGTGTATTGTATAATCAAGCATGGAAACGTTTATGTTTAGCCTCAGGTAATCATAGAATCATGTAATTTCGTGCTAGCAAATCACAGAAACGCAATCTTTGATATGGTTTTATTCGAGGAAGACTACTGATTTCGAATCTTTAACTCAAATTACGAAATTATGCATTCTGCCATTTTTATCAGGTTATAACAGATTTAATCTCCATCGCACACTCCCAGGAGGCGTGTTCTTAGCGAACCACGAGAATTTTGGTCACGCCTGCCCCCCCCAAGCCATTGGTTCTTACACAGGAGGGAGGCGTGACTTCAGTCTCTTCAAAACGTAGCGCGCGGCTCTCCTCTGTGTGCAGTGTTCCAGCAGAGAGAGACCCTTCTCACTCACCGCAAGCCTTCTTTCGTTTGCTTTCATTTTGTTTTTATTCTAAGTCTTTATTTTCTTGATACTCTAACTCAAATCGGTATTTTTCCTAAAAGAATACCAGCCTAAGCCTAAGTTAACTTGACAAAATACGCGTACACTCTGAACCTGAGTTACTCCTCACTTTCGCTTTGAAGATTCCTCCACGTGACCGCACGCGTCAGTCCCAGACAGACGCACCAAAAAGGGCACGGACAGAGTAACGTATTATTCTTAAATTTACCATCTGAAAGAACTGCTGTTAAGATTGTCTAAATATTGCTAAGGTTTTGGGGTCTCATTTTGATGTAAACTGTGTAAAACCTGTTTTGTCAAAAGTTCTCATTCTTCTCTGATCTCCTCACAGAAACTTCTAACTCTAACTCTCTCTCTCTCTCTCTCTCTCTCTCGTTTCTTATTATGATCATTTTAATTTCGTTTTAGTTTGTTTGTTTATTATGCATATTTACTCATGTGTGTTTTGATTTAGTACATTATAACCGTTAGCTTGTGTTACATTAAATTCCATTAATCTTTTGAATTGAATCTGTCTATGTTCCATTATTGAGTCAATGAAAGCGTAAGATCAAGTTACCAAGCTCTACCCTATTATAATATAATACTTAAATTGTCTAAAACACGAAAATATGATTTCTAGTGGCCACAGAAATAATATTTGACGGTGTTACAGACTGGTGATTCCCTATGAAGATATCACCTGCGCGTTTGCGGGACATACGTGCAGGAGATAACTGAGTGGTGGATTTCTACCTAAATTCCCCTGATTAAAGATAAATTTACCTACCTATATTAATGGTTATTACGAGTAATCGTATTAATTATTGATATAAGGCGACGTTTGACTCATTCCATATTTGGAAATAATTTAATATATGTATGCAACATAAATATTCATATCTCATGAATATCGTGACTCATTTGAGTTAATAAATCCCCTAAACAGAGTCATTTCCGCTACAGATCCAAAGAAACTGATTCCTCCTCCCTAGTAACTGTTTCAGACCTTGAGGGCAGTGAAACTGGAAGTGAAATGCAAATTGTGGAAAGCACCCCTCTCGTGCTGCCGAGTGCTCAACTGCAGAAAAGAGCCGCGAGATCCCCCTTAAATGAAACCGAAGGAAAGAGGCAGAAGGCGGCATATGAACAAGAAAGCTCAGAGACAGACGGCCAAGATTACATGTGGCCGCCAGGATCTCCAAATGAGGTATCTTTTCTGCAAATACAGCTACAAACATCGACACCAAAAGAATCGCAAGAGCTCAGCGATTCTCCAGGTGTCGGGCACAAGCCCTTCCATGTCCACCACATGTGGGCTGGAGGAGGGCAAAGTGTCACAGGAAACGCATGGATTTTAATAGATGTTTTTAATGTAAAGAAAATCTGTAGTCTTTTCAGCTCTATGACCCTGTTAACCCTCTGGGGACCAAGGTGTTTTTGGGGCCCTTGGGATGTTTTGAAATGCCCTGACATTTGTGCTTTTTTCAGTTATTTATAAACATGTTAATGGCAAAGGTGTAAATTCACTCTATATAGCACAAACGGGGCTACCATAATATGTGAGCAACATGTATGTACAAATTTGTATTTTTAAGAGAATAATGTTTATGCGTGGTTATTGAAAAAAATAAAAATGAAAGTTGCTGAAATGAGACCACAAAACGCATACTAAATATGTGTTCTGAAGACTTTTGACTAATGGATATTGTCGCTTCGAGTTCTGGCTTCAAAATTATGTGAAAAACATCCTGCCTAATCGTTCACATAAAACAATACATTGATTTAAACTTTGTAAGACAGTTCTTTTTTCAGAAGAGGTTTATGCAGGAGTGGTAATGGCCTATCAATATTAATGAGATTCAGACCCAGGGTGTGACAGACTCTCCCCCAATGGCCCATCATGAGGCAAGCCTAAGAGATTCAAAGGTTTTGTTTTTCAATCTGTTTTATTGTAATTCCTCTGTGGAGGAACTAAATGTTCAACTGAAGACACAAGTGAACATTGCATGCCTGGCATTTCCCACAAGGTGTGTCCTGCCTTTTACCAAGCTGTCCTTTTACAAAGCACACAGATCTTGCGACCAACTGTGCAAAAAGGAATATTTCGCAAAACTGCAATAGAAACAGTTTTTGCGCATTTACAGTCACCTGACTTAGAAGACGCGGTGTGTTTGGGGTCCGTGTACGCAAATAATAATAGTAATTATCATCATTATTATAACATTTATTAGGCTACATATTTAGAGACGCTTGTATCCAAAAAATGAACAAAGCAATTCGTCAAATGTCATTCATAATACGGGTTAGACAATAATAATACAGGGCTAAGATTATCACAAATAAACAAGATTTTAACGCATATCCAACGGTTTGTGGTGTGGAGTGTGAGCGCGCACTGCATGGCATGGAGGCGCGGGCGCGAACACTTGCATTTTCCTATCAACAGTAGAAACAACTTAAAATACTCTTATCATTTTTGGTCATACAGAAAATAATAATACATGATTCGCAACTACTTTTATTTGTGTAAACTCACAATCACAAGAAAACGTTGTGCTTTTGTAAAATAAAATAAAACAATCAGGCGCGCTTTCATGATCTCCGTGAACTGGAGCACGAGAACAAACTAAATATAGAATTAAATAAATAAGAAACTAAATAAAGCTTAAATGTCCGAACAAATTCGAATCGAAAGCTAATACATTCTGATTATGTAATCCGTATGAAAGGTGCATTTCTCTCTAAAAGCGCATTTCTCTCTAAAAGCGCATCTGCTTAACAGCGGAGATAGAGATGTTTTAGCCGACTTAGAAAACAATAGTTTATTAATAATATGAATGGCTCTTCTCATTCAGCACTGCGGGAAAAATATCAATTCCAGGTTCTAATTTGGCCTTAGAAAACCAGTAAAATCAACATGTTTTCCATATTAATTTTTGAAAATATCTGTAAAATATCTGTAATAATAGTGGGTAAATATGTACTTACTCTTTCTGATTTCTGAATGTGTTGCTAAGCGCACTCCGGGTTGCAGGCGTAGGTAGTGATGAAGCTCCATTCCTTTTAAAAAGGTTGAAGAATATTATCGTGCCATCTTCCCAACGCGCAGGTGACTGAATGATGAAACTTAAAGCATTTGCTTGGGGGTGTCTACCTGTTTTGCATAGATGGCTTAACACATTATCTTGTGAATAGGGCGCTCCGTGAGTAGGCGTGAACGAATTAAAGTCAATGAGCTCGTAATGAGCTCGACTGGAATCGCTCTCTTTTCATACAGATTACAGAAACTGAGAATATTTGTTTTTTATATAAATTACTTCATTTGAAAGATGCGATCTCAAGCTTTATGCCCGTGGGTATGTTTGCCTGTTTGACTGCAGTTTCGCGGAGTTACAGATCATTTTCAAACGCGTTTAAAATTGGAGTTCATTGACAGAGAGAGTGCAGAACTCGCATCATGTTTATTTTTCTTTATTTGGCAAAAAGCAAAACACTTTATTTTTATTGTGAGTATACAGAAAAAAAAATAGAAACTGAACAGGATCGATTGATGTATAACACGAAAATGAAAGATCAAAATTAACAGAGCATTATTTGGTCCCCAGAGGCTTAACCATATTGCTCATGGCCCTCACAATCTCAACAGTAAATGTGAGAAGCGTGAGGACCCATTTTAGAGCGCACAGTATTTTATCACATTTAAAATCTTTTAAGTCATACATATATTTATTACAAGAATGTGGACTGCCCTTTTTTAAAAAATGATAAGAAATGGAATGAACGGTGGACCTCAGGACCTTCCTTGTGGAGCGGGTCAAATCAAAATAAATATGATGGGGTAGCCATTCTAATTAACAACACTCACATTGTGGTCAAGGGCAGCACGGTGATAAGAGCAGGACGGGCAATTTTAACAAACCTGACTTTTTCAGATATTGATTTTAAGGTTTTAAATGTGTATGGTTTTACTGACAAAAACGATGGATATGAGCATTTAGAGGATTTGCAGCCTCACATGCTAGGTAGAGACCCTTTAACCCTCTGGGGTCTAAGGTGTTTTTGGGGTCCTTGAGATGTTTTGACATAACCTGATAATTGTATTTTTTTCAGTTGCTTATAAACATATTAATGGCAAAGGTGTAATTACACTCTATTTAGCACGAACATGGCTATCATAATATGTGAGCAACATGTATGTACATGTTTGCATTTTTGAGAGAATATTATTTATGCGTGGTTATTCAAAAAACTCAAACTTAAATGTTCTGATATAAGACCACAAACGACCAACTTCACATATTCCCACAATACTTTTGACTAATGGATGTTGTCGGCTAAAGTGTTTACTTTAAAATGATCTGAAAATCATCCGGGCTAATCGTTCACATTAAACAATAGATTGATTTAAATTTTGTAAGACACTTTTTGTTTGGAAAGGCAATATGCAGGTGGGCGTGAATGATCCAACAAGGTCATGAATAATGTCCTCATTCACACCTGAAGACAAAGAAGACCTGCTAATGCTGCATACTAATGAGCCTTTCATTCAGGTGTCACTGAGCCACAAGATAGAATGCAAAGACAACACACACACACATATACACACACACACACACATATACATATATATTACTACAGAATTGGTTCAGAGTTGGAAACATCTTGAAAAAAAGTGTATTTTTCCACAAACTGTGTATGCTTGCAAATTGTATAATATCCAAGGTAAACATTTCTAGTAATTGTGCAGTTAATTCTCATTCGTATTTTCAGAAAGTTTTGGATGTAGGCTATCCTCTCCCCAAATTTGTCACTAATAAAACACAAAAATAATTTAAAGAGAAGGCTTATATTGACCTTTTAAGATTTTGTTTGCACCTTGTAAATTAGGTTTTGATGTGGCAGTACAAACTTTATAATCTATCCAAAACGAAATGTTGTCTTTCATATTTTGTTTGTAACATATTGTCTTTTATAGGCTAATATATATTAGGGCATAAATGTTAATTTGAAGTTTAATATGTTGCTTATACGAAGACATTTTATTTCAACGTATTCAGTCGATTTTTACTCATCTCAGTAGGCAATATAGATAGTTTCATTCACACACAGACACGCGCGAGCTGTTGTAAACAACAGCATGTGCCGTTCGTTCATTCATTCATTCAAACACAGAAACGCGATTCAAATTTAAACAGTCTTTTGCGGTTTACAGACACCATTTCATATCGCGATTAGAACAAAGCACTTACTGATGATCTGCAGCCAGATCCGTTGTTAGGCTACTCCAGCACGTTTGAGGTAAAATTTCCAGGATTATCGTGATATTATTATTCCTCACAGCAAGTGTGTTGTCCAGCTGTTATGGGCGTTGACTGGTTTGCATGTGTTGCTTCAGATTATCTGCGTTTGTATAGCGCGCACTCTCGATGGGCGTGTCACATTTACAGAGTAATGAGATGCCAGAACGATAATGAGAACGGCTAATCTCTCACTCTTTATATATAGATTACATAAGCAGAGAATATTTATTTTAGTTTTGAATTAGATAATTTAAAACTACACACTTAAATGATTATTATATATGTCTGAGTGAATAGTATTCGCTGAGTTTTGTTTGAGTTTAGAGATGTGCTTCAGAAAAAAAGTTCACGGAGACGGAGAGGCATAAAGCACTCCCTGTTTACTTTATTTTACAAAAGCATTTTATTTCGATTGTAAGTGGACACATAAAAAAATAGACATTTAACAGCTTATTTTTTCATATTTCTTAAGGCTGTATGACCAAAACTGACGGAGTATTTTAGGTCTATTTTGCTGCTATGTAATAAAAAAAAGAGCAAAACGCGGCCGTGCGTTTGTCGACCTCAGAGGGTTAATAGTAGCGGAGGATTTTAATTGCGTTTTAAGTCAAAAAGACAGGAAAAGGGTATGGGACGATTTTAAAGTAGAAAAAACATCAGTTTTATTAAAAAATATAGTTAATGATTTTAAATTAACTGACTGCTTTAAGGCTATGCATCCAAGAGAGGAGAGCTTCACCTGGGTCAGTGGTGATGGCACTAAAGCCTCTCGCATAGATTTCACTCCCTTACACTTCTCAGATCACGCTATGCTTTCCTGCACCCTTTCACTAAACACAGACGTGACGGTGGGGAGGGGGGGTATGGAAGCTGAACTGCTCCCTGTTGCAAGACGAGAGCATTGTTCAAGATTACAGGGAGCAGTTCAGCCAATGGCAGACTTTACAGGACTTTTTTTTTTATTCACGGGCACAATGGTGGGAAATGGTGAAGGATAGGACGAGACGTTTTTTTAGACAAAAAGGTAAAGAAAAGAAAGAGAAAGAAACAAGACGCATGATGGGGCTGCAAAAGAGGCTACAGAGGTACTTTAATCTTTTAAACAATGGAATCGATTTTAGCAAAGAAATAAAAGAGGTCAAAAATGAAATGTCTGTTTTAGAAAAGGAAAGAAATAAGGGAGTTATCTTAAGAAGTAAAGAGAGAGAATTGGAAGAAGGGGAAAAGTGCACACAATATTTTTTTAAGAAAATCATAGCAAAAGGGGGAACCATAACAAAATTAAAAACAGAAGGAAAGGAAGTGAACAACACAAAAGAAATTGCACAAGGGGTTGAACATTTTTACGGGCACCTATATAATGAAAAGAATGTACAAGTTCCTGCAATAGACGAAGTTTTAAGTACCCTGGAAATAAAAATAAGTAACAATTTTGACCTTTTAACTAAAGATTTTAATGTTCTGGAATTGATTAAATGTTTAAAAGGTTTTAAGAAAGGGAAGTCCTCAGGCATGGATGGACTTCCCTTAGAGTTTTATGAAAGATTTTGGGACGTTTTAGCACATGAACTGTTGACAATTTTTAAAGAACTTGATCGACATGACAGACTCCCGGACAGTTTTAGAACAGGGATAGTGACACTTTTACATAAAAAAGACGACAAGACAGACTTACAAAATTGGAGACCAATCACTCTTTTAAATGTTGACTGCAAACTTTTTAGCAAATTATTATCTGGACGGATGTCACTAGTTTTAGAGGACGTGATCCACCCAGATCAAGCTTGCGCGGTGCCCGGGAGAAATATCACAGACAGCCTGATATTGATTAGAGACACTATCTGTTTTGCGAGAGACAGAAATATCCGGCTTATAGTCCTAAATTTAGATTTTGAAAAAGCTTTTGATCGGGTCTCGCACCAATACCTTTTTAAGGTATTGGAAAAAATGGGGTTCCCTGGGAGGTTTTTAGCATGGGTGGGACTGCTATACAGAGATATATCCAGCAGAATAATGGTAAATGGGAAATCGACAAAAGCGATAAAGGTTCGCAGTGGCGTACGTCCAGGGTGTCAGTTATCTCCGCTCTTGTATGTGGCCTGTATTGAGCCACTGGCCCAGCTCTTGAGAAGGGACCAATGGATCAAGGGACTAGACGTACCAGGGATGAGAGGTTTGACCGCAAAATGTGTTTTATATATGGACGACGTAACAATTTTAACAACTGACCTTTTATCGATCCAAAGAGCACTTAACATAACTGAATACTACGGACAGGCCTCAGGTGCAAAGTTAAACAGAAGTAAATCCGAGGCCCAGTTCTTTGGACCATGGGAGAGCACAAAATTGACTGGACATAAGAGTTAGGGAGACAGACCTGAAAATCCTGGGAGTAAAATTTGACAGGGAGGGGGGTGGACAGAACAATTGGGCTGACACATTAGGGAGAGTCAGGAAAAGACTGGGGTTTTGCCCATCCTGCTCTCCGGAACAGGCATAGGGACTTAGCGTGGATCACCATCTGGGAGGCCCATGAGATCCTCCCAGTCAGGGCGGTGATGCACTCCAGAGGCATGGCCAAAGACTCAACTTGTCCACGGTCCGGGTGTAATTGCCCGGAGACCGTGCGACACCTGCTCTGGGAGTGCCGTGCTGCGCGGGACCTGTGGGCCAGGACCAGCCCCCAGGTTTTCCCGTGCCTGCCAGCGGGTGGGGTCCAGATGGATTACAAGCTCGCCATCCTGGGGGGGGGGTCAGGGCTTGAAGGAGCTGACATCAAAGCAATTTACCTCGCTCTGGCTCACCCTTAACCACATCAAGGATGCCATCTGGACCACCAGAAACCTGCTGGTGGGGAAACAACTAATGGCTCGGCGCCGTCATTCAGATGGGGGGGCTGGGGTCGCACAGAAGAGGTCCCGGCCACCACCGTACCTGGCCGCCCGTAGATGCACCCTCACCAACGCCGGCTACGGGAACAGCGGGCCGGAGGGAGGGGATCTAAAGATCCTTCTAAATTGTTGAATGAAAGAAATGTTTTAGACTTGTGTGGCAGCAGATGTTAATGGAACTAGTGGATACTGCTTTGTATTGGTGTTTGAAAGGTGTAGTAGGTGCTCATAGACTATACTAGTAAAGGTAGGGTGGTGGTGTAAAAAACAAACAAATAAACAATAAAAAAAAAATCAACTCTGTTCTTTCCAGTTTAATATCTGGTTCGTCCGCTATCCGGGGACTGCACACTAAACAGATTTTTGGCTCATCGAGCCGGAGCATGAAAAAGAGAAAGAAAAGAAAGGTCCGTCACTGCACATTTTTGATGTCTCTCTTATCTCTTGGAGCATTTTGTGAAGCGAAATTCACACTTTTTTCCCGATCACTGTTGGCAGTCAGACTCCGGAAAATCTTTCTGCACCGGTTTGGGTCAGATTGGGCACAACACCTAGGACTAGTGTGCAAAAGTAGGTTTTTCAGAAAGTCCCAAATACCCGAAAATCGCACCAGTGCGACCATCCAATCCGAGGCGTGCGTCTCGTTCGGCCCGAGCCAAGGATTCCGGTGATGTACCGAACGACGGTTTAGGAGTTACGCGCCATTTCGTAACTCCTAAATCGCTGCAGCGCCACCCTGGGTCCGACCGGGCCGAGCCTTGGTGATGTTGCAGACCGGGGGTGGGTACTGCCATCCCTCTGAAGTCTCCACGACGTACGCTTTGGTCTGCCTGCTCACGTTCAGGGCAGAATGTTGATGATGATCCAGAATCCCAGGTTGCACTCCAAAGTGTCGTGTTGCGCACTCTGTTGTGGTCCGTTTTCGGTTTGTCAACCAGTCGCTGAGCTTGTTTGTTGGTGGCCTCAGTCCCTACCGCCGTGGCCCAGGTGGGCGTGGCCTTTGCCGGCTCCCCCGCCTCTGCATAATCGGCTTCTCGGCCTTTTGGCTAAGATCAAGTGTGCGATCAACCAGAATGGACGTTTCCAGAGAGGATGCTCCACTGCTGTTGGTGCGGCTAAAGAACACAGTGCGCTTTCAAGTTAAAAAAGATGCAATGATGGAAGTCAAGAAACGATTTGGAAGAGAGTTTATGGTGACTGAGCTGTTAAGGGAAGTTTTTGGGATTTCAGCTTCTTTAATTTTCTGTTTGCAAGACTTTTCGACTTCAGGTTTCATGGATTTGACTTTTTTTCAATTGAGAGACTGTGCTGCCTTTTATGAAGCTTGGGAGAAGAAAAAAGATCATCAGCGCTTGAGCGGCATACATCTTTTCCCAGCTTTTGCTCAAGATTTTCTACCCTTAACGATCCATCTCTACAATCCTTTTGTGGATGATGGGGATGTTTTGCCCTTCTTGGCCAGGTACTGAGAGACGGTGAAAGGTGGTGAGCGTTTGAAAGACCGTTTTGGCATATGGACGGGAAAGAGAAGATACCTGGTGAAGTTGCGTGCAGACCCAGCGGTACAAGGAGGTTTAGTGCATCCGTCTGGTTCCTTCTTCATTGGTTCAAACAGGGGCTTTCTGCACTATCCAGGTCAGCCGGTGTACTGCAGGAGGTGTGGCACACAAGGTCATGTGAAAGCAGAATGCGCAGGTCAGAGATGCCGCTTTTGTGGATCGACAGAGCACATGGCAACAGCTTGTCCAGAACCTAAGAAATGCAGTTTATGTGGAGGAGTGGACCACCTGTTCCGGGTATGCCCTAATAGACAAAAAACATATGCCAGCCTGTTCAAAGAGGGACAAGATCTGCAGGCTGATTTTGAAGGTCTTTTAACGAGTGTTCCTGTGGTGAGAGACAGCCAGGAGGCGGGCCCTTCAAATGTGGGTGTTGGTGAAACTACTTATTTCTGCTGCCTGCACTCTCACAGTAAAGGAGATGAGGTGGAAAAGAAAGGAATTGAAGAAGAGGAGGAGCTTCAGATCGGTCCTTCACAAGAGTGGTCAGAATTCGATGTGGCAGAAGTCCTATGTGGCATTTATGAGGAGACTGGACAGGGGTTGGGGGAGTCAGCGGGAGACGAAAAGGAGCTCCACCCAATGGAAGTTACTGGACAGGAACAACAGGACACAATAAAGCTGGGCCAAGGCATGAGAAGACGGAAGCTTTTCGATGACATGACTGGCGATAGAGAGGGGAAATGCAGTAAGGTTCAGACTCAGGATCTGGGGCCACATTTATAAAACTGTGCGTAGGATCCTTACTAAAAGTGTACGTGCGCCTGAAAGCCAAAAATGGCATACGCAAAAAAATATTCTGATTTATAAAACCGTGCGTACGCCAGAACCTGCGCAGGATTCACTTTATAAACCCCATTCAGCGGAAGATTGTGCGCACATGCGTCTCCTCCCCGAAATAACCATATATGGAGCTTACAACGCCTAATTTTACTATGCATATCCTCATCTACATATCATTTGCATATGATTATTCATCCACGTGATAACATGTTTAACGGTACAAGACATTAGGAAAATATGAAATACGGATTCACGGTCACATTACATTAATAAATATTATTTAGTAGCCTATCCTTGCCTTGTTTTTGAATAAATAAATCAAATAGTGTAAAATACATTTCAGAGAAAGTTTTTCTCAATCTTTTCCACTGGCCAAATAGTCTTTTTAATTGATTTATATTTTTAATGGAAACAGATCGACCTTGTTGTGCATTATATTTGCACAATCTTTGCACAGCATGCCAAAGGAAAAGTGTTCAAAAGCATTGCATCCACAACAAATATGTATAGGCTATTTATTGAATATATATATATATATATATATATATATATATATATATATATATTTTACTTTTCAGTAGGCTAGGCCTAAATGTCATGTAGTTTAAGTGTTTAACTCCGTTAATGAGAATGGCATATTTAATCTAAATGTTTATATCAGAAATAAAACCGTTTAAATCATTGTTTTATAAACTGTAGCCTATTTATGATTAGGACTCATAATGAAGATTTACAGTTTTACTTCATCTGCCGTTAGATATGCGTCAGTTAAACTAAACGGCCCAACGCGCTCGCTTTCTGTATATGTATAATTTTATTTCGATTTTCTGTCTAAAAGTGACCAAAAAGACATTTAACTCCAGCTCACCATCGGTGTCGCCAAACTGCTCCGTCTCCAAAGCGTTCGTACGCATGGGTCAGAGTTTGCGTGCAGGTGCGCACATTTTCCCATCAAGTTTGTTTTTATAAATCACAACTTATGCGTAGGAAGTGGCGTACGCCTCTTTCAGGGCCTGTTTTGTGCGTACGCAACGGTTATAAATGAGACCCCTGGCACTCAGACGAGCCCAGGGAGAAGAGGGTGGAGGTGAGATGGACATTGTGGAGGGTTTTATAGATGAAAGTGCTGTAAAGGGAAGAAGGGGAAGTGGAGGGGTTTTGGAAAAAGTAATGTCAATTTTGAAGGAGGATGAGGGAATAGGGAGGGAAGAAGACAATGAGGAAGGAAGAGAATGGACTGAAGTATTTGGGAAGGGGAAAGGGAAGGGGAAAAAATGTTCTGAACAAAAGGGGAGCTTGTGACATTGGGGTGGAAAGCAGTCTGGTTTTCTTTTTAAATTATATGTTTGAAGGTGGCTACCTTGAATGTAAGAGGTTTAAGAATGACTCAAAGAAGGACTGCAATTTTTCTCTCTTTAAAAATGTCACCCCTTGATGTTTGTTTTTTGCAAGAATGCTATCTAAAGCAGTGATTCTCAAATCGGGGTACACGTACCCCTAGGGGTACGTTGCGGTACTGTAGGGGGTACGTGAGATTTATATAAAAAAAAAAAAAAAATAATTAAATAATTAATTTAAATTAATTTAAAAGATATACAAAATCATCCATGATTACTAAAAATATCATACGAAAATAAGTTTAATAAAATGTAAACCACATTTTTATATAAAATGTTTCTATTTTTAAATGTGATTGTAAACTAACGTTACCTAAATCAGAGAAGAAGAATTTGAATCACGCCGAGCGGGAAGCCAGTTGCTTTACTAGAAACAAACAGACATTTAAATGAAATCCTGGTTAAAACGTAGCAATACTACAGCGAAAAACGGGGAGGATGAAGAAAAAAAGAAAGCCAAAGTGGAGCCAACAAAATACCGTCAATATCAGGAGGGGTATGTGTTGATGGGATTCACGGCAACAAACGGCAACCCTCCCCAGGCATTGTGTTTTTTCTGTGGGGAGAAACTAGCTAACAGCTCGATGAAACCGACGCACCTCCAGAGACATCTCAGCACCAAACATCAGTGTCATGTCGGAAAGCCACCAGAATTTTTCAAGAGAAATCTTGCTGAGTTTAGATCATCGCAGGAAACAATGCGAAAAGTCTCCACAACATCAGCCAAAGCACTACAGGCGTCATATGCGGTGTCACTGCTCGTGGCTAAAGCAAAAAAAACTGTTCACGATCGCTGAGGACCTGTTACTCCCAGCCGCTGTCGTATTAGCGGAGACAATGCTGGACAAAAATGCCGCGGATAAACTAAAAACGGTGCCTCTGTCTAATGACACAGTTTCCCGCAGAATAGAAAGAATGGGAGCGGATATTGTTGAACAAGTTGTGGGAAAACTTGGCGAAGCATTTTCACTCCAGCTTGATGAGTCGACCGATGTCAGTGGCAAGGCACAGCTCGTTGCTTTTGTGAGGTATGTGGATATCGATGACATTTATGAAAATGTACTTTTCTGAAAGAGCTTAGAGGGGATAACAACAGGAGAGGACCTTTTTAATGTTGTGGATAATTTCTTCATTGAAAACGAGCTGCACTGGAGAAAATGCAAGAGTGTTTGCACTGACGGAGCTGCGTCAATCACAGGCCGTTTTAAAGGGCTCATGGCGCGTATTAGAAATAAACATCCAGAAGTGCAGTGGAATCACTGTGTCATATTTTTGGATGCCAGTGCTTCCCTGTGTATAACTCATGTGTTGCATGACGTTTTGAATGACAGCATTAAAGTGATTAACTTTATTAAGTCAAGGCCACTCAATGCACGACTGTTTCACCGCCTTTGTGAGGACATGGGAGCTGAACACACACAACTGCTGCTACACACAGAAGTGTGCTGGCTATCTCGAGGGAGGATACTGAACAGGGTGTTGGAACTACGGTCGGAGGTGCACACCTTTTTGTCAGAGCAAAGATCTCCATATGCCGCCCTGTTTGAAGATAAAGATTGGCTTGCAAAGCTGTGCTATCTGGCAGATATATTCAGCAAACTGAATGAGCTGAATGTGTGTCTGCAGGGCAGGGACACCCACGTTCTGAACCTGTATGACAAGGTGGGTGGTTTTCTGAAGAAAGCAGAGTTGTGGAAACGGGCATGTGTTCAGGGGGATCTCACCTGCTTTTCTCAGGTGGATGCTTTCCTCTCCAGGGAAGATGTGAAGAGAGCACCAGTGAAGTCCATCATAGAAGAACATTTGGCCAACCTGATTGTGAGTTTTAACTCATACTTTCCTGAAATGGCGGAGAAATCTCCACAGCTCAGTTGGGTGAGAAACCCATTTCTTCTGTCAGAAGAAAGCAGAAACAAGCTCCCTCTCTGTCACCAGGAAAAACTCTTGGATGTGTCATCTGACTATGGCCTACGGATGAAATATGAAAACTCCACTAACACAGTTTTGGGTGTGTGTAAAAAAGGAGTACCCTGAGCTGGGAGAAAAAGCTTTGCAGCAGCTACTGCCCTTTGGTTCCACATTTGTGTGAGGCCTCATTTTCTGCAATGACTGTGATAAAAGCAGAGAAACAGACTGGGCCTGGAAAAAAGTCTGATCACTGCTGTGTCCTCCCTGCATCCGAGGATGACCAAGATCCGCAGTGAAGCACAAGCACATGTTTCGCACTAAATTATAAGTGCAACTTAGTTTGTTTATTATTACAAGAGTTTTTGAGCTAAACTGTTATACACATACTGTTTCATATACATCATATACATATATTATTTATATAGGTTTCTTTTATCAAACTAGTTTGGGGCCAATCAAGGGGTACTTAAACTGTATCATACTGATAACTGATCATGCATTGTTTATTATTGCAAATGTTTATTATTGCAAATGTTTTTCATTTACAATGTTTAATAAATCGCATAATGATGCGCATCACTCCTATATCGTAGTCATAGCTTTTATTTCTATCTCAAATGATTGAGGCCGGTCAGGGGGTACTTGGCTGAAAACAAATTTGATAGGGGGTACGTTATTGAAAAAAGATTGAGAAGCACTGATCTAAAGGATAAAAATGATATTTCTGTTTTTTCTGCGGGGTGGGATATGGGGCCTTCTTTTTGGGGAGTGGGGAATGTCCATGCAGATGGGGTGGGTATTTTATTTTATTCATGGGATTTTGTTATTGAGTCTGCTATTGTAATCATCCCAGGGAGGATAGTGGTAGTGGATGTGAGGAGGAGAGGGATTGCCTTTCGCTTTATCAATGTTTATATGCACCGAGTAATTTGGGTGACAGGGAGGGGTTTCTAGATAGCTTAAATGCTATTCTGTACACTAACAGGCTGCTAGTGTTGGGAGGAGATTTTAATGTGTCTTTGGACAATGCTTCAGGTAGTTTGCTGGCACATTTGACAACAGGCTTCTCGCTATGTGACTCTTTCCGGGGGGCGGGATCCCACTTTCACTTGGCAAAACAGCAGACAGGTGGGGGCGTGTTTGGATTATATTTTTGTGCCGTCACATGTCAAGGTGTTTAATTATACACAAATACCCATGTGGTGTTCAGACCACTGTATGGTGGGAGTATGGTTGGAAGTGGGAGGGGAGAAGCGGGGGAGGGGTGTGTGGAGGTTCAATACTTCCTTTTTGAGTGACAAAGCTTTTTGTACTACACTCTTTAATTTAGTGGCTGGGTGGAAAAATTTGCGAGGTTTGTTTCAGTCACAAGGGGATTGGTGGGAGGGGTTCAAAGAGAGAGTAGCTTTTTTCTGCCGTAATTGGGGAAGGGAGAAGGCAAGAAGTAAGCGGGGGAAAATAAGCAAGTGGTCAGATGAGCTTCAAGCTCTATGGACAGAAGGTGCATTAGGGTCAGCTGAGGGATGGGCCAGGGCTAGACATTTGCAGGAGGACTTAAAAAAACATTTCTGGGAGGAGTCTAAGTCTTTCTTGCAAGGGTCAAGTGTCCAAAAACAACTCTATGATGAAAAGCCAACCAGTTTTTTCTTTGCTACGGTGCGAGGCAGACAAAGAAAAAGTTACATAGAGGGTCTGAGGGGTCATGGGGGGGGGTGCAGACTTCCGTAAAGGGGATGCTGGATGTAGCTGAGGTTTTTTATAGGGAGTTATTTAGTAATAGAACTCCTTCAGTTACAGAATATGAGGAGTTTTTGGAGGTCTTGGAAGGGGGTTTAGAGGAGGAAGAGAGGACAGCACTAGAAGGTCCTTTGACTTTACAAGAAGTTAGCTCTGCGGTGTCTTCTCTTAAAAAGGGCACGGCTCTGGGATGTGATGGACTTCCGGCTGCTTTTTATGAGATGGTTCTGCCGTGGATAGGAAATGAACTTGTGGGAGTGCACGAGGAATGCCTTAAAAGAGGTGAGATGGTAGTGACAATGAGAACAGGTCTGGTGTCGCTACTGTATAAGAAAGGGTTGAAGGAAGAGATGGGGAATTGGAGGCCAATTACTTTAACTACTGATTACAACATTTTGGCCAAAGTTCTGACAGCAAGGTTTAAGAGGATTATATCAGTTGTTCAGGCAGATCAGACATGTGGGGTCCCAGGGAGGTCAATTTCTTTAAATTTGACGCTAGTCAGAGACATAATCAGCTGGGCAGAACAACGTCAGCTTCCTTTAGCCATCTTGAATTTAGACCAAGAGAAGGCTTTTGACAGGGTTAGTCATACCTTCCTGGATGCTATTTTGAGGCAATTGGGGTTTGGACCAGTCTTCAGGGCTTGGGTTAAATTGCTCTACAGTAAGGCTTTCAGTAGAATAGGGATAAATGGTCATTTTTCGGAAAAAGTGGAACAGCTAGGGGGAGTACGGCAGGGGTGCCCTTTGTCTCCCCTGCTTTATGTCTTGTCTCTGGAACCTCTTCTGGCGGCATTGAGAACAGCGCCTTCTTTTACAGGCGTTCATTTGCCTGGAGGTGGGGGAATATGCTCCAAAGTGGCAGCTTATGCAGATGATACAACCCTGTTTCTGACTTCGGTTTCCGATTTTGAGGTGGTTGATAGAATTGTGGAGGGATTTTGCAATGT
Organism: Phoxinus phoxinus; assembly: GCF_949152265.1. Lineage (NCBI taxonomy): Eukaryota > Metazoa > Chordata > Actinopteri > Cypriniformes > Leuciscidae > Phoxinus > Phoxinus phoxinus. Next base: position 32,363,578 of record NC_136893.1, on the reverse strand, counting down.
GTCTGGGGCACGTGTTAATGTGGGTAAGTCCTCAGTAATGTTTTTTGGGCTGTGGGCTGATAAAACAGAGGCAAGAGGAGGTTATATATTTGTGCAGACGGGCTGAAAATCCTTGGGGTCAGATTCTTTAGAGGAAACAGTGCAAAGGAGAATTGGGAGGCAAGACTGAAGGTAGTCCAGGCGAAGATAGTGAGGTGGAACTCAAGGGGGCTATCTTTGTGGGGAAGGCTGGAGGTGGTGAAGGCTGACCTTCTCCCTAGCTTGAATTACTTAGCCTATGTGTTTCCTGTTCCCTTTTGGTATGGGAGAAAGCTAGAAAATCTGGTTCTCTCTTTTCTGTGGAAGAATAGTACTGAAGTACTCAGATGTACCGTCTGGTGAGGGAAGGAGGGAGGGGGTCCCATGCATTCCTTTGAAGATGGAGGCTATCTTCTGTTCCTTGGCGGCTCGCAGAGCATCCCAAGAGACAGTGCACAAGGCTAGGTTTTTAGCCCAGTTCTGGCTGGCTTTTCCTTTGAGGTCTTTGTGAAATTGGAGGGGAACAATGCCCTGGTCGACAAATAGGCCAGAGCAGTATCATAAGGTGGCAGATTTAATTTCCCGTAATCCTTGGAGTCTTACGGAGTCCCTTATCTTGGAGCACAAAAAACTGTACTGTAGGCTGAGAGAGGAGAGTTAGTGGAGGGTGTAGAGAAAGCAGATTCATGTGGTGTGTGTTGAAGTGTGTGGAATATGTTGCAACCATCGTATCTAACTGGTTTCTGTAAGGATCTAAACTGGTTAACAGTTCTAGGCCGGTTACCAGTGAGAGAAAGATTATATAGACATGGTTCAGGTAGGTCTCCTAAGTGTCCAATTGGTTGTGGCCAAGATGAGACTGTTGAGCATGTCTTTTGGACATGTCCAGGGGCCAGTGCGTTTTGGAGGTTAGTAATGCGATGGTGGGATAGATGGGGAGGGCCGATCATTTAAAGGAATCTGGTGATATATGGGGTGGGTTTAGAAGGTTTTGTAAAAGAACGTAAGAGAATAATTTGGAGTACAATTTCTGAGGGGAAGCATGTTCTTTGGGAATCAAGAACAGTCTGCTTAAGGAAGCAGATTCCCCGGTTGGAGTCAAATATTTTTACGTTTACTGGGGAAAATGTCAGCGCAGGTTAAAGCTTTTAAAGTGTGTTATGGGGAAGAGGTGACCAGGAGGGTATGGAGAGGGTTGCAGAGGGTTGGAGTGGGGTAAAGGGAGAATGCTTCTATTTGTCTTTTTGTTTGATTTTGAATCTGCTTGTTGGCTTTTGCTGTTTATTGTCTTTACATCATGGAATGTTAAAAGAAGAGAATTTAGGTTGTATTAATCTTGAGTGATACTGTTGTAATGTGTGGTTTTGGTGTAAAAAAAAAAAAAAAAAAATCTGTTCTTATCAGTTTAATATCTGATACGTGCCCTACTCGGGCACCATATATTAAATTGATTTTTGGAACTGGGAGATGGTATAGGGGCTTTCTCCGTCCACTCCACGCATCGACCCGGTATTGCAGTACTTCTGGGAACGGTGCACCCCTTCTAAAGTGTTGAATGAAAGAAATGTTTTAGACTTGTGTGGCAGCAGATGTTAATGGAACTAGTAGATACTGCTTTGTATTGGTGTTTTAAAGGTGTAGTAGGTGCTCATAGACTATACTAGTAAAGGTAGGATGGTGGTGTAAAAACAAACAAACTAAAACAAAAAATCAACTCTGTTCTTTCCAGTTTAATACCTGATTCGTCCACTATCCGGGGACTGCACACTAAACAGATTTTTGGCTCATGGAGCCGGAGCATGAAAAAGAGAAAGAAAAGCAAGGTCCGTCACTGCACATTTTTGATGTCTCTCTTATCTCTTGGAGTCTCTACTAACGAGCTGATGAGTTGAATCAGGTGTACGTTTGATTGTCCGACCGTCGGTGAGGATTGCGAAGATGGGCAGGGTGCCTCTGACCGGAGGCCTATGAATTCATACTTACCTGGCAGGGGAGACACCATGATCAGGAAGGTGGTTCACCCAGGGCGAGGCTCGGCCATTGCACTCCGGTCGTGCTGACCCCTGCGAATTCCCCAAATGTGGGAATCTCGACTGCATAATTTATGGTAGTGGTGGACTGCGTTTTCGCTCTCCCCTGGACAAAAACTGGTTGTAAGAGCAGATTGTCGGAGTTCCACTTATTTCTTCTTCTTTTTCAGACAAGCAATGGCCTAGGAACTCCTTAGAATTGACCTGCGCTGGTTGATTGAGAGATATAAAACAACCTAGGTTTTTCAGTCTGCGAATGTGGGGTTTTTATCTATTTTTATTATTATTCACATAATCTCCGATATTTAACAAACGCTTTGATTGACAGCAGTGGTCCCGGAGGCAAAATAGTTCAGAATGACCATCCAATCCGAGGCATGAGTCTCGTTCGGCCCGAGCCAATGATTCCGGTGATGTAAGACACTTGGGTCTGCGAACGGCGGTTTAGGAGTTACGCGCCATTTCGTACTTTTGATCGCTGTAGCGCCACCCTGGGTCTTGGTGATGTTCCAGACCGGGGGTGGGTACTGCCATCCCTCAGAAGTCTCCACGACGTACTCTTTGGTCTGCCCGCTCACGTTCAGGGCAGAATGTTGATGATGATCCAAAATCCCAGGTTGCACTCCAAATTGTCGTGTTGCGCACTCTGTTGTGGTCCGTTTTCGGTTTGTCAACCAGTCGCTGAGCTTGTTAGTTGGCGGCCTCAGTCCCTCCCGCAGCGGCCCAGGTGGGCGTGGCCTTTGCCGGCTCCCCCGCCTCTGCGTCATTGTGTCATCGCTTCTCGGCCTTTTGGCTAAGATCAAGTGTCTGGTCAGACGGTTGAGACTGCGATCGCCTCTTAGAGGTTTCCTGGCTCGAGATCTCTCGGTATCCCGAGCCACACAACTTGAGAGGTAGATTGATCCTGCTGCTTTTACGGTTCAACAGTTTTAAGGTAAGACTTTTATCTATTTATTTATTGTTCTTTTAAATCCTTAGGCTGTTGGTGCCTCCATCATGTCGGCTGCCCGTGCCGGCGTGCGGAGGCACCACAGCGTGCGTTTTTTATTTAGAGAGATTGAGGGGAAGCTCCTGGGATTGTCCCGCATGGACTTTTCCAGGAAGCTTGTCCAAAAGACCTTGTGTTTTAAGCCAGACAATTTGAATTGTTTAATGACTCTGCCCCTTAACAAGGGTTTTGATTTGAGTTTTAAAACTGCTTCCCTGCTAAATGATTTTTGGCAAAGATTTGACTCTGTTAAGGCCCAGTTCTCCATGTTCACTGTGGAGAAACTTTCTGATAACACACTTAAAACTGTGATTGTCAGAATGTTCAATGAAACAGTGACTGGAGAAGATATTTGTGTCTGGTTGGGTAGATTTTGCACTGTTCGAGGTCAGCCTGTCAAAGTGCTAGATGAAGATGGCATTTGGAATTGCTCCTGGCGGATTCCCATCAAACAATGGGAAGACTCTGGGGGCTACCAGGGCCTGAAACATCTGCCTTCTATGATTGTGCTGGGAGAAAACAGAGGCTACATACACTAATCAAGGTATGCCCAAGCTATGCAGAAAATGTGGAAGAGTTGGGCATCTTGCTGAGGCATGCCAAGAGTTAGTATGTGGGAAGTGCAGAGAAATTGGTCACATTTTCGATGATTGTACCAATGGCAGGCGGTATAACCTGAGTGGAGAATCTAACCATCTCTACAGAGATTGCCCAAAAAGCTTTGCCAACAAACTCAAAGGCAACAAAATGGCCGCCCCACAGTCAGAGCAAACAAAAGAATAAAGGAAGGAGGAGGCGGTCCCTGAGGTTTTGGCGGGAAATTCCTTTTCCCAGCCAGCCTCAGGTATTGGACAGGAGGAAGGAAGTGTAGCGGCCACAGGGGCGGAGTCAAGTTTTAATAGTGAACAGAGGGAGGAAGCCGCTCCCCAACAAGAGAAAAGTGGAAACAAAATGGAGGAGGAAGACGATGTAACGGCTTCCTCCCTCTACACCGTATCGGAGGTTAGTGTGGTGGATAGTGGGGGTGAAACTGATTCATGCTCAAGTGCAGAAAAGGACTGCGAGATCTCCTCTGCTTCAAACAGAGGAGAAAAGGCTGCGGGCATCGGCTAGATAGTTCCTCTTCGGTAGATCTAGACCGTATGTGGCCCGCAGAATCTCCCAATGAAGTCTCTTTTTTGCACATTAAGCTGAGAACATCGTCACCGAAGGAGCCACAAGTTTGTCTGGGGAAAAGGAGAGGCAAGTGCAACAAGAAATAACATGATTTTAATATATCTCTGTAGTCCCTTTGTTGCTTTTAAATGTCTCACACCCTTTTAACCATACTGCTCATGGTGCTCACTATCTCCACAATCAATGTGAGAAGTGTGAGGAGCAATATACGAGCACAGAGCGTTTTATCCCTTTTAAAATCCTTTAAGTCAGATGTGTTTTTATTGCAAGAATGTGGTCTGCCTTTTTTTTTAAACTACAGGAAGTGGGAGGAGATTTGGACCCCAGGACTTTCCATCTGGAGTGGGTCCAATTTTAACAAAAATGACGGTGTTGCTATTTTAATCAAAAATCCCAATATTTTGGGGAAGGGCAGCACTGTGGTGAGGGATGGGCGGGTAATTTTAGCTAATATGACTTTTTTAGGTAAGGATTTTAACATTTTAAATGTGTATGGTTTTACAGACAAAAATAATAGGTATGAGCTTGTTGTAAAGCAGATAACACTCTATTGTATTGGTAATCCAATCATCTTGATGCTTCAACGTCTGAGCTAGGAATCAGTATAACTATTCACATGCTGATTCTGGCCAGGAACTCCGGTTCCAAGGGCCATCCCAGAGCCATTAAAGACAAAAGGTGAAAATCTCCCCCACAGCTAATCCAATTAACCTAATGATTCAAAGTCTAGGCTGAAAAGTGACTCATTTAAAATACAATAGAGGAAACAGGACTGGCAGGAAAGGAGACTCTTGCTGGAGACTCAATCATCTGAAATCAGTCTACTAAACTTGATCAGTTTATATACTATTGCAGTGGAAAAACTAAATTAAACATTTAATAAATTTGTAATCCTACAGTCCCCCGTTTGAGAGTTCTTAAAAACTCACATAATATACAAATTTAGACACTTAAAGTTAATTCTTGTAACTGGTGTAAGTTACAGGCACATAGCACATAATCTGTGTAGTTGTCTGTAATTGCATGCTGACACAGAAACAAACATGCAATTAGTCATCTTACGGGTAATAGTCTTTTCTGGTTGAAACGGTCATTTTCTCGTGAGAGGCGTGAGTCATTTGTTAAATTAAACACTTGATACTGTGGATGCATAGATAGCACGCCAGTAGAAGAAAGAACAGCAGAATTGCTATTTCCTTAATCCACAGCAAGTTTCCGAACCATGAAGAATTATCTTCAGTCATCTTGTGTAATTTATCTGAAAGATAAAGAATGTCTTGTTGGATTTTGTTCAAGTTCTCGGTTGGATCCATTAAATCTGTGCAGCATTCAGGGCGATAATGGTGCAGGCTCCCCCTTGTGTTGCAAGAATATAATCCAAGGCCACTCTGTTCTGTAAGATCATTATCTTGTGCGAAGCGAGAGTGTCGGTGATGTTGCCCATGGCCAAAGCCGTATCATTGGCCAATTTCTGTACAGAATCCGACAGGCTTCTGACTTGATCGAGAGCCTGCATGACACCATATGATGGGATTAATGCTCCAAGAGTTCTTGACCACCATGTTTGTGCACAAGTGAGTCCGGGAATGCAGCCGTTGGTAGAAGCTGAAGGTGCGTGTGCCATGCAACGTCCTTTCCAGCAAACAAGGCGTTCTTGACATATTCATCAGCTCTAAGAATATGTTGTTTCTGGAGTCTACACTTTGCGCGATGTCCATGATGGTTAGTAGTGTGACAATCTTGATCATGTATGGATGACTGAAGGTTCCATTGATGACTACGGAACGTATGTGAGTCTCTGCGTTGTATATTTTTTTATTTTTCTTTGTGATAGTTGGCTCAGCAGTGGGTCGAGTTATTTTCTGGAAGTTTGTGGCTTCATACTCAGGTGAGGAGGTCGGTGCATATGGGTCTCGGGACAGTCATCCAGTGGTATCTGCACAGAGGAAGAAAAAAAAAAAGAGAAAACGGCAACAGAGCAGTATTCGTTGTAAAGACTGGTTGTATCCTCTGTTCAATCGGAGTCTGCTATTTGTTGTTCCTTCTTTCCCTAATTCTTATTTCATGAGACACCTAAAAGGAACAGTGAGGTGAGGATGGACTAGTGGAGGGGAAAGGTCTATAAGGGAGTCTTCACCGCAGGTTTGGCCCCCGAAGCCTGTTGCTTTCGGTTCTTCCCTGGGCTCCTCACTGGTCTATGTGTCTGCCCTATCCTATCCCTGTAGGTGGGGGAACAGTGTGACATGTTCATTTACAAGTTTTCCCTTCCCTGACACAATACTTCAGCTGCTGTAATCGACATCACTCGATGTGGTCTGTACCACTTAGGTTCTAACGGCTTGTTTCTTGAGCTGAACCATCAACAACACAACTATTTTCAAACTAAATTTTCTATGGGAGTTTATTTTACTTCCCTCGTAGGTGTATGTGCAAGCATAAAAGAATCGTGCACGCTGTAATACAATTTTCAGAGGTGTGAGGGTAGTTAACCAATTTATTTTGCTTGATTCATTAGTCACTGCATGAGGGCATTTTACATTTACAGTCTGACCTAACACCATTACTGATGAAGCCTGTGCTGTAGCATAACATTTTAGGCTGTGAGTTTACTTAATCAGTGTCCCCCAAAGGAAAACTGAGACAGTCACTTTCCTTTTGTGCTATTAAACAAAAACAAGTCTTTCATCTTTGTTGTAAGTTACTGGGGAAATTAAGCACTCACAGCCCAAATGGCTAACACCTCAACAAGTTGCCCCACTAGTTTAATGACGAGGGGAGGGGCTGCTTCAGAGTAGCAAGCAGGCTGTGTAAAAGCTGCCTAACATTGTTAAATTGTCTTAAGTTATTCTTGTTTTTTCTACATTCTTTTCCAAAATGTCCGTGCTTGCCACAGTAAGAACAAGTGGCTTCTCCAGGACTTTTGCGTTTCTTTGGCTTCTCTGAGTTGACCTTAACAGTGACTGCTGCAATTCTTACTCTCTCTCTGACATCAGAGTCTCTTTCCCAAGTGACACCATGTGATGTTTAAGCAAGACAACGCCTTTCTGTGTTCTGGCAAAAGACAATGAAACCATGTGCGAACCAAAGGGCCATTATCACCTAACACCTTCTCTGAAGTGTCTGCAATTCCCCTGTACACTGCAGCTGACTGACAGAATCGTTGCAAATGAAACTGTATCAACACCTTTTCCCTGAGGCTTTTGTCTAGCTACGCACACTTCAACTGCATTTACATCTGCATTGGCATTGTCCTCTATTCTATCAAAAGACTGTAAATCAGGATAGCTTTCATCTGACTGTTGGTCTTCAGAGTCACATTTGGTTGAGGCCTTGTTATGGCCCACCTTGCAATCATTTGTTCTGTTCAGTTAATTTAGCAATATACAGAGCTTGCTCTTGGGCAATGGATAAGCTAAACTCTCTGTGACATAAGATAATACCCTTCACATTTTTCTTTGTCAAATCCAATCTAACTGTCTCAGTCACTATGGAGTCCATGTGCTCTCCTAACAATGACTTAAACTCACTGTCTGACCACAGAGGGGTAGCTAGTCCACCTTTCTCAGTTGTGGGAACCAGCTTAGCATTCCTTCTAACCATTTTGTGATGTTTCTATGTTACCACACAAACAAATACCAAAACTTCTCTGATCAACAGACACCGCTTAGCTATTGTTAACCTTCCAAATTACCATCACTTCACACTTAACTTCCCTGTCTAACAAGAAAACAGAGGATACACAAATTACTAGCAATTTATGCTAATCTTCCTTGCCTAAAAAGAAAACAGAGGATAAACCAAAATATCAGCACATAATGCTAACCTTCTCTGTGAAACAAAGGATAAACAAAATAACTAGCAATTTATGCTAATCTTCCCTCCCTAACAAGAAAGCAGAGGATAAACCAAAAAAAAAAAAAGAATCGTCTCTAGCAAACGTAGAGGGTAACAAAATATTAGCAAGTAATGCTATTCTTCCCTGCCTGATAACAGAGGATAACTTTCATCTTTAAAAGACAATTTTAGAGGATAAACTTAGTTAACCAAACCCTGCAGCTGTTTGTTAACTCTTCTCTGAACGGCGCAGAGGATACACATTTGTACTGGTCTTGTAGGTTCTTTTGTATAGAGCAGCACTCACCCACAACCCTTAATTGAGAGGTTTCAAGATTCAGTCTGGAACTCAGTCAGTTGAGATCTTTGTTGAGATTCAGTCTGGAAAAGTTCATTCTTTGTTGCTTGAAGTTTTCAATCTGGATTTAGGTGAGGAAGCTGGAACTATATCTGGGTCACACGGCACCATCTGTGGTAAAGTTTTTTCCTGATCGAAGCAGAGACCAGTGAGACAGTTGGGATCGCGTTCAGAAGTTCTTCTTTATTGAGCGCGGCTGCAAGTTTGTCTAAAATCAGTCTAAACTGTAACAGTGTACTTTCAATTTATATACTTTTAGTGGCAAGGATTTACATTATGATGAGAAATTAAGTATTACAGGTTTTGGAACCTGCCCTAGACCCAGTTTGCATAACTATTCAAACGCTGAGACACGAGAACAGGGCTGGCAGGATTCTCTTGCTGAAACTGGAGCTCCAAGAGCCAGTGTCCAGTAATCTAACTGTGACGGCTCAGTGAGTGGTTGTGTGTTTGTCCCCAAGTTACAGGCTGATTGCTGGAGGGCGTGGCTTTACACCTGAACGAGATCACTCGTTCAGTTCATCTACTTTAAAAGAGACTGGGTCAAACAGAGAAGGGAGTCGTTTGCATCGCTGGTGTTGTTGCTGCTCTGGAGATTTCCGGAGAGCTGACGGGATGTGTTGGTTACGGGAGACCACAGCCGCATCGGAGCTCTGATGTGATCCAGTGTCCCCTATGACGTTTTGTTTGGACTTTTTGTTGTTTATATTTGGTTGAACTGATGTCACTTGAACTTGCTACATACATTTACATGCTGACACGCTGACTAACACTTACACTGATCACTTGACGTTTCATGTTTCTTACTTTAGTTAAATAAATCTTATTGTTTATGCAGCGGTTGTGTGGCGTCTCCCTTACTTTGTTGCGATCTAAGAACAGGATCGTAACAAAATGGGGGCTCGTCCTAAAGAGTTATTTGATAACAAATGAGAGTTTGTTCGGTTAGAATTTAAGTATTGTTTAGCTCATTTGGTGTACTATGTGCTCTGTTGGATGATAATGTGAAAAGTTAATCTTGTTTATTCATATTATTTTGGAGGTGCACGTAAATCTTTGTTTAGATTATGTTTGGAAATGTCCCGTGAGTTCGAAGGAACTAGTCGTCATTGAAGGTAAGTGCATTTTTATTAAGGTACGGATGAAGCCTTATTCATTTTTCCCCAGTAGGTATTAGCAACGCTTTGCGTTGATTTGTTATTTTGCCTTTTTTATTTTTGTGCAGGCTTTTGGGTGAAGCACACCGCCGTGGCTACGGATTGGGCTGTATTGCTCAGTTTCGAAACCAGCGGTATTTGGTGTTTAAAGTCGCTTTACTCTTGAAAGCTGCATGAAGATTAGGCATAGAATAGTTTAGTGGGTTGATAGGTAGAGTAGAAGGGGAGAAATTGAATGAGTGTTTTTGTCTGTGCCTTATTAGGTTTTTAAATGCACTTACTTTAAGTCGAGAGTTAAAAGGTTAAGATGACATCCGTTGACGAATTTGTTAAAACTCCGTCGGAGGACGTGTTAAATTTGTTTGTGAAGCAACAATTGTGGGAACTTGTAGAGCATTTTAAAATTGGGGATGTGGATAAACGAATAAAGAAGAATGAGCTTCGTTCTATTGTGAGAGATTGGTTGATTGACCGTAATATTTTGATCGTTTCTGAAAAGAAAAAACATGACGTTGACATAAAAACTTCGTTGGATATTTTTTCAGGGTTGTCTTTTGAACAGAAAAAAGAAATTTTGAACATGCAACAGAGTCATGATAGAGAATTGGTCAAGGAAACTAAACGGTGTGAGTTTGAGATTGAAAAATTAAGAACAGATAATTTACTCAAACAACGCGAACTTGAATTTGCACAGAAAAAGTTAGAGTCTGAAAAATCCGAACGGGAGTTTGAGCTGCAGGCAGAACGTTTGAGATTGGTGAAGGAAGGTATATTATCCCCAGACGCGGGTGGCGAAAGGTTAAATTTTTCTGGCAGTTTTGACTTTGCCAGTAATTTAAGACTGCTCCCTAAATTTAACGAACATGACCCTGATGTTTTTTTCTCTTTATTTGAGACCATAGCTGAAGAGGGGAGATGGCCAAGTGCGGTGCGAGTTATTATGCTTCAAACTGTGATTACAGGCAAAGCACAGGAGGCATACGCAGCGCTTACGATGGAGGACCGAAGAGATTACGATAAGGTAAAAGTGACTATCCTAAAAGCGTATGAGTTAGTTCCTGAGGCATACCGACAGCGTTTTAGGAGTTGGAGAAAAGGTGACCGCCAAACACATTCCGAGGTGGTAAGAGAACTTGTTTCACACTTTGATCGTTGGTGTATCGCGTCCGATGTTGATAATTTTGAGAAGTTGCGTAACTTGGTTATTTTAGAACAATTTAAGAACATTGTACCTGACTATATTACTACATATATAAACGAAAAGAAGCCAAATGACGCGCGTGAGGCTGCAGTCTTGGCAGATGATTACATATTGACGCATAGAAAGGTGTACCAAGAGGATCGACCAGGGCGTCAGTATGGTAACTTCAGTGAAAATAGGGTAGCATCAAAGAAATTTGAGCAAACTTACGTTTCAAAATTTCAGAAAAATGGTCGTGGGAAAAATGACCGAGACTTAGTATGCAATTACTGTTTCAATGTTGGACATTGGAAAAATAAGTGTCCTGTTTTGGCCTCAAAATTGAAATTTGGTCAAAAGAATAAAACGAATGCAAATGTTAGTCCTGTATTGATGTCAGAGACTACAGGAATGAATGATTTTGCGGGAAGTGCTTCTATGGAAGTAGGGAGTGTACTGTCTGAGCCTAAAAGCGACAGCACAAAACACTTTGCACCATTTATTACGCAGGGTTTTGTTTCTTTGGTTAATTCTGAAGAAAAGGTTCCAGTCAAGATTTTGAGAGATACCGGAGCTTCGGAATCCTTTATTCTTGAATCGGTCTTGTCTTTTTCTGATGCATCAAGTGAAGGGAAGAATGTTTTAATCAGGGGAATTGGATTACAAACTCTTTCTGTTCCTTTGCACAGGATAAACCTGACTTCTGAGTTGGTCTGTGGAGAAGTAACCCTGGGGGTGCGTCCATCATTGCCAGTGGATGGTGTCAAGGTAATACTGGGGAATAATTTAGCTGGAGGTAGGGTATGGCGAGAGGTAATTCCACCACCTGTGGTAGTGCCCACTCCATTGATTGAAAAATCTGATGTACTAAGTCAAAAATTCCCTGAGGTATTTATAACGTGTGCGGTAACTCGTTCGAAGAGTCGCGAGGCATCTGGTGAGGAAAAAGAAGTGTTAACGTGTGTTGTGCCTGGTTTGTCTACTCTTTTTCCTATTACTCATAGGGAGTTGGTGACTGCACAACAGGATGATCCTGGGTTACAGCAATTGTTTGAGAATGTTATTCCATCCCAGGAGGTAAGAAGTGCTGCCAGTGGATATTTTATCCAAGATGAGATGCTCTTGAGAAAATTTGTTCCCTGTAGTAAAGGTTTGATGGAGGAATCTTTAATTCAAGTAGTGGTGCCAAAGCAATTTCGAGAGGTGGTAATGCGAGTTTCACATGGTGAAGTTGCTGGTCATTTCGGAGTAAATAAAACGTATAACCGAGTTTTGAGACAGTTTTATTGGCCATGCTTGAAAAAGGATATTTCGGCCTTCATTAAAACGTGCCATACATGTCAGTTAACCGGGAAACCGAATCAATCTTTGAGACCAGTCCCTCTGTGTCCGATAGCTGTTACAAGTAAACCCTTTGAGCATCTAATAATTGACTGCGTGGGTCCGTTACCTACATCAAAATCAGGTAATGTATATTTACTGACTGTGATGTGTCAGGCAACTCGATACCCGGCAGCCTATCCGATCAGAAGAATTACCACTAAAGCAGTTGTGAAAGCTTTAACCCAATTCATCTCTATTTTTGGGATACCCAAGATTATTCAGAGCGATAAAGGGTCTAATTTCACTTCACGTATGTTTGCTGAGATTTTGAGAGTGCTTAAGGTCAAGCATAATCAATCAACCCCATATCATGCCCAAAGCCAAGGTGCGCTCGAACGGTTTCACCAAACATTGAAAGCATTATTACGTGCTTACTGTGTGGAGTTGAACCGTGACTGGGAGGAAGGGTTACCCTGGTTATTACTTGCAGCTAGAGAGGTACAACAAGAGAGTTTGGGTTTTAGCCCGAATGATCTTGTGTTTGGTCACAGTGTACGTGGTCCTCTTTCTGTTTTGAGGGAGGGATTGGGGAAAGAGGATCCTCCTCAAAATTTGTTGGAATATGTAAATGGTTTCCGTAGGCGTTTATTTTTAGCTGGAATGAGTGCTCAGAAAAATCTTGTTGGAGCACAGAATAAAATGAAGAAACACTTTGACAAATATACAGAATGCCGTGTTTTTACACCAGGTGATCAGGTGTTGGTTTTGTTACCTTCATCTGGCTCTCCTTTTTGCGCACGATTTACTGGTCCATACACTGTTCTTCGAAAAATGACTGACCAAAATTATCAAATTGCGACCCCAAATCGGCGAAAGGCTAAACAGTGTTTTCACGTAAATTTACTTAAGCCTTATCATTCTCGTAATTCTGACACTCAACTAGTTAATCCAGCTGTTACTGTTGCTACTATCTCTCTGGATAGTTCTCAGCCTTTTTCTGTAGAAGGAGGGGAGGATGTGATTGTACCTGGAGACTGTGTTTTGCTTCCACGGTTAAAGAATTCAGAGACCCTTCAGAACCTAGAGGGTTTGTTTTCACATTTGTCTGAGGTACAAAGATTAGAGTTGACAGAGTTGTTGTTTGATTTTCCTAGTTTGTTTGCAGATGTGCCCAGCCGTACGCATCTGATCCAGCATGATGTGGAAGTGGGAGATGCGCGACCTATTCGTCAGCGTTTTTACAGGGTTCCTATCAATAAGCGGAATGTGCTGGAGTCAGAGGTTCAGTATATGCTTGAGAATGAGATCGCTGTTCCTTCGAGCTCCAGTTGGGCTTCACCATGTTTGTTGGTAAAAAAGCCAGATTCTACTTATAGATTTTGCACTGATTACCGCAAGTTAAACGCTATTACTAAACCTGACGCTTTTCCACTTCCTCGAATGGAGGATTGTGTGGATCAGGTGGGTTCTGCGAAGTTTGTAAGCAAACTGGACCTTCTAAAGGGATACTGGCAAGTGCCTTTAACTCCCAGAGCTCAAGAGATAACTTCATTCATTACACCATCGGGGTTATATTCATACTCTGTTATGAGTTTTGGTTTGAGAAATGCACCCGCAACCTTCCAGAGATTGATGAATAAAGTGGTATTCGGCCTGGAGGGTTGTGCGGTGTATTTGGATGATGTTGTGGTGTTTGGTGATACATGGGAACAACATCTGGTACATCTTCGTGCCTTATTGATGCGTTTGGCTGAGGCATATCTTACAGTAAACTTGGCAAAGTGTGAGTTTGCCAAGGGTACTGTAAGATATTTGGGAAAAGAAGTTGGACAGGGTGAGGTGCGTCCTGTTCAAGCCAAAATTGAAGCTATTCAACAATTTCCTCCTCCATCAACAAAGAAAGAACTGATGCGGTTTTTGGGGATGGTCGGCTATTACCGGGGGTTTTGCCCAAATTTTTCAACTGTTGCTTCTCCGCTCACTGATCTGCTTAAGAGTAATGTCAATTTTGTTTGGAGTCTAAATTGTCAGAGGGCTTTCGAAAATGTTAAACTGTTATTAACTATTGCTCCTGTTTTAGCTGCCCCTAGGCTGGATAAGCTATTTAAGATACAGGTAGATGCAAGCCAGATTGGTGCTGGGGCTGTTCTATTACAAACTGGTGAGAGTGGACTCGACCATCCTGTAAGTTTCTTCTCTCGTAAGTTTAATACTTATCAAAGGAACTATTCGGTAATAGAGAAGGAAGCATTATCCTTAATTTGGGCTCTTCAGCACTTTGATGTGTATGTGGGGGGAGGATTACCTGTGGAGGTTTATTCTGATCATAACCCTCTAACGTTTTTACACTCTTTACAATCCCCAAGTCAGCGTTTAATGCGTTGGATTCTTTTTTTACAGCCTTACAGTTTAACTGTAAAACACATCAAGGGAACTGATAATGTAGTGGCAGATGCATTATCTCGTATTCCTGATCAGATCGAATAACGTACTGTAAGTGTTCAGGCAGCTGTTACTGTTTTTCTGTGCTCTCTTTGTTGCCTTAAACTTGCTTTCAGGATCCAGATTGCTGGGGACAAATTGAGCCGTCTAGGAGAATGGAGGTGACTGTGGAAAACACTTGTTATACTGGAGTCGGTTCTCATATAAAAGAATGCTTTTGAAAAAAGGAAAGTATGTTTTTTAAATGTCACTTTTGAGGGTTTTTTGAGGTGTTTTGAGAATCCTTATAAGATATAGGATCTTTTAAGGGGGGGTGTGTGACAGCTCAGTGAGTGGTTGTGTGTTTGTCCCCAAGTTACAGGCTGATTGCTGGAGGGCGTGGCTTTACACCTGAACGAGATCACTCGTTCAGTTCATCTACTTTAAAAGAGACTGGGTCAAACAGAGAAGGGAGTCGTTTGCATCGCTGGTGTTGTTGCTGCTCTGGAGATTTCCGGAGATCTGACGGGATGTGTTGGTTACGGGAGACCACAGCCGCATCGGAGCTCTGATGTGATCCAGTGTCCCCTATGACGTTTTGTTTGGACTTTTTGTTGTTTATATTTGGTTGAACTGATGTCACTTGAACTTGCTACATACATTTACATGCTGACACGCTGACTAACACTTACACTGATCACTTGACGTTTCATGTTTCTTACTTTAGTTAAATAAATCTTATTGTTTATGCAGCGGTTGTGTGGCGTCTCCCTTACTTTGTTGCGATCTAAGAACAGGATCGTAACAAACAAATACAGAAAACAGGACTGACCGGACTCTCTTGCTGGAAGTTTCGCAGCTGGTCTAAACATTTAGTCTCTTCACTTTTGCAGTTTCCTAAATTAAACATTTAATAAATTTGTTATCCTTCACCTTTAACAAAAGAAAGTAAAAAGAAAATACAGTTTAACTTACCTAACTCCCTTACACATAAACAAAGTGAAAAATAAATACAAAATATAGCTGCAAGCAGCGATTACGGGCCCAAGTTGCACTAAAGGCACCAAGGTGGCGGTGCCACCGGCTTGGGCCCTCCATCGCTGCTTGCAGCTATATTTATTTATATATATATATATATATATATATAAATATATAAAACCGCCACCCTGGTGCCTTTAGGGTTCCTGTGCACGACGGGCAATAACGTAACTCTGCTTTGACTGTCAAGAAGAAGTCTGCTTTAGAGCTTGCATCAGTGTGGGTTCTGCAAAAGTGCGCATCGAGGGCACATATCAACCACAAAGTATGCGTGAGCACCCTTCTGAAACCTAAAATGAAAAATTAGACACCCTACAGTCTCATGGACTTAACGGACACATGAAATCAGCAGCCATTGTAAGTACACAAGACCAAAAATTCATATGAAGTGTGGTATATATATTCATTGAAATTACTGTACTTTAAAACACTTGTTTAAAAGAAAAAACATGTATACATAGTATAAACCACTAGATGGCACAATATACCTATTTTTAATAGAGTCTTTCTGCCCCCCTCCACACACACACAGAGACAGGGGGGGCTGTCTGTGTGTGTGCCCTCCCTCCCTCCCTCCCCTCCCCACACAGACAGACAGACAGACAGACAGACAGACAGACAGACACACACAAACACACACACACACACAGAATGGCAGGGGGAACTCTGTCAGAGAGAGACAAAACCACATTCAAACCAAAATATCTGACTTCCTGTTGGTCAGAGCTAATGACTGTAAATGAGAAAGTTGTCCGGCTCGATGTGCACAATATACATACCGAGTTTTGTGACTGTAGGTAAAAATAACCCCCCCACTTTAGTCAAAAGCATCTTGAAAGTAACACACTTCCTGCTGCCAGTTTGTGGCGCTATAACTTTGACTCACATTAGTTACATCCATGTGATTGGCCTCTTACAATGGACACACTGCTGAAGTTTCATCAAGATCAGTTAATGTATGAAGACGTTATAACGCATCGTGTTTCTCTTTTCTCGCCATAAATCCGTTTCCTCACCACGGCCAAACCGTTCGAGATATCAAAAATCCGTCCGCAATTTTTCATCCTCAATGTCTTGACTTCATACACACCGAGTTTCGTGGCGATTGGTTGAATTGTCTAGGAGGAGTATTTCAAATGCCAGAACATGCGTTTTTAAACTACCCTAAATAGCCGACTTCCTGTTGGGCTGGCGTAAAAAGTAAAAGCACGAAGGATATATGAACCGATGAGATCTATAAGTATATCGATTTTCATATTATTACATGCACGCGTGTTTGATTTATGGACCAAGTTTTCGGACCCCGTTCCAGGGGGCGCTGTCGAGCCCCCCTGCCACGCCCGGGTCCCAACTTCAGCCCGGCCCTGATGGCCGCGGGTTCTGACCCATGTGCAAAGTTTCAAGAGTTTTTGAGCACGTTAAGAGCCCCAAAAGTGCCCGAATATTCGTAAGAAAAATAATAATAATAATAATCCGAAGGAAAACAATAGGGCCTTCGCCTTTTCAAGGCTTGGGCCCTAATAAATAGGCGTCAAACCCCCTACATCCCTTAATATGGTAACAATTACAAGAATGCTTACACACATTTAAAAATTATCTGGTTGACAAGTTAGAATCGGAATCCAAAGACGTAGTCAATCAGGCGATAGTTAGATATAGAAGAAAACCAGAAGTAGGATTACATTCAACAAACACTTACTCAGTTTCACTAAACACTAATAATCTCTCTGGCACGACACTCTTATTCAAATAACGGCGAAACAAACAAAGCTGAAGAGAAGCACAATTAAACGGTACGACCGCGAAGCACAAAGGAATAAAGCACAAAGTCAGCGAGGCTCAAAGGCCACCATGCTGTGTCAGAGGCGGTCCTTATATCCAGGTCAGGTGCATAGCTGGTCCAATCACAGTCTTCCACAGATTAACAGAGGTAACGCCCATCTGAAACAAGCTTGTCAACACACAGAGAGAAAGAGAGCAAGACACACCAACACACAAGGACAATTGATACAAACACACAAAATATCTCAGAATCCTAACACCCCCACCCATAAAATAAAACAATGTTTTACTGGTTGACACGGGACAGTGAGTCAGCAAGTACATTAAAACATCGGTTTTATTGCAGGATTTAGTTCGAGATTTTAAATTAGTAGACTGTTTTAAAGCAATGCATCAGAGAGAGGAGGGCTTCACCTGGTTCAGTGGTGACGGCACCCGAGCCTCTCGCATTGACTACATTTTTACACGGGACTGCCTGCCAACCGATGCAACATTGACCCCCCTCTTTTTTTCAGATCACATAATGCTGTCATGCACCCTTTCACTGCCCACTGGTGTGACAGTAGGGGGAGGGCTGTGGAAGCTGAACTGCTCCCTTTTGGAAGATAAAGTAGTAGTTAGTGAGTACAGGGAGCAGTTCAGCCAATGGCAGACCCTCCAAGACTTTTACGACTCACGTGCACAGTGGTGGGAGGTGGTAAGGGAACGGACGAGACAATTTTTTAGAACAATAGGCAAAAATCTAAAGAATAGATTAAATCGACGCATGGTGGGGCTGCAAAAACGACTACAGAGGTATTTTAATCTTTTAAATGATGGGATTGATTTCAGTGAAGAAATTAAAGAAATAAAGCAAGAAATGTCAGTTTTATCCGAAAGTCAAAGCAAAGGTGTCATTTTAAGGAGCAGGGAGAGGGAGATAGAGGATGGTGAAAAGTGTACCAGGTATTTTTTTTAAAAGATTGTTTCACGGGGTGGGGCAATCACTGTTTTGAAAGGGGGAGGAAGGGAGGTCTACACTACAAAATAAATTTTGAAGGAAACTGAACCATTTTATGAAAACCTATACAACACCAAAGTAGTTTACAATGACACATTAAGGGAAGTTTTAGAGTTTTTATAAAAGAAAGTTGACAGTGAATGTACAATTTTATCTCAAGATTTTACCATTTTAGAAATTCACAAAGCAAAACGATGAAAGTACCCTGGTACAGATAGACTTCCTCTGGAGTTTTACTTAACTTTTTGGGATATTTTAGCGTTTGACTTAATGACTGTTTTCAAAGAATTCAAGACTCTTGAAAGACTTCCTGACAGCTTTAGAATAAGGATAGTTTCACTTTTACATAAAAAAGGGGACAAGACAGACTTACGGAACTGGCGACCCATTACCCTTTTAAACGTTAACTGTAAACTTTTTAGCAAAATTTTAGCCACACGTATGTCGACAGTTTTAGCGGATGAAATCCACCCGGATCAAGCATGCGCCGTGCCCGGAAGGAAGATCACGGACAGCCTGGTGCTGATCAGAGATGCCATCTGTTATGCGAGATAGAAACATTCGGCTAGTAGTCCTAAATTTTGACTTTGAAAAAGCATTTGACCGTATCTCGCACCAGTTCCTTTTTAAGGTACTGGAAAAAATGTGGTTTCCAGTGAGGTTTATAGCCTGGGTGGGACTGCTGTACAACAGTCTGATCAGCAGAATTGTAGTTAATGGGCATTTATCCAATGCTGTAAATATCCACAGGGGTGTCCTTTATCTCCCCTCCTGTATGTGGCTTGCATTGAGCCACTGGCACAAATCTTGAGAAGGGACAAATGGATTGAAGGACTAGACGTTCCAGGGACTGGAGGACTGACGGCAACCTGCCATTTATATATGGACGACGTGACCCTTTTAGCTACTGACATTTTATCGGTACGAAGAGCAATGGACTTGACTGACTGGTACGGTCGGGCCTCAGGCGCTAAGCTCAATAGGAGCAAGTCTGAGGCCCAGCTCTTCGGGCCGTGGGGAAACGTCGACACAAGTGGACTAGATTTGGATTTTAAAGACAATGAGTTGAAAATTTTAGGTGTAAAATTTGACAGAGAGGGTGGAGGACAGGGAAACTGGACTGACTTGTTAGGGAAAGTTAGGCAAAGACTGGGCTTTTGGGGACTGAGACAACTGACGTACAAAGGCAAGATTTTATTTTTTAAAGCCGTGATTTTACCGCTGATTTTACTTGTCTATTTTGTTTTTAGTTCCCCAAGATGATTCCTGGCCAACCTGGAGAGGGCGGTATTTTATTTCCTGTGGGGGTCCAAGTGGGAAAGATTGAAGAGGGAGGTCATCAAAAAAAGAAAAGAGAATGGAAGGAAAGGAAAGGCCTCCCAGACCCCCACCTGTTTTTAAGCAGCCGTTTTACCGCCCTGCACATTAAATATGCTTTGACCCCATCCAGAGAAAACAAGACAGCAGCAACGGCTCGATTCTGGATGGGGTCCTATTTAAGAACTTTGAAGATTTTACCTGTTGAATTGAAAACCCCAGTGTCTTTTAGCCTTTCCAAACATTACTGTTTTATCAAGAAATTTTTAAAGAATTTTTTTTTAGAAACAGAGGATGTCACTGTTTTAACTAATCATAAGTCTCTGATCTCTCTTGTGCAGGATCGAGAAAAGGTGAGTCCAGTTCCAGGCCTCACACTAAGTGAGGCCAAACAAGTTTGGCGGAACGTTGCCCACCCAGCTGTCCAGAACAGGCTTAAGGACTTGTCGTGGATGGTGGCTCATGAGATCCTCCCGGTCAGGGCGGTTATGCACTCCAGAGGCATGGCCAAAAACTCTACCTGCCCACGGTCCGGATGTGGTTCCCCGGAGACCGTTTACCATCTGCTCTGGGAGTGTGGCGCTGCGCGGGACCTGTGGGCCAAGACCGGCCCCCTGGTTTTCCCGTGCCTGCCAGCGGGTGGGGCCCAGTTGTATTACAAGCTCGCCATCCTGGGAGTGGGTCAGGGCTTGAAGGACATGACATCATAAGAATTTACCTCGCTCTGGCTCACCCTAAAAGTGATCAAGGATGCCATCTGGGTCACCAGAAACCTACTGGTGAGGAAACGCGTAACGGTGCCCCTCCACGCGTGCGAGCAGATGATAAGAACAACGGCTGCAGGAGGCGCCGGACGTCGTCATTCGGATGGGGGGGCCAGGGTCACACGGAGAAGGTCCCGGCCGCCACCGACCCTGGCCGCCCGTAGATGCACCCTCACCACACCAGCTACGGTAACAGCGGGCCAGCAGGTCGGAGGAGAGGGGATCTCCGCTGGGGACCGGAAGCGGGGAGTTTGGGGCCTATTCTTGAGACCTGGAGTGAATGGACAATTTTGATAGGGACTCACCCTCGATCCTGTACAAGAAGAGATGTTTTATTTTGCATGTTTTATTGTTTTATTCCTATTCATTTGAATCCATTTACCTTTCTTTTAAAACAACACATACTAACATACATGGACTTTTACACAACACACAAACAATAACTGATTTTTAACGGTAAATTGTGTAATTTTTGTTTTAAGACATGTGAAATGGAATATGTGATTTTAATGGAAAAATAATAATTGTGGAAATGGAAAGAAGGGAATGAAAAAAAATCTGTTCTTCCAGAGGCTGAGCCCATACACGGGTGTACCGACTTGGGTGTGATCGTCTCATTCGGTTGGAGAGTTATAGCCATTCGAGTAAAGCCCGCCTCGCCCACTGCCAACGTTTTGGCGTCCCGTCGCCAACGTGAAGCAAAATTCCCACTTTTTTCTTGATCACTGTTGGCAGTCAGACTCCGGAGAATCTTTCTGCACTGGTTTGGGTCAGATTGGGCACAAAACCTAGGACTAGTGTGCAAAAGTAGGTTTTTCAGAAAGTCCCAAATACCTGAAAATCGCGCCAGCGCAACCATCCAATCCGAGGCGTGCGTCTCGTTCGGCCCGAGCCAAGGATTCCGGTGATGTAAGACACTTGGGTCTGCGAACGGCGGTTTAGGAGTTACGCTCCATTTCGTACTTTTGATCGCTGCATCGCCACCCTGGGTCCGGCCGGGCCGAGCCTTGGTGGTGTTACAGACCGGGGGTGGGTACTGCCATCCCTCAGAGTTTCAAGTCTCTACAACGTACGCTTTGGTCTGCCCGCTCACGTTCGGGGCAGAATGTTGATGATCCAAAATCCCAGGTTTCACTCCAAAGGGTCGTGTTGTGCACTCTGTTGTGGTCCGTTTTCGGTTTGTCAACCAGTCGCTGAGCTTGTTTGTTGGCGGCCTCAGCCCCTCCCGCCGTGGCCCAGGTGGGCGTGGCCTTTGCGTCATTGTGTCATCGCTTCTCGGCCTTTTGGCTAAGATCAAGTGGGTGATTCATTGATCTTTGGAGAACGAATGATGGCTGGTGCTGCTGCGCTTTCAGTTCCAAGGGCGGGACTGAGAAATACTCTGCGGTTCCAAATGAAGGAGCCAGTGATGGAGATGATGGAAAGAGAAACCTTCGCACGGGTCATTCTTTTGGACAAGTTGAGTTTGAAAGTTGAAGAGATCTACTACCTGCAGACCAATAGAAAGGAAAATGTTTTTGATGTAACCCTGAATACAGTGGAACTTTACAAAGTTGTGATGGAGAAAATTGGGAAAAGTGACAAGGTAGGCCTCATGGGGTGATTCAATGTGATTAGCCTGGACAGACCTAAATTCAGAGTCATCACTCTGCACATGTTTAATCCTTACGTCACAGATGAAACTCTGTTGTTGTTCTTAACAAGATATGCTGATGTTCTCACACCTGCAAGATATATAAAAGATGGAGTGGGTTTATGGACTGGAAAGAGACAATTCCAAGTTCTTTTAAGAACTGATGAGAATGGATTTGAGGGGTTGATGCACCCTCCAGCATATTTCAACATCGGAGCAGACAAAGGTTATCTGTTTTATTCCAGGCAGCCGCCCTTCTGTAGGAGGTGTAGACGGTATGGTCACAATGAAGGCAGGTGTGAAGAAGAAAGGTGCCGGTGATGTTCTAAGCTGGGACACACGGCAAAAGAATGCAGCGTTCCTAAGATGTGCCACAGCTGTGGCTCATTAGACCACCTGTTGAAGGAATGCATGGAAGGCCGGAAGCAGTATGGAAGAGGAATGAGAGTGGAAGAAACAGAGACAGAGAGAAAGATGGGGGAGGAAGGCCAACAGGAGATCCTGGAGCATTAAATAAAGGAGAAGTCGACGTTTGAGGAGGGAAAGGAGGAAGGCAAAGCGGCAGAGGAAGTGGAGGATGTGATGGTCGCCATTTTGGAGGCTTTGAATGGTGAACAGTTCAAGGTCACTAAGCAGGATTCAGATGATGTGGAAGACGGGATGGAAGTGGACAGTCAAAGTCTCCCAGATGGATCAAGAGGTGAAGAAAGTCAGCTGGTTAGGAAAGCTGAGAAAATAAAGGAGAGACCAAGTAAGAGGGTGAGATCTCAGGCGAGGCTACAGTTAAGCTTCTTGGAGGAGTCTTCATCCACAGATAGTCAAGAAGGGCTCGAGATGGATAATGCCAGGCCCTTATTTCAGCTGACAAAGGAAAAGGACAGCAGCGAAAATGAAGACCAGAAGGATGAGGTTGTAACGCCTATATGTTGGTCTGATTTGGTAATGAGAGAGAGTAAAGCCACAAGCATGGAGGGACAAGAAATGAAGGGGACAGTAATGGCCGAATAAGTGTTGTCCGATGATGATTTGACTGTGGGGTCTATAAACGTAAGGGGTATAAGAGACAAAGTGAAACGAAGGGCTGTTTTTTCTTGTTTGGAAAATTATAGGTGTAATGTGCTTTTTTTTTTACAGGAAGTACATTTAAAGGGTATAGAAGACAAGGAAATTCAGAGAAGAGTGGGGGAGGGGTGGAGCAGTATGGAGTGTGGGAGGGGTCTATTCTTCAGGAGTGGGGATTTTGTTTTGGGACAAGGAGATTGAAGTCATTAGTCAATTTACAGTTTCACAAGGGAGGGTGATATTGATTGATTGATTGATTGATTGATTTTATTTGACCCTTTTGTTTAAAATACGATACATCTTTGCACCATACATTAAAAAGAAACAAAACAAAGTCAGGATAACACAATAAAGCCCTAGGGCTTATTTCCATTGTGGTCCCGGGGGGAGGGGGGACAGAGCAAGTGGCAACAAATCAAGCATCAAGCATCAATCATCACATCCATATATATATATATATATATATATATATATATATATATATATATATATATATATATATACATATTAAATAGAACCATCAAGACAAAACCGTAAAATATTGTCATACTAAGATTGGCATCTGAGCCATTTTTTCAGTGCCAGCTTAAAACCTACTAAACTTCTGGTCATCTTTAGATTTCCTGGCAACCTGTTCCCTAGCTTGTTCTACTTTTAACCACCCAATAGTCTCAAAATGAGAAATATCAAGATGAGATCTCATGGGGAGGTTCAAAATAAGCCTTTTAACCCCATTTTGAGCAGTCTGAAGCCTATGTTTCAGGTGCTTTAAGACACCATTGTACCAAGAGCAACATGCGTAATCAAAATAAGGCTGAATTAGAGCACTTGCCAGAATTAACATCGTTTTTTTGTCCAAAAACTTTGAGATTCTGGACAAGAAACGTACTCTTTGATTTACCTTGGTAAGTACCTTTTAAGCTTGGCCTACTCCAGATAAGTGGCAGTCCAGCACACAACCAAGGTAACTAACTGAGTCCTTTACATTAATCTCATTATCTCCAACTAAAACTTTAAAACCAGGGGATCTTTTCAGTTTTATTTTCAACCCAAACAGTATGGCTTCCGTTTTCCCTAAGTGAAGTGAAAGCTTATTGTCTGACATCCACCTACTGACATTCGATAGTTCTACACAGAGTTCTTTCAACTATGTTCTTATCTTTATGTGAAACCAATAACGCAGAATCATCTGCATATAAAAAAAGTTCACATGAACATACAGACTTAAGGTCATTTATATATAGAAGGAAAAAAAGTGGGCCCAAAACACTCCCTTGAGGAACCCCACATTCTACATTGTGGTTGAGACATTGTTCCTCCAATATCCACCACCTGCTTCCTATCCTTCAGATAAGAACTCACCCATCTGACTGCTAAGTCATTAAAACCAATGGCTTTTAATTTGCATACCAAAATACCATGGTCAACGGTATCAAAGGCCCACTGTAGGTCTAACCTGATAGGGGCTGATATAAAGTGGAAAGGGGGAGAATATAGATTACTTTCAGTTTACGCTCCTCAAACTGTAGAGGAGAGAAAATAAATTTTTTAATTGTTGTTAACAGTCTGTGCTACTAATAAGCAAATTATAATTGGAGGGGATTTTAATTTGCAATTAAAAGATAAAGGGGATAGTAGTCTGACCGTCTTGGAAGGGGTTTTGCAAGGACATGGGTTGGTGGATGGGGGTCAGGGAGTTAATCAAAAAGTTTGTATGACAACGTAGAGAAACTCTAGAGGAGTGGAAAAAAGGTTAGATTATGTTTTCTTTTCAAAAGATATTGTTTTGGATAGGGGCGGAGTGAGGCCTGTGTTTTTTTCTGACCATGAAATGGTGTGGTTTGTAGTTAGGGGGAATAAATAAAAATTTGGTAAGGGGTGCTGGAGGATAAATATAGAGGTATTGAAGGAAAATCAATTTTATGATGAGTATGTCAACTTTTTTTAGGGGTTTGGAGGGGTTAAAGTCGCTGTATAATGATGTAGTGGGGTGGTGGGAAATGGTTAAAGATCGCTCAAAGGAGTGGATTATTAGATATTGTAAAAGAAGAATGAGAAAGTTTTGGAGACAAGCAGGAGTTCTACAGAGAGAATTACAGTTGAAATTTGAGGAGTACAATGTTGGGGGTAGTTTTGATTGGGATACGGTTCATTTTCTGAAGAGACAGATAAGGGAGATTTATGAAGATCAAGCTAAATGGTTTCTGTTTAAAAGGAGACAGGAGACACGAGAGAATGGGTAGGGGTGTAATGCTGCTCTTTTTAGATCTGTAAGGGATCGTAAAAAGAAGCAAGTAATTGTTGAGTTAAAGGATACGAAGGGTGGAGCTTGACAAAAGTAGATGAGATAAATGAATATGTAGAAGAGCATTTCAAACTATTCTTCAGTGAAAGATAGTAATAGAGAAAAGTTAAATGTTTTTTGACTTCTTGAATAACTTTGTCCCCGTGGATGTAAAGGGTGAGTTAAGCTCTCCTATAACAATGGAAGAAGTGGGGGGAGTGTTGAAGAGAATGAGTAAAGGTAAAGTGCCAGGGATTGATGGCTTACCAGTTGAATTTTATGTTAGATTCTTCAATATTTTAGGTCCTCATTTGGTGGAGGTGGTTAGGAAAGTGTTAGAAAATAAAAATATAAGCGGCTCAATGGCAAACGGGGTAATAACTCTTCTTTATAAAAAAGGTGAAAGGTCAGATATTATAGGCCGCTCACAATGCTTACAGTGGACCATAAGATTATAGCAAAACTTCTGGCAGACAGGTTGAGGAAGGCCCTACCTCATGTTGTGCATATAGATCAAACGTGTGGAGTAGAGGGCCGCAGTATTAAATGGAATTTACATATGGTTAGGGATGTCATTGCTTGGGCTGAGGATAGGGAGATTCCATTGATGGTTGTTAGCCTAGACCAGGCTAAAGCCTTTGATAGGGTGAATAGATGGTTTATGTTAAAGTTATGGAAAGAATGGGGTTTGGGGATATCTTTATAGGATGGATCAAAACGCTGTATACAGGTGCTAGTTGTGTGGTCCAGGTAAATGGAAAGTTAAGACAGAATTTTGAGGTGAAGGAGGGAGTGAGGCAGGGGTGTCCTCTTTCACCATTACTTTTTATTCTTTATATGGACCCGGTGGCAGAGGCAATCAGAGAAGAAAGTAGAATAAAAGGCCTGATGATACCTGGAGGCAAGGGGGCTGTAGTAAAATTGTCACAGTATGCGGATGACACTACGTTACTGTTGGAGTCAGACAAGTGTCTTGAGAAAGCCTTGTATCTATTTGAGGAGTTTTCTTTAGCATTCGGGGCTATTAAATATTATAAATATTTAAAAGTCAGCGGTTAAGTTCTTTGGAAGTTCTCTCTTTTAAGTTCTCTGTTAAGTCTTCGTCGTCGGTTAGGAACCTGGGTGTGCTCTTTGATACCAATCTTTCATTTGAAAGTCATGTGTCTAGTATCTGTAAAACCGCTTTCTTCCATCTTAAAAATATATCTAAATTACGTCATATGATCTCAATGAATAATGCAGAACAATTAGTTCATGCGTTTATGGCCTCAAGGCTAGATTATTGTAATGCTCTACTGGGTGGTTGCCCTGCACGCTTAACCTGTTAACCTTCACCAGAGCGAGGACGCTCTGAAGCGTTTTTTTTTTAAATAGTTCAAAGTTACTATCAGATTTAATGTTATTACCTTGACAAACTATACATCATTAAAAATATATAAGTCTCACGTTTCAGTATTTGACCACTATTGTATTCTGAGAAACTTATAGTGACAGTTATGTCTTAATTTGTGTCAGGATTTATGTAATGAAAAAATGAGTCGATACCTTTAATATGAATTATGAGCGTCAGCTGCTCCATTCAGAAAAAAACTCCGGTGCTGTTGTCTTGAGAACGCGTGACAAAACAACGTTCCTCAGGGCTTTTGGCTCAAAAATGTGCAGATTTGGAGAAATATTGATATATTATCATAGGTTTACATCATATTTCTATAGACAGGAATAATATTTATTGAATTTATATCCAAATGCGTCGATGTATACATAAAGAGCGCTGGATACTCTGATGTACTGTGTTTTCAATCCATACAGCAGGCTGAGGGCGCCATTTGCACAGTTTTTTCCAAATATGAAAGCTCACGAAGAAGAAATAACCTGTGACCTTCCAGGACGTCACTGACATAAACACAGCTAACGTTAGCTTTCAGAGATCGCTATAACATGCAGATAAAGATGTTTTGAAGACAATAAACATGATTGCAATGATATTTGATTTACCTGTGTTCTTCGAGCCATGTCAGGTATTTTTATAATAATAGATTATATGTATAATGTAATGCTAATCGGTATAGACTTTACAATAGTGCAGAATAATATCAAATCATATATTTTCTGTCTGATTTTCTTTTCTGAAGCCAAATAAGCTCATAGAAGATTATTTAAAACACTCGACTTGCACTATAAAGTAAGTTTGCAGCACAAACAGGGTTTTAATCTCATAAATTGTCGTGTATTGATGGTGTGCTAAGCTAACATGCTAGCTAGCTCTCTAGTTGCACCTGCCATCTAGCTGTTATTTTTTATGATTTTTTTTCTAAATCGGAATGCTTACTGAAATATTTCTTTATTTAAGAAAGGCATTTGATACAGTTTCAAATGTGAAGTGAAGATTATGAAAGAAATTAGGGGGTGAAACACCGTGATTAGCCAGTCGTTAGCGATTATAATGGAGACAAAGGAAAATAATATTTATGGCCATAAGCCGGCTGGAAAGGTGTAAATGTGTGCAGGAGAGAGTGACACTGAATGGGGCTCGTTTGCACCACAAAACAATAGAGACAATAGACTGAATAGATGCTAATAGATGACAATAAACACAAGTTTGCATTTTAGAGTCAATTCAAAATAAAGTCATTTGAGATGATCTTGAAAAACATTTAACAAAATACAGAGTTTTAGACTTATCACCTTCAAATTTTAAATATAACATGGTCAGACATGTGTCTTTAGCTGGAGTGCATTTCTAGAGTGCTGACGGGCCAACTTCAATTTAATTTTCATGAAGATGTTTCATAAAAATACATTTCTAATAACTTACACAACTTTGAAGCTATTCATAATTTTTTTTTCATTATGACAATAATTCATTCTACATTTCCAATAAAGTGGCAGGTGTCAGCTTTCAAATGAGACCATACTTGAGCTTTTAGGACAAAGGGTCAATTAATTGAATCTTTTTTAGGTTGGGTATGCTATTTCTGGGGATTTTTCAAAAGTGGCGCTGAAGGCTAACAGGTTAATAAACAAACTACAGCTGGTCCAAAACGCAGCAGCTCGAGTTCTTACCAGAACCAGGAAGTATGACCATATTAGCCCCGTTCTGTCAACACTGCATTGGCTGCCTATTAGACATCGTATACATTTTAAAATATTGCTGATCACTTACAAAGCACTTAATGGTTTAGCTCCGCAGTACTTGAGCGAGCTCTTAACGCATTATAGTCCTTCACGTCTACTGCGATCTCAAAATTCCGGCCAGTTAATAAAACCTAGAATATCAAAATCGACTGCTGGCGGTAGATCCTTTTCCTATTTAGCAAAACTTTGGAACAGTCTTCCTAACATTGTCCGGGAAGCAGACACACTCTGTCAGTTCAAATCTAGACTAAAAACACATCTCTTCGGCCTAGCATACACAACACATTATAGACTTCTATAATTCAATGTTAGGCTGCATAGTTTAGAACAGCCGGGACCGGGAACACTTCCCGTAAATCCTGATGTACTTGGTACATCATAAGAAGGATGGCGTCTACGCTAATATTAGTCTCTCTGTCTATCCCGAGGTTTACCGCTGTCCACCGGAACCAGGCCGTATCCAGATTTGATGAAGGACCAGCACCAGGACACGACGACGCCGCTGACCCGAAGTGTCAACCGGTCTCTCCTCCTCTCCACTCCGACTACAACCAACCGGAACTGGACAAATACTCTGATTCATTCTGAACTTCTGACCTGTAATGCTCCTGAATCATAATCATACACTGTTCACTCATTGGCCAGAGGA
Organism: Phoxinus phoxinus; assembly: GCF_949152265.1. Classification (NCBI taxonomy): domain Eukaryota; kingdom Metazoa; phylum Chordata; class Actinopteri; order Cypriniformes; family Leuciscidae; genus Phoxinus; species Phoxinus phoxinus. The sequence continues at coordinate 32,334,429 of NC_136893.1, read as the reverse complement.
GAACTGGCCCCCGACTGAGCCTGGGTTCTCCCAAGGTTTTTTTCTCCATTCTGTCACCTGATGGAGTTTCGGTTCCTTGCCGCTCTTGCCTTACCTTCTGGCTTGCTTAGTTGGGGACATTTAATATTCAACAATATTATAGATCTGCATTAAAGGTGGACGATGATGAAATTGTTTTTTGTATTATTTTCATGTTATCACTGTGAAGCTGCTTTGATACAATCTCTATTGTAAAAAGCGCTATATAAATAAAGGTGACTTGACTTGGGAAAGTTTAAGCTGAGACGAGATGGAATTGGTGGGTTACAGGTGTGTGAGGGTCCTTTAAAAATCTTAGGCATAAGCTTTCAGAGTTCAAGTTCAAGTTCAAGTTCAAGTTACTTTATTTATACCCGAAGGTAGATTTTGTTTAGCAGTAGAGTCACACACCATCACCTTTCACACATCATCACATTACCACACACCATCAAAAAGTTATTATCGGTCAAAATAAAATAATACATAAACATACGTAAAAATTTGTATGTAAGATACAAGTAAAAAGGATTTAAATACATAGGTACGATTTGTTTATAAATAGACGCGTATAAAACTAGAGGAGAATAAGTACATACATATTGTATATTACAAAAACAGAATGAACAATTGTGCAAAATATAGCTATAACTTATTCCTCAGTGTAATGGCTGCAGGAACAAAACTATTCTTGTACCTTTTTGTTTTACACCTGGGGATCATAAACCTACGCCCAGAGGGTAGAAGCTGGAACTCTGTGTGCAGTGAATGAGAATTGTCGTATAGAATTGAAGTAGTTATGCGCTGTACCTGTTTTGTGTATAAGGTCTCCACGTTAGGCTGTTAGAGTGAAGGCTCAGCAACTCTGAACTGGGTGCAACGTATTTCGTCGGTGCAGAAGAGGTTGGCAAGGCCGTAGGTTGTCGTTGATGGGGAAAGTCCTGGTTCTGAAGATTGATGTATTACCAGTTTTTCAGTTTTTGGCTTACATTCATCCTCTACCAGCAAGTATGAGGAAGTCAGTGTTGCGATTACTTTTTAATTTTATTTGGGCTGGCAGATATGAATACGTGAAGAGATCTGAAATGTTTAATCCTGTTAACAAAGGAGGGCGGGATGTGCCTCACATACCTTTAAAGCTTGATTGCTTATTTGTGTCTTCTATTTTAGCACAGTTGGCTGAGCCATTAGAACATCCGTTGTGGTTTTTTCTTAGGTTGTTTTTTTCTTATCAGGCGAGGCATGTAATGAGGTGGACCAACGATGGGCCAAGGGCAGAGGTGGATGAGTAAATACCCGGAGGGAAAGGAGGTGGCAGTATGTTTGGATCAGAGGAAGTTTTATGGACAAGTAAGAGAAAGGGTGTCTAGTGTAGTTCAGGTTGGTGTCTCGAAGGAGGTGTGGATGATTGTCCGATGGGGGTAGCAAAGGATGGAAGGTGCCCAAGGGAGGGGTGTTTAGAGGAAGAGACTGTAAGACAACAAGCCATAAGACACCTTTTGGGAGTGTGCTTCTGCACAGAGTGTGTGGGCTAGGGGAAGGAGGATATTAGGGGTGCTTTCAGAGAGCTTTAAGGTTTCTGGTGAGAATATAATTGGGGGTATAAGAAGCAGGAAGGGGGAAGGAAAGGTTTTTTTCATGCTTTGGTTGATAATGAGTTTGGTAAAGAAAGGACTATGGGAGGAAAGACAAATAAGTAAGGGGAAGGGGAAAAGGTCAGCAGAAGGGATAATACGAGGTGTGGAGGCTGATTTAAGGGGAAGGATTAAGTGGGATATAAAAAGGTGGGGTAAACATGCAGCTAGAGAAAGGTGGAAAAAGTTGTTTGATTATATTGTGAAAATATAGAAAAAAAAAAGAAAAAAAATCTGTTCTTATCAGATACGTGCCCTACCCGGGCACCATATATTAAATTGATTTTTGGAACTGGGAGATGGTATAGGGGCTTGCTCCGTCCACTCCACACATCGACCCGGTATTGCAGTACTTCTGGGAACGGTGGACCCCTTCTAAAGTGTTGAATGAAAGAAATGTTTGTGTGGCAGCAGATGTTAATGGAACTAGTGTATACTGCTTTGTATTGGTGTTTTAAAGGTGTAGTAGGTGCTCATAGACTATACTAGTAAAGGTAGGGTGGTGGTGTAAAAAACAAACAAATAAACAATTAAAAAAAAAAATAACTCTGTTCTTTCCAGTTTAATATCTGATTCGTCCACTATCCGGGGACTGCACACTAAACAGATTTTTGGCTCATGGAGCCGGAGCATGAAAAAGAGAAAGAAAAGAAAGGTCCGTCACTGCACATTTTTGATGTCTCTCTTATCTCTTGGAGTCTCTACTAACGAGCTGATGAGTTGAATCAGGTGTGCGTTTGATTGTCCGACCGTCGGTGAGGATTGCGAAGATGGGCAGGGTGCCTCTGACTGGAGGCCTATGAATTCATACTTACCTGGCAGGGGAGACACCATGATCAGGAAGGTGGTTCACCCAGGGCGAGGCTCGGCCATTGCACTCCGGTCGTGCTGACCACTGCGAATTCCCCAAATGTGGGAATCTCGACTGCATAATTTATGGTAGTGGGGGACTGCGTTCGCGCTCTCCCCTGGACAAAAACTGGTTGTAAGAGCAGATTGTCGGAGTTCCACTTATTTCTTCTTCTTCTTCTGACAAGTAATGGCCTAGGAAGTCCTTAGAATTGACCTGCGCTGGTGTTGATTGAGAGATATAAAACAACCTAGGTTTTTCAGTCTGCGAAAATGGGTTTTTTATCTATTTTTATTATTATTCACATAATCTCCGATATTTAACAAACGCTTTGATTGACAGCAGTGGTCCCAGAGGCAAAATAGTTCAGAATGAGGAGTTATATCATGTGGTGTGAATACCTTGTGCATGTTTACATTTACATTTATTCATTTAGCAGACGCTTTTATCCACAGTATGTAAGTGCTATGACCCTTCAAAGTACAATCCAACACAAATTATTATTATTTTTTTAAAGTTAGAATAGAGAAGAAAGTGTTAGTATTACTGGATTAAGTGCTGCCGAAAAAGATACGTCTTTAGCAGTTTCTTAAAAATGGCTACAGATTCAGCAGCTCTGGCTGAGTTAGGCAGATCATTCCACTAGCAGGGAACAGTCATGGTAAAGGTCCGAGAGAGAGATTTCGTGCCTCTTTGAGATGGCACCACAAGACGGCGCTCGCTTGCAGAGCGCTAGTTTCTGGATGGCACATAAGTCTGAAGTACTGAGTTCAGGTACAAGGGAGCAGTGCCAGTGGTTGTTCTGTAGGCAAACGTCAGTGACTTGAATTTGATGCGAGCGGCAATCGGCAACCAGTGCAATTTTGTGAGGAGAGGAGTGACGTGTGCTCTCTTCGGCTCGTTGAAGACCACTCTAGCTGCAGCATTCTGGATCAGTTGCAGAGGTTTGACAGTGCAAGCTGGGAGACCAGCCAGGAGAGCATTACAATAGTCCAGTCTGGATAGAACAAGCGCCTGAACAAGGAGTTGTGTAGCATGCTCTGATAGGAAGGGCCTGATCCTTCTGATGTTGTACAAGGCAAATCTGCATGACCGGGCAGTGCTAGCAATGTGGTCTGTGAAATTCAATTGGTCATCAATTACAACTCCAAGGTTCCTGGCTGATCTTGATGGAGTTATGGATGACGAGCCTAGCTGAATGGTGAAGTTGTGATTAAGTGCTGGGTTAGCCGGGATTACGAGTAGCTCTGTCTTCGCGAGGTTTAGTTGAAGGTGGTGGTCCTTCATCCAGCCAGAAATGTCTGTCAGGCAGGCTGAGATGCGAGCGGCTACCGTCGGATCATCAGGCTGGAATGAGAGGTAGAGTTGTGTGTCATCAGCGTAGCAGTGGTAGGAAAAGCCATGTTTCTGAATCACAGATCCTAGTGATGTCATGTAGATTGAGAAGAGAAGTGGTCCAAGCACTGAGCCCTGAGGCACACCAGTGGCTAGATGTTGGGTCTTAGACACCTCACCCCTCCACGACACCCTAAAGGACCTACCCGAGAGATAAGACTTGAACCACTGGAGTGCAGTACCCGAGATTCCCTTCATCTTTAGGATTGACAGGAGGATCTGGTGGTTAACTGTGTCAAAGGCAGCAGACAGATCCAGCAGGATGAGAACTGAGGACTTGGAAGCTGCTCTTGCCAATCTCAAAGCTTCAATTACTGAGAGCAGAGCAGTCTCAGTTGAGTGTCCACTTTTGAAGCCAGACTGATTGTTGTCCAAGAGGTTGTTCTGCGTAAGAAAGGAGGAGATCTGGTTGAAAACAACTCGTTCAAGTGTTTTTGCGACGAAAGGAAGAAGAGATACTGGTCTGTAATTCTCTAGATGTGCTGGATTTACAGTGGGTTTCTTAAGGAGTGGGGTTACCCAAGCCTGCTTGAATGCTGTGGGAAATGTACCAGTGTGAAGAGATGTGTTTATGATGTGTGTGAGTGTGGGTATAACAGAGGAAGAAATAGCTTGAAGTAGGTTAGTGGGAATGGGATCAAGCAGACAGGTAGTAGGGCGATTGGAAAGGAGGAGTTTGGAGACTTCGGTCTCTAAGAAAGGAGAAGGAGGGTAGAATGTGTGTGTTAGCTGGTAAAATGTGTGTGTTAGTTTGTGGATTGGTAAATTGGCCGCTGATGGTGGTAGTTTTGTTTATGAAGAATGTGGCAAAATCATCAGTTGTTTGGGTTGATGAAGGAGGAGGAGGAGGGTTAAGAAGGGAGGAGAAGGTTTTGTGCGAGAGTCAGAAGAATTGTTAATTTTGTTGTGATAGGAAGTCATTTTAGCAGTAGATATGTTAGCAGAGAAGGAAGAGAGGAGGGATTGATAAAGACCAAGGTCAGAATGATCTTTGGATTTGCGCCACTTCCTCTCTGCACCCCTGAGTTTAGCACGATGTTCACGGAGAACATCAGATAACCAGGGGGCAGAGGGAGTGGCGCGGGCTGGCCTGGAGGAAAGGGGGCAGAAGTTGTCCAAGCAGGATGTTAAAGTGGAGAAATGAGTATCAGTGGCATTGTTAGTATCTAGTGCTGAGAGCTGGTCTGGTGGAGGAAGTGTGGATGAGATCAAAGAGGATAGACGAGAGGGTGAGAGTGAGCGTACGTTCCGCCGAAAGGTGACCTGTGGCGGAGTGCGTGTTGTGTTCTGGGGCAGGTTGAGGTTGAGAGTGAGGAGGAAGTGATCTGAGGTGTGCAGTGGAGTGACAAGAGTATGGTCAGTGGAGCAGTAGCACGTGTAAATAAGGTTCAAATTGTTACCTGATTTGTGAGTAGCCGCAGTCGATACTCGTTTGAGGTCGAATGAGGAAAGCAGAGTGTGGAAATCAGCAGCTTGAGGTTTTTCAAGGTGGATGTTGAAGGCTCCAAGAACTATGAGAGGAGTGCCATCCTCTGGGAAGGAAGAGAGTAGCACATCCAGCTCCTCTAAGAAACTGCCAAGCTGACCTGGGGGACGATATACAACTACACAATGAATTTTAATAGGACTAGTGATGGTAATAGAATGTGATTCAAATGAGCTGTTGTTACACAGAGGTGGTAAATGTTTAAATGTCCAATCATTTGAGATGAGCAGACCAGTACCTCCACCCCTTCCAGTCAGACGAGGGGTGTGTGAGAAAATGAAGTTAGTGGAGAGGGCAGCTGGTGTGGCAGTGTCCTCTGGTCTGATCCAGGTCTCAGTCAGGGCCAGAAGGCTGAGACCTGAATGACTAGATTGTAACAACACCTTTTCTTTTCAGGTGTTACACTGAGGAGGTTCAACAGAAATTCGACTAGTACTGAAAAATAAAACCACTTCACTCAACGAATATTCCTTTTTCTTTTTCTTTTATTCCATAATTGAATACTAGATAATTCCTCCAACCATAAACAAATAAAATGAAACAAACAGTCTTTATCTTTGAGTTGCTGTGCCAAAATAATAAATGAAACTTAACGTCAATGACCAGTCTTTAGATGAGCAGAGATGATGATGAGATGAGTTGTGTTTAAATCCACAAGGTTATTTGAGAACGACGCAATGATATACTCCAATAATCCAAAATGAAAGTGAGGTGAAGTTAGCCAATGGCTACAATATGGTAACCTCCAGATCCCTAACTCTCTTTTCCCAGAGATGTATTGCAGATCCTCCAAACATAGTGCAATAGATCACCACAAGAGTTGTGCTGGTCCAACAATGATAATAACCGGTAATGAAAAAGTCATCTGAGCATAAACTCTACGAGTTCTCAGCAATGGACTTCCAACAGCTAGCAGGTAGCATCAAAGTCAACCATAAGGTTTCCTTCTACCAAACTGAACTGACTTGTTCATGGTTTTTCCAGGTTTATATCTGGTAGCCCTTTTTCACTAGTGCCCTCTAGCGGCTTGTTGTATTACGTTAAACCAAGCTACTCATTTTTATTCAACATCCAGAGGAAAAACAATAAAAAAACAGGTAACGTTTTATACAGTTACATACCCCTCCCCGTGACCTTAAATTTTCCCATGGAAAATCTGTGCTTTCGTGCCATGCAGTATTTAGAGCAAATCTGAACTCATTAATCCAATGATCCCAGGTACGGTGGTTTTGCTCAACATATGTGGCAATCATCGTTTTTAGGTTCCGGTTGACTCTTTCTGTGAGGTTGGACTGAGGATGGTATGCTGTTGTGAGTTTTTGGGTTACATGCCATTGCTTACATACTTGGTCAAGAATGTTGGAGGTGAATTGCGTTCCTCTGTCAGACACGATAAAAGCTGGTGTTCCCCATCTTGAAGATTTCCTCTCTTAAGATTCGCACAATGGTAGCAGACTTGGCAGCCCTCATGGGAAATACTTCAACCCATTTTGAGAAGTAGTCCACTATAACTAGCAGATATTCATTCTGTCGGGTGCTTCGGGGAAATGGTCCCATGATGTCCATTCCCAGCATATAACCGGGTTCGACTAGAGGTACACTTTGAAGGCTCCCAGCTGGTTTTAAGTTAGTCGGCTTGTGTTGCTGACATTTCTGACAATTCCTACAGTGTTGCCATACATCTGTGCGAATTAAGGGCCAATAGGCGAACTCTAAAAGTCTCATCAGTGTCTTAAATTTGCCCAAGTGTCCACTCAGAGGATTGTCATGGGCATAAGTTAAAATTGCTTCCTTCAACTTTCCAGGAATGACAACTTGGAATCTCTGGCCTTCTTTGGAGTCTGGTACACTCCTAAATAAAACTGCGATCTTGAAAACATAGTGAGTTCTCTTCAAGTCAGTGGACTTCTGGTTCTCTGCTTTAACCATCCATTCTTGGCACTCTGGGTCTAGTTTCTGTTCCGCTGCAATTTGTGACATATCCACTGGCAGATCACACGTGACAGGATTAACACTGCCCTTAGCTGGTGTATGTAACACCACCGCTGGTGCCTCAACTGCATACCTTCTAGACAATACGTCAGGTACTACATTACATTGTCCTCTTCTGTACCGTACAGCAAAATGATACCCCTGCAGCCTTATAGTCCATCTTTCCAGTCTAGATGTTGGTTTTGGATGTTGGAATAGCCATACTAGGGAAGCATGATCTGTGATCACTTCGAACGCTCTGCCCTCTAGGTAATGGTGCCACTTCTCTACAGCCCATACAACTGCAAGACACTCTTTTTCTGATGTTGAATAAGATTTCTCAGCACCTCTGAGCAATCGTGATGCGTAGGCAATTACTTTCTCCTGGCCATCCACCTCTTGTGTTAACACAGCTCCTAGCCCCACATCGCTTGCATCAGTCTGTACTTTAAAAGAAGATTCAAAGTTAGGTGTGTTTAAAACAGGTGACTTGGTAAGTTCATCTTTCATCAGCTCAAATGAACGTTGGCACTCTTCAGTCCACTTCCACTTGGTATTTTTTTTCTTCAGTGCGTGTAATGGTGCTGTTTTACTAGAAAAATCAGGGATAAAACGATGGTACCAAGCTGCTAGACCCAGAAATCGTTGCACCTCCTTTAAGTTCTTAGGAGTAGGAAATGTCTTGATCGCATCCACTTTGTCTACATTCATCTTAACTCCATCTGCAGTGATAGTGTGTCCAAGGTAGTCCAGTGAAGGACAGATGAACTTACATTTTGTGAGATTAAGCGTGAGACCTGCGTTGTGTAAACTCTGGATCACTTGCTTGAGATGGTTCATGTGAGACTGGATGTCTGGGGAGTATATAATGATGTCATCAATATAGACCATGCAACATTTGTTCTTATGCTCCCTTAAGACCTGTTCCATAAGCCGTTGGAATGACGCTGCGGCATTTTTCAGACCAAAAGGAAGACATAGAAATTCATATAGACCTGAAGCTGTGACGAAAGCAGTCTTTTGTACACTTGCAGGATCCATTTCGACTTGCCAGTAACCACTCTTCAAATCCAAAGTGGTAAACACTTTGGCTCCTTGGAGAGAATCCAGAATGTCAGTGATTTGAGGCATCGGGTAGGCGTCAAGGTGTGTTTTTGAATTCAGACCTCGGTAATCAATGCATAACCTAGATCCCTTATCTTTTTTGTCTACGACGACCACCGGTGAGGCCCATGGAGACGTAGAAGGTTTGATGATTTTTAATATAAGTAACTCCTTAATTTGCTCTTCAATAAAATCATTTTTGACTTTTGAAACTCTGTACGGTCTCTTTCTTATAGGAAGTTCGTCAATAGTTTTAATCTCATGCTTGATCAGGCTTGTACGTCCAGGATTTGTGGTACATACTGAAGGCCATTCCAACAGGAGAGCTTTCAATTGACTCTTTACCTTGGCTGCAGCATGAGAGTTTTCGACGACTTGGTCGATTAGCTTTGACTTCTCATCACACATCAACTCAACTTCACCTTGTGCAGCATAAAATCGTACAGGAGGGTGCTTGTGCGTTTTATTCAAACTCATGGGATGACTAGAGTTCGTATCAGGCAGAGATATACGTGAAGCATTAAAATCAATGGTGACCTTGGCTTCTTTAAGGAAATTCAAACCTAAGATGATAGGTACTGCCAAATCCTCATCATTCATCACATAGAATGCGACCTCATGTTTTGATCCGTACATCTCACATTCCCAGAGTATTTTACCTTGAGCTTTTTGACTCTGGCCATTAGCAAGCATGAATGTCTGATCACTTCTGGTCAAAAGCTCATCCTTTCTCTTGACTCCACCTTCTCTTATTCTCAGTCCAGTCTCTCTCTATTTGGGTACCGAGACGAACCAGCTCATCAATAGTTTTCACCGTTCCCCTCAACAGTGATGCCAACCGCGGATTGCAGTTTCTTAATGTTGCCTGCACCAATTCGGCTTCAGGCCACAGAGGGTTAATTTTTAGTGCCATCGCTCTATAGTTGAAAGCAAAGTCTCTCACCGATTCATTGACCCTCTGTCGGTAAATTGTCAATTTCTGTGCAGCAACTTCCTTGTGGTCTTCATTCAAAAATGAAAATAGGAACTTCTCTTTGAATGAGTCCCAATCTCTAATATGCTGTTTCTCTGCTCTCCACCAGCTCTTAGCGGTTCCCTTAAGACTCACGGATAATGCTGCCAACACCTCTTTGTGGGACATGGGTCTCAATTCATTATACTCTTTAAAGCGATCTGTAAATTCAATGGGGTCTTCTGAAATCAAATTACTAAAATTACTAAAAGGTAGGTAAATCCATTTTAACCGAAGGCGCATGAGATGCTGAAGAATGATGTGTCACTTGCCTCGTCGTATCTTGTGGTATTGAGGTAATTTTAGAGGGTGCGTGAGATTTTCTGCTAGATGCATGTGTGCTGAAATGAACAGGAGTTGACATGACCGGTTAGATATGCTTGAACTGCTGCTCCAGCTGTTTATCACGTCGTTTCAAACAATCCACCATGCCCTTTGCTAGATCATCAATTTTAGCATAGCATTGTTGGTGAACTCATTCTATCTCTCTTTTAAGACGATAATCAATTCTGTCCTCATATGCTCTCAGTTTCGTACTCAATGTCTCTGAAGTAAAGAAGTCACTGACTCGGTGTTCCAAATCCACAAGGTGCTCTTCAATACTACTCATTCGTTGCACATTTTCCTCACTTCCGAATTGTAACTCATCTTCTTGAAAATCTTGAGGCGGAGGAGGTAAGGGTAAGCCGTCAGTTTTGTCACCTTGTTCACCTCTATAGTCTGGTGGCTCTACTCTCCCTTCCTTTTCTTCCTCTGAATCTAAGTACAATTCGCTAAAAGTATCTATCAAAGTTGCCACCGGATCCCTACGATGAATGAAAGCTTCATCAGAATAATCAGAGATAAGCTCTCTCTCTTCCATAGCAGATGATTGTTAGGAATATTTGCCTGTGAAGGGTTTTCAGTACTGTCAAAATTTATTTTTAAACACAAGGAATCCCACAAAAACTCAAGCGGGTCCCTGTTCGGGCGCCATTCTGTAACAACCCCTTTTCTTTTCAGGTGTTACACTGAGGAGGTTCAACAGAAATTCGACTAGTACTGAAAAATAAAACCACTTCACTCAACGAATATTCCTTTTTCTTTTTTTTTATTCCATAATTGAATACTAGATAATTCCTCCAACCATAAACAAATAAAATGAAACAAACAGTCTTTATCTTTAAATTGCTGTGCCAAAATAATAAATGAAACTTAACGTCAATGACCAGTCTTTAGATGAGCAGAGATGATGAGGATGAGATGAGTTGTTTAAATCCACAAGGTTATTTGAGAACGACGCAATGATATACTCCAATAATCCAAAATGAAAGTGAGGTGAAGTTAGCCAATGGCTACAATATGGTAACCTCCAGATCCCTAACTCTTTTGCCAGAGATGTATTGCGGATCCTCCAAACATAGCACAATAGATCACCACAAGAGTTGTGCTGGTCCAACAATGATAATAACCGGTAATGAAAAAGTCATCTGAGCATAAACTCTACGAGTTCTCAGCAATGGACTTCCAACAGCTAGCAGGTAGCATCAAAGTCAACCATAAGATTTCCTTCTACCAAACTGAACTGACTTGTTCATGGTTTTTCCAGGTTTATATCTGGTAGCCCTTTTTCACTAGTGCCCTCTAGCGGCTTGTAGTTGTATTACGTTAAACCAAGCTACTCATTTTTATTCAACATCCAGAGGAAAAACAATAAAAAAACAGGTAACGTTTTATACAGTTACAAGATATAGATGTATTAAAATCAGCTTTGTTTACCGCAGACTGGCAATTCCAGAGACCAATAGGAAAAGAGAAGATAGTACTAGAAGACCTGGGAAGGGTACGCAGGTTGTTAGGATTGTACCGCCTCCGACGTGTGACATTGGATTTACGCATGTTAGTAATAGTAGGGATTATAAAACACATGGAGTAAGAGAGCTCACAAACAGAAAGATCAGTTGAAAGTTGAGTAGAAGAGAGAGGATAACAACAAGAAGATAAAATGAATAACGAGAAAGTAATACTCAAGTGCTTAGCCGGTGTCCTTGCTCTTGCTCGAAACTCAAGTCACGACACAAACAAACAAAGGCCGCGCGTGTGGCGTAGCATTTCACCAGAGTAAAACACAGTAAACAAAACAAAGTACCCTAGCAACAAAGCATGTGTGAAAAATCACTTGATATACTATCGTCTCATTCAGTTGGAGAGTTATAGCCATTCGAGTAAAGACCGCCTCGCCCACTCCCAACGTTTTGGCGTCCCGTCGCCAACGTGAAGCAAAATTCCCACTTTTTTCATGATCATTGTTGGCAGTCAGACTCCGGAGAATCTTTCTGCACCGGTTTGGGCACAAAACCTAGGACTAGTGTGCAAAAGTAGTTTTTTCAGAAAATCCCAAATACCCGAAAATCGCGCCAGTGCGACCATCTAATCAGAGGCGTGCGTCTCGTTCGACCCGAGCCAAGGATTCCGGTGATGTAAGACACTTGGGTCTGCGAACGACGGTTTAGGAGTTACGCGCCATTTCGCACTTTTGATCGCTGCAGCGCCACCCTGGGTCCGCCCGGGCCGAGCCTTGGTGATGTTGCAGACCGGGGGTGGGTACTGCCATCCCTCAGAAGTCTCCACGACGTACGCTTTGGTCTGCCCGCTCACGTTCAGGGCAGAATGTTGATGATGATCCAAAATCCCAGGTTGCACTCCAAAGTGTCGTGTTGCGCACTCTGTTGTGGTCCGTTTTCGGTTTGGTCCGTCAGGTGGAGACAGCGATCGCCTCTTGGAGATTTTCCCGGCTCGGGTCGCTCAGTGGCTTGAGCCCCAAACTTTTAGGAGGTATATTGGCAGTGTCTTGGTTTTATCCGGACGACTTGGTTTTCCAAAGAATCTTTTTAAGGCAAGTTATTTATTACTGTTTTTAAGGTTTTGTTTTAAAAAGCTGTTGGTGCCTCCAACATGTCGGCTGCTCGTGCAGATATGCGGAGGCACCATAGCGTGCGCATTCTATTTAAAGAGGTGGATGGTAAGCTCCTGGGGTTGTCACGTCTTGACTCCAGGAAGCTGATCCAGAAAGCCCTCAATTTTAACCCTCTGGGGACCAAAAACGTGCCGGCGCGTTTTCCTCTGTTTTTTTCACATAGCAGCAAAATAGACTTAAAATACTCCCGTCATTTTTTGTCATACAGGCTTAATAAATATGAAAAAATAAACTTAAATGTCTTTTCTTATTTATAGGTTCACTTAAAATCGAAATAAAACATTGTGCTTTTGTAAAATAAAGAAAGTAAACAGGGAGTGCTTTCTGCCTCTCCGTCTCCGGGAACTTTTTTTCTAGTGCACGTCTCTAAACTTAAACAAAACTCAGCGAATACTATTCACTCAGACATGAGCTATATATCTATATAATCATATAAGTGTGTAGTTTTAAATTATCTAATTCAAAACTAAAACAAATATTCTGTGTTTATGCAATCTATATAAAAAGAGCGAGAGATCAGCCGTTCTCATTATCGTTCTGGCACCTCATTACTCTGCTAATGTGACACGCACATGGAGAGCGCGCCGCTATTCAAACGCAGATGATCTGGAGCAACACATGCAAACCAGTCAACGCCCACAACAGCTGGAAAACACACTCGCGGTGAGGAATAATAATATCGTGATAATCCTAGAAATTTTACCTCAAACGTGCTGGAGTAGCCTAACAACGGATCCAGCTGCAGATCATCAGTAAGTGCTTTGTTCTAATCGCGATATGAAATGGTGTCTGTAACCCGCAAAAAACTGTTTAAATTTGAATCGCGTTTCTGTGTTTGAATGAATGAACGGCACATATGCATGTTGTTGTTTACTACAGCTCGCGCGTGTCTGTGTGTGAATGAATTTCGCTTTTAGCAAACTATCTATATTGCCTACTGAGATGAGTAAAAATCGACTGAATACGTTGAAATAAAATGTCTTTGTATAAGCAACATATTAAACTGCAAATTATAATTTATGCCCTAATATACATTATAAAAGACGATATGTTACAGACGAAATATGAAAGACAACATTTTGTTTTGGATAGATTATAAAGTTTTTACTGCCACATTAAAACCTAATTTACAAGGTGCAAACTAAATCTTAAAAGGTCAATATAAGCCTTCTCTTTAAATTATTTTTGTTTTTTATTAGTGACAAATTTGGGGAGAGGATAGCCTACATCCAAAACTTTCTGAAAATACGAATAAGAATTAACTGCAAAATTACTAGAAATGTTTACCTTGGATATTATACAATTTGCAAGCATACACAGTTTGTGGGAAAATAAAAAAAATTTCAAGATGTTTCCAACTCTGAACCAATTCTGTAGTAATATATATATATATATATATATATATGTTTATATATGTGTGTTGTCTTCATACATGCCAACCCTCCCGATTTTTCCGGGAGACTCCCGAATTTCAAAGCCCCTCCCGAAAATCTCCCGGACCGACCTTTCTCCCGAATTTCTCCCGATTTCCACCTGGACAACAATATTGCTACACCATCCGTCACTGGGCGCCGTTTCAGACCGAACAATAATAAAGGTTACACACCTAGAATTCAAGCGCGGCAATCAGAACGGAAAAAGAAGCAGTCTATGCGCTGTCAGAGCCGTCTATGGGTTTGCGCATGCGCAAGTAGTTTAGTTTTGTCAACCTTTTTATAAAACATGGCCATTTTTTTATTTCAAGGGCTTATGTCTGCTATTGTAGGCTCATTTAGTTAATGTAAGCAACTAACATTGCTTACACAACCACCCCCCCACTAACATTGCTCAGCTAGGCTGAAAGGTGAGAATCTCTCAGTGATGCGACTCATTTAAAATACAATAGAGAAAACAGGACTGGCAAGACAGGAGACTCTTACTGGAGACTCAATAATCATCTGAAATCAGTATCAGTTTATCAGTAAAAACTAAATTAAACATTTAATAAATTTGTAATCCTACAGTCCCCCGTTTGAGAGTTCTTAAAAACTCTCACAAAATACAAATTTAACACTTAAGAGTTCATTCTTGTAACTTGTGATCATTACAGGCACGTATAACTTATTCTGTGTAGTTCTTCTGTAATTACATGCGGACACAGAAACAAACATGCAATTAGGGTTCGTGAAGTATCCTACGGGTAATAGTCTTTTCTGGTTGAAACTGTCATTATCTCGTGAGAGGCGTGAGTCATTTGTTGAATTAAACACTTGATACTGTGGATGCATAGATAGCACGCCAGTAGGAGAAAGAACAGCAGAATAGCTATTTCCTTAATCCACAGCCAGGGTTTATCTAACAAGTTTCCGAACCATGAAGAATCATCTTCAGTCATCTTGTGTAATTTATCTGAAAGATCAAGAATGTCTTGTTGGATTTTGTTCAAGTTATCTGTTGGATCCATCAAACCTGTGCAGCATTCAGGGCCGATAATGGTGCAGGCTCCCCCTTGTGTTGCAAGAATATAATCCAAGGCCACTCTGTTCTGTAAGATCATTATCTTGTGCGAAGCAAGAGTGTCCGTGATGTTGCCCAGGGCCAAAGCCGTATCATTGGCCAATTTCTGTACAGAATCCGACAGGCTTCTGACTTGATCGAGAGCCTGCATGACACCATACGATGGGATTAATGCTCCAAGAGTTCTAGACCACCATGTTTGTGCACAAGTGAGTCCGGGAATGCAGCCATCTTATTGGTTGGTAGAAGGAGCTGAATTATGTAACTGTGGAGAGCTTGGGGTGGAGTGTGTATTTTCTCTGATAGCTGGTAGAACATAAACCAGGGTGCACCTGCCGTTGAATTGGCTGGGTAGGATGCTGTAGACAGAAGTTCCACATAACCAAAAAGTGCCAGTTGATGGAGGAATCATACACCACTGGTTTATTGCAAAGAATTTTGGTAGGGATGGATTCCTGTAGAGACACTCGTTTAAGTCCGCTTCCTCTTTCTTATCTGTGGTAATAACGTACACATGGGATTATGTTCCTCTTTCAATCACAAAGCTGCAACGTTCACGAGGAATTTCACCCAGTGGAGTCGATGCTGGGGCATAATTTTCCATGCACCAATAGAACATCATTGGCAGGAGTAGATCTGTCATGATGGGAGTAGCTGAAGTTAGGTTGCAGGATGGTAGTCCAGGAATGCAACATGGTGAAGCTGGAGGAAATGTTACGTTGTGACATGTATCCTTGTTGTATAATCCACTGGTATGATGATCGAATAAGGTACACGTGTCACATTTGGAGATAGGGTGTGCCACCCATGGGATTCCTGCTCCTACTGAAGGTGCGTGTGGCATGCAAACGTTCTTTCCAGCAAACAAGGCGTTCTTTGACATATTCATCAGCTCTAAGAATATGTTGTTTTTGGAGTCCACACTTTGTGCGATGTCCATGATGGTTAGTAGTACGACAATCTTGATCATGTTGATGGATGACTGAAGGTTCCGTAGGTGAGTCTCTGCGTTGTGTTTTTTTTTTTTTTCTTCTTTGTGATAGTTGGCTCGGCAGTGGGTCGAGTTGTTCTGGAAGTTTGTGGCTTCATACGCAGGTGAGGAGGTCGGTGCATATGGGTCTCAGGACAGCCATGTGGTATCTGTACAGAGGAAGAAAGAAAACAAAAGAGTACAAAAGCAACTGAGCAGTATTTGTTGTAAACACTGCAAATATTTGGGTTGTATCCTCTGTTCAATCTGAGTCTGCTATTTGTGGTTCCTTCTTTCCCTAATTTTTTAATTCATGAGACACCTAAAAGGAAACAGTGAGGTGAGGATGGACTAGTGGAGGGGAAAGGCCTATAAGGGAAATCTTCACCGCAAGGGTTGGCCCCCAGAAGCCTGTTGCTTCCAGTTCTTCCCTGGGCTCCTCACTGATCCATGTGTCCTATCCTATCCCTGTAGGGGGAGGAACCACTTTGCAATGTGACACATGAGACCATGTTTTCTTTCCCTGACACAACACTGCAGCTGCTGTAATCAACATTACTTGATGTGGTCCGTGCCACTTAGGTTTAACGGCTTTTGTCTGAATGATTTTATCATAACCCACTGACCTGGGATGATTGTGTGTCCACCCTCTGCTGGAGTCGGCCAACACAACTCAACTCTCTCTCTGGCACTCTGTACTGCCTTTGTAAGGTGTTCACAGTAAGAGATCAGGGCATCTGAGGCAATGTGAACATCAGCATTTCTAAGATCAATCACACCTGGCATCTGCATTGGGCGTCCTGTAATAATCTCATGAGGGCTCAATCCTACTGATCTGTTAGGTGACGCTCTCAAACTACACAGTACAGCTGGAAGCGCTTCAACCCACGATACTCCTTCCTGATGCATTTTGCTTAGCCTGGTTTTGATTGTTTTGTTTGCACGTTCAACCTGTCCTGATGCTTGTGGCCTATATGGGCAATGTAGATTCCACTTAATCTTCAACATTCTAGACACTTCCTTGACTACCTGTCCTGTAAAGTGTGTACCTTGATCTGAGTCAATGCTGTCTGGTAATCCCCATCTGGGAATTAAATCAGTGACAAGACATTTAGCAGTATGTGTAGCTGTAGCACGCCCTGTTGGATAAGCTTCTACCCATCTTGAGAACTTGTCTATTACTACCAAAACGTCAGTTTTTCCCTTACAACGAGGCAACGATATGTAATCAACTTGCAGGTGACGAAATGGTCCTGGTGGAGCTGGGGTATGTGCTGCTGGTGTAGTGGCTGCTGGTACATCATTAATTTTTCTGACATGTAACATCTCTTGGCTGTTTCGGTGGCTATATTTCTGAATTTTGGATTCCACCATTGATTTGAGAACCTGTTATTCATCGTTGCTGGACCACTGTGACCCAAATTGTGTATTTGTTGAGCCAAATATGGCAACAGTGATTCGGGAGCGACATACTTCCCCCCTTTGGTCCAGCAACCGGATGAATCCACTGTGGCTCCTTTGTCTAACCATGTCCATGCTTCATATAAAGGAGCGTCTTTGTACAGATCAATGATTGATTCAGGAGGCAGAATTGTCTTCTGTGCTGCACTACCTGAACACACTTGCACAGTCTCATAGGAACAAGTCAAGTCAAGTCAAGAATATTTGTATAGCGCTTTTCACAATACAGATTGTATCAAAGCAGCTTCACAGTATTAAATTAAAATAATAATAAAACGTCCATGTTTGGTAATGCTAATCAATAGTAATATTGATTGATTCATTAAATTGAATATCCCCAACTGAGCAAGCCAAAGGCAACAGTGGCAAGGAAACGAAAAACTCCATCAGGTGACCTAATGGAGAAAAAAAAAACCTTGGGAGAACCCAGGCTCAGTCGGGGGCCAGTTCTCCTCTGGCGGTTATGAACTAGAGGCCGGATTTAACTGTAAGATTAAAACATTTATATGAATGCCTGGTTAAAGAGATGCGTCTTTAATCTAGTTTTGAACTGGGAGAGCGACTCTGAGCAACGAACAGTATCAGAAAGGCTATTCCAGAGTTTTGGAGCTAAATGTGAGAATGCTCTCCCTCCTTTGGTGGACTTAGATATCCTAGGTATAACCAAAAGCCTCGAATTTAGCGATCTTAAAGAGCGCGATGGATTATAGGACGATAGAAGATCCGTTAAATAAACTGGAGCTAAGCCGTTTAGGGCTTTATAAGTCAGTAACAATACCTTATAATTAATACGGAACTTTATAGGTAACCAGTGTAGATAAGATCGGTGTTATATGATCATATTTTCTTGATCTGGTAAGAACTCTAGCGGCTGCATTTTGGACTAACTGTAGCTTGTTTATTGAGGATGCAGGACAACCAGCTAATAGAGCATTACAGTAATCTAGTCTCGAGGTCATGAATGCATGAACTAACTTTTCTGCATCAGAAACTGATAGCATATTACGTAGCTTAGCAATGTTTCTAAGGTGGAAAAATGCCGTTTTTGTAACATATGAAATATGATTTTTAAAAGACAGGTCGCAGTCTAGTATGACACCCAGGTCTTTTACTGTAGAGGATAAAGTAACAGGACGTCCTACTATGTTAAAGTTGTATTGTGAGAGGTTTTGTGGGCGGTTTTTTGAACCGATGAGTAGTACCTCCGTCTTGTCTGGATTTAATAGAAGAAAATTACGCGTCATCCAATCTTTTATATCTTTAACACACTCTGTCAATTTTGATAATTTAGCGTTTTCATCCGGCCGTGATGAAATATATAATTGAGTGTCATCAGCATAACAATGGAAACTAATTCCATGTTTCCTTATAATATTTCCAAGTGGCAGCATATATATTGAGAATAATAGAGGGCCTCGCACAGATCCCTGCGGCACTCCATAATTTACTGAAGTTATGATCGATTTTTTTCCATTTAAATAGACAAAATGGTAGCGGTCAGATAAGTATGATCTAAACCAGCTTAATGCTTGTCCTTGAACGCCAGTATAATTTTGTAGTCGATCTAAGATTATTGTGTGATCTATAGTATCGAACGCAGCACTAAGATCAAGTAAAACTAGTATTGAGATACAGCCTTGGTCAGAAGCTAAAAGTAAATCATTAGTGATTTTAACGAGCGCAGTTTCAGTGCTATGGTGCGGCCTGAATCCAGACTGAAACTTTTCATAGATGTCATTTTCTTGCAAAAAAGAGCTCAGTTGAGCGGACACAACTTTTTCTAATATTTTAGACATAAATGGAAGATTTGAAATGGGTCTATAATTTGCTAGATTATGTGGGTCTAATTGTGGTTTCTTAATAAGAGGTTTTATAACTGCCAGCTTGAACGTTTTTGGAACATGTCCTAAAGATAGAGACGAGTTAATAATATTGAGTAGAGGCTCTTCCACTACAGGTAACACTTCTTTCAGTAGTTTAGTTGGTATAGGATCTAATAAGCACGTTGTTGTTTTAGATGAAGTGATAAGTTTATTTAGCTCTTTTTGTTCTATAGTTGTAAAGCACTGTAATTGTTCTTGCGGGGCGATAATTGAGGCTGATTTATAAGGCGCGATTGAAGATTGAGTGTTTACAATTGTGGTTCTGATGCTTTCTATTTTCTCAGTGAAGAAGTTCATGAAATCATTACTGCTAAACTGTAACGGGATATTTTGGTCAGGTGACGTTTGTTTATTTATTAGTCTAGCCACGGTGGTAAATAAAAATCTTGGATTATTTTGGTTGTTTTCTATTAGTTTGCGGAGATGCTCAGCCCTTGCCGCTTTTAGGGCCTTTTTATAACGTGACATACTGTCTTTCCACGCGATTCTAAAGACCTCTAAATTAGTTTGTTTCCATTTACGCTCTAATTTACGGGTTTCTCTCTTTAGAACATGCGTAGTATTGTTGTACCATGGTGCTTTACTTTTCTCTCTGACCTTTTTTAATCTAATGGGTGCAACAATATCCAATGTTCTAGAGAGAATGGTGCTCATAGTGCTAGTTACTTCCTCTAATTCGTCTGTTTGTTTGGGTTCAGGCAGTAACTGAGACAAATCAGATAAGCAATTTGAGAAATTATCTATGGTGGATGGAAGGATTGTTCTGCCTGGTCGGTAACGCGGCGCAGTATGACATAGTACTGTAGTCCGTAATATACAAGTTACCAGGAAGTGGTCACTGACACCATCACTTTGTGGAATGATATCTATATCGGTTGGATCGGTTCCGTATGATATAATTAAATCGAGTGTATGATTAAGACGATGAGTTGGTCCGGTGACGTTTTGCTTGACCCCAAAGGAGTTTAATAAATCTGTAAACGCAGCCCCTAACGCATCATTTGAATTATCTACGTGTATGTTGAAATCTCCAACAATTAATGCTTTATCGACGTTGACCAATAGATCTGAGAGAAAATCTGCAAACTCTTTTAGGAAATCAGCGTAGGGCCCTGGCGGTCTATATATACGGTAGCCAAGGCTAGAGATAATAGGGATTTTTTCCTTACATCTAAGAGCGTAACATTTAATACAAGTACTTCAAACTAATTAAATTTGTCACCTGTTTTCTGAGTAACATTAAGAATATCTCTATAGATTGTTGCAACACCGCCGCCACGACCAATCAGACGGGGCTCATGCTTATAACCGTATCCTGGTGGAGTGGACTCATTTAGACCGAAATAGTCATTTGGTTTAAGCCAGGTTTCAGTAAGGCAAAGTACATCGATGCTATTATCTGTGACTATTTCATTTACAATAGCTGCTTTAGGTGTGAGTGATCTAATGTTCAGAAGACCTAGCTTTAGAAATTGTTTTTGTTCACTAATAGCGAGATTTTCTGTTTTAATAACAATTAGATTTTTCCTAGATCCTACAGTAGATTTATTATTTGATCTCACTAAACGAGGAATAGACACAGTTTCTATTAAATGTTCTACACTAGTATTTATATCAATTAATTTGGTGCAGCAGAGACTGTGATTTGGATTTTTGGTAACTAGCAGATGTAGCAGCTAAACAAGCCTGTTTAGCTGCTACATCTGCAAGATTATTACCTTTAGCTTCCACAGTGTTCGTTGTAAGATGTGCTTTCACTTTGATCACTGCTAATTTCTTTGGAAGTTTCATGGCAAACATCAGATCTTTCACTAATCCAGCATGCTTAATGGGGGATCCAGCAGAAGTTAGAAACTGTCTGGTTTCCCAAATGACACCAAAATCATGAATTACCCCAAAAGCATACCTGGAATCTGTGTAGATATTTGCAACTGATCCTGAAGCTAGCGTGCATGCTCTTGTTAAGGCTACTAGTTCTGCAGCTTCAGCTGAAAAATGATCTGGAAGACGACCTGAAACAACTACTTCAGTGGTGGAAGTTACTGCATATCCTGCTCTTCTGTTACCTTCAATAACTTGAGCGGAACCATCAACAAACAACTCCAATTCTGAGTTCTCTATGGGAGTTTCTGCTATTTCACTTGTCGCTGCATAAGTAAGCGTAACACAATCATGAGTCATTTCACCTTCATCCTCTAACACAACTTCAGTCATTGCAGACATCATACATGAGGATGGGTTCGTAACTGGTGCACGCTGTAAAACAATATTCGGGGCTGTGAGGGTCGTTAACCAATTTCCCCAACGAGAGGAAGTGACAGAAGTGACTTTTGCTTGATTCATTAGTGCGGACACTGTGTGAGGGCATCTTACGTTTACAGTCTGTCCTAACACCATTCCTGATGAAGCCTGAAGCGCTAAATGAACTGCCTGTACTGCTCTGAGGCATGGGCCCATACCTTGAGCGACTATGTCAAGTTTACCAGAATAGTAATGAATTGGGCGTAAACTGCCCCCATGATCTTGCATTAGACATGCAGTCATGAAACCTAAGTGTTCATGGACATAAAGCACAAAGGGCCTATCAGATTGGGCAATTCCTAATGCTGGTGCTTGACAATAGTGCTCTCTTCAAATCATTGAATGCTTTGAGGTGAAGTTCTTCTAAACTAACAGAATCTGAATCTTTACCATGGCCTTTCAACAAGTCATAGAGAGGCTGAGCAATCGAGGCATATTCTTCAATCCACGGTCTACAGTAACCTGCTGTTCCTAAAAATGAGCGGAGTGTTTTAATGGTAGTAGGCGGAGGTATGGTTTTGACTGAAGCCGCTCGATCCTGTGTAATGGATCTATTTCCTGCACCAATTGTTTGACCCAGAAATGTGACTTGCTTTTTAGCAATTTGAGCTTTGTGAAAGCTGCATTTGTGTCCTCTTTTATGCAAATAGTCCAACAATGCTGCCAATTCAGTTTGATGTACCTCGTGATCTGTTGAGGCAATCAAAATATCATCGACATATTGGATCATAGTGGACTGTTTTACCGGACATTCTGGGTCACACAAATCACGTCTGACAGCCTGATGGTATATGGTTGGGGAGTTTTGAAATCCCTGTGGCAATCGTGTCCACTGGTATTGTTCATAGTCAACTGTGAAAGCTAACCATGGCTGGCTGTCAGAGTGCAACGGTACAGAAAAGAATCCATTAGACATATCAATTACTGAAAAAAATCTTACAATCTAATGGTAAGCCATTACAAATTGTAGATGGACTGCCACTAGAGGGGTGATTTTATCAAGATGTTTATTGGCTACTCTATAGTCTATTGTAAGTCTCCATGTTGCATTGGACTTCTTGATGGGCCATATGGGTGAATTGCATGGACTATTGGTTTTGACTAGCACTCCTTGCGTCAGCAACTTTTCTACATTAGGTTTGATCCCCTGTATAGCTTCCTTATTGATTGGATATTGTTTGGTGACCGGAGGTGTAGTCCCTGTCAATTTAACTGGTTCTACACCTGTCAACAAACCACAATCATCTTTGTCTTTAGCCCATATTGGATGATTCTGTAAGAAAGCATACTCTGGAGGGATTACATTATTGGTAGAAACTTGTGCTGAGGAAATTTTAATGCTAGCAGATTCTGAGGACATGTCTAAAGTTAGATGTACTTGTCTCAGGAGATCCATGCCTAAAATGGCACCTGTATTCAATGGAGCACATAGCAATTTTGTAGTTAGAGTTTTCGGGCCAAATTGTACCTCTATGGGCGGGGTTTCATTCAAAACAGAATCTTCACCTATTACGCCAGTTAAACAAAGTTTGGTTTTCTGGTACGGAATGTTTAAACCTTTAGCCAATTTTGTAGGAATTACTGTAATTTCTGCACCTGTATCAAGCAAAAAGTCAATCTCTTTCTCTTTTATGCTACCTTTCACAAAAAGTCTTTTGTCATTGTGATGGATTACAGGGGAAAGGTAGCTACTCACAGCCCCAACAATTAGTTTTTTTCCTGGTCTTGTTG
Organism: Phoxinus phoxinus; assembly: GCF_949152265.1. NCBI lineage: Eukaryota > Metazoa > Chordata > Actinopteri > Cypriniformes > Leuciscidae > Phoxinus > Phoxinus phoxinus. The sequence continues at coordinate 32,311,164 of NC_136893.1, read as the reverse complement.
TGTTCTTAGAAGAGCCTGAACGAGCTGTCCTAAAGCTTCAGTGGACACTTGCGGAACTGCTTCAGGGTTGTAAGCAGGCTGAGAAGGAGCAGAATTATGCATAGCATTTCTTTTTGTATCTTGCAACTTCTTCCTACACTCTTTTTCCCAATGTCCTAATTTTCCACAGTAGTGGCTTTTGCCTTCTTTTTTAGACCACCTGTTTTCTTGGTTTGCAGTGCTAAATGTAGCTGCGGCTACTCTCACTTTGTCTTTAACAACAGCATCTCGTTCCCATGTAGCCAACCTTTCTAAGTTACTTCTGAGAGTTCTGTTAGACCAAGTTAGATCTAGGAATGGCAAAGCTCTTCTGTACTCAGCTACCAGGCCATCTGCCCAAATGCGAATGTAGCAACATTGACAACGACAGCTGCTTATTCAAATTAATGAATCGTGATTCTCCGAACACTTCATTAATTTGCCTGAACAAACAAGAGGTCTTTGTCTCTTTTTCCAACACACACACAAAGAGACATGTAACAGGACACCCGAAATTCCTCACACCAAGGAACACATGTAACAGGACACCCATGTCTCCAGAGAGATAAGCACACACACACACACCAGGAGACTTTATTCAACAGAATCATATTTAAGACATTAACAAATGGACTTGATATTTTTCTGTGTTGCTATTTATATGTCATGACAGGTTTTGGGATTTAATGTAAGTTTTAATGTGTACTAATCAAAATCTAAATGCTTCTAATCTGTATATTTTATGTAACTTTGTTATTCCTAAACGTAACCTGAATGTGTTTCATATCATTTTAAATCTCTAAACCTAACGGAGTTGAATCTCGATAATAGACTGCAATGGTATGATTATTTCGATATGAATTCTTTCTAGTCATAGAAATGACTAGTCCCAAAGCTCTATCATAAATTATACAGCAGGGGGTCTCTTCTGACAAGACAAAGAGAGTTCCCGCTCTTGAATCACTGAAGGTGATTGGACAATCCACCAGAAGGCGGCGTTATCCTTACATTCCTTAAAAGCCAATCTCTCTCGCTTCCGGCCTCTCGTCTGCCAGTCATGTGAACAGTCTGCGATACCGACTCCTCTGGAGTCCGTCTTCTTTTATTTGCTTTATCTAAGTTTCTTTTGTTTCATTTTCAAATTCTCCTGTATTCGTTTCCACCTACGAGTCGAACGAACGAAGCCTGAATTCCTTCAGCAACTTCACTTTCAACCAGCCTTCAAAGCTCCCGCGAAAACGTGCTCTGGCAACGAGCACGCGCCCTGCTTCGAAGAATTCACGAGAGAACGCGCCTCAGCACGAGAACGCGCGCTCTGCGCTCCACACTCACACACGATCCTTTGCAAGTATCAAACTCTAACGAGTTTTAATGTTTTAAGGTTCGATGCATTGATGTCTCTCCAGGTTTCTGTGATGTTGCTATTCCTATGATCATTCGTGATTTATTCTCTCTTTCTCTCATTCTCTCTCTACAAACTCAGCGTGTGCTTCGGCACGGCGCGCCCCTCCTCCGAACTTTTTCTCTCTCACCTTCTCTCTATCATCTGTTATTCGTTGTCTTGTATTGTTTACTGTAAATTATGTACATAGATATAATCGGTGTATAATCAATATGTGTAGTCCGTTATATTCTGTAGTTGTGCATTTATTAAAACAATATATTCAAGACTGTGTCTGTGAAAAATGCTCGTAAAAGCACAAAAGTCAATGAGAGAGATCAGCGCTACCGCGCTCCCTGTTTACTACATTAAGTAGTTTTAATTTTATAAACACCAGAAATATTAATGTTCACGGTGTAGCAACATTGACTATTGACATCTGGTCTGCCAATTAATGAATTAAGAACACATACTTCTTTGTCTGAAAAGACAAGACATTTTGGTGGCTCCCCATAGAACCCAGCCCCCAACATTCCTCACAGCAAGATAAGCACACACACACACCAACATTGCTCACACCAACATGTAACGTGACACCCAAACATTCCGTTGCATTAGGAGCACACACACACAAGAGACTTTTCATTGAACGAATCATATTTAAAACATTACCAAATGCATTCTGTGTTGCCATTTATATGTCGCGACAGGTTTTGGGATTTAATGTAAGTTTTAATGTGTACTAATCAAACTCTAATTGCTTCTAATCTGTATATTTTATGTAATTTTGTATCTAATAATCTAAATCGGAAGTGTTTGATGCCTCTGTAATTCTCTAAATCTAACGGAGTTGAATCTTGACTGCAAGGTACAATAATATGCATTTATTCTAGGAAATACCATACTTCTAAATATGAATGTTAAATTCGCTCTCACACATGACAGTCAAAGTGGGCGTGTCTTTACAAACAAAGGAACATTTTCGCGCTCTAGATCAGAGGATCCGATTCGCTCTTGTCCCAGAAGAAGGCGTGAGCCACACATTCCTTAAGACCCAAACGCTCTTCCTGCTCCCTCTCTCGTCCCCTGCTCTGCCTCCTCGTCTGCCAGTCATGTGAACAGTCTGCGATACCGACTCCTCTGGAGTCCGTCTTCTTTTATTTGCTTTATCTAAGTTTCTTTTGTTTCATTTTCAAATTCTCCTTTATTCGTTTCCACCTACGAGTCGAACGAACGAAGCCTGAATTCCTTCAGCAACTTCACTTTCAACCAGCCTTCAAAGCTCCCGCGAAAACGTGCTCTGGCAACGAGCACGCGCCCTGCTTCGAAGAATTCACGAGAGAACGCGCCTCAGCACGAGAACGCGCGCTCTGCGCTCCACACTCACACAACGATCCTTTTGCAAGTATCAAACTCTAACGAGTTTTAATGTTTTAAGGTTCGATGCATTGATGTCTCTCCAGGTTTCTGTGATGTTGCTATTCCTATGATCATTCGTGATTTATTCTCTCTTTCTCTCATTCTCTCTCTACAAACTCAGCGCGTGCTTCGGCACGGCGCGCCCCTCCTCAGAAAACTTTATCTCTCTCACTTTCTCGCTCTCATCTGTTATTCGTCTTGTTTGTCCACATGTAAGATATGTACAAACCTATAATCACTGTGTGTAGTCCGTTATATTCTGTAGTTTGCATTTATTAAAACAATATATTCAACTGTTTCTGTGAAAGGCTTGTAAAAATACAAACGTCAATGAGGTTCAAGATCAGCGCTACCGCGCTCCCTGTTTACTACATTAAGTAGTTTTAATTTTATAAACACCAGAAATATTAATGTTCACGGCCAGAAGGTTAATGTTTCTTGGAGTTTATAAGAAAGGATAACTTTATTGAGAGATTAATCACTTAATCTGACGGTTGGTCGCTGGACGAACAACGATTTGATAATTACATTAATTTCCCTTAAAGATTATCTCATACACAGCTAGTAATTCTAGACCAATCTATTTTGGGTCCCAGGATATTCTTAAGAATTTTCAAGACACCTTCTCTCAAATCACCTTTACTGGCATGTAGCAGTTCAGAAGCAACAGCAGACTCAAAATTGTTGAATTCAGATTCAGTTAAAATTTGTGACATCAGCTGTGTGACTTCTGGCAGACACATGTTGTAAAGACGCATTTTGCTGATCAATGCCCTTCTAAATTCAGAAAAATTTGTGCGTGCTGGAGGTAAGCTCTGAGATAGTCTCTCTATATCTTTTGGTCCTAGCGCTTTTGCAACAGTTTGTATTTGGACAAAAGAAGGGTTGGGAGGAAAACTTTCAGTTCCCTCAGTTCCCTGAGATCTTCTCCTAGCACCACATACTCTTACAGAACTTACAGGCTCATTAGTTACTGATTGGATGGCTACATCTGTTTCAAAGAAAGCTTGTAAGTCAGGATAAATGTTATCAGGCTGACTAACTTCTACATCAATTTCTTAGTCAAAGAGGAAACTCTAGCTCGTAGCTCTTTGTTTTCTTCCTCAAGCTCGGAGTTACGCTGAGACTGCTGTGTAGCTAGTGCTAAACCCAATTCTCTGTGGCAACAGATTATACCCTTCACATTTTTCTTGCGGATACTTGCTCCAAGAACCTTTTTACACTCATCTATTGACCAAGTCTTGTCTGGATGAATCTCATATTTTTGCGTTAGTTCTTGTCTAACTCTCTCAGTGACTATTAGGTTCATTTGTACTCCTAACAGTGATTTGAATTCACTGTCTGACCACAAAGGAGTTGCTAGACCATTTTTTTCAGTGGTGGGAACCAGCTTAGCATTTTTTCTAACCATTTTGTGATGTTTCTTTGTTACCACAAACTAAAAATAATAAAACACTAAAACTTCTTTGATCAACAGACACCGCTTAGCTATTGTTAACCTTCCAACACCAACAAACACTAAAACTTTTTCTGATCAAGAGGGTACACTTGTGAACTATTGTTAACCTCCCAAATTACCAACACTTTCACACTTCCCTGCCTACAATAACAGAGGAAAACAAAAACAAAATATTAGCACGTAATGCTAACCTTCCCTGCCTGAACAGAGGATTAAACTTCTATGACTACACATAGGATAACCGTCTCTAGCAAACGTAGAGGAAAACAAAATATTAGCACGTAATGCTATTCTTCCCTGCCTGAGAACAGAGGATACCAACAAAAACAAAATATTAGCACGTAATGCTATTCTTCCCTGCCTGAGAACAGAGGATACCCAAAATATTAGCGTAATGCTAAACTTCCCTGCCTAAGAACAGAGGATAACTTTCATCTCTAAAAGAAAAAACTTTAGAGGATAACTTAGTTAACAAAACTTGCAGCTATTTGTTTAACGCTTCTCTGTCGGCGCAGAGGATCACACTTTTGTACTGGTATTGTAGGTTCTTTTGGATAGTCGCACTCACCAGACCTTGCTTTGTTCAGCTGGAAGTTTTGCTCTGGATTCCAAAAGATGCAGTCTGGAAAGCAGATCTTTGTTTGAGATTCAGTCTGGAACTCAGTCAGTTGAGATCTTTGAGGATTCAGGTTGGAGGAAGCTGGAACTCAGTCAGATCTTTGTGAGTAGCTCTATCCGGGTCACGGCACCAAAACTGTAGGAAACTTTTCCTTCTTCTAAGCAAATACCAGGAGACGTTTGGATCACGTTCAAGCAGAAGTTCTTCTTTATTGCGCGTGGCTGCAATTCTTTCAAACAGTCTGAATGTAAACAGTATACATGGTAATTTATACATTCCAATGGGGAGGAGACTTCTTGGGGTGGAGACAAATTTAAACCAATCATACGACAGCAAGGAGGAGTTAATTCTTATCTAGCTAAAACCGGTCTGGTAGGTTATCTAGAGGCTGAGCAAAATCAGCATATTCACTCTATTGTATTGCCAATCTAATCAGTCTAATTCTTTAACGTCTGAGCTAGGAATCAGCATGACTATTCACATGCTAAAAATGGCCAGGAACTCCGGTTCCAAGGCCATCCGAGAGCCATTAAAGACAAAAGGTGAAAGTCTCCCCAACAGCTAGGCTGAAAGGTGAGAATCTCTCAGTGATGCGACTCATTTAAAATACAATAGAGAAAACAGGACTGGCAAGACAGGAGACTCTTGCTGGAGACTCAATAATCATCTGAAATCAGTATCAGTTTATCAGTAAAAACTAAATTAAACATTTAATAAATTTGTAATCCTACAATGCAAAACCAAATTTTCTATGTTTACTGTGGAGAAACTTTCTAATAATTCACTCAAAACTGTGATTGTCAGGATGTTCAATGAAACAGTGAATGGGGAGGACATTTGTGTCTGGCTGGGCAGATTTTGCACTGTTCGGGGTCAACCAGTCAAAGTGTTAGATGAAGATGGTATCTGGAATTGCTCCAGGCGAATTCCCATCAAACAATGGGAAGACGCCGGGGGCTACCAGGGCCTGAAGCATCGGCCTTCAATGATTGTGTTGGGAGAGAACAGAGGCTACATTCACTACCAAGGAATGCCTAAACTGTGTAGGAAGTGTGGGAGAATGGGGCATTTAGCCGATGCATGCAAGGAATTAAAGTCGGAAGTGTAGAGGAATTGGTCACATCTTTGAAGAATGTACCATTGGCAGAAGGTGTAATCTTTGTGGTGGAACTGACCATCTCTACAGAGATTGCCCCAAAAGTTTTGCCAACAAATTGAAAGGCAACAAAATGGCCGCCCCACCCAAAGAACAAAGAGAGGAGGGATGCGGGCCCTGAGGTTTTGGAGGGAATTTCAAATTCCCAGCCAGCCTCAGGGATTGGAGAAGGAGGAAGTGGGGCGGCCAAAGAGGAGGGAGGAAACCAGAGGGAGGAAACCACTCCCCAGCCAGATATAAGTGGAAACAAAATGGAGGATGGGGAGGAGAAAACGGTTTCCTCCCTAGAAACAGTATCGGAGGCTAGTGTGTCGAATAGTGGGAGTGCAACTGATTGTTCTCTTCCAAATGCTCAAGTGCAGAAGAGGTCTGCGAGATCTCCTCTGTTTCCAACAGAGGAGAAAAAGCTGCGGGTAGCGCATCGGCTAGATAGTTCCTCCTTGGAAGATCTAGACCGTATGTGGCCCGCAGAATCTCCAAATGAAGTCTCTTTTCTGCATGTTAAGCTGACAACAGTCACCGAAGGAACCGCAAGAGGTTCCCTCTGTGGTCCCTGAGGCGGCAGGCACTTGCCCTCCTGATCCCAGGCCTTCTAGGGAAAAGGAAAGGCAAGTGCAACAAGAAATAACATGATTTTAATTATGTCTCTGTAGTCCTTTTGTTGTTTTTAAATGTCTCACACCTTTTTTAACCATACAGCTCATGACTCTCACTATCTCCACCATCAATGTGAGAAGTGTGAAGAGCAATATACGAGCACAGAGCGCGTTATCCTTTCTAAAAACTTTTAAGTCAGATGTGTTTTTCTTGCAAGAATGTCCTTTGCCTTTTTTAACAAATTACAGGAAGTGGGAGGAGATTTGGACCCCAGGATTTTCCATTTGGAGCGGGTCCAATTTTAACAAAAATGACGGTGTTGCTATTTTAATCAAAAATCCCAACATTTTGGTGAAGGGCAGCACTGTGGTGAGGGATGGGCGGGCAATTTTAGCTAATCTGACTTTTTTAGGTAAGGATTTTAACATCTTAAATGTGTATGGTTTTACAGAAAAAAATAACAGGTATGAGCTTTTAGAAGACCTGCAGCCCCACATGCTAGGTAGGGCTCCCCTAGTGGTGGCAGGGGATTTTAATTATGTTTTATCAAAAAAAGGACAGAAGGTAGGAGAGGATTTTAAGGTCGACAAGACATCGGTTTTATTGCAAAATATAGTCAAAGATTTTAAGTTAGTTGACTGTTTTAAAACCATTCATCAAAGAGAGGAGGGCTTCACCTGGTTCAGTGGTGACGGCGCCAGAGCCTCTCGAATTGACTATGTTTTTACAAGGGACTGCCCGCCGACCGCTACATTGATCCCCCACTTTTTTTCTGACCACATGATGCTGTCTTGCACTCTTTCACTACCCACGGCTGTGACTGTAGGTGGAGGGCTGTGGAAGCTGAACTGCTCCCTTTTAGAAGACGAGGATGTAGTAAAGGAATATAGGGAGCAGTTCAGCCAATGGCAGACCCTCCAAGACTTTTATGATACACATGCACAGTGGTGGGAGATGGTAAAGGACCGGACAATGATTTTTCAATTACTTTTTTATGAAAGTAGGAAGGGACAAGAAGAATAGGGAAAAGAGACATGATGGGGCTGCAAAAAAGACTACAAAGATATTTTAATCTTTTTAATAATGGCTTTGATTTTAATGACGAAATGAAAGAGGTCAAAAAAGAAATGTCAGTTTTATCCAGTTTTCAAAGCAAAAGGGGTTATTTTGAGAAGAAAATAGAGAGAGATAGAAGAAGGTGAAAAATTTACTAGATATTTAAAAAAAAAGATATTAACAAGGTGAGGGGCTATGACTAGTGTAAAAGTAGAAGGGAGGGAAGTAAATACAACACAGGAAATTTTAAAAGAGGTTGAGATTTTTTACCAGGAGTTATATAGTCCAAAAGAAGTACATGAAACCACTCTAAAAGAAGTTTTAAATTTTTTAGTCAAGAAAGTAAATGGTAAAATCTTGGATTAAAAGCTCATTTGGACTATTTTAGAAACACAAAAAGCACTCAAAGGTTTTAAGAGGGGTAAATCCCCAGGGGCAGATGGACTCCCCCTAGAGTTTTATCTTACCTTTTGGGATATTTTAGCTCACGAAGTACTGACTATTTTTAAAGACTTTGAGGCCACATTTACACATAGCCGGGTATTTAGAGAAACGAATATTTCTCCCCCTCCGTTTTCAATAATAACATCGTGCACACAACCCGCATAAATACGCCGTCGAGCGCCTTTATAACTATGCTAAACCTATGGGCGGCAGTGTAGGGAGAAGGATAAAGCCATGCAAGCCAATCAGAATCCTCAGAATCGACAAGAGAGAACCTAAAACCCCGTTTCTCCCAGTTGACACGACAACATATAACCGGCGTTTTCAGAAATCTCCACTTTGGCCGGAGTTTTTAGAAATGATCGTTTTCTGGGATAAAAACGGCGTTTTCGTGTAAATGACAGGCCAAAACGCAGAGAAATATCTGCGTTTTCCCATCGTGTAAACGGGGCCTAAGACCCTTGACAGACTTCCGGACAGTTTTAGAACAGGGATAGTCTCTTTACTCTACAAAAATGGTGACCGGACTAACTTAAAAAAATTGGAGACCTATTACGCTTTTAAATTTCGATTGCAAACTTTTTAGTAAAGTTTTAACTACACGTATGTCGACCGTTTTAGAGGACGTAATCCACCCGGATCAAGCCTGTGCTGTGCCCAGGAGAAAGATAACAGACAGCCTAGTTCTGATTAGAGATGCCATCTGTTCTGTGAGAGACAGAAACATTCGGCTTGTAGCCCTAAATTTAGATTTCGAAAAAGCTTTTGACCGGGTCTCGCACCAGTACCTCTTTCAGGTACTGCAAAAAAAGGGTTTTCCAGAAAGGTTTATCGCTTGGGTGGGATTGCTGTATGAAGGCTTAGTCAGCAAAATTCTTGTAAATGGGGATCTTTCCTAAGCTGTAAATATCCACAGCGGCGTCCGTCAGGGGTGTCTTTTATCTCCCCTTCTGTTTGTGGCTTGTATTGAGCCACTGGCACAGATCTTGAGAAGGGATACATGGATAAAAGGACTAGACATACCTGGGACCGGCGGACTGACAGCAACATGTGTTTTATACATGATTGACATCACTCTTTTAGCCACGGACATTTTATCCATACGAAGAGCAATGGACTTGACTGACTGGTACGGTCGGGCCTCGGGCGCTAAACTTAACAGAAGCAAGTCCGAGGCCCTGCTCTTCGGACCGTGGGACGAGACAGACACAGATGGACTCAATGTAGATTTTAAGGACACAGATTTTAAGATTTTAGGAGTTAAATTTGACAAGGAAGGGGGTGGATGTGAAAACTGGATTGACTTGCTAGGGAAAGCTAGGAAAAGACTGGGGTTTTGGGGACTACGACAGATGACTTTGGAAGGTAAAGTTTTAATTTTTAAAGCCATCATTTAATTCTAATTAAAGTCACTTGTCTGTTCTGTTTTTATCCCACCTAGGAAATACCTGAGGAACCTAGAGAGGGCGGTGTTTTATTTCCTGTGGGGGTCCAAGTGGGAAAGATTGAAGAGGGAGGTGGTCAAGAGAAGACCAGAAAATGGTGGAAAAGGCCTCCCAGACCCCCACCTGTTTTTAAGCAGCATGTTCACCGCCCTTCACATGAGATATGCCGTGACCCCATCCAAAAAAATTAAGACGGCAGCTTTCGCACGATTTTGGATGGGGTCTTAAGATTTTTAAAACTTTTACCAGTGGACTTGACAACCCCTGTGTCTTTTAACCTCCCGACAGAATACAGTTTTATCAAGAAGTTTTTAAAGAAGCATGTTTTAGATGTCACACTTTTAACTAACCACAAGGCTCTTGTCTCCTTTGTGCAGGACCGGGAACCAGTGAGTCCAATCCCAGGCCTCACCCTTGGTGAGGCCAAACAAACATGGAGGAACGCTGCCCACCCTGCTCTCCGGAACAGAGAAGGATGCCATCTGGACCACCAGAAACCTGCTGGTGGGGAAACGCGTTACGGTGTCCCTCCACGCGTGCGAGCAACTAGTAAGATCAACGCTGCAGGAGGCGCCGGACGTCATCATTCGGATGGGGGGGCTGGGGTCGCACGGAAGAGGTCCCGGCCACCACCGGACCTGGCCGCTCGTAGATGCACCCTCCCCAACGCCGGCTACGGGAACAGCGGGCAGGAGCGAGGGGATCTCCGCTGGGCACTGGAAGTGCTGTTCCGGAGGGAGGAGTGAAGGAAAACTTGATAAGGACTCACCCCGGTCCTGCACAAGGAACGACTTCCTTTTTTAGCATTTTTGATTTGATCTATTTTAAGATTGGTTTTTATCCTCTATAAATGCGTTTTATTATTATTTTTTTTAAAGTTTTATACAGTTTAACAACACAACTACCACAAAGACTCTTTAAGACAAATGTAGGAAACTTTTCCTTCTTCTAAGCAAAGACCAGGGACCTCATTTATAAAACTTTGCATAGGATTTGCGTCAGAAGTGGCGTACGGATGAAACATAGGACGTGCGTACGCACAGAAATATTTGGATTTATTATACCATGCGCACGCACATCCTACGCAGTTTTCCCTTAATAAATCACAATCAATTCTAAATGTAGCGCAGCTTTTGCGGCTTCATGTCACGCCCATAAATAGTCCGTGAAACGCCCACAAGTTAATATTCATCGATTGCAAAATCATGGCAAACACAGAGGAAATCAAAAAAACGTAACTTCACTCAATGTGAAGTAGAAGTTAACGTTGGCGAGGTGGAAAATAGGAGAAAAATGTTGTTTGGAGGGCACAGTGTGGGCCTTACTAATGCCAAAAAGGCACTTGAGTGTCAAAAGGTTGCAGACGCCGTAAATGCTGTAGCCTCACAACCTCGGACCGTGGCCGAAATAAGAAAGAAATGGTCGGACAAGATCAGCCATTGTGCGTCATTACACATTGTGATTGGGCATTTTATTTCCATCCCTTTAATTGCATCTGACAAGCTACAGATGTCGGTTATAATCTACGTGGAAATGGGAAATAGTTCAGTGCAAATGTCATTTATTGCAGCTTTCTGAATGGTTGAGTCATATGTTTATCAAAAATAAAACAAACTAAAGGCATAATGCATGAATACCATGATTCCGTAGCTGATGAAGAAATTTTTACTATGAAAACAACTTTCCCCAGTGGACAATTAATACATCTATCTATCTATATATCTATCTATCTCCCTAATTATCTATCTATCGGTCTATCTAATTGTATCTATATCTGCTCCGCCAGATGGACACATTGACGAGAATCAGTTTTGTACATTATTTCGTTCTGTTTACCATATTATTTATGAGGATGATTTGCATAACATGCCAATATTATTGCAGAACATATTTCACTTTTCTTTTTGCAAATATATGTTAATTTGCATTTCTGTTGTAATTTTCGTTTGATTTTGTTTTAACGGGTGTTCGTGTAGGCTGTTAATTGTAAGACTTGCTTTGTGAAGTCTTCATGTTATTTATGAGAAGCAGTATTGCCATTTATTTTACACAACGGTCTGTTTCACACACTTTCACGGGTTTCTTCCATCTGCCGACGGTGTCGCCATTTCTCATTTCACCCGTTTTTGTGCGTACGCGTGGGTCAGAGCTTGCATGAAGGACCGCACATTTTCCCGTGAAGTTTGCTTTTTATAAATACCAATTATTGCGTAGAGAGCGGCGTACGCCTTCTTTTGTGCATACGGAACGTTTATAAATGAGGCCCCAGGAGACGTTTGGTTCACGTTCAAGCAGAAGTTCTTCTTTATTGAGCGCGGCTGCAATTCTTTCAAACAGTCTAAAACTAAAGCAGTTTACATTGCAATTTTATAGGACTTCTAAGGGGGAGGGATTTATATTGATGAGAAAAAAGTCTGTAAATCCAGTGGCCTGCATGAGTCAGCTCTTTTACAAAGAGATTTCTATATCTCATCAGTCAAATTATCCAATCAGCTAAACTAGTCAACCACTGGGCCAGGGCAAAGGACAAAGGGCGAGATTTAAGTAATCTGACTCATTTAACTCACAATAGAGAGAACAGGAATCCAGAAAAATGCTGGAAACTCAATAATCATCATTTATACCTCAAATGAAATAGGTTCTTAAAATGTGTTATTCTTCAGTCCCCCGTTTGAGAGTTCTTAAAAACTCACAAAATACAAATTTAGACACTTAAAAGTTCATTCTTGTAACTTGTGATCGTTACAGGCACATAGCTTCGGATCTACACACATATGGGTCTCGGGACGGTCATCCAGCGGTCTCTGCACAGAGGAAGAAAGAAAACAAAAGAGAAAACGGCAACAGCAGTATTCGTTGTAAAGACTGCAAACATTAGGGTTGTATCCTCTGTTCAATCTGAGTCTGCTATTTGTTGTTCCTTCATTCCCTAATTCTTAATTCATGAGACACCCAAATAACAGTGAGGTAAGGATTGACTAGTGGGAAAGGGCCTATAAGGGAGTCTTCACCGCAGGTTTGGCCCCCGAAGCATGTTGCTTTCGGTTCTTCCCTGGGCTCCTCACTGGTCCATGTGTCCGCCCTATCCTATCCCTGTAGGTGGGGGAACAACTTTACAGTGTGACACATGAGTCCAAGTTTTCCTTCCCTGACACAATACTGCAGCTGCTGTAATCAACATCACTTTATGTGGTCCGTGCCACTTAGTTTCTAACGGCTTGTTTCTTGAGCTGAACCATCAACAAAACAACAAATTCTGAAGGAGGTGACAGAAGTGACTTTTGCTTGGTTCATTAGTCACTGCATGAGGGCATTTTACATTTACAGTCTGACCTAACACCATTACTGATGAAGCCTGTGCTGTAGCATAACATTTTAGGCTGTGAGTTTACTTAATCAGTGTCCCAAAGGAAAGGAAAATTGAGACAGTCACTTTCCTTTTGTTCTATTACACAAAGACAAGTCGTTCATCTTTGTTGTAAGTTACTGGGGAAATTAAGCACTCACAGCCCAAATGGCTAACACCTCAACAAGTTGCCCCACGAGTTTAATGATGAGGGGAGGGGCTGTTTCAGAGTAGCAAGCAGACAGAGAAGAAGCTGAGTAACATTGTTTACTTGGCTAAAATCCTTTTTGTTTTTCCTACACTCTTTTTTCCAATGTCCATGCTTACCACAGCAATAACAACTGCCCTCTCTCTTAGGACATTTGCGTTTCTGTTGATTCTCTGAGTTAACCTTAAACGATGCTGCTGCAACTTGTACTTTTGCCTGGACAGAATCTCGTTCCCAAGTAGCTAACCTCTCCAAGTTGTTTTGCAGGGTTCTGTTGGACCATGTTAAGTCTAAGAAAGGCAGTGCCTTTCTATGTTCTGACAATAGACCATCAAACCATGTGCGAACTAGGGGACCATTAGCATCTAGCACCTTCTCTGAAGTGTCAGCTATACCACTGTATGCTGCAGCTGTCTGACAAAATCTCTCTGTGTACTCACTAACAGTTTCATCCTTCTTCTGTACACAACTAGTGATCTTTGACCAGTCTATTTTGGGTCCAACAATGTTCTTTAGAATTTTTAAGACACCTTCTCTCAATTCTTCTTTACTGGGATGTAGCAGTTCAGAATCAACAGCAGATTCAAAACTGTTGAATTCAGATTCAGTTAAAATTTGTGACATCAACTGTGTGACTTCTGTTACCGCCATGTCATATAGTCGCATTTTGCTGATCAATGCCCTTCTAAATTCAGAACAATTTGTGCGTGCTGGAGGTAAACTCTGAGATATTCTCTCTATATCTTTAGGAGCTAGCGCTTTGGCAACAGTTTGTAATTGGACAACAGAAGAATTGGGAAGAACACTTTGTTCCCTCAGTTCCCTGAGATCTTCTCCTAGCGCCACATACTCTTACTGAATTTACAGGCTCATTAGTTACTAGGGGTGTAACGGTACGCAAAAATCACGGTTCGGTACGTACCTCGGTTTTAAAGTCACGGTTCGGTTCATTTTCGGTACAGTAAGGGATAGAAATGCAAAACATTAAACTGCTGGTTGTTTACTATAAACACTTTTTTAACAATTTGTTTACACTTTTTTTAAACACACTTTTTAATAAAATATAACGTTAGGCTAATAAATAAAAAAGATATAAAATAAAAAAAGAATAAGAAATAAAATACTGCTGCAAAGTTCTCCACTAAATAAAATACTCTCAAACCAATATTGGCCATGACGCTAGCTAGCGAGAGGCTGGGCTAAAGCGAGCGTGCTGTGTATGTGGTGATCTTTATTTATGCGATATTTATGTCCGAGCCCGACCCGAGAGTTAAAGTCCAATTTTTTTTTCTCATACTAATGACACGTGTACGTTTGTTTGTGTGGAAAGCCCGCTTTTAACAGAAAGACATTCGGAAATGTCCACAGATGAGCGCATCAGCGCTCTTAACACAGGCGCGCTTACACGTGTTTCGTTGTCACAGCAACATAAACAAATTTCCTCACACAGGAAGACAGATGTTATGGTAATATTTTACATGTATTTGAATCACAAAAACGATTAATCAGATTTAATCAGTGCAACGCGGAGCCTTCCGACACTTCATATGTTCGTGTGGAAACAAGGAATTGACGTATGGAACATACATTAGGCTAGCACACAAAACTAGCCTAATTTACGTGAAAGATTAAAGATTGCATTCGGTGCACATGTGCACCGTACCAAAAGTCCTGTACCGAAACGGTCCGGTACGAATACATGTACCGTTACACCCCTATTAGTTACTGATTGGATGGCTACATCGGTTTCAAAGAACGCTTGTAAATCAGGATAAATGTTAAATCAGGATAAATGTTAAATCAGGTTGACTAACTTCTTCTACATCATTTTTTTCTATAGCTTTGTTGCGGTTCAATTTCTTAGTCAAAGAGGATACTCTAGCTCGTAGCTCTTTGTTCTCTTTGTCTAGTGCTAAACCCAACTTCTCTGATCAACAAAATATTACCATGTAATGCTAACCTTCTCTGTGAAACATAGGATAGACAAAATAACTAGCATGTAATGCTAATCCTTCTCTGTGAACAGAGGATAAAACTAAATATTAGCAATTTACACTAATCTTCCCTGCCTAACAAGAAAACAGAGGATAAACCAAAATATTAGCACGTAATGCTAACCTTCTTTGTGAACAGAGGATAAACAAAATAACTAGCACGTAATGCTAATCCTTCTCTGTGAACAGCATGAAAAAGAGAAAGAAAAGAAAGGCCCGTCACTGAACATTTTTGATTTCCCTCTTATCTCTTGGAGTCTCTACTAACGAGCTGATAACTTGAATCAGGTGTGCGTTTGATTGTCCGACCGTTGGTGAGGATTGCGAAGATGGGCAGGGTGCCTCTGACTGGAGGCCTATGAATTCATACTAACCTGGCAGGGGAGACACCATGATCAGGAAGGTGGCCATTGCACTCTGGTCGTGCTGAACCCTGCGAACTCCCCAAATGTGGGAATCTCGACTGCATAATTTATGGTAGTAGGGGACTATGTTCGCGCTCTCCCCTGGACAAAAACTGGTTGTAAGAGCAGATTGTTGGATTTCCACTTATTTCTTCTAATTCTTCTGACAAGTAATGGCCTAGGAAGTCCTTAGAATTGACCTGTGGTGGATGATTGAGAGATATAAAACAACCTAGGTTTTTCAGTCTGCAAAAGTGGGTTTTTTATCTAGTTGAATTACTATTCACATAATCTCCGATATTTAACAAAGCTTTGATTGACAGCAGTGGTCCCGGAGGCAAAATAGTTCAGAATGAGGAGTTCTATCATGTGGTGTGAATACCTTGTGCATGTGTGAAAAATCACTTGATATACTACTGTCTCATTCGGTTAGAGAGTTACAGCCATTCAAGTAAAGCCCGCCTCGCCCACCCCCAACATTTTGGCATCCCGTCGCCAACGTGAATCGAAATTCACACTTTTTTCACGATCACTGTTGGCAGTCAGACTCCGGAGAATCTTTCTGCACTAGTTTGGGTCAGATTGGGCAAAAAATCTAGGACTAGTGTCTTGGACTAAATCCCAAATACCCGAAAATAGCGCCAGCGCGACCATCCAATCCGAGGCGTGCGTCTGGTTCGGCCCGAGCCAAGGATTTGGCCACTCCTTGTAGTGTTTTATTTTTCTTGTTTTAACAGGCTTGTGGTGCCTCCACCATGTCGGCTGCTCGTGCCGGCATGCGGAGGCACCACAGTGTGCATTTTACTCTTTTAGAAAATAAAGGCAAACCGTTTGAAATTTCCCATTTAGACTTTTCTCGGAAATATGTTCAGAAAGCTTTGGATTACACACCTCAAGACTTAAATTGTATTTTATCCCTGCCTTTTAAAGCAACAACAGGTAACTTTTGCTCTCGGGGTTCCCCTAGAGTTGGGAAACAGTATTGTCCTCTACTACTGTCGTAAACTCTGTCATACATGCATGTGCATTTGTTGACAACCATGATAACCCTGAACACTGTAGGAGGAGTTCACATGCAGGTGTTCTGCTTGCATCGCGTGTGAAATGTCTTCATCCAGGTACAGTGGCATATATTTCAGCAAGTCATATGAATATAATTTCATGGGTTTTATTTTTTTTCAAACGACAAATGATCGCGATGCTCACGTTTACAAGCCAGCGTCATTATAGTAGCCTAGTCTATTGGTTACCGTTTTACTGAATCTATATGATACTTCAATGCAATGTTTGAGTGGTAGATAATAACCATATATCGTCAATATTATAATATCAAGCTACCATAGATGAATCTGCAAATTTTACAAATCGATTTGCATTATAGCTTGAGGCAAGACAAATATCACAGACATGTTAGGTAGCCTATCCTAAAATATGATTTTGTACATCTTATATATTTACTTGCAAGAATGTAGCCCCTACCAAACTTGTACACGCCCTTTAGACATAGGCTTTCATTTAATATTTGAAAGTCCGCATCGGTCGGGCATAGGGTTACCACCTTTGATTTGTGAAAAACCGGGACACTCAGATTATTATTATTTTTTGGGGTCTTGTAACAAACTTGGCTTGCAACTCAAATAAACCAGCAGTTACTTAAAGTTCAGGACACTCACAGAGCATGAATGAATAATGAAAAAACTGAGTCATTACTTGAAATCAGACAAAGATAGGCCTAAACAGGTTGACCAACAAAGTATATTGATAACTCAATAGTCAAATCAGAGAAATGAACACTTATCCAATAGTCCTTGATCAAATAGTCCATGTATTGTCCTTGTGCGTGAATCCTTAATCCTTGAGCCCAAAAAAGTGAATCAAAAATGTCCAGAAAAAAATGGTAATAATCCTCCAAAAGTGATGAAAATAGCAAAAAACCCAAGTCTTCCTTTGAACCTCAATGGGTTATAAATCCATGAACCATTTCAATGGAGAAAGCTATCCATACTAGTCTGCCTGGTTCAAACAGGTTCACCTCACATGTCTCTCCTTCCCCTCTGGCTTGGCTTTTTCTCTAAACAAGGCCTTCCTTCCTGCAAGGAGCTCTCCTGTCAAAATAAAAGTCCATTTTGCCAACTACAGGATGTTTCTGCACCAAACATAAGAGCCTTACATACAAAAGATAGAGAACTAGAGGCCTGACCCCAATTAAATCATACCCATACTTATTTTACCGTATTTTATCCTCCTTCACATTTGTGAACTAAAGTATGTGTACTTCTCTTAGATATAGAGGTGTCACAGTCTGAGTTGTAGGTTGTAAATAGTATTTTCATTGACACTGGTGGCTCATCCGATTTTGTTGTGTTATCCTCCTCGTCCGTCTCTCCCCCCATTTCACACAATAGATGTAAATAGACAGTTTTTAAAAAGATAGCTAGCAACTAAACTCACACTGTATCATCTTGGACGTGTGTTGATGCGCGCGCGCACGACCGACCGCACAGGCAGTTGATAGGCGATAAGTTGAGCTTCCAATCAAATAAAAGTAAACGCCTGGCATTGGCCAATCCACTGTTTTACCCATTTTTACCATAGTTTTTACCCGTTTACGGACACAGGATTGGATGTACTGTACACAACTATGAATAAAACACAGTAACAGTAGACGGAAACGGTTTAATTTGAAACAAGGAAATTCTACTATAGAAGTACATTTTCACAGAAAAACGGGACAATTCGTGTCCCGGGAAAGAATATAAATTTTCCGGGACTGTTGCTCAAAAAAAGAGAACACTCCCTGGAGAACCGGGACGGGTGGCATCGGGCACCCCTCCTCCTGCTTCAGCTCACGCCAGCGAGAAACAATGTCGATCCTCGTTCTGCCTTTAATGCGATCACTTTCTTGTTTCCTCTTTTTGCTTTCCTCCGACAAAACCTTTGCTTTTTTGCTTTTCTGTGCTGCTTCGGCCATGACTATAACATTTGGCAAACAAACGCTAGTCTGGCTCGCACGTCCGATTTTAAGGAAGTGGGAGTGGTGGTGGAAGTGACGTGCCGTAAAGCAGTCGAATTTTGTAGTTCTCTTTGTTCGCCGGTTACTACCCGAAACCCGAAGTTTAAAAGTACGATTAAAAACGCTACAGACCCCGTCAGGCTATGGTAGACATGTCATTCAACCTATTGCAAGTCGATGTACCATCACAAGAGACTTGGAAATATATTATGAAGGTTGAAATGTTACCTAGTGCTGCTTTAATAAAGGTTTTGATGTTAGTTTTATAAATGCAGCACTGTTGTCAGAATGTTGGCATAGATTTGAGAATGTAAAGACCCACTTCTCCATGTTTAAAGTTGAGAAGCTAACTGACAACACACACAAGGTTGTGATTGTTAGGATGTTCAATGAGACTGTTACTGGAGAAGACATCTGTGTATGGCTGGGTAGATTTTGCACTGTAAAGAGCCAGGCTATGAAGGTGGTGGATGAGGATGGAATTTGGAACTGCTCCTGGAGAATCCCGATCAAGCAGTGGGAAGATCCCCAGGGATACCAGGGCCTAAGACATCTGCCATCAATGATAGTTATTGGTGAAAACAGAGGCTACATCCACTACCAGGGGATGCCCAAGCTGTGCCGCAAGTGTGGAGAGTTTGGGCACCTGGTAGAGGCGTGTCAAAAAGTGTTTTGTAGAAAATGCAGAGAAATTGGGCACACTTTTGAAGAGTGTCCCAATGGCAGAAGTTACAATCTCTGTGGAGATTCCGCTCATCTCTACAGAGACTGCCCAAAGTCTTTTGCTAACAAAGTTAAAGCACACAAAATGGCGGTTGAGGAAAGCAGACAAAAGGATAACGAGGGGGCGGATCAAAAAAGTTAAAATCTCCCGCCAAATCTAGTGATTGGTGGAGAGGGAACAGAAGACAGAGGTAATGAAGGGGTGGAGCAAAGGAGTGAAGTACAACAGGGTGAGGAAGATCAAATGGAAGAGACAGGTGAAGACAATACAGAGGTAAGTGAAAATGCAGGGGAGGACACAGACGAGTTTCAAACAAAAAGTCAATTAAGTGAGCAACTCCCCTGTGTTTAGTCGATGAATAAAAAGAGAGTGGCATACTCCCCTCTCTTAAAAGGAATAGATAAAGATAAAATGGGAAGATTCTCTGACTCCTCCTCGTCAGGCGACCTGAATAGATTATTCCCAAGTCATACAGCAAATGAGATTTCTTTCTTAGCGATTGAGCTGAAATCATCCACACCCAGGAGCTCACCCTGTGATTCAGAAGGAAAACAAACTCACTCCCCTGCCTCCCCTCAGGTGGGAATGCAGGAAGAGTTTGTTTTACAAGAACATTTGTTTTTTAATGGATAGTTTGTTTTTAAAATTTTAAAATGTTGTATCGGTCTTCTTTTATACTCATTTTAATGCTCACGACCATCATCTCAACCTTAAACGTGAGAAGTGTGAGGTCAGAAATGAGAGCACAAACGGCCTTAGATTTTTTAACCCCCTGAGGTCGGCAAACGCGCGGGCGCGTTTTGCTCTTTTTTTTACATAGCAGCAAAATAGACCTAAAATACTCCGTCGGTTTTGGTCATACAGACTTAAGAAATATGAAAAAATAAGCTGTTAAATGTCTACTTTTTTATGTGTCCACTTACAACCGAAATAAAACATTGTGCTTTTGTAAAATAAAGAAAGTAAACCGGGAGTGCTTTATGCCTCTCCGTCTCCGTGAACTTTTTTTCTGAAGCACTTCTCTAAACTCAAACAAAACTCAGCGAATACTATTCACTCAGACATGAGCTATATATCTCTATAATCATTTAAGTGTGTAGTTTTAAATTATCTAATTCAAATCTAAAACAAATATTCTCTGTTTATGTAATCTATATAAAAAGAGCGAGTGATCAGCTGTGCTCATTATCGTTCTGGCACCTCATTACTCCGCTAATGTGACACGCCCATCGAGAGCGCGCGCTATTCAAACACAGATAATCTGGAGCAACACATGCAAACCAGTCAACGCCCACAACAGCTGGACAACACACTCGCTGTGAGGAATAGCTCCGCTAATAATATCGTGATTATCCTGGAAATTTTACCTCAAACGTGCTGGAGTAGCCGAACAACGGATCCAGCTGCAGATCATCAGTAAGTGCTTTGTTCTAATCGCGATATGAAATGGTGTCTGTAATCCGCAAAAGACTGTTTAAATTTGAATCGCGTTTCTGTGTTTGAATGAATGAACGGCACAGACGCATGTTGTTGTTGTTTAGCTACTACAGCTCGCGCGTGTCTGTGTGTGTGAATGAAATATCTATTGCCTACTGAGATGAGTAAAAATCGACTGAATACGTTGAAATAAAATGTCTTTGTATAAGCAACATTTTAAACTGCAAATTAACATTTATGCCCTAATATAGGCTATATTATAAAAGACGATATGTTACAGACGAAATATGAAAGACAACATTTCGTTTTGGATAGATTATAAAGTTTGTACTGCCACATCAAAACCTAATTTCCAAGGTGCAAACAAAATCTTAAAAGGTCAATATAAGCCTTCTCTTTAAATTATTTTTGTGTTTTATTAGTGACAAATTTGGGGAGAGGATAGCCTACATAATCCAAAACTTTCTGAAAATACGAATGAGAATTAACTGCACAATTACTAGAAATGTTTACCTTGGATATTATACAATTTGCAAGCATATGCCTACACAGTTTGTGGAAAAATACACTTTTTTTTCAAGATGTTTCCAACTCTGTGTATGTATATATATATATATATATATATATATATATATATATATATATATATATGTGTGTGTGTGTGTGTGTGTGTGTGTGTGTGTGTGTTGTCTTTGCATTCTTTGCATTCTGTGTGGCTCAGTGACACACTCAGTGAAAGGCTCATTAGTATGCAGCATTAGCAGGTCTTCTTTGTCTCCAGGTGTGAATGAGGACATTATTCATGACCTTGTTGGATCATTCACGCCCCCTGCATATTGCCTTTCCAAACAAAAAGTGTCTTACAAAATTAAATCAATCTATTGTTTAATGTGAAGGATTAGCCCGGATGATTTTCAGATCATTTTGAAGTAAATACTCTAGCCGACAAGATCCATAGTCAAAAGTATTGTGGGAATATGTGAAGTTGGTCGTTTGTGGTCTTATATCAGAACATTTAAGTTTGAGTTTTTTGAATAACCACGCATAAATAATATTCTCTCAAAAATGCAAACATGTACATACATGTTGCTCACATATTATGATAGTCATGTTCGTGCTAAATAGAGTGTAATTACACCTTTGCCATTAATATGGTTATAAGCAACTGAAAAAAATACAAATATCAGGTCATGTCAAAACATCTCAAGGACCCCAAAAACACCTTAGACTCCAGAGGGTTAAGTACACAACCTTCTGATGTGTTTTTATTACAGGAATGTGCCTTACCCTTTTTAAAGAACTACAAGAAGTGGGAGGATAAATGGCAGCATGGACCCTCTATATGGAGTGGTTCAAACCAAAACAAAGCAGATGGAGTAGCCATCCTGATAAAAAATACACAAATACTGGTGAAGGAGCACAATATTAAGAGACGGGCAGGCCCTTTTAGCCAAATTGACATTTTTAGGGAGGGATTTTAATGTACTAAACTTTTATGGGAACACAGAAAAGAATGACAGATACAGCCTTTTAGAAGATATGCAACCCCACCTTTTAGGGAGAAACCCATTAATCTTAGCTGGGGATTTTAATTGCATTTTAGGAAAAGGAGATAGGAGAGGAGCGGGGGAAGATTTTAAAACAGACAAAACAACACATCTACTGCAAGACATAGTAAAAGATTTTAGATTAACGGACTGTTTTAAGATGATGCATCCAAAAGCGGAGGGCCACACTTGGTTCAGTAGTGAAGGCTCCAAAGCTTCTCGAATAGACTATGTCCTCACCAGAGAGTGCCCACCGAGAGATGCTAGAATCTCCCGTTTTCTTTTCTGACCACGCTATGCTGTCATGCACTCTTAAGCCTGTTTTATGCTTCTGCGTCGAATCGACAGCGTACCCCCGCAGACCCTTCTGCGTCGACGCGAACCCCTCTCCGCCCCCTCCGCCCCTAACTCGACGTGCACCTCCAAAAATTTTTAACTACGCGTCGAGGCGATGCAGACCACAAGGGTTGTGACTGGTCACATCAACAACAAGTGACAATAAAACAACAGCGATGGTTCGGTTTTGGATGGGTTCTTACCTTAGAAGTTTAAAGTTTTTAGAAAGAGACCACACAAAACCGGTGGCTTTTAACCTTCCCATAACATAGTTTTATTAAGAAATTTTTAAACAAGTTAAACATTGAAAAAAAAGGAATAGACATTTTAACTAAATCACAAGTCGATTCTTTCTCTTGTGCAGGAGTGGGAGCAAGTGAGCCCAGTGCGCGGGCTCACCCTGAGAGAAGCCCAAACAACTTGGCGCAGTGTGTCCCACCCAGCTCTTCTAAACAAACACTGTGACTTGGCGTGGATGGTGGCCCACGAGATCCTCCAGGTCAGGGCCGTGATGCACTCCCGGGGCATGGCAAGGGACTCAAGCTGCCCACGGACCGAGTGTGGCGCTCCTAAGACCATGAGGCACGCACTCTGGGAGTGCAGTGCTGTGAGGGACCTGTGGGCACTGGCCGGCTCCCAGCAATTCCCGTGCCTACTGGCAGGGGAGGTCCTAACCTACAGAAGGATAATGGGTGGGTTGAGCCAGAAGGGAAAGCCAGCTATTCCACCGACAAACCTCTGGCTCCCCATAAACTGTATAAAAGACGCTATTTGGACCTCCAGAAACATGCTGGTGGGGAAGCAGGTGCAGGTGTCTCCTCATACCACCATGGAGCTGGCAAAGAAAAGGATGCAGGAGTACATCGCACGCTGACATTCGGACGTGGGAGCCAGAGCTTCACGGAAAAAGGTCCCCGCAGCCACGAGCCCTGACTGCCCGTAGATACCCCAAATACCACAACTGGGAGGGGCAGTGGTGCCATGGTTTAAGAGGGTCTCCTCTGGCAGCCTGAAGCGCTTCTCTGTGTTTTGTTTGGAGGAGCAGAAATGGGGACAAATATTGTTAGGGACTCACCCCCGCTCCAGCACAAGAAAAGTTTGACTGTTTTATAAAAATATATCAAAATTGCTTTTTATATATACTTTTATTGTTTTATGAATGTCTACCCAAATTAATCGTTGTTTTAGATATTCTTTTATAAGGTTAAAGAAACCTTTTTTTACTTCTTTCTTGCAAATTTAAAATGGATTTTATGGAAAAGAAAACTATACATTCAAATGAATATTATGTGGTAACATGACCAAGGCTGCTGGAAACGTCACACCTGCTCTGATGGAAAAATTATTACAAAAAAGAAAATTACAAGAAAGAAAAAAATCTGTTCTTATCAGTTTAATATCTGATACGTGCCCTACCCGGGCACCATATATTAAATTGATTTTTGGAACTGGGAGATGGGATAGGGGCTTGCTCAGTCCACTCCACACATCGACCCGGTATTGCAGTACTTCTGGGAACGGTGCACCCCTTCTAAAGTGTTGAATGAAAGAAATGTTTTAGACTTGTGTGGCAGCAGATGTTAATGGAAGTAGTGTATACTGCTGTGTATGGGTGTTTTAAAGGTGTAGTAGGTGCTCATAGACTATACTAGTAAAAGGTAGGATGGTGGTGTAAAAACAAACAAACTAAAACAAAAAATCAACTCTGTTCTTTCCAGTTTAATATCTGATTCGTCCACTATCCGGGGACTGCACACTAAACAGATTTTTGGCTCATGAAGTGAAATAAGTGAATTTTAATTCACTTATTTCTTCTTCTTCTTCTTCATTTTCATCTTCTGACTAGCAATGGCCTAGGAAGTCCTTAGAATTGACCTGCGGTTGTTGATTGAGAGATATAAAACAACCTAGGTTTTTCAGTCTGCGAAAGTGGGGTTTTGATCTAGTTTTATTATTATTCACATAATCTCAGATATTTAACGAACACTTTGATTGACAGCAGTGGTCCCAGAGGCAAAATAGTTCAGAATGAGGAGTTATATCATGTGGTGTGAATACCTTGTGCATGTGTGAAAAATCACTTAATATACTATCGTCTCACCGGTTGGAAAGTTATAGCCATTCCAGTAAAGCCCGCCTCGCCCACTCCCAACGTGAATCGAAATTCCCACTATTTCACGATCACTGTTGGCAGTCAGACTCCGGAGAATCTTTCTGCACCGGTTTGGGTCAGATTGGGCACAAAACCTAGGATAAAACCTAGGCAAAAGTAGATTTTTCAGAAAATCCCAAATACCCGAAAATCACGCCAGCGCAACCATCCAATCCGAGGCGTGCGTCTTGTTCAGCCCGAGCCAAGGATTCCGGTGATATAAGACACTTGGGTCTGCGAACGACGGTTTAGGAGTTACGTGCCATTTCGCACTTTTGATCGCTGCAGCGCCACCCTGGGTCTGACCGGGCCGAGCCTTGGTGATGTTGCAGACCGGGGGTGGGTACTGCCATCCCATCCCTCAGAGTTTCAAGTCTCCACGACGTACGCTTTGGTCTGCCCGCTCACGTTCAGGGCAGAATGTTAATGATGATCCAAAATCCCAGGTTGCACTCCAAAGTGTCGTGTTGCACACTCTGTTGTGGTCCGTTTTCGGTGTGTCAACCTTTCGCTGAGCTTGTTTGTTGGCGGCCTCAGTCCCTCCCGCCGCGGTCCAGGTGGGCGTGGCCTTTGCCGGCTCCCCCGCCTCTACGTCATTGTGTCATTGCTTTTTGGCCTTTTGGCTCAGATCAAGTGTGCGATCAACCAGAATGGACGTTTCCAGAGAGGATGCTCCACTGCCGACCATGTTGGTGCGGCTAAAGAACACAGTGCGCTTTCAAGTTAAAAAAGATGCAACGATGGATGTCAAGAAACGATTTGGAAGAGAGTTTGTGGTGACTGAGCTGTTAAGGGAAGTTTTCGGGATTTCAGCGTCTTTCATTTTCTGTTTGCAAGACTTTTCAAATCACCAGCACTTGAGCAGCATACAGCTTTTCCCAGCTTTTGCTCAAGATTTTCTACCCTTAACGATCTATCTCTACAATCCTTTTGTGGATGATGGGGATGTTTTGCCCTTCTTGGCCAGGTACTGTGAGATGGTGAAAGGTGGTGAGCGTTTGAAAGACCGTTTTGGCATATGGACGGGAAAGAGAAGATACCTGGTGAAGTTGCGTGCAGACCCAGCGGTACAAAGAGGTTTAGTGCATCCGCCTGGTTCCTTCTTCATTGGTTCAAACAGGGGCTTTCTGCACTATCCAGGTCAGCCGGTGTACTGCAGGAGGTGTGGCACACAGGGTCATATGAAAGCAGAATGCGCAGGTCAGAGATGCCGCTTTTGTGGATCGACAGAGCACATGGCAACAGCTTGTCCAGAACCGAAGATAGTTTATGTGGAGGAGTGGACCACCTTTTCCGGGTATGCCCTAATAGACAAAAAAAACATATGCCAGCCTGTTCAAAGAGGGACAAGATCTGCAGGCTGATTAAAGGTCTTTTAACGAGTGTTCCTGTGGTGAGAGACAGCCAGGAGGCGGGCCCTTCAAATGTGGGTGTTGGTGAGACTACTGTGAGAGTGCAGGCAGCAGAAATAAGGGAAGGAGATGAGGTGGAAAAGAAAGGAATTGAAGAAGAGGAGGAGCTTCAGATCGGTCCTTCACAAGAGTGGTCAGAATTCGATGTGGCAGAAGTCCTGTGGCATTTATGAGGAGACTGGACAGGGGTTGAGGGAGTCAGCGGGAGACGAAAAGGAGCTTCACCCAATGGAAGTTACTGGACAGGAACAACAGGACACAATAAAGCTGGGCCAAGGCATGAGAAGACGGAATCTTTTCGATGACATGACTGGCGATAGAGAGGAAATGCAGTAAGGTCCAGACTCAGGATCTGGCACTCAGACGAGCCCAGGGAGAAGAGGGTGGAGGTGAGATGGGCATTGTGGAGGGTTTTATAGATGAAAGTGCTGTAAAGGGAAGAAGGGGGAGTGGAGGGGTTTTGAAAAAAGTAATGTCGATTTTGCAGGAGGATGAGGGAATAGGGAGGGAAGAAGACAATGAGGAAGGAAGAGAATGGACTGAAGTATTTGGGAAGGGGAAAGGGAAAAAAAATTCTGAACAAAAGGGGAGCTTGTGACATTGGGGTGGAAAGCAGTCTGTTTTTTTTTTTCCTATTAAGAGTTTTTTTTAAATGATATGTTTAAAGGTGGCTACCTTGAATGTAAGAGGTTTAAAAATGACTGAAAGAAGGACTGCAATTTTTCACTCTTTAAAAATGTCACCTTTGATGTTTGTTTTTTGCAAGAATGCCATCTAAAGGATAAAAATTATATTTCAGTTTTTTCTGCGGGGTGGGATATGGGGCCTTCTTTTTGGGGAGTGGGGAATGTCAATGCAGATGGGGTGGGTATTTTATTTTATTCATGGGATTTTGTTATTGAGTCTGCTATTGTAATCATCCCAGGGAGAATAGTGGTAGTGGATGTGAGGTGGAGAGGGATTGCCTTTTGCTTTATCAATGCTTATGCTCCGAGTAAGTTGGGGGACAGGGAGGGTTTTTTTGGATAGCCTGGTGCATTTACTGTATACTAACAGATTTTTAGTTTTGAGAGGTGACTTCAACATGTCTCTTGATAACACTTCAGGTAAAGCACTAGCCCATTTGGTGGAGGGGTTTTCCCTTCGAGACTTTTCGGGGAGCAGGAGGTCGGGAGCCAACATATACATGGCGAAGCAGCAAGCAGGAGGCCTCTCGGCTAGACTATTTATTTTTACCAGTTCATGTGAGGGTATGGGACTATACACAGCAGCCAATGTGGTGTTCGGATCATTGTTTAGTTGGGATGAGGGTGGAGGTAGAGGGCATGAAGAGAGGGAGGGGGGTGTGGAGGTTTAACACCTTATTTCTGAAAGACAAGTCCTTCTGTGAAGCACTTTATAATCTGGTGGCTGGATGGAAAAACCTGCAGGGCTTGTATGTGACTCAGGCAGATTGGTGGGAAGGATTCAAAGAGAGAGTTGCCTTTTCTCTGCCCCAGTTATGAGACAAAAGAGTCTCAAGTAAGATAGGGATAAATGGATTTTATTCAGGGAGGGTGGAGCAGCTGGGAGGAGTTAGACAGGGGTGTCCTTTGTCACCCTTACTTTATATATTATCCCTAGAGCCTTTGATGGCGACCTTGAGGGCGGCTCCAGCTTTGACAGGTGTTCATTTGCCCGGGAGTAAGGGTACTAGGGATTTTGAAGTGGCAGGCAAAATCCTGCAAGGCTTTTGTGAGGCTTCAGGAGTGCGTGTGAATGTGGGTAAGTCCTCAGCAATGTTTGCAGGTCAGTGGGTAAATAGAACAGCAGTGCCGGGGGGTTTCAAACAAAAAAGAAGGAAGCTGTCTGCTTTCAAAAGATTGAATTGATCCCATTGGCTGAGAGATAACTCGGAACTGTGACTGTGATTATGTATTTAGAGAGGATTAAAATTGAGGATATATCTAAATGGCTCTAAATGCACTGCTCAGTTACAAAAGCCTTTCAAATCAAAGACAAAGATGGAGTTAAGACAGGAGCATCAAAATTCCATGTTCGTTTGAGAACTAACGATAAAGGAGAGCTTCTCCACCTGCCGTCCATCATCCAATTAGGTACAATTACAGGTTTTGTCTTCTACAACGGCCAACCTAAGGAATGTAGGAAATGTGGTTCTCTGAACCATTTAGCAGCCCAATGTGACTGTTTTTTTGTAAAAACTGCAAAATCCACAGCCATCTCTCTAAAAATTGCCCGGTACCTATGAAGTGTAATCTGTGTGGTGCAGATAATCATAGATTTCGCGATTGTCCATCTGCATATGCAAATAAAGCTCGACAACAACCGGTGATGACTTGGGAAGAGGAGACTAACCTTCCTGAAGTAACTGAATCGCTGTACTTGCAAGCAGTGGGGCTGGATGAAGCATCGGATGCACGCAAGATTGCATTGCTTCTCACCGTCGCGGGACCTCTGTCGATAGAGGTGTTTAACACACTTGTGTTTGATCAGGCTGAGGACAAAGGCAAGTATGACATGGTAATGGAGAAGTTTGATTTACACTGCATACTGAGAAAAAAAAACGAGACTTTTGAAAGGTACGTTTTTCGTTCTCGTCTACAACAACATGGAGAGACTTTTGACAGTTTCTTAATAGATTTAAAGTTGAAAGCTAAGACATGCAATTTCGGACTGTTGCAAGATTCAATGGTCCGTGACCAAATTGTGTTCGGCATCAATGATAAAAAAAGTGAGGGAGAGGCTCTTGAGAGAGACAGAGCTAACCTTGCATGAAGCAGTGCAGATATGTCATGCTAGTGAGATCGCTCTTTGGTGACAACACAAAGATGAGCGTGAGTGACAATTCAGCTGTAGCTGCAGTAACAGAGAAGATGCAGAAAAACAGAATGAGGACACTGAAACAGCAAAAGGAGCAGGAACTGTTTAACTGTAAGAGATGTGGCAAAAGACACCCGGCAAAACAGTGCCCAGCTTACGGCAAAGTCTGTGCCAAATGTAAAGGGCTGAATCATTTTGCCAAGCAATGCTTTTCAAAGGGCAGACAAAGTCAAAGAGAGCGCGTGCATGCAGTCGAAGAAACAGCCCTCAGTGACATTCTTCGTTGGAATGGCGCAGCAGGCCGATATCAGTCAAGAAAGAACAGAACAGACTGATGTGAATAGTGTGGCACAGAACAAGTGGATGACTGCTCTGGAAATAAATGGAGTTACAGTATCACTCAAGCTAGACACAGGAGCAAAAGTCAATCTGATTTCGGAGTATGATGTCAGAGCAATGAAAATCAAGCCACGTATCAGTCAGAAAACGGTGCAACTCAAAGCCTATAATGGGCAGAACATAACAACAAAAGGAACATGCACTCTCAGGGTAAAAGTTAAAAACAGAGAACATTACCTCTTGTTCGTGGTTGTTCCAGATGGCCATGATTCTGTGTTGAGATACAAGGCATGTGAAGATATGGGTTTAGTAAGAAGAATATACACCATAAATAATGGAGAAACACAGAACAGTGTGGAAAAAATAGTGAAACAGTTTCCAGACATCTTTGAGGGGTTTGTAGTATTACCATTCACCTACAAAATACAGTTGAAAAAAGATGCGCATCCATGCACCAAGACAGGTTCCAGCACCACTTCGTGATAAACTGAGGCAAGAACTGGATAGAATGACAACAATGGGAGTCATAGAAAAAGTGGAAGAGCCTACAGAGTGGGTTAATTAAATGGTGTGTGTGAAGAAAGCCAATGGTGATCTACGTGTGTGTATGGATCCAAAGGACTAAAACAAACATTCAGAGAGAACATTATCAAATTCCAACACATGAGGAAATGATAAGTGAGATGGCAGGTGCAAGGTTCTTTACAAAGCTGGATGCATCTCAGGGCTTTTGGCAGCTTAAACTACATGAGGACAGCACAAAGTATTGCACATTCAACACACCCTTTGGCCGCTACTCGTTCTTGAGGATGCCGTTTGGAATTTCCTTAGCTCCTGAAGTATTCCACAGGGCTATGGAACACATAATAGTAGGCATCGAGGGTGTGCGTGTTTATGTGGATGATATTGTATTGTGGGGATCCACAATAGAACAGCACAATAAGAGGCTCATGGACGTCCTACGAGTAAGGAAGTATGAGCTCAAGTTAAATAGGGACAAATGTCAGTTTGGAGCGAATGACATCACATTCCTAGGAGATAAGCTGTCAGAAAGGGGTGTGGAACCAGACAAGAGTAAAATACAAGCAATACTCGAAATGCCCAGACCCACAGGCAGAAAGGCTGTATTGAGAGTGATGGGGATGATCAATTTCGTTGGAAAGTTCATACCTAACCTGTCTTCAAAAACAGTTTATTTGAGAGAACTGTTATGTGATAAAGGTGAGTTCAAATGGACAGCTGATCATGAACAAGAATGGGGACGACTGAAGACTCTCCTCACTACACAGCCTGTTTGGACGTTCTTTGACCCAACAAAGAGGACAAAGATCTCGACAGATGCATCCAAAGATGGAATGGGTGCAGTTCTACTGCAGGCGGAGGGAGAGAATTGGAGGCCAGTCGCATATACCTCGAGAACGATGACTCTGTCTGAATGTCGATACACACAGATAGAAAAAGAGTGCCTGGGCTTAGTGTATGGAGTGGAGAAATTTCACGGCTATGTGTACGGCTTACCGACATTTGTGGCTGTTACGGTTTGTGTCTTCCTCTCTTGTGATGACGTCATGACTGTTTCTTTTCTTTGGGTCTGAGTTGATTAGGTCCGCACCTGTGTGTCGTTATACACCTGCGCCTTGTTGGAGTCGCTGTGGATCCACTATAAAGGACACTGAAGCGGAGCATGGCAGGAGAGAGGAGAATCAGCAAACAAGCTTTTCGTTTTCTTTTGATTTAGTTAAATTGCTTTGCTGTCCGTTTTGTCAATGTTTGTTACCTTCATGACATGTTTTTCATATTATTTGGAGTTTAGTATGTCTTTATCTGTGATACGCGTTTCGTGAGATTATATGTTTTGTAAGTAGCCTATAATAAATGTTAACGCAGCGTACTCGTGTTTCACGTGTCCTTCGTTATGTTGTGAAACCCTTACGTAGCCCCTTTTAACAAAAGGGTTCGTAACATAAATTGGGGGCTCGTTCGAGATTTCGGATTACTGTAATTTAGTTTGTTATTTTTGGAGGTACTCCGGGGGAGAGGCTTGCCTCTTAACTGGTACCCTCTGAAGAGCTAGAGAGGTATTAGTTAGGTCTCGGTTAGGTAGGTTTAGGTCCGGAGTCGTTCGTAGTCTACTAATTTATTATGTTTGTTTTTTGCTCAATTTCTTATGGCGACGTTTGATTTAAGAGTTTTTAAGTCAACCTAGCATTGCAGTGTTGGAAGCATGTAGAAAGGACGATTTGTTCCTTATTGCTCGACATTTTGACATACCGGTCTCTAAAACATTGCTTAAAAAGGACTTGAAAGCTTGTTTGTTAACTGGTTTAATTAATGTTGGGGTGTTGTCTTTAGTGGAGGATGTTCCTGAAGCAGCAGAATCAGTTGCAGCTGTTATGGATGAGGAGCAACTCCCACTGCATTCTTCTACCTCACTGCGTCCTCTTGCTGGCAAGCCAGTTACGCTGGGTCCCAGTGACGGAGCGAAGGTAGGATTACCACCTTTTTCTTTGCCTAAATTTGAGGCTTTGTCCCTCTCTACCGATGAATCACCTGTACGTCAGGGAGATTTGCGTTTAAAGGTACGTTTAGCTCGTTTACAGCTTGAGACGCAAGACCGAGCTCAAGCACGGAAGGATGAGTTGCAGCATCAGCTTGAATTGCATCGTATTGATGCGGAGATGAAAATTAAAATGCGCCAGTTAGAGTTAGAGTCTGGTCGAGATGACGCAGAAAGATCTAAAAAAATTGCTTTCGAAAATAGACCTAGTTCTGAGGTTGGAGCTGATGCATTAGTGCCAAATATTCCTGCGACACCTATAGTTAGCTCTTTACCTTTGTTAACGGATTCTCTTAATCATTCGACTTCGTTTAATGTAGCGAAAAATATTGTAATTGTTCCACCTTTTCGGGAGAAAGAGGTTGAAGCTTATTTTCAGGCATTCGAAAGAATAGCATCTGTTTTGAAGTGGCCAACAGAGGTCTGGTCGTTAATGTTACAATGTAAGTTAACCGGGAAAGCGCAAGAAGTTTGTGCATCTCTTCCGTTAGAGGAAAGTGTTCAATATGAGACCGTAAAAAGGGTGATTCTCCGGGCTTATGAGTTGGTCCCTGAACATTACCGACAACGTTTTCGCTCAACGAAAAAATCCGCTTCTCAGACGTATGTCGAATTTGCCCGTGAGAAGGGTATACTTTTTGATCGATGGATAAAGGCGTGTAAAGTCGCGGATTATCAATCTTTGTGTGAACTTTTGCTCATTGAAGAGTTTAAGAATTGCGTTCCTGAGCGTACTGCTTTATATTTAAACGAGCAAAAGGTTACTACTGTGCAGCAAGCAGCGGTCTTAGCAGACGAGTATGCACTCATTCATAAACCTGTGGTTGTAAAGCGTGCGAGTGATTTAGGATACACTTCACAAAGAGAGAATGAAGTTAATTCTTCTGACTTTAAAATCAGGCCTAGTCCATCTAGCCCGAAGATGCGTAAAGAGTGTGGCTATTGTCACAAGGTTGGACATATTATTGCTGAGTGTCGAATTTTGAAACGAAAGCATGAACGTCCGGATTTTTCAGCTCAACCTCGCGGTTCAGTTTTGGTAAAAAGTGTGTCTCCACAGACCATGATGTCAGTAGTTCCTGATGAGTGTTTTCAGCCTTTCGTGTTTGACGGTTATGTATCATTGACTGGTTGTGTTGAGGATCAGAAAGCTGTGAAGATCTTGCGTGATACGGGAGGATCTCAGTCTTTTATATTGTCTGACATTTTACCTTTTTGTGCAAACTCCGAATGTGATACTAGCACTATCGTGCAGGGTATAGAAATGGGGTTCATCAGTAGCCGCGTTTCCATTACAGATTTGCGCAAATGTTTTGCGCTTTTATCTAAATATCGATACAAAACTATTGCGAAATGACGGCGTTTCCATTAACCGATGTTATGCGACTAAAACGTCCTTTTTTCTCTCGCGATAAAGTCATTCCAAAAATCACGGCAGCGGACGTTGGTTTATATAATCTCACAGGCACCGCATTAGATATTATTATTAATGGAGGGAGACGTACGTGTTATCCAAGCATTAATGGCAGGGAAAGACCCTTATATTCCAAACGAAATATAAGGAGTTTCTGGGTGTTTCACCCTCATTTCTGCGCTGAGGTTTTGATTGTGGCATTTCTTTGAAGTTTAGAATCCAGTATTCCTATAGGCTACACTCTTAAAAATGATGGGTTAAAATTAACCCAACTTGGGTTGTTTTATAACCCAACCGCTGGAGCAATATTGCACCAGACCAGCAGTAGTTAATTTGACCCAGAAAGATGGGTCGGTCATATTTAACCCACCAGTTGAGTTAAATATTCTACCCAAATGCTGGGTAAAACTAATTACAATTATGGGTTGATTTAACTACATATTAGTTATATAGTGTACCCAAATGCTGGGTCAAATTAATTACAATTATGGGTTGATTTAACTACATATTAGTTATATAGTGTACCCAAATACTGGGTCAAATTAATTACAATCATGGGTTGATTCAACTACATATTATGGTGGGTAAAATTAACCCATATGCCAGATTAAGTCTAACACATTACAGTACAATTTAGAAAATAAATTGCAATTGACTACCCATTTAAAACTGTTAAACTACAAACCTAGAACATTCACAGTAAAAAACTATTTACACTATTAGATAGTGTTAATGTACAAGATCAGACATAAAAGAGTCTTCAGACAGATGTATAAATCCAAAGTTTATTTAACAAATAGGCAAAGTGGCTCCTTGATAACATATGCCAGATGTGTAAAGGTCAAATTATCACATTCATGAGGAGTTGCAAGAAAAAGAAAAAAAGTCAATAAAAAACATAAAATCATGTTAATTTGCCTAGACATGAACAAATATGACAGGTAGATTTGAACAAGATTGCAGAAAACTACTTGTCGACAGTTGTAGCATCCGTGAATGCAGTTCCTCTTTGTCCCATCAGCGACCAGGAAGTAGTATTTGAGTTTATTGCCATATCAGCATCACCGGCCGCGAGCAGGTATGCTGTGTGGTCTCGTCAATGCAGTCAAGGTGGTCTTGTATGCTGGTCCCTGCCAAAGACAAAAATAACACTCAAAGTCAGCTCTCCAATTGGCCGTCTTTATATTCGTTTTCCACAATACAATCAACACAAATGTCAATATTTTGAGGCAGACAATAGGCAGTGTGACAGAAAAGTCCAAATTTACCTTTTTGGAGACGACAAGGTGTTGTTCAGCTTGATATGAGGACATCTTTCCAGGTCTCTTGCAGGAGACGAATTGATGCAAGATCGCTGCCCCATTCTAAATAACATGGGACAACTTCAGCAAAATGCATTCATGCATGAACGTGTATAGATAATCTTATTCTGAACTATAGTCTAACCTGAATCATCAGTTTCATCATCTTTCACAGCAGATTCTGCAGAGTCAATCAGGTCCTTGAAGGTCTTGGGAGAAGCCTTTCCAGGAACTTAGCGGAGGTCTTCTAACCAAAAATCAAAACAAAAACAATCAAACAGTTACATAGCATAATTACAACCATATCTCTCTCAGGAACAATTCTGTTCAGATGATTGTGTATTCGCAGAGTAGCACCGTTCACACCTGGCATTAACATTCATCTTGCACAAGCGAACAACTCGAAGTACAGGTGTAAACGCACCCAAGCCGCATTGAGATTTGATTGTTCTGATGAGGTCTAGGCCACATTCTTTTATTAAAGGGATAGTTCACCCAAAAAAATGTATTCAGTAATTTACTGACCCTCATGTCGTTCCAAACCCGCAAGACTTTCTTTAGTCTTTGAAACACAAATGAAGATATTTTTGATGAAATCTGACAGCTTTCTTTCCCTCCATTGACAGCTACACAACTACCACTTTGACGGTTCAAAAAGTTAACAAAGAGATCTTAAAACTAATCCATGAACCAAGCAGTTTAGTCCACATTTTCTTTTTCTTCTGTTTATGTTGGTTGATTCATGTTTATATGTGAATAAGAGTCTAAATTCAATCTATTCATCACAAAGCGATCAAGTCTCTTCAGAAAATTTGGACTAAACGGCTCAATTCATATGGGTTCGTTTTATGATCTCTTTATGAACCTTTTGAAGCGTCAAAGTGGTAGTTGCGTGGAGTATTCTTGATATATTCATTTAAGTTTCGAAGATGAACAAAAGTCTTTTCGGGTTTGGAATGACATGAGGGTGAGAAATTACAACAATTTTACACTTGTGTGTCAACTAACCCTTTAACATCTTGAATTAACACAATGACATAGTGATTGATGCGTCATCATGAATTATGACAATCAAGATACATCAATCACCCAAGACACATGTACATTTCAGGTCTGAACAAAGGCATTGTGTGGTTGCCCAGTTAGGTTTACATTTTTCATGTATTAAAATTTGTACTGCACATAGAATAAAATATAATGACACTCACGAATCTGGATTCATCTTCAGCATTCTGTTGCATTCGTCTTCATTTCTGTTGCTTGGTTTCTGTAGCAATCTCATGAGAGGAGCTTCCTTTACTTGACACTTGAGGGTTCTGGGCCAAATCTATTGAAAAAGGATTTGAAAAAAATATGTCAGTTGAGGCTAATATTTCCAAAATTCAGTAATGCAATCATTTAAATTAGGGCTGTAAATAAGGTAAAAATAATTGTGATTACCCTCAATTTCGATTATGCTGAGAGCTGTCTATAAAGCATGGGTGTAAAATTATTTATATTCAAAATATGCATTTAATCTGATTATTGAATACATTTATATAAGTTAAATGAGTAATAAGGCATCTTAAATTTAACTTGATTTTAATACGCATTTAGAATTTATTTTACCCATAATTTATTAATGGTATTTATAATGTGAACAGAACATACAGATTCATATTAATAAAATGCAGACAGATAAATAGTTAGGACATAATTTATCCCAAAATAACATGCAGTATGAATTGATAAAGACTGATTTCAAGCTAAAGTACCTGTATTCTCTGCCAGTACATACGCAAATGTTACCTGTAAACTTGAATTGGAAGACAGATGGATTTACAGGTTAGCTTTAATGCACTTTCACAATGTTTGAAAAAAAAAAAACTTGATGGTAAGTTAGTATGTTTGTGTCTTGAGCAGATATGACGACATGATATTCAGTGCTAAGAACAAACATACAGATATGCAATTCTCACTTAAACAGGGCGAATAAAACGTTTTTAAACGTTCTCCCACCTCAGTCTACAAAAAAGTGCATTTGTTGTTTGCACTGCGCTAATTTACAGCTGTTAATAATGCGCATGCGTCACAAAAACGGAATTGTTAACGTGTTCATGTATAACACAGCCACTTTTATACAAACAAAACGAATATAAACTTACCATTTGAAGAATTCTCTCATCTACGCAGAAAAAAAGAAGCCCAAATGCTGCTGCTGTTTCAGACCTCCTCATCAACCAGGCTTGTCGAAAGACCGTTTGAGGCCTCGGCGCGACTGAGGCGGGAAGGCTTTCATGAAGGCTGTCAACAAACCAAAATGAAATGAGCTAAAAATATATTTGTAATACAAATATAATTTCTAATACAAATGTATTTTAAACGTTAAATCACCTTCATCCAGGAAATCAAATCGTCATGAGAAACCTTCACATTCTTCTGTAACGTTACATCTCTGCATCTCATGAACTTGACGAGCTTCCTTAAATCCTGCCAAAAACGCGCAGTTTATCATTTCTAAATGTGTTCACCACCATATTTTACCAAAAATGTTAACAAGTGTATTTACTTTTTTATTTTAGAAAGAAAAAAGCAATTCAACCTACCGTCTCGGTCGCATGAAGATAAAATGGCGTCGTCGTCTTTCGAGGCAGCAGTCATCGAGGGGCGGAGTCAATACAATTCGGCGCGTTTTTTTATTTAAAAAATAAAATTACACTTGTAACTACACTGAAGAGGAGTGTTTTTTAACATTGTTGATTGTTAATTTAACTCTTTGGGAATTAATAACCTTTAACACTGCAATTTTTACACTGCCGATTTTACTGTATTCCTAATATAATTCAGCATCAATCACTCTGTTTTTGAGGCAACATTCAAAAGTGAATTAATTTGATAAAAAAAATATAAACCAAAAATGAATACTAGGCCTACATTACAACAAACATTACCAATTATTAAAAATAATTCATGTAATAAATTAATTAACAGGTTTGGAAATAACATGTGTCGTATTTTACAGACATGAAGTGATGGGGATACAAAAAAAATACATATAATTGTATGTAGCCTGGCCTACAAGTTATATTTATTTTTTAACATAAAAAAAACAACTTAATATGGTGGTGTAAAAAAAAAAACGTTTCAAAAGGTACAAAAATGGACCTTTTACATCTAAACCTAAAATGTTGTACCTTTATAAGCCGTTTTGGTACATAATTGTACACTAGGGACCAATTGTGGACCTTTAAAGGTACAGTTATATATTTTGTACCCATAGGAACAAAATTGTACCTGCACAGTACCTTTTTTTCTGACAGTGTAGTGTACACATACCTTTTATTATTTATTTGCCTCGCTGGATGACCAGTCAGGTTCTCTGCTGTGACGAGCGCTCGGTGTGTGGACTCTGCTGATGATGTTCGAAGCACAATCAACCCACTTGCTGGGTCAAACGATATATATGTTGGGTTGATGGATTTTGACTCAACACATGAGTTGAACAAAATGACCCAAATTCCATATAAATAACCCATAATGGGTCAAACATTTCATAACCCAGCGGTTGGGTAGATTAAATAACCCAGCATTTTTTAGAGTGTAATTATTGTTTCTTTTATGAATTTAATAAAGAACTCTGTCTCCTATTCCAAACGATCCATGTAGGCTACTTTTGTGTCCATTCGTTTTTTCCTTTTTAAACCCGTAATTGAAAAACGAAAAATAAACGGTTGTCTTTTTAAAACGCAAAGTTGAACACCACAATTTTAATTTGAACTGTCTACACCAACTGCTGCGCAAAAAAGTAAATATCGACGAATTTTCAGATGTTTGTTTAATGACTTTTTTCCCCTTTATTAAACATGTAAAATATTCACAAATTAATATGGAAAACTTGTCGATTTTACTGGTTTTCTAAGGCCAAATTAGAACCTGGAATTGACATTTTCCCGCAGTGCTGAATAAGAAGAGCCATTAATATTATTAAACTATTGTTTTCTAACTCGGCTAAAAACATCTCCATCTCCGCTGTTAAGCAGATGCTCTTTTAGAGAGAAATGCACCTTTCATACGGATTACTTAATCAGAACAAAATGTATTAGCTTTCGATTCGAATTTGTTCGTTTTAAAGTTGACATTTCAACTTTTAGCTACATAGGCTATATTTTGTTTCAGTTCTCGCGCTCCAGTTCAGGGAGATCATGAAAACGCGCCTGATTGTTTTATTTTATTTTACAAAAGCACAACATTTTCTTTTTATTGTTTACACAAATAAAAGTAGTTACAAATAATGTATTATTATTTTCTGTATGACCAGAAATTATAGAGTAGGCTATATTAAGTTGTTTCAGTGTTAATAGGAAAATGCAAGTGTTCACGCCCGCGCCTCCGTGCCATGTAGTGCGCGCTCCACACTCCACACATACCCTTAGATATGCGTCAAAATATTGTGTTTATTTGTGATAATCTCAGCTCTGTATTATTATTGTCTAACCCGTATTATGAATGACATTTGACGAATTGCTTTGTTCCTTTTTTGGATAAAAGCGTCATCTAAATATGTAGCCTAGTAAATGTTATAATAATGATGATAATTATTATTATTTGCGTACACGGACCCCAAACACACCGCGTCTTAAGTCAGGTGACTGTAAATGCGCAAAAACTGTTTCCATTGCAGTTTTGCGAAATATTCCTTTTTCGAATTGGCTGAAAAACCTCCTCATGCGAGCGTAAAAACTTTTTTGCGATAAACGAGAGTTTTTGCGAAATTGACGTGTTTCCATTGAGCGTATTTTCAATTCGCAATTTCAATTTGCGCAATTTGAAGGGTAATGGAAACGCGGCTAGTGTCCCTCTTCATCACGTCTGGGTGACGTCTGAATTAGTTTCTGGATGTTTTAATGTAGCAGCTCGTTCTTCCCTACCTGTGAAAGGTATCGATTTTATTATGGGAAATGATCTGGCTGGAGGAAAAGTGATGCCAGTTGTGCATGTTACCAAAATACCAGTTACTGATCAGCAACCGGATGCGCTTGCACAACACTTTCCAAATGTTTTTGCTTCTAGTGCAGTTACGACACGCGCTCAGGCGAAAAGTCTCGGTAAGGAGAATGAAGTGAATTTAAGTGAGTCTATCTTTTCAGAGATTTTTGAGAAAAATGCTGTGGCAGAGCATGTGGAGGTTAATTCGATCCAAAAATCTGTGTGTCCTGATCCTGACGTATTTTTGCCTATTTCGTGTGATGTTCTTACTGCAGCACAGAAAAGTGATCATACGTTAGAGAAATGTCGTTTAAGTGCTGACACTAAAAAGTCACTTTCGTTTAATCATCAGTTCTATTGGAACAACACTGTGTTAATGCGTAGCTGGAAGGCTCGATTATCAGATGATGAGAATTTGGATGATTGGAACGTGGTCCATCAGATTGTGGTACCCTCAAAATTTCGACAGCATATTTTAAGCTTGGCACATGATCATCCTTGGTCTGGGCACCTTGGAATAAATAAAACTTACCATCGGGTGCTTCAGCATTTCTTTTGGCCTGGGTTGAAAGCTGATGTGTCTCGATATTGTAAGTTTTGTCATGTGTGTCAAGTAGTAGGAAAGCCCAATCAGATTGTGCCATCTGCTCCACTTCGTCCTATTCCGGCTGTAGGTGAACCGTTTGAACGCGTCTTGGTAGATTGCGTCGGGCCGCTGCCGCGAACTAAATCTGGTTCTCAGTACATTTTGACAATTATGTGCGCTGTCACACGGTTTCCAGAAGCGATTCCCTTACGGAATATAACTGCCAAAAGCGTCACTAAGGCTCTAATAAAAATTTTCACGACATTCGGATTGCCGAGAACTGTTCAAACTGACCAAGGAACTAATTTCTTGTCAAAAATGTTCCGAAGTGTGTTGAAGGGTTTGAGCGTGTCCCATGTCACATCCAGTGCCTACCATCCTGAATCACAGGGAGCACTGGAGAGATGGCATCAGACGCTGAAGTCCAGTTTGCGAAAATATTGCCTGGAGGCAGGGAATGAGTGGGATGAGGGAGTCCCTTTGGTTTTATTTGCACTGCGTGAAGCGCGACAAGAGTCACTTGGTTTTAGTCCGTCGGAGTTGGTGTTTGGACATAATGTACGGGGTCCTTTAAAAGTATTGAAGGATGAATTCTTTTCCACTGGTGTGACTGAGAAACATAATGTGTTTGATTTCGTTTCTCGTACCCGTGAACGATTACGAAATGCTTGTGCTGTCGCGAAAGAAGCTCTTGCTCTTTCGCAGAAGAAAATGAAGCATCATTTTGACAAGAGCGCGGTTGTGCGTAATTTCACGCCTGGGGAGCAAGTGCTAGTGTTGCTTCCTTTACCTGGTTCTGCTTTAGCTGCGCGATTTGCAGGTCCTTATGTAATTAAGAGCAAGCTGAGTGACACTGATTATATAGTCCTTACCCCAGAACGACGACGGAAGACACGTTTGTGTCATGTAAATATGCTGAAACAATATGTAGTTCGAACTGTGAAAACTGATGAGGGGACTGACTTGTCCCAGAGTGAGGTACAGCCGGTATTAAATATGGAATGAGTATCTCTGCTGTCCAGTACCAGGGGTGCTGAAGATGTAGATGATGGGTTGAGAGTGTCAACGGAGATGTTCGGTGGTGGTCCTCTCAAGAATTCAGAGATTTTAAGAGTTTTACCATCTCAATTATCTTATTTACCTAGCGACCAGCGTCAGGATGTGATTGACCTAATAGAAGATTATCCTAACTTGTTTGGTGATGTTCCGTCTGGTACCTTACCTAGGTGGGTAACGCACTTCCCATAAAACAGCATGCGTATCATTCTCCAGTAGGTAAACGGGAGATCATGAAATGTGAAGTGAACTATCTGGTTACGAATGGTTTCGCCAAAAAGAGTAATAGCCCGTGGAGTTCACCGTGCATTTTAGTACCTAAAGCTGACGGTTCATTCCGCTTCTGTACTGATTTTCGCAAGGTAAATTCTGTTACTGTGCCGGATGTATTTCCTTTGCCTCGAATAGAGGATTGTATTGACAACCTTGGCACTGCCCGGTACATTACGAAATTAGATTTTTTAAAAGGCTATTGGCAGGTGCCATTAACCGAACGTGCTTCTGAGATTTCCGCATTTGTGACTCCCGATTCTTTCTTCCAGTATACGCGTATGGCGTTCGGTCTTCGGAACGCACCTGCTATCTTTCAAAGGTTGATGTCTACAGTTTTAGGTGACTTTCCAAACTGTAATATTTATCTTGACGATGTCGTTATTTATTCTTCTACGTGGACTGAGCACATCTCTACTTTGCACAATGTTTTTGACCGATTAACAGCCGCCTCTTTAACCTTAAATTTGACCAAATGCGATTTTGCGAAAGCCTCCGTTACATACTTGGGGAAACGGTCAAGTACGTCCGGTAGACGCAAAAGTGACCGCTATTCTTGCATACCCTGTGCCCACTACGAGGAGAAAGTTGCGACGATTTTTAGGCATGGCTGGCTATTACCGGTGTTTTTGTAAAAAACTTTTCGACTGTAGTCGCTCCCTTAACCCTCTGGAGTCTAAGGTGTTTTTGGGGTCCTTGAGATGTTTTGACATGACCTGATATTTGTATTTTTTTCAGTTGCTTATAAACATATTAATGGCAAAGGTGTAATTACACTCTATTTAGCACGAACATGACTATCATAATATGTGAGCAACATGTATGTACATGTTTGCATTTTTGAGAGAATATTATTTATGCGTGGTTATTCAAAAAACTCAAACTTAAATGTTCTGATATAAGACCACAAACAACCAACTTCACATATTTCCACAATACTTTTGACTAATGGATCTTGTCGGCTAGAGTATTTACTTCAAAATGATCTGAAAATCATCCGGGCTAATCGTTCACATTAAACAATAGATTGATTTAAATTTTGTAAGAC
This sequence comes from Phoxinus phoxinus, assembly GCF_949152265.1. Taxonomy (NCBI): domain Eukaryota; kingdom Metazoa; phylum Chordata; class Actinopteri; order Cypriniformes; family Leuciscidae; genus Phoxinus; species Phoxinus phoxinus. Next base: position 32,268,641 of record NC_136893.1, on the reverse strand, counting down.
ACTTTTTGTTTGGAAAGGCAATATGCAGGTGGGCGTGAATGATCCAACAAGGTCATGAATAATGTCCTCATTCACACCTGGAGACAAAGAAGGCCTGCTAATGCTGCATACTAATGAGCCTTAGGTGTCACTGAACCACACAGAATGCAAAGACAACACACACACATATATACATACATACATACACACACACACACACACATATATATATATATATTACTACAGAATTGGTTCAGAGTTGGAAACATCTTGAAAAAAAAGTGTATTTTTCCACAAACTGTGTAGGCCTTTCAGAAAGTTTTGGATTATGTAGGCTATCCTCTCCCCAAATTTGTCACTAATAAAACACAAAAATAATTTAAAGAGAAGGCTTATATTGACCTTTTAAGATTTTGTTTGCACCTTGGAAATTAGGTTTTGATGTGGCAGTACAAACTTTATAATCTATCCAAAACGAAATGTTGTCTTTCATATTTCGTCTGTAACATATCGTCTTTTATAATATAGCCTATATTAGGGCATAAATGTTAATTTGCAGTTTAAAATGTTGCTTATACAAAGACATTTTATTTCAACGTATTCAGTCGATTTTTACTCATCTCAGTAGGCAAGATAGTTTCATTCTCAGTAGGCAAGATAGTTTCATTCACACACACAGACGCGCGAGCTGTAGGCTAGTAGCTAAACAACAACATGCACATGTGCCGTTCATTCATTCAAACACAGAAACGCGCGAACTGGAGTAAACAACAGCATGTGCCGTTCATTCATCAAACACAGAAACGCGCGAACTGGAGTAAACAACAGCATGTGCCGTTCATTCATTCAAACACAGAAACGCGCGAACTGGAGTAAACAACAGCATGTGTCGTTCATTCATTCAAACAGAGAAACGCGCGAACTGGAGTAAACAACATCATGTGCCGTTCATTCATCAAACACAGAAACGCGCGAACTGGAGTAAACAACATCATGTGCCGTTCATTCATTCAAACACAGAAACGCGCGAGCTGTAGGCTAGTAAAACACAACATGCACATGTGCCGTTCATTCATTCAAACACAGAAACGCGATTCAAATTTAAACAGTCTTTTGCGGATTACAGACACCATTTCATATCGCGATTAGAACAAAGCACTTACTGATGATCTGCAGCTGGATCCGTTGTTCGGCTACTCCAGCACGTTTGAGGTAAAATTTCCAGGATAATCACGATATTATTAGCAGAGCTATTCCTCACAGCGAGTGTGTTTTCCAGCTGTTGTGGGCGTTGACTGGTTTGCATGTGTTGCTCCAGATTATCTGCGTTTGAATAGCGGCGCGCTCTCGATGGGCGTGTCACATTAGCGGAGTAATGAGGTGCCAGAACGATAATGAGCACGACTGATCTCTCGCTCTTTTTATATAGATTACATAAACAGAGAATATTTGTTTTAGTTTTGAATTAGATAATTTAAAACTACACACTTAAATGATTATAGAGATATATAGCTCATGTCTGAGTGAATAGTATTCGCTGAGATTTGTATAAATTTAGAGACGTGCTTCAGAAAAAAAGTTCACGGAGACGGAGAGGCATAAAGCACTCCCTGTTTACTTTCTTTATTTTACAAAAGCACAATGTTTTATTTCGAATGTAAGTGGACCAAGGTTATAATCGTTAACGAAAACGAATGAAAAAACGAAAACTAGATGGGAAAAAACATTGTCGTTAACTGAAATAAAAATAAAAACGAGGCAAAACAATAAAACGATAACTAAATAAAACTGTAATGTGTGGTTGACAAAACTAACTAAAATAAAATAAAATTATAGAGTAAATGTCCTTAGTTTTCGTCTTTGTCAATGTCTTTCCTTCGACGCTATTTAAAAAACACGCAGAGAATTCGCTCAGCTGTGTTTCCTTTCCCTGCTGTCCCTCCGTCTCTCTGTCACTCGCATGCATGCGCGCGCGACACACACACACACACAGTCACACACCCCTCCCCTCCTCTCAAGTCTCCAGAGAACGTCTCCATTTGAACGTGTTCGACGCGACGTCATTGAAGCAAGTTCGCAAAAGGTTGGTATCTCATGAACACCTTTACACAATCACTTACACAATCACACACATAAAAAGTGGTATACAAATATTTTATATTCTCTGAATATAATGTTCATATGAGAAGCAATTGGGCCTTCTTTAAAAAGTTAACTAAGTTAGTCGCAAGTTTGAGGTAACTTAAAATGCACTTGTGTTGTCGTTGTCAAAACACTAACATTATAAGCTGCAGGGCTGGAATGGTAATCTGGCATTCCGGGCAAATGCCCGATGGACCGACGTACCTTTTGATTCGATAGCCTACATCTCGGGATTTAATAATTTCTTTCTTTTCTTTTTTAACGGCCTTCTGATCTAACGTTACATTGGCAGCCCATTTGTCCCATCCTTTTTAAGTTTATATTTTGTTTTATTACATGGCTTGGTTGAATTCCAATGTAGAATGTGGTCTGTTATTTCTTGATAACACACCGCTGCGGACTCGGAGTATATGACCGTTGCCGTGAAAAACAGAGCGTTGCTATATGGACTCACAGAATTCTAACCGTAGACGGAGCGCACTATTTTCTTTAGCGGAAGTTTAGCGGAAGCAATACAATCTTAAACTATCAATAAACTCATTTTTTAAATCAATATTTTGTTTCAAAGTAATGATTTATTTGGTATGTAGCCATGTAATAAGCTAGTCATGGTTGTTAATGATAAATTAATCATTAGCTAATGGTATGCATATAATTATGTTGTGACTTTACTTGTTGAGAGGCACATCATTATTAACTCATCATTTAGTAATTGTAGTAATTTACACATAAAGTTGCACTAATAATGCAATAATTAATCATGTATTAATGCATATTAGTTTACCTGTATTATCTGGAAGTTGAAATTCAAGGCTTTGGCTCATTGTGGTATTAACATATTAATTAACACTATTAGTAAAAAAAAAAAATGTTATTAGGGAATTAATCCACAATGGCATATTTAATTAATAACAATTCATGTATGAAATAATAAATTAACCAGAAATACTCTTAATTAATTCCTAATATTCATGTAGTAATCATTAATGAATAGCTTAGATAATCATGAGTTACACATTAATTCAGTATTATCTGTGCATTAGTTAAGCATGAATTAATGCTTATTAGTGCCCCAGTATTGTAAAGTGTTACCAAGTTTTACTTAAACAATCAGATGGCTAGAAACTTAATCTGCATTTTGAGTTCTATCTATTTATGCTCTTGGCAAAGGTCATAACAAAACTAGTGCTAGACATATAAATGTATGATGATTCATGGTTATCACAGGTTTTGAGTGAACACCTGTGAATCTGTGCTTTGCTCCAAATATACATAATAACACAGCTAAACAACATAGAAAAATCTTAATGTTAATGTATACATAAACTATTGTTCATTCATGTTAATTCATAATACAAGCTTACATTATATCTTGAGGTTTTCTGTTAGTTAAATACATTAAACAATAAATATACAGAACAAACAGAGGTGTGAAATTTGTATAGTTCTGTAATGAATTATTAACGAAGGAATTATTTTGATCACCAGAAAATCCAACATTCCATGGCATCATGGCGGTACCGAAAGTGGGAAGAAAGCGGCAGAGTCCTATTTGGGATTACTTTCAATATGACTGTGTGTCAGATAAAAGCAAGTGCCTTGCAGTGGAAGATGGTAAAACATGTGGGCAATGTCTGAAAGGAAAAAATCCTACAAATTTGAAAGTACATTTGAGAAGTGCGCACAAAGAGGCTAACCAAGCTTACCTCAACAAAGTAAAGGAGACCGCCGATAACCTCTCCCATGAAACGGAACCTAACCCCGGTAACGTTACAGGGCTAGGCAGAATGCCGGATACAACCGCAGGACAGAGAACACTACAGGAGTGCTTTCACCGGCGTCCCGGTAGCTGCTGGTTAGTTGATACGCAGGAACACCACAAGCGGGAGGAAGTGTTGGTTAATATGTTTATTGAAACTGGGATGTCTACACAACTGTGTGAGTCGATTGCCTTCAAAAAGTTTGCCAATGTACTCGAACCAAAGTTCAAAACACCTGGAGCTGCAAGAGTCAACAGCCTTATAGGGGCTAAGATGAACACCGCAAAGCAGAAATTAAAAGAGATAATTAAGGATGCGAGGAAGCTGACCCTATGTGTAGATGGTTGGAGCAAGAAAGGGTTAACATCATCTTTTATGGGTGTGTCAGCTTGTTTTTACCATCCGCCCGGAGGCCAGGTTCACCATGCCCTGCTTAACCTGCACCACTTGGAGCACCCTCACACAGGGGAGTCCATTGCTCGCTGTATCAATCAGACATTAGATGCATGGGGTATAAGAGAAGACAAAGTGCTGCTCATTGTGACAGATAACGGCTCCAATATCGTGAAGGCTGTGCGGCTTCTTAGGGATAAAAAGCGAGAGCAGAGCCTTGAGTCAGACTCAGATGGTACTGTTTCTCAGGCACAGCCAAGAGGTGTAGGAGACGAGCAGAATGAACTGTGGATGGAGTCAGAGGGGTCAGACGAGGAGGATGAGGAGGAGACTGAGATTGGAGGCGTTGGTGAGTGTGATGACAAATGTATTTATTTTTTTATGTTAAAAATGCAGTGTTTAGGGAGGTAAATTTGCATTTTTCTCTCAGTCACTTTGGTATATTTCTCAGATCTGAATTGAAATTGTCAAAACTACTTGTTCAACTTCCACACCATGTAGAAACTTGAGCACATAATAAAAGCAATGTTCATACTCTTTTGAACACATCAAATGCTTTGACACATTTATGATTATGTACAGTTAGCCTAATCATTGTACATGATCATTTGCATTTCTGATTCCTGCTTTATCAGTTGCTTATCATCATGTTGATCATAATGTATTCTACTGGTTCTCTGTTGAATAATCTTACTTAATCACTACATGCAAAATGACTTAACGCCATTTTTTATAGGCCATGTCAGAAATGGATTAAGATATCCATAGTTTTTTTTATTTCTGCATTACAATGACATGCTCTGTCAACAAATTACAGTACAAACAGTAAAAGTGTAACTATATGATGTCCAATCTTTTTCAATATATAACTTTATACTGCTATAATTGATTTAATACATACAGAAGAAAGTGCAACCTTCTGCATTTGTCTTAACATCTTAGCCATAGTTTATATCAGAAAATACTTACAAAATGCAGTGTTACAACAACATATTGACTGTTTGTAAAAAATGACACAAGGACTTGTCATTCTGATGCACTGACATGTTAACTGAAATTCATATTTACATTTGAGACATACAGAAATGCACTTACTGCTTTGCAAATGTTAATGATTCAAGAAATATTCCAAAGTGATTGAGAAAAACCATTGTGTTTAACTGCTTAAGTTGGATTGTTACAAATATGTATGAATTTTATGCTTAAATTATCTAATTGTTTTGTCTTTTTGCTTTGCTAAGAACTTGACCTGCCTGAAGATGGGGAGAACAAGTTCCAGAGAATGCCATGCCTGGCCCACACCCTTCAGCTCACTCTTAAAGATGCCATGAAGCACACAAGTGTTCATTCAGTCATAACAAAAGCAAGAAAACTAGTACACGGTGTGAGGAAATCGTCAGCGGCTAATGAAGAATTGATCAAAAGATGTGGCAAAACTCTAGTCCGGGATTGTAGCACACGCTGGAACAGCACTTTTGATATGATGAAAAGACTGCTAAAGACCAGAACAGAACTAAACCAACTACTTGAGAATTTTGGCATGGACACTCTTCTCACAAGCGATTGGGCTAAGCTAGAGAACCTTGTCAAGCTGCTTGAGCCTTTTGCTGTCCACACAGACCAGCTTCAGAGTGACAGTCAGTCACTCTCACAAGTAGTGCCATGCCTGCTCAACCTTGAGGCACACTTGCTGACGACTGCTGTTGGAAAGCAATTAGCTCAAGTACTACTGAACTCCTTGCGAGAACGTTTTGCTGGCATTCTTAGCCCTGATTCAATACAGTTTGATGCAACACCAGCAGGAGCCTGCCTAATGGATCCAAGTGTTTCGCTGGTTCTTCAATCACCAGACACTGTGCCATTGAAGAGGGCAGCACAGTCCTTTGTGCAGAACCTGGCAGCTCAGTATCACCCAGCTGCTTCTCAGTATGATGGTGCTACTGCAAGGGCAACTCAAACTCCAACAGGAGCCCCTCTAGCTGTCCTTCAGAAATACCGCTTTCTTGCATCCCATATAGAGAGGGTCAACATGTCCTCCACAAATCAGCCTAATCGGAGTCTGACCGATATTCTGTTGATCGAAATGGAGAAGTATTTCTGCGAAGTGAAACAGGGAGTGTTTAATGAGACACCATTGCAGTTCTGGAGATCTAGAGAAGCTGTGTATCCAAATCTTGCCCCTGTGGCATTGGATCTCGTTAGTGCCCCTGCCTCACAAGCCTTTGTGGAGCGCATCTTCTCTTTGTGTGGACTGCTGTCATCTGGCCTGAGAAACAGAACAACTACATCTCTGGAGCAACGTGTTTTTCTCAAGATCAATTACAAATTATTGCTTTAGTATCTCTCTCTTTCTCACCCATGCACATTTGTTCACAAACACACACACACGTCATATACACAGTCACACAGGGATGGTCACGGGACACAAGTTTTTTTATTAGTCATGTTCTTGTAGACTTGTACATTTTATGAAATGGTTTTATTGTTGAATAAATTTTCTTAAATTGTATGATGTTTTTGTTGAGTTATTATTACACAATACTTTTTCTGACCTTTTTGAATCTTGCCCCTGACAAATAGCCCATATTACAAAAAAAGACTAAAACTAATACTAAAACTAATTAAAACTAAACTAAAACTAAGCATTTTCAAAAAATAAAAACTAAACTAAACTAGCAAACCCACGTTAGAAACTAATTAAAACTAAACTGAATTTGAAAACACAAAGTTAAAACTAAATAAAAATAAAAACTAATGAATAATGCAAAACTATAATAACCCTGAAGTGGACACATAAAAAAGTAGACATTTAACAGCTTATTTTTTCATATTTCTTAAGTCTGTATGACCAAAACCGACGGAGTATTTTAGGTCTATTTTGCTGCTATGTAAAAAAAAAACGAGCAAAACGCGCCCGCGCGTTTGCCGACCTCAGGGGGTTAAAGAAGATGTGTAGCACAAAAATTGTTTTTAATTGGACCAATGAATGTCAAAGTGCTTTTGAGTGTGCGAAGTCTCTCCTTTGCAGTGCTCCGGTGCTGTCTGCTCCTGACCTAACTTGTCCGTTTAAGCTCGAGGTAGACACCAGCGCGGCCGGAGTTGGAGCTGTCCTCCTTCAGAGTGGTGCTGATGGAATCTCCCATCCAGTATCTTATTTCTCAGCTAAATTCAACTGTCATCAGTTGAATTATTCTACGATCGAAAAAGAGACTCTGGCAATGTTGCTTGCTTTGCAGCACTTCGATGTGTACGTGGGATATAGCTCTACTCCCGTCATCGTCTATACGGACCATAATCCGCTGTTTTTTTTAAATAAAATGTATAATCATAACCAACGTTTGATGCGCTGGGCGCTGATGGCTCAATGTTATAATCTGGAGATCCATCACAAGAAGGGAACCGACAACATCGTGGCAGATGCCCTTTCTCGGGGCTGGGTAAACGTATAATTTTAATATGTAGGTTTGTCTTATTGTAACTATGTTCTTGATTGTTTTTACTGTTCGCTTCATCCAGAACCTGTCTTTGAAAAAAAAAAAAAGACTGGTTCTTTCTTTAAGTGGGGGAGTGTTACGGTTTGTGTCTTGTGTTTTCCTCTCTTGTGATGACGTCATGACTGTTTCTTTTCTTTGGGTCTGAGTTGATTAGGTCCGCACCTGTGTGTCGTTATACACCTGCGCCTTGTTGGAGTCGCTGTGGATCCACTATAAAGGACACTGAAGCGGAGCATGGCAGGAGAGAGGAGAATCAGCAAACAAGCTTTTCGTTTTCTTTTGATTTAGTTAAATTGCTTTGCTGTCCGTTTTGTCAATGTTTGTTACCTTCATATTATTTGGAGTTTAGTATGTCTTTATCTGTGATACGCGTTTCGTGAGTTTATATGTTTCGTGAGTAGCCTATAATAAATGTTAACGCAGCGTACTCGTGTTTCACGTGTCCTTCGTTATGTTGTGAAACCCTTACGTAGCCCCTTTTAACAAAAGGGTTCGTAACAGTGGCAGAGAACGATCACAAGCCATTAATTGCCATCATTAAAAAGAACTTGAATCAAATGTCTCCAATAATCCAGTGACTGATGATGAGACTACAGAGGTATGATATGGAGCTAATTTACACTCAAGGGAAGCATCTAGTTCTGGCAGATGCTCTGTCCAGAGCTGTGGAACAGAGTGGAAAATGTGAAAGTTCCACAGAGGCTGATGTGACTCAGCATGTGAACATGGTAGCTGAAGCTCTTCCAGTCACAGATGCAAAACTCAAACAAATTGCTGTGGAGACTGAGAAAGATAAATGTCTGCAATTGGTCATTACACATCTGAATGGAGGTTGGCCTAGGGGAGAATGTGCCCAGTACTACAACATCAGAACAGAGTTGAGTGTTGTCAAGGGACTTCTGCTGAGACAGAACAGGATCATTATCCCTCAGTCACTGCGCCCGGAGATGTTGAAAAAACTGCATGAGGGACACCCTTGGACAGAAAAATGTAAAAGAAGGGCTAGAACTGCAATCTACTGGCCCGGAATAAACGCAGACATCGACAGGATGGTGTCAACCTGTGATACTTGCTTGAAGCATCATGCTAAGCAACAGAAGGAGCCAATGATCATCACTGATCCACCGGATGAACCATGGCAGAAAGTTGGGACTGACTTCCTGGATGGACGAAACTATTTGCTTGTGATAGACTATCTGTCAAACTACCCAGAGATTGCGTTGCTTTCCAATACATCTGCTGCTTGTGTGATAACACACATAAAATCCATATTTGCGAGACACGGCATTCCGCAAGTGGTTTGCAGTGATAATGGACCGTGCTACAGTGGCAAAGACTTCCAGAAGTTTGCTGAGGAATATGGGTTTCAGCATGTGACGTCGAGCCCATTGTATCCACAATCAAATGGAAAGGCAGAGAAAGGAGTACACATAGTGAAACTACTACTCAAGAAAGCAGTGGACATCCACTCAGATCCTTATTTAGCTCTGCTGAATTACCGTGCATTATTTGCATTCACCAGTACTCAGAATATCCAAACGCACAGTAAAGTCTCCTGATAGACTGAACCTCTGAATATTGCTTAAACATATCATAATTATTAGAATTTTCATAAAAGAAAAGACAAAAGGAAATGAAATCGGTTGATTATTGTTACAGTGATTGTAAAGTGAATAATTCTTGAGATTGTTGTTGGATGCATTACATCTGATAGAATGTGTACAGAGCTTGCTCAGTGGTTAGCTAATATACAAGCCATTAGTTGTAATAACTTGTTCTTTATGTCTAATGGAAAGGGGATGTAGTGATAGTGAAATTGTGTATGCGAGTACAGAAACTAACCACTAGGTGTCTGTAACATTACACTTACCGGCAGAGTATGTTGACAGAGAGTTAGAAGACTACAAGTGTTGTTGCTGTTCCTGCTAGCGACCTGAAAGTGAATAAAAGATACGTTTTATTACAAAAAGTCTCTTTACTGAAATAAGAAACATTATAAAGTTCCCCGACATTAAGAGAGGGTACCATTTCAAGGATAATGAAAGAGGATAAATCCGATCTAAAGAATTGGCGCCCTTTAACCTTGCTGGGAACTGACGTAAAGATATTGTCTAAAGCAATATTTTTTCGTCTTCAAACTATCATGACAAGTTTAATAGGGAATGATCAAACAAGTGGAGTTAAAGGTAGATCTTTACATCAAAATTTACGATATTTTCTTCTATATGCACAAGATCGTAAAATACCTTTGTGTTTTGGGATTAGACTTCGAAAAGGCCTTCGATAGCATAGACCATCATTTTTTGCCTAAATTGTTAGATGGCTTTGGGCTTGGTGAATCAATACGCAGATGGATTAATCTCTTATATACAGAGTGTCAGAGTCGTATATTGGTTAATGGCTATCTGTCACCCCCTGTTATAGTTCGTTCAGGAGTGTGCCAGGGTTGTGGCTTATCTCCGCTGCTTTTTGTGTTAGCTATAGAACCATTAGCTCAAGCTATTAGGCAAAACTTAGAATTGAAGGGGTTAGTAATTCCAGGGAGCTTGGGCAAAGAAGCAAAGTTATCGCTATATATGGATGACCTTGCCCTTCTACTCACAAATAACCACTCAGTAGGAAAAGCTTTACATGTATGCGATCGTTTTATGCTAGGAACTGGTATGAAGATCAATAGAAGTAAAAGTGAGATTCTATACTTAAATTGGACAGAACAAACACAATTTGGGGTTAAAGAACCAAGATAAAGCCATTCAAATCCTAGGAATTATATGGTGTAAGGATATGGAGGAAAGGAATTGGAATTATAGATTACATCAAATAGAGTGGAAAATAAAACAGTTGGAAGAAAGAGATCTTACACTTAGAGGTAAAGTGTTAATAATCAATGCAGAGATCATAGCATCACTTACATATGTAGCGGCAACTTTCCCTGCCCCAAGACGTTTTTTAAACTCCGTAAAGAAAATGATGTTTCGTTTCTTATGGGGTTCTAATCAAGAGAAATTGAAACGTGAAATAGTATGTAAAAAAATTGAGAAAGGTGGATTAGCAGTTCCTGACATTGAAACCAAATTAGACGCTATGTTTTCTCTTCCTATAATAAAAGCTTGTCTAAATGACGAAGAAACAAACCTTAGTAGTTTCTTTGCAAAGTTTTGGGTAGGCCAAGAAATAATGAGAATATGGAATAAGAAGATGCCACAAAATATTCCACATGCAGAAACTAGACCAGCTATGTATGATAGATTACTATGTTTACTAAAAAAATCATCGTCGTCCAATATTCCAATCGATAATTTGAATAGATGGATAATAGAAGAAAAGTTATCCCCTTTCTTATTCAAAATTACCCCTGTCGGTAAGCTTATAGACGCAGAATGTGTTAAAGTTTGAAAGAATGTGAATGATGACTTTTTATTCAATTGTCATAAAGATATTGCTTGGCAAGTTGCACAAAATTGTTTACCCACTCTGACTTTTTTGAAGAAAAGAAACTGTACCCGTACCACACTGTGTCCTAGAATGAACTGTGGAGAAGAAGAGACAATCAGACATTGCTTGTGGGAATGTTCATATACCCAAAAGGCATGGAATTTAATTCGACCATGGTTGTTAAATCTTTATAGAGTGCCAAGTGAGGGAGATATTTGGTATGGAGAGTTAAATGAGGCTCATTTTAATAAATGGATTCTTGGTGGACTATTATTATTATTTTATTTATTTATTATTATTGCAAGTTAAAACATTGTAGCTTATACAAGGTAAAGGATCAATGTCATATATACACATACATAGGAGAGAGGAACATACAGAACACTCAAATAAAAAAATAAATAGACAAAAAAAGAAGAAAAGAAAACAACTAAATATAAACATCAATATAGTGATGTATGCAGGTACATTGGTAAGTTTAAGCAATGAGGTATTTTAGTGATATAGATAGAGACAATTTAAGAAAATCATAATTGTGATAGAGTTGTAGTAAAAGTAGTATTCATACTACTATTAATAAAAATAACTAGAACAAAAATAATAATAGTAGTAGTGTAGTGGCAGTTTTAATCTTTTCTTTGTTTATTTAGTTTTCTCAATGATAATATATGAATGCCATGTGTTCTGTATTTTGAGCTTTATGTTGTAACGTTGATACAGGTGTGTGTGTGTGTGTGTCACTGAGAAGACCCCAGGCTAGGGAGGGGTAAGGCGACCATGGGGGTTCCTTTGTTCCTTTGGGGTGGGTGCAAGAATGCCTTTGATGAGAACATTATAAGACTCCAGAAAGAACACCTATCTTGGTCTCACTCGGCCTGCATACTGGGCTGTTAGGGTTGGTGGGTTTTCACCCTCACCCTGCAGCTGGCCTGTGTGGCTAGAATGGGAACTATTCTGCAGAATAAATGTATATTTTCTTTTAAATACAAATTGAATATTGACGTCTCTTTTGCCTGAGAATGCTGCGTTTGTTAAATATTGTTTTGCCACAACAATTGGTGTCAGAAGTGAGGATTCCTTGAAAGTGACCGCTGGCCCTGAGCGAACGGTGATTGATCAACCTGGACCTAAAAGTATAATCCAGCCCTACCTCGTAGACTTAAGAGAGATGGGGCCGATCGTATCAGAGCCAGTGGGTAACTCCACGGGAATTCAGAAAAGAACCGGTGGCAGTAAGAGCATTTCAGGTAAAAAAGACAATCAAATTATTTTTGTTTTGTGGGGGTAATTTTAGGTATAACTGTGAATGAACCAGGGCGGCTGAGGTCTATTTCCATGGTACAAGTGCTATAACCTGATTTGTATGTGGGCTTAGAACACTCGTTTTGTGAAACTAACTGAGATCTGCAGATCAGATCAAGAAGTGGTTTCAAGTTGATTGGTTGAACTATTTTTGGCAAAGACCGGTGCAGATTACCAGTCGGGATTAATCAGATATTAATCTAAAAAGCCATAATTGTTTCAGCATCTGTAGAGAGACGTCTCACAGATTATTAGACGTGCGTCGATTTTGTAAATCCTGGGAAATAGAAATCAGTCGGCACGGGGTCATCTCACAGTAAACTGAATAATACTTTTTAATACACCGGTTGTTTTGTTCTGTAAAATGGGAAAATAATTATGGCCAGAAAAGCATGCAAGAAATTGGGGAACGGATAATTGTAACAAAAGGGTTTTTGTGATCGTGTTCAGCGTGTGTGTAAAACTGTGAACAGACAGAATTGTTGAACTGAAGAAGCAGGTAGAATAAAAGAAGAATTGTTGAATTGAAGATGAAAGAGAAGAAACTGAAAAGTAGCAAAGGATAGTAAGATAGAATGTTTGTTTTTTCTGATGGAAATTACAAAAGAGTGAGTTGTTGAACTGAATTGTTGGATTGCAGATAAAGAGAACAGATGTAGAAAGAAACTGAAATGTTGGATTGAGAATTGTTGGATTGTAAGCAAACAGTGTTGCTTGAACTGGTTAGATGAAGCAGAGCGAAAAGAAAGTCAAATTAAGTTGAAATGGTCTGAAAAGTGAGTTTTTTAGATAAAAATAAGGCATTGAATATGATTAACAGGGATTAACATGAGGAATGTTTCATTAAGCAGAATGGGCAACATTCTATATGTCAGTGTTAATTATGATGTGAATGTGCTTTATTGTATTAATGTTATGAAAACAATGATATTGAAGAATAGACTTCCATATGTTTATAACAGAGTTTATAAAAGATTTGAAGGTGCAAGCGGCTATGGTAGCTGTCTGTAATTTAGGGACTGAGGCATAATGATGCTATTAAGTTGAGCAGTCTGCAGATTAACCATTTGATAAAAGAAAAAAGCTTCCAAACAGCGTTAATGAAATTGATGACATGCTAAATGTCTTTATACTGTATGAACAGTTCTGATAAATAGTAGTGAGACAGAAGAGAGCAAATGTTGTAACCAGCTGAAGCTTTCACCTTAAAGAGATTTGCAAATGATGGTTTTGTAAAAGTTTGATTCTGATTGTAAAGAAACAATAAACATAGACTGGTTTCAAACAAAGAAATGCCAAAATGATACAAATTTGAAGAAAGCTTCTGTGTTAACATGGATTAGTAAAATAGAGTAATGTTACTATGATTTGGCTATGTAATTGAATTTGCAACTGAGATTGCATTATAGCTCTGTTTGCATTGCTGAATGGGATGTTGCAGTGAATGGGGGATGTATTTTGAAAGCAGTAAACAGAACAGTGTGGTTAACTTGTAAAGAAAAGACCATTGTCCTTAGGAAGACAGATGGGTTATTTAGCCTTTGAACTCAAGGGTCATGACAGTAAAGCTCAAACTCCCCTGGGGGGTTTTCGAAGGTCCTTTTTGTGTAAAACAGCTTGATCTGGTCAGGGGTGACGGAAATTTACAGAGAGATCTGAAGAAGATTGAATGAGTTGCAAAATGTTTTAGATTATTCTAATTGCAGATTGGTAAACTCCTAAGAGAGAACATTTGGAAGTCAGACATTATCCTATGGTAATGAAACTTTTTGATTACGTTATTGAGACTGAATAATAATTATTTGATTTCTAAAGATCAAATAAGCTAAGTAGAAGCAGTGTTGAGGGAGTAACAGCTGCTAAATGTAAAATGTGTAAAAGGCATTTGAGCTGGTTCGTGTTGATTATGAAAGAACTACAAGCTGATGTGCTGTTTGTAAATTGTTTATGATTTGGTTGAAAACAATTTGATTATCTGAATTTGATGTGTGCTGAAACAGTTTCAGTGCAACAGAGACTCATTCTGAGTAGGAATTTATAATAATAATAATAATAATCAACATTTTATTTATAATGCGCTTTTCTTGAAACTCAAAGCGCTACAAACAACATACAAGAGAGTTGAATACAATAGAATATAGTAAAAACAATAGAATTCAGTAAAATAGTCACATTAGTTACAGTAAGCAGCTCTAAAAAGGTGTGTCTTTAAAGACTTCTTAAAACCTTCTAATGTTGGAGAGTCTCTAATTTCAGGTGGTAGAGCGTTTCAAAGACGTGGTGCTGAGACCGAGAATGCTCGACCACCCATAATGTCTAAATTCCCTATAGGGGCAAAGGAAACTATAAAAATTATGCTTGAATTGAAAATGCATTTAATTTATGGAAAAGATAACGCAAGCTATAGGCTAGAGTTAACAAGATGATAGATGAAGTCTTAAGTTAGTTTATGAAAGTGAAAATATTAGTCAGGAATGGCTCAAAAGTCTCTCTTATTCGAATGTCAGCTAAAAGCGGTTATCTGAGCCTGCGCTGTAAATGCTAATGAGCTATTTATAGTAAAGCACAGTGTTTCAGTTGAAAATGATAGGCACAGAGATATTTAAAGAAATAATGTTACAGGATCTTATACAATTAGGGCAAATTGTAAATGTTTCAGAAATAAAACTGAATGACTTTAAAAGAAGTCTTTAAAATAATACTGTTTTTGATTTGTTGATTTTGAACTCATGTGTCTATAAGATAGTTTTAACTCCTGAAGGTCGTTAGTACATGGTGAAACAAAGTAATGATAATGAACAAAAAAAAAACAACAACACAGCTGACGTTTGTAAAAGCAAATGAATAGACATGTTTTGAAAATGGTTAAGAGGCCATGTAAAAATTAGGTAAAAGCTACAGCAAAATGTAAGTTTAAAATTTTGATTTAAATGTAAATCTTTTTGGAGAAAAGACAAGAAATATGAACGGTAAATAGTCAGGTGTGTTTGATGATGACTGCAGTTTATGTCTTGATAAGAGTGAGTTAGGTATTAGGTAGTGAAAGCTATTCATAGTCTGAATAGTGTGCATAGATGTGTCATTAAATGTTTTATCAATTACAGATGGGTGAATGACAAATTTGAGAGAAGTTGACAATTCTGAATCGATTTGGTCATTTATGATATACAGTAGATTTGAATGAATTGGCTGGATCAATATCAAATTATTGAGAGAGGCTTTAACATTTGTGTGAACAAAGGGCGAGAACGCTGTTCGACTGACAAAAGAAAGGCTGTAAAGAAAGATCTGTAAAGAAAGACAATAGATGACTTTGAGAAATGTTTGTAGATGACTGAGGTCCATTTGCATTTCAAACACATTAATAGGAGGATGAGAATGTGATGTGGTAGAGGATTTATATTTTCTAACTTTTGTTCTTAGACATTGTAGTAAGACGGGTTATTTATCAATATGTAAAGACCTTCTGATCTCACGAGTATAAAGAAAGCATACCAGGGGGGGGTCGAGGATCATTGTCAGGGAGGCCAGAGGGGCCATTTGACCATAAATAAATACCTTTGATCTTACAGATGCAGGGACAGTGAAGCCCACGGAGGAGGGCAAATAGAGTGACAATTGTATTCAGTTTTGCAGATGACTTAGAATTGAGATTGAGTTGAGAGACAAACTGTTGAGAGCAGTCCTGAAAAGCAGGATACGCAAAGAGAGCATTTGCATTTCAAATAATTTGATAAGATGAGATTGTGGCTTAGAGTGAAGAATATAACATTTTGGTTAAGAGACAGAGAAAGATGTCTACAGGACAGTGTTTAGTTTAATAAATCCAAACACAATTATGTTAAATTGATGCACAAGTAAAATTGTGCAAAAAAAAAAAAAAATGGGGAATGGTTTAGAATTTGCTGAAAGCCATCGCACAGGTGGACAAAAGTGTGCTAACAAGAAGTGTTTTCAACAGGAAACAGGGCAGATGCAGCAGCATAACAACAAAAGAATTAACTATTTGACATTTGTTTTTCTTTACAGAGGATGCAGACTTTTTGATACTGGGCAGACGGTGCCCAGTAAAATATGGCTACAATGTGATTCACAATTGAATTAACCATGAAAAATGCTTTCCTCACAACAGGATTTAGTAACTCTGTACTTTTGCACTTTTCTCATTGATGATTAACAAAAACATTGGTGTGGGAAGATTTTGAGCCAGATCACACCTCAAACCCACATTCTCATGCTGGCTCCCTGTTACAACAGGACCAAATTTGCATCACAATTGTAAAACCCCATAAGTAACACCATTTGATCTTCACACAAAGTCAAATCTGCAGATGATTCTGCCTCACAAAAATGCAATGCATACCATTTTTATTAAGTCTTTACATCCAGACTGAATAATAACAGTGTACTGCATGCATCCAGTAATTGTTTGTTTAGTTTTTTACAAAAATATAATGCATAAGATTTTTATTAAGTTTTTAGATCTAGACTGAATGATAACAGTGTATTGCATCCAGTAATTGTTTGTTTTGTTTTTCCTTTGGAGTTACTTTATCAATTAAGTAATGATTTGTCTGACCGTTATTTTAAAATATATGTCAGTATTTCTCATTTTAACCGAAGTATAACTATTTGTATTCTCATTGATGATTTTGAAACTTTTCTGAAACTTATTTGATTTTTGTTTATTTGTATTTTGTCCATTTGACTTGCAACAATATTTTTTGGACATCAATTGAATTGAATCTCTGTGTTTGGTTACACTGAATATTTTGCTGATACTCTTCATGAAATGGTGTTTTAAACTAGCAGTTGTTGTTTTGTTGTAATGAAATTTATTTGAGTGTTTCCTGAAAGTGTATACGAACTTGTAAGATCTTTTTTTTTTTATCATTCCTTGACCATATTTTTTTAAGTACATCAATTAAAGGGCTTTTTGCTGGGAGACTAATTTCAATCTGACCATATCAATCCTCTGACAAATGACATGTGTCTACTTTTGCTGTTCATTGTGCTAGATGCTTTTTAATCACAGGATCCCTGCAACCCAAGTTCACATTCTGTGTCCTTCTCAGAAAGAGGAACTAGCGTTTGTTCCAAGATTCAGTGCCTGTTCTTGTGCAGGTATTCGATGGATGATTTGCATAACGGTGCAACCCAATTTGATAGAGCCTAATCCTGCAGGGCTGGATGGTGAACAAAAGACTGAACAACTGACAAACTGTTATTGCTACAAGCTTGGACAAAAAGTCTGAAGATGTAACTGCACAAAACAGAAAGATGGACTGTGTCACCTTTGGACTCCATGTGTGTGGCCAACGGGACCAATGGCAAATTGTAGGATTGAAAATAATCCAAGATACTTGAAATGAACAAAGACATCTGCTTTACTGTTTTTGACAACCTATTTCCGTAATGACCATTTGGAGTCTGTAAAGGCACCGAGGTGCTGATAGTTATCAAGGCCTGTAGGCCTAAGATGTGTGTATTTTGGGGGTATGAAATTGTCCCACCTTTGGTACAATGGGGAAGTTGTAATTATCTGATTGGTCAGTTTTGAATGTCTCACATTTGGGTTTTAGTCACATGGTCACGGAAGGGATAAAAGGAAGATTGAAATGAAAGGTATAAATATGATGAAATGACTTAAAATTGTTGCATTTGTTTTCAGAGAATGAAAAACAGGGAGAAATTGTAGTGGCAGTTTTAATCTTTTCTTTGTTTATTTTGTTTTCTCAATGATAATATATGAATGCCATGTGTTCTGTATTTTGAGCTTTATGTTGTAACGTTGATACAGGTGTGTGTGTGTGTGTGTCACTGAGAAGACCCCAGGCTAGGGAGGGGTAAGGCGACCATGGGGGTTCCTTTGGGGTGGGTGCAAGAATGCCTTTGATGAGAACATTATAAGACTCCAGAAAGAACACCTATCTTGGTCTCACTCTGCCTGCAAACTGGGCTGTTAGGGTTGGTGGGTTTCACCCCCACCCTGCAGCTGGCCTGTGTGGCTAGAATGGGAACTATTCTGCAGAATAAATGTATATTTTCTTTTAAATACAAATTGAATATTGACGTCTCTTTTGCCTGAGAATGCTGCGTTTGTTAAATATTGTTTTGCCACAACAAGTAGCAATAGTAGTGGTAGTAGTGGTAACACTAATATTCATGATGATAATAGTAGGGGTAGTAGTAGTGGCAGTACTGTAATTATAATACTAATACCATATTTTAGGACATTATTTTCTAGGCCTGGGGGCCACTATTGGTGGACAATTATTTAAAAAATTAAAGAAGCGTTATGGAAATCTAGAAATAATTGTGTCTTCCAGACTTTTGAGATCCCGGTTAAATCAGTGTTAAAATCGAGTTTAAAAATGTATTAGGGACTATATTTTAAGAGATACAGAAATTGAGGACTTATGAGACAAAAAAAAGATATGGAACATACCAAATGTCTCCCCCTTTAACAAGATATTGAAGATTGGTTAATTTCTTCAAACGTTGCATGAAGCTTACATAGTAATTTATTAACATTGCAACATGAATTTGTATGTGTTATACGTTTTTGTTTATGTATCTAAATTGTGATGAATTATAAAAAAAGAAAAAAGAAATAAAAAATATAAAATGTTCACCCAGAGCCAGACTCGGCCATTGCACTCCGGTCGCGCTGACCCCTGCGAATTCCCCAAATGTGGGAATCTCGACTGCATAATTTATGGTAGTGGGGGACTGCGTTCGCGCTCTCCCCTGGACAAAAACTGGTTGTAAGAGCAGATTGTCGAAGTTCCACTTATTTCTTGGTAAATGGTAAATGGACTGCATTTACAGTCAGGTCCATAAATATTGGGACATCGACACAATTCTAATCTGTTTCCCTCTATACACAGCCACAATGGATTTGAAATGAAATTAACAAGATGTACATCCATGATACATCCAAATCAGGTGAACATTGTAGGAATTACAACAGTTTGTATATGTGCCTCCCACTTTTTAAGGGAGCTAAAGTAATGGGACAATTGGCTTCTCAGCTGTTCCATGGCCATGGTGTGTGTTATTCCCTCATTATCCCATTTACAAGGAGCAGATAAAGGGTCCAGAGTTAATTTCAAGTGTGCTATTTGCATTTGGAATCTGTTGCTGTCAACTCTCAATATGAGATCCAAAGAGCTGTCACTATCAGTGAAGCAAGCCATCATTAGGCTGAAAAAAACAAAACAAACCCATCAGAGAGATAGCAAAAACATTAGGTGTGGCCAAATCAACTGTTTGGAACATTCTTAAAAAGAAAGAACGCAACGGTGAGCTCAGCAACACCAAAAGACCCGGAAGACCACGGAAAACAACTGTGGTGGATGACTGAAGAATTCTTTCCCTGGTGAAGAAAACACCCTTCACAACAGTTGGCCAGATCAAGAACACTCTCCAGGAGGTAGGTGTATGTGTGTTAAAGTCAACAATCAAGAGAAGACTTCACCAGAGGGAATACAGAGGGTTCACCACAAGATGTAAACCATTGGTGAGCCTCAAAAACAGGAAGGCCAGATTAGAGTTTGCCAAACAACATCTAAAAAAAGCCTTCACAGTTCTGGAACAACCTAGATATCATCATATAGAGACGGTGTCTGTTCCCCGAACTTGGAAATCCAAAAAAACGTTCAAACCCATCTAACGTAAAAAATGTAATTGATGTTCAACAAATAAAAAACAGATATAATACGGATGAGCAAATGATAAAGCTCGGGTTGCTGAATATTCAATCTCTTACTTCAAAAGCACTAATAGTTAATGATATGATTACAGATTATAACCTAGATGTGCTGTGTTTGACAGAAACCTGGCTAAAACCAAACGATTACATTGCTTTAAATGAGTCAACCCCACAAGATTACGGTTATAAACATGAATCTCGTCTGACACGCAAAGGAGGAGGTGTTGCTGTAATTTATAGTAATATTTTCAAAACCACTAAGAAATCTAGTTGTAAATATAATTATTTTGAAGTGTTGGTGCTTAATGTAAAAATATATAGTGTAAACGATAAATCACGTTTTAAAATTCTGCTGGCTACTGTATACAGGCCACCAGGGCACCATACAGACTTTATCAAAATTTGCGGACTTTCTATCAGAATTAGTATTGGCTGCAGATAAAGTACTAATTGTTGGTGACTTTAATATACACATTGATAATGAAAAAGATGCATTGGGATTGACATTTAAAGACATTATAAACTCAATTGGAGTTAGACAACACGTGTCAGGACCGACTCATTGCCGTAATCATACTCTAGATCTAATACTATCACATGGAATAGATGTTGATGCCGTTGAAATACTGCAGCAGAGCGATGACATCTCAGATCACTATCTAGTCTCATGTAAATTACATTTAGCCAAGGCTGCAAAGCCGACTCCGTGTTATAAATATGTTAGACCGATCACTTCTGCCACTAAAGATTGCTTTATCAATAATCTTCCTAATCAGTTTCATCATCTCAGCATCCCGGATAGCTTAGAAGAACTTGATATTGCAACAGAAACTTTTAACTCTCTCTTTTCCGGCACTTTAGACAGTTGCTCCGTTGCGCTTAAAGAAGATTAAAGAACATAGTCCAGCGCCGTGGCACAACGAGCACACTCAGGCCCTTAAGAGAGCAGCCAGAAAAATGGAGCGCAACTGGAAGAAAACAAAACTAGAGGTGTTTCGGATTTCATGGAAGGAGAGCTCGATTGCTTACAGAGAGGCTTTAAAAGCAGCTAGATCTGCTTATTTTTCAACCCTATTAGAAGAAAATAAACATAATCCTAGGTATTTATTTGAAACAGTGGCTAAACTAACGAAAAAGAAAGGTTCAAGCCACACAGCAGTAATGACTTTATGAACTTCTTCACTTATAAGATCGATAATATCAGGGACAAAATTATAACTATGCAACCGTCTAATACAGTATCGCATCAGGAAGTGCATTGTAGTCTCCCTGAGGGAAAATTTGATTCATTCATTGCTATAGGAGAGGAATAATTTTGCAAACTCGTCAAATCATCTAAATCGACAACGTGCATGTTAGACCCTATCACGACTAAGCTGCTGAAAGAGATGCTTCCAGATGTCATAGATCCTCTTCTTAATATCATTAATTCATCTTTGTCTCTAGGATACGTACCAAAAAATTAAGCTAGCTATGATTAAACCGTTTGTTAAAAAAACGCAACTTGATCCTACAAAATTAGTCAATTACAGGCCGATCTCGTTAGAGTCACAAATGATTTGCTCTTATCATCCGATCATGGTTGTGTCTCTCTATTAGTATTACTTGATCTTAGTGCTGCATTTGACACCATTGTTAAATAGACTCAAACATTATGTTGGCATTAGTGGAATTGCACTAGCATGGTTTAAATCATACTTATCTGACCGTTATCAGTTTGTAGCAGTAAATGAAGAGATGTCTTATCAATCACAAGTTCAGTATGGCGTACCACAAGGCTCAGTACTAGGACCGCTGCTGTTCACTCTGTACATGAGTAGATGTAGATCTCCATGAGGAGATATCATTAGGAAACATGGAATTAGCTTTCACTGTTATGCAGACGATACTCAGCTGTATATTTCTTCAAAACCTAACGAAACTTACCAATTCACAATATTAACGGAATGCATAGCTGATATAAAAAATTGGATGACTTGTAATTTCCTACTACTAAATTCAGAAAAAACAGAGATTCTAATTATTGGACTGTTGTAAAGTTTTTCTTTCATCGAAGCAAGGACCAGTGAGACAGTTGGGATCGCGTTCAGAAGTTGTTATTTATTGATCGCGGCTGCGGGTTCCAAAATCAGTCTAGCTTAACTGTCTTCCCAAAAAGTCTAACTCAAACAGTATACATTGGTAGTTTAAATACATTCCAAGGGGGAGGGATTTACATAAGGAGGAGATTCTAAACAAAGCATGTAAATGAGGTTCGTACCTGAGTCAAATCTCTTACAGAGATTTCCTGATCTCATCAGCATAACAGTGATCAGTGATACTAATCCAATCAGCAAGGTCTGGGCCAGAGGCTCCAAGAGCCATTGAGGCTCCAAAGGCCATTAGGAAAACAAAAGGTGAGATTCTGTTCATTGTAAGAAATTATAGTCTGCCCCGATCCAACTTCCACTCCAATATATACATTTATATCAGAATGTTCCTTCACTTAAAAGAGCTTAATTATCATATAGAGACAATTACATCCAATCTCAGTAATATGTAAATAAATAGCTTCACAGAGGGCAACCAACCACCATTTTGATTACAGGGACTTCAAATAGCTTGTCACCTTAAGCATTTGACCGTTCTAACAGAAGATCAAAGATGTGATCACTTCAGATAGATTGTATCACCTAAACCTTTTGCTGTTCTGATTTCATTTACATTAAGAGTTGACCATTTGGGTTGATCATATCCTGAACAAATGGTAGTCAATTGTAGAATGGGTGTGGGACACAGAGAATCTTCTCAGACAAGGGGGTGTCTCAACTTCATTAACATACAGACCACAGCTGTCACAATAAGAGCAACTTAATTTACATTAAGAGTTGAAAACTGTATTAGGATAAAAGGTTTGAGATTTGGATGATCTGGGTTCATTCTGACACCGGTGAACCCAAGGTGCTTTTGTGTACCTTGCCACTACTTTGCTGTAATAAACTTCATTTTTGAGATCTTCGACGTCCACATCATTTTTTCTTACATCATTTAACTTACAATGGAGAAAACAGGTCTGGCAGGAATCTCTTGCTGGCATTGCAGGAATCTCAATAATCATCTGATACTATTGCAGTGGAAAAACTAAATTAAACATTTAATAAATTTGTTATCCTTCAGGACAAAAAAAACTTCCACACGTAATAACCTAGAGTACTGTCTAACACTTGATGGCTGCTCTATTAAGTCTTCGTCGTCGGTTAGGAACCTGGGTGTGCTCTTTGATACCAATCTTTCATTTGAAAGTCATGTGTCTAGTATCTGTAAAACCGCTTTCTTCCATCTTAAAAATATATCTAAATTACGTCATATGCTCTCAATGAATAATGCAGAACAATTAGTTCATGCGTTCATGACCTCAAGGCTAGATTATTGTAATATCTACTGGGTGGTTGGCCTGCACGCTTAAACAAACTACAGCTAGTTCAAAACGCAGCAGCTCGAGTTCTTACCAGAACCAGGAAGTATGACCATATTAGCCCAGTTCTGTCAACACTGCATTGGCTGCCTATTAAACATCGTATAAATTGTAAAATATTGCTGATCACTTACAAAGCACTAAATGGTTTAGCTCCGCAGTACTTGAGCGAGCTCTTAACGCATTATAGTCCTTCATGTCTACTGCGATCTCAAAATTCCGGCCAGTTAATAATACCTAGAATATCAAAATCGACTGCTGGCGGTAGATCCTTTTCCTACTTAGCACCAAAACTTTGGAACAGTCTTCCTACCATTGTCCGGGAAGCAGACACACTCTGTCAGTTCAAATCTAGACTAAAAACACATCTCTTCGGCCTAGCATACACATAACACATTATAGACTTCTATAATTCAATGTTAGGCTGCATAGTTTAGAACAGCCGGGACCGGGAACACTTCCCGTAAATCCTGATGTACTTGGTACATCATAAGAAGGATGGCGTCTACGCTAATATTAGTCTCTCTGTCTATCCCGAGGTTTACCGCTGTCCACCAGAACCAGGCCGTATCCAGATCTGATGGAGGACCAGCGCCAGGACACGACGACTCCGCTGACCTGAAGTGTCAACCAGTCTCTCCTCCTCTCCACTCCGACTTCAACCAACCGTCCGGAACTGGACAAATACTCTGATTCTGAACTTCTGACCTGTAATGCTCCTGAATCATAATCATCCACTGTTCGCCCGATGGCCAGAGGAGAACTGGCCCCCGACTGAGCATGGGTTCTCCCAAGGTTTTTTTCTCCATTCTGTCACCTGATGGAGTTTCGGTTCCTTGCCGCTCTTGCCTTACCTTCTGGCTTGCTTAGTTGGGGACATTTAATATTCAACAATATTATAGATCTGCATTAAAGGTGGACGATGATGAAATTGTTTTTTGTATTATTTTCATGTTTTCACTGTGAAGCTGCTTTGATACAATCTGTATTGTAAAAAGCGCTATATAAATAAAGGTGACTTGACAACATCCTATTGACAGATGAGACAAAGATCAACTTGTACCAGAGTGATGGGAAGAGTATGGAGAAGGAAAGGAGCTGCTCATGATCCAAAGCATACCATCTCATCAGTGAAGCATGGTGGTGGTAGTGTCATGGCGTGGACATGTATGGCTGCCAATGGAACTGGTTCTCTTCTATTTATTGATGTGACTGCTAACGAAAGCAGCAGGATGTATTCTGAAGTGTTTCGGGCAATATTATCTGCTCATATTCAGCCAAATGCATCAGAACTCATTGGACGGTGCTTCACAGTGCAGATGGACAATGACCTGAAGCATACTGCGAAAGCAACCAAAGAGATTTTTAAGGGAAAGAAGTGGAATGTTATGCAATGGCCAACTCAATCACCTGACCTGAATCCGATTGAGCATGCATTTCACTTGCTGAACTGAAAGGAAAATGCCCCAATAACAAGCAGGAACTGAAGACAGTTGCAGTAGAGGCCTGGCAGAGCATCACCAGGGATGAAACCCAGCATCTGGTGAGGTCTATGCGTTCCAGACTTCAGGCTGTAATTGACTGCAAAGGATTTGCAACCAAGTATTAAAAAGTGAAAGTTTGATTTATGATTGTTAATCTGTCCCATTACTTTTGGTCCCTTAAAAAGTGGGAGGCACATATACAAACTGTTGTAATTCCTATACTGTTCACCTGATTTGGATGTAAATACCCTCAAATTAAAGCTGTTCATTTTCAAATTAATTTCATTTCAAATCCATTGTGGTGGTGTATAGAGGCAAAAAGATTAGAATTGTGTCGATGTCCCAATATTTATGGACCTGACTGTATATAGCGTTTTCACAGACCCAATTGCCACCAAAGCGCTTTACATTTTTGCCTCACATTCACACATTCATACACCGACGGCGTAACCCCTTGAGATGAAGCATCTCATTTTCGAGGGGGTCCTCAAGGTAACACCAAACATTTACCTACACACTTACACATTCTAAAGCTCTCCCTCACCACCAACCATCCCAACATGTCCCATCTTTATGAAATTAAGATATTACAAAAGAAAACCATATTTGACTAAGCCACCAAAACAAACAAATATATAACCTACATACAAATACAAAAGTACATACCTAAGTATACACATACATAACATACACACAAGTCAAACACCAGGGAAACATTTATATTGGTCACAGGATTGCAAGTAAATTAAAAGAGCTGACTTAAAGAGTGGAAAGGAAGAAATGGACCTTAAGGAACAAGGTAAACTGTTCCAATCAGAAGGGGCTTTGAATTTGAAAGCACGTCTTCCAATGACTTTAGATATATTTGGGACAGAAAAAAAAGGATGATCAAGGTGTCTCAAGCCATAAGTTGACCTACAGTTAGGTCCATATGTATTTGGACACAGGCACAATTTTTCTTTTTTTCAGGTATTTACCAACACATATTCAAGCTATAGTTATTTAATGGATATGGGCTGAAAGTGCACACTCTCAGGTTTAATTTGAGGGTATTTACATCCAAATTGGAGGAAGGGTTTAGGAATTACAGCTCTTGGGAGAGCCACCCCCCCCTTTTTCAAGGGACCAAAAGTAATTGGACAATTGAATCAAAAG
This sequence comes from Phoxinus phoxinus, assembly GCF_949152265.1. Classification (NCBI taxonomy): domain Eukaryota; kingdom Metazoa; phylum Chordata; class Actinopteri; order Cypriniformes; family Leuciscidae; genus Phoxinus; species Phoxinus phoxinus. The sequence continues at coordinate 32,242,329 of NC_136893.1, read as the reverse complement.
TGATTTCATGGACAGGTGTGGGCTATTCCTTCGTTATTTATTCATTAATTAAACAGGTAAAAGGTCTGGAGTTGATTCTAAGTGTAGTATTTGCATTTGGAATATATTGCTGTGAACCTACATCATGCGTTCAAAGGAGCTCTCCATGCAAGTAAAACAGGCCATCATTAGGCTTCAAAAACAAAATAAATCCATCCGAGAGATAGCAGGAATATTAGGAGTGGCCAAATCAACAGTTTGGTACAATCTGAGAAAAAAAGAATCCACTGGTGAGCTCAGCAACATAAAAAGGCCTGGACGTCCACGGAAGACAACAGTGGTAGATGATCGCAGGATCCTCTCCATGGTAAAGAAAAACCCATTCACAACATCCAGCCAAGTGAAGGACACTCTCCAGGAGGTAGGCGTGTCATTGTCAAAGTCTACAATCAAGAGAAGACTTCACGAGAACAAATACAGAGGGTTCACCACAAGGTGCAAACCATTCGTAAGCATCAAGAATAGAAAGGCCAGATTAGACTTTGCCAAAAAGCATCTAAAAAAGCCTGACCAGTTCTGGAAAAGCATTCTTTGGACGGATGAAACTAAAATCAACATGTACCAAAATGACGGGAAGAAAAAAGTATGGAGAAAGCTTGGAACAGCTCATGATCCAAAGAATACAACATCTTCTGTTAAACATGGTGGAGGCAGTGTGATGGCATGGGCATGCATGGCTTCCAGTGGCACTGGATCACTGGTGTTTATTGATGATGTAACAGAAGACAGAAGCAGCCGGATGAATTCTGAAGTGTATAGGAATATACTGTCTGCCCAGATTAAGCCAAATGCAGCAAAGTTGGTTGGACGGCGCTTCACAGTACAGATGGACAATGATCCAAAACACACTGCAAAAGCAACCCAGGAGTTTTTTAAGGAAAAGAAGTGGAATATTCTGCAATGGCCGAGTCAATCACCTGATCTCAACCCGATCGAGCATGCATTTCACTTGCTGAAGGTAAAACTAAAGGCAGAAAGACCTACAAACAAACAACAGCTGAAGACAGCTGCAGTTAAGGCCTGGCAAAGCATCACAAAGCAGGAAACCCAGTCTTTGGTGATGTCCATGAGTTCCAGACTTCAGGCAGTCATTGCCTGCAAAGGATTCTCAACAAAATATTAAAAATGAACATTTTATTTATGATTATATTAATTTGTCCAATTACATTTGAGCCCCTGAAAATAGGGGTACTGTGTATAAAAATGGTTGCAGTTCTTAAAATGTTTACTTGATATTTTTGTTCAACCCCTTTAATTAAAGCTGAAAGTCTGCACTTCAAATTCATATTGATTGTTTCATTTTAATTTTATTCTGGTGGTATACAGAACCAAAAGTATGAAAATTGTGCCTGTGTCCAAATATATATGGACCTAACTGTATATGGGACTAAATGTTGTTTCAAAGAAAGAGGATAGTTAAAAAAAAGATACATTTATAAATAAACTGAAACCAGTGTAGCTGTCGTCTTGCCTTTGGTGATAAGAGATTCAGTTGTTGGTACATATGACAATGATGGGTTAGAAACGGACATCTCAGCACAAATCGACAGAGGCTGTTATAAACAACATTTAAGGATTTAAGGCATGATTCTGTTGTACTCATATAGACAAAGTCAGCATAATCAATAATAGGAAATAAAAGCTGAGTTACAATTCTTAATCTAATTGATTGTGTGAAGCAATTAATCGAACGGTATAATAATCTTAAATTATAATTTACTTTTTTCATTGTAGAGTCAATATGAGGCCTGAAGGAGAGGTTGGAGTCGAGCCAGAGGCCCAGATATTTAATCTCCTCAACATTCTCCATAGATGTACCATCTGAGAATTTAATTGTTAGACTATTACCTTGTTTATGTCGGGCAGGCCTAGTGTAAAATAACATACTATGTGACTTACGTTTGTTCAGTATAAGTCCATTATCCGAGAACCACTTTTGAGTAGTATTAAAATCAAGTTGCAGTGAAGATTGAACCTAGTTAATGTCACGTTTTGAAGAATAAATAACTATCATCAGTATACAAAAGAATTTGACTATCAGAGCACATTTGTGGGAGGTCATTAATAAAAATAGAAAATAAAAGAGGGCCTAAACACAAACCTTGAGGAACACCCTTTTCCATTATTAAGAACTGAGAGAAAGCACCATTGAAAATTACACACTGACGTCTGTAATGAAGATATGAATTAAACCATAAAATTGACTGTTCCGAGAGACCAATGTTATATAATTTATCAAGGAGAATATAATGATCAACCAAATCAAATGCTTTGGTAAAATCTATAAATATTGCTCCAGTGGACATATTATTGTTCAAAGAAGATGTAACATCGTTAACAAATTTGGTAAGAGCAGTAGTGGTGGAGTAATTGGGCCTAAAACCTGATTGATTTGGAGAAAAAATAGAAAACAATATATTTAAACAATCTCTTGAATATAATTTTTTCAAATACTTTTACTACATTACTAATAATTGAGATTGGTCTATAGATCACATAATGGATATGCTAGAACATGAGAGGCAATCTTAATCAACTATCTCCAGGCCATCTATTCCAACACCACTTCCAGATTTAATTTCAGAAATTACTTGCTGTACCTCAGAGGGAAGAATTGTAGTAAATGAGAAAGAACTATTTGCAACATTAATATTTACGGGGTTGGAGTAGCAGAAATCAGGTGGGCGTAAATTACAAACAGAAGAAAAGTGCTGATTAAAAGGCATTAGCCACAGAAGTTGGATCATTTATAATATTATTATTAATTCTTAGTTTTGCAATGGAATTCTTATTGGATTTATTCAACAGGCAATTAAGTTTTTCCAAAAAAAATTTGGATTTGTAAAATCATTTGATAGGTAATTTTTATAATAATCCGATTTGCCATTTCTTGTTTTAACGGTACATTTCTTAATCGCTTATATTCAATCCAATCTGCCAGATCTTTTGTTAAATGGTATCTTTCCCAGGCCTTGTCCCTTCGCTTAAATAGATATATTAGGTCGCCAGCAATCCATGGTAGATGTCTACCCTTCACTTTAACTGATGCCCATGGAGCATGTTTATCTATAACTTTTAATACCTCAGTATAAAAGAAATTCCAGGCATCATCAACATAAGGAATTAAATCCATCCTGTTCCAATTAATACATAACAAATCTTGAATAAATACATCATTATTCATATTTTTAAATTGTCTTACCTTGATTATTTTTGGTGGTAGACGAGGTAACATTTTCCAGGTACAAAAGATAACTGAGTGGTCACTAAAGCAATCAGATAAAACACCTGAATCAGCAATTCTATTGGGTTGCATCACCAGAATCCAGTCTAAAAGAGACCTGGAATTTTCAACCACTCTGGTTGGTTCCCGTATTCATTGAGTAAGATTTAGGCTTTCAAAGAGGACCTATCAAGCCAATTTCGATTGAAATCTCCCAATACTATAATTTCGTCAGAACAATTTAAAGAATTAATAGTACTAAGAATATTATTTGTTGAATTAATAGTACTAAGAATATTATTTGTTGATTCGGATGGAGAGTTAGGAGGTCTGTATATATTTCCTATAATTAACCGTTTGTTTTGATGAAAACATATCCTAACAAAAAGACATTCAAAGTGCATGGGGCTTTCACTTGCAATAATAAATTCAGAAGATAGACTTGCAGAAACATAAGTAGCAACTCCTCCACCACGACTGCCTCTATCTGCTCTATATATATTATAGCCATCAAGACTTATTTCATCATCACTTACATTACTATTTAACCAAGTTTCAAGACAGCGTGATGACAGCAGGTTTGTTATAAGAGAGCCATGCTCTAAGAAGATAAATTTTATGAGGTAGACTCCTAATATTTAAGTGAATAACTAATAAGCCTTTAACCATAGTCATTCAAAAGTAGATAAGAGAGAGGGACATGGGATTGGGTGGAAGAGCAACACACATAAACACACATCCACACTCGTTTCTCTAAACACACATAAATAAGCACAGACTGCCTGATCCAAAACATTAAAAAGAAAAAAGGAAACGGACTGTCTGCCAATATATACTGAATGTTGTATTTACCATAATGAAAACTGTTGACTTTCAATCAGTTTGCGGTTGCCAGTGGGGGACTAGTTCACCACAGATGTCCGGTTAGAGACATGAAGAAGCAGCATGAAAGTTCTTTGTAGCTTTATTTTCTCCACAATCCCATACAGCTTCAATCAAGGTTTTGCACGTAAGTGCAAATGATTACATTTGTGGTTCCATGAGTATGTGTGGTCTAAACAAAACATACAAGATAATAATCAGTATAACAGAAACACAATTCAAATATAGCTGCAGGCAGCAACACGGGGCCATGCCCTGCAGGCCAGAGCAAGCAGACCAAGCATGGCGCACATATAGCACAGCCAGCACATCATGTACAGCAGCACAGCAAGTACTGCAAGCACAGCAGCACAGTAACAATTTAATCACCTAGAGCAGTGCGGAGCCATAAGAGCAAAACATCTTAAATGTTATGAACATGTTAATGTACATAGAGCACAGTAAGTACTGTAAGCACAGCAGTGCAGCAATCATTTATGCACCAAGAGCAGTGCGGAGCCATAAGAGCAAAACATCTTGAATGTTATGAACATGTTAATGTACATAGAGCACAGTAAGTACTGTAAGCACAGCAGTGCAGCAAGCATTTAAGCACCAAGAGCAGTGCGGAGCCATAAGAGCAAAAGTTTAGAACAATACAGGAAAAGACACAACATAATACACAATTTAACATAGTCATCCCAAGCAGGATTCGAACCCACGACCAGAATGGTTCTGGATTCACAGCACATGGTTTAACAACTTGCGCCACTCAGAGGATGCTGGTTTAGGAAGCTGCAGAGATGTTTCAGTGTAAGAATGAGCACACAAAAGCAAGTTAACAAGGTTAGCATGCTAAGCTAGCTTAATGCTAATGTAGCTAATTACTTATGATGTGGTACATGGTACAAATTATATATCCACGGATTCATCATGATGCAAGGAGTCGATAGACACCAATTTTATAATTTTCACTTCAAATGTTTACAAGTTACAGCCTCTGAACCAATTTAGGGTCATCCTTGTTAACTTTGTGACACCATAACTTTTGAACAGAGATGAATATGAAAAATCGGGGACAGTACTTCTGTGCGGCTTTGTCCAAAGATCATGTGAGCAAATTTTGGACAATTTTGAACCAATTTTGAAAGAGAAGTAGCAAAATAACTGTTTCACATTGGTTCCAATATGGCGACCAGTCATATTGTTGGAAAATGACAAATGAGACATCGTTGGAATCGGCATAAGCCAAGGAATATAATGGCATAAAGAAATCAAATTCAAGCAATGTTTGCAAAAGTTATAAGCGTTTTTGCAAAAAAACATTATATCTCTGGAACACTAGGTGGCGCTGTGATAAAACTTATCAGGTACCTTCAGGTCATGCTAATGATGATCCATACCAAATTTGATGAAGAAATTTCAAACAGTTTAAAAGATATTGCAAATTATAACAAAATTCAAAATGGCGGACACATGGTACCGCCCACCATGGCAAATTTGATATCGACAGATTCAACATGACCCAAGGAATCGATAGACATCAAGTTTAAAATTTTCTGACAATCCGTTGACGAGTTATTGGCCAAAATAGCCATTTTCCGTATCTCATGACCAGTAGGTGGCACTGTTTCCAACTTTGGCATGGACCCTCAGATCAAGCTTCCGATGAAGCATACCAATTTTCATTTCAATGCATTAAAGTTTGGCCGAGATACAGCCTCTGAACCAATTTTGGGTCGACCTCATTAACTTTGTGACGTCATAACTTTTGAACAATGACGTATAAAAAAAATCGGGTACAGTACTTTTATGCAACTCAGTCCAAAGATCATTTGAGTAAAATGTGGACCAATTTGGATCAATTTTGAATGAGTAGTAGCGATCAGACTGATTACTGTACTTTTCAAAATGGCTGCTACTGTAATGGGCGTGGTCTTAATGTATTATATTGGTTCAGATCAGTATGATGAGAGCAATCAGGTGTACTATGTCTCATTTTTGTGGATCAAATGGTTCAAAAGTTACAGCCATTTCAATGTTGAATTTTTGAACTGGTGGTGGCGCTATAGAGTGTGTCCAACAGACTCCAAATTTGGTCCAATTACTATTCATGGTCATATCTATAACTGTGCCAAATTTCATAATTTTCCTATGTACGGTTCATAGGGCTGCCATAGACTTACAGAGGAGGAAGAATAATAATAATAAGAAGAAAACTAACGGATACAATAGGTGCCTTGCCCTTCGGGCATGGCCCCTAATAACAAGATAAATACATACAATATGATGTAGCAGAAATGCTTCCATGAACCATAAGCAACATCATGTGAATACATGAACGCAAATCAAATCACTACTTCTGTGTGAAGTATCCTTAAACAAGGAATATAAAACAAATACAATCAAACAGTTAACACAAGTTAAATACATAAACCAACTTACTTTTTTAGAATATACGCACACATCAAATGGCAAGAAAGCATCGAGTCCATTTGCTACATTCACTCCATGCAGAGCCATTTAATATCAAGGCTAATCAATGCCACCTGCTGGAGATGGGCGGAGCCTAGTGTCTTTCCATTGCTGCTTTGACAGCGTGCTCTGACATTGGCTGATTTCTAGAAAGAGGCTGCGTTCGAAACCGCATACTCAATGAGTAGGTACTTAATTTCAATAAGTACTTACTTAACGAGCGCTAAAAGAGTAGGTACTTTATTGCCAGATCTCGTTAAGTATGAATGCGATCCGGACATCATCCGCCATGTTGACGTTATCATGTGACTTATGACGTTATCACAAGCGCAACTATTGAAAAGTTATGAGCGACAGGTGCACCAACATCTGATTGCATCAGTAACCAGAACGGTTTTCATCAGCGTCTGCAATGGTTGGCATGTCTGCACTAACTAGACGAATATGTGCTCAAAGGAGACGTCGGGCAGCTGCTCGAAGATCTCGCATTTGGAGTAAACTGTTGATTTTATACTCGAACAATGTAAGTATTACTACTTAAATTAAGATTACCCCAGAATGAATTGCATTACTAGTCCACCCCAAGACTTATGCACAATAAGAATAACAAATGCTGACCAACACTTATATATTATTCTTAATGAAAATTATATTTTGGTCAAATGCAGCTGATGTGAATCCATACATTTTCATTCAAGCAATGATTAATGCATGAATTAATGAAATTAGTATATTTTATTTACTGTCAACAATATGAAACATGAATAAAAACAAGTAAATTAATTAATAAAAGAAATCATCACAATAAATAAATGCATACAAGTCAATACCACATGAAACATCCTTTTATTTAAACTTATTGTTCTAACAAACTATCATGTATTTACAGGCAGTGACCCGCACATCCTACTGCCATCTCAACAGAGCTGTTCTCATTCTGCGGCTTTATCTTGATGAAGCAGCTGACCACCGTGCCCACCTTCGCCTGTCTCTGCCATCCATCAGGTCCCTGATTGCTGCAGTCAGACTGGAATCTGACCATGGATGGGAAAGGGATGTGTTCCTGCACTGGCTGGCCCATGCAGCATCCTACAGGGTGGTGTCGCAGACCTTTGATATCCCAAAGACCTCTGTGTATAACATTGTGCACAGAGTGAGCAAGGCCATCATGGGAATTTTGAGGAGGGTGATTTCCTTTCCGACCGGAGATGACCTGGAGGCAGTGGGAGCAGGATTTGCACAGCTGTCTGGGTCACCAGCTCTCAGTAGAGCAGTTGGTGCAATAGACGGCTGTCATATCCAAATTAAACCTCCAGCAAATAACTCCCACTGTTACTTTAACAGGAAGCTGTTTCACTCCGTCCAACTCCAGGCCATTACTGATCACCAGGGGAAATTCCTTGATGTCTTTGTGGGATATCCTGGGTCTGTGCACGATGCCAGGGTGCTGAGGAACAGCCCAGTGTATGCTGGCAGCCTTTATCCTCCTGCAGGCAAGTGCATCCTCGGGGATGGAGGCTATCCTTGCCTGAGTGCACCCATCTGCCTCATCACCCCATACAGAGAGCCTGTGCAGAACCCTGTGCAGGCTCGTTTCGACAGCAAGCACTCCCGTGCCCGCAGCATCGTGGAGAGAGCTTTTGGGATGCTGAAGACACGCTGGCGCTGCATTTTCTTCAAGGCCTTGGAGGTGAGCCCTGCCTTCGTGCCTGAGGTTGTTGCGTGCTGCGCTGTGCTTCACAATCTCGCTCTAGCCAATGGGGACATCATTGAGCCAGAGGATGAGGAAGACCATGATGACGGCCCCCCTGATGCCCACAACCTTGCAGCAAGAGTGGGAGAACATGTGCGGGACAATCTGGCTGCTGCGGTGTCTGCTCCAAACATCCCTGTGCCGGCTCTCCATGAGCACGACTACCTTTAAAACATTAAAATGTTTTACAATTCATATTGTCAGTATTCCGTTTCTTGCCAAATGTAATTTCATAGGTTTACAATTACAAGCAAATTTTTGTTAGAGCTTTATTACCTTTGTGGTGTAGTGGGCTACACCACCGAACTGGTAAGCAGAAGATTGCTGGCCGATCAGAAAGGCTCTTTACTCCAGGCGGATCCAGGGTCGTTGTCCCTGTAATAAATGCAAGTCACTTTGGATAAAAGCATCTGCAAAATGCCTAAATGTAACTGGTTTTTGTAAAGCCTTTTCTGAAATGGTCTCAGGTACAAACGCTCAAAGCTGCTTATTTTTTCAAGGTATTACTATAATAGAAAATGCATACATACATTTACTACAATAAATTATATCTTCTATTTGGTGGGTTAAAGGGTTAATTCGACTCAACAAATAAATTCAGCCATTATTTACTTGCGTTCATGCTGTTAGATCCCTCTTTTTTATTTATTTAAATACAAAAGGGGATTTTTGTCAAGTTTGTTCTGCTGGTTTCTGTTCATACAATATCAGTCAATGGAGCCCAACTTTCAGGAGCTTCCTGGCATTATTTGATGTTGCTTCTGAAAGTCCATTGACTGATATTGTATTAAACCAACAGTACAAACCTGACCAAAATCACCTTTTGTGTTCAGAAAAAAGAAAAAAAACATGAAGGTGAATAAATCATGACTGAATTATATGCTTGGGTTCACTAACCCTTTAGGGTACCTAATAAGGTAGTTTGTGTAAACAGTCTCAAGTGCAACTGAGGTCATGGAGGCCCATTGTCCTAAAGAACTTTTCCTACCCTAATTCTACACACCTGAATCTATTTAAACCAATTAATAACTGACTGCTTGAACATTACAGAAAGGTGTGTTGGAACTGAACTCTCCATGACCTGCCTTGAATATCCCTGCATGAGCTCTGCATTTAGAAGTCACATAATACACAACAATAAAACTATTGTTTTAAAGTGTGTTTTTTTTCAATACACCACATTCACAAATTATCCATCACTTCATAAATATTTAATTTATGAATGTTATCATTATCTCAAAGTATCACCAAATGTCTAGAAGTCTATAATGTACTGTGCATGCCTAGAAATTGTTTCCTTTATATACATAATATTGTACAAAAGTCTTAAGCCACCATTGTAGCAAATACATGATGTAGCAATGGTATAATGAGCATATATGGCAATAATTTAGTGTGACCTTTACACTTGAGCAATAAAAGGAACCTGTCTTTCATAAACTTAAATGGAATGGAAAAGGACTAGAAAGCCCAAGAAAACTTCTGATGAGAAGTAATGTGATAAGCTTCACAGAGTGTCTTCTTTGACAATTTCTTCTTACTGATGTTTGTCTAAAGAAGCCATTTTGTACAGATTTTTTATTTTAATTTTAAAACAACAAAGCTGGTGGTGGTCTATGATTTTTGCACAGTACCATGTATATATATATATATATATATATATAATTTGTGTATATTTTATTTAGAATTGTATATTCTTTACATTAACCCAAATCTATAAATGATCATAAGATGTTTTTGTAATATTATTTATTTTTTAGCAAGAATTTCCAGGACATTAAGGAATCTTTCATCCCTTTCTTTGGTTTCTTTTTCTCTCCTCTCCTCTTTCTCGCCTGCCTCCTGGTGCCATCTCTCTTCTCTTTCTCTTACTTCTCTTTCTTGTCTTTCCTCTCTCTCTTGTCTCTCCCGTTCTCTTCTGTTCTCCTTCTCCTCCATTTCTCTCCATAGTCTCTCCTCCCTCTCAGCTGCTTTCTGCTCTCTCTCCTCTTCTCTCTCCTCCATCTCCCGGATCAGGTCCTCAACAGTTTTGGGCCTTTTCCTGGCTCTTGCAGGCTCTGGCCTCACTGAGGATGAAAAGGCCACAGCAACATCCAGCCCAGATGAGGCAACGAGGGCAGGTGGAGTGAAGGAGGGTTTGTCCCCAATTGCCTCATCCATGGCAGCATACCACTTCCAGGATCTGCTGTGGCCCCTCCATCCTCAGTGCTCACCCCTGTCTGCGGACATTTCAGATCCTGCAAAACAGCACAAGCATGATACAAAAGCCATTATAACATCACAATGTTAAACATTTAATTTCTGTATTAGAAGTAACAAAACTGTCTTACTTTGTATTTTTGTTTAAGGTTTTCCCTTTTTTTTTTTTACAAATGCCGCCATCACACTGCCTTGCAGGTCCTGCTCCACCACAAAAGATCTGCAGCAAATGCAGAGAAATAAAGAATAAAAAAGTGCTGTAATATCTCTGTTTGAAATTACAATAATTGAAATAAACTACAAATCAAATTTTAAATCGCTTTTTTATTATTTCTGTAGTATACTCACTCAAAGCCTTTGATGGCAGCATTCCGCTTTCCGGTGAAGAGGGCTTCATGAGCCACTCTCCACCGGATGTGCAGGCGTGTTTGCTCATCCGTCCCTGTAACAGCCAGACAAGAGTCACGTTACCTCTGAGATTTATGAGTTCATACTTCATTCAAATGTTGAGGTTGTTGCTGATAAGTAGCTTTTTATCCATCATAAATGTTCCACAATTCCTCAACAGTACTAATGAACAAATGAAATAGATTACTTATGTTTAGATACTTTATGTAAATGTATTTACATTACTTACATTCGTGTAATGCAAACAGTGTTGACAACAGTTAATATTACTACATAACAGAGGTGGGAGACTCGAGTCATATGACTTGACTCGAGTCAGACTTGAGTCGCAATTTTCTGGACTTGAGACTTACTTGACTAGATCTCTGAAAAGACTCGACTTGACTTTAGACTTGCTCCTTGTGACTTTAGACTTGACTCGGACTTCTGCCTATTTACTTGAAATGACTTGTGGAAAAATTTTTTTTTTAATTATTGTGATTTTTTACAAATATATTTAAGAATGAACAATATTTATACCACTAGACGCTATCTGGAACCCGCTTGCCGCCTGCCAAAACAGCAGATCCCTCCGCGAACACCGCAACAACACCACCAGCTCCAGCCCCGAGGATAATAAAGTTTGGGTTTAGAGATTATCGTACACGGCCAAGAAAAGAAAAGAACGGCTGTGTGTAATATCTGCAGTGCCAAGATAAGTGATTCATCGCATCGGCCACAACTTCAAATTTCATTCGTCACTTCAAGTTGCACAGCGAGAAGTAAGTGTTGGTTGGTCACTCACTGGGTAAACGCAAAGGTTTTGCTAGTTTTCAAGCATGAGGTTTTCTGTGGTATCTATCTACTTCCAACTTAAATAAAAAAGCTAGCGATATGTAAGGAATAATTGACGACAGGCCGTTGAATTATTATAAAAATAATGCACACCCGAGGTGGTAATGCGGTCACGACGCAAAGCGGACCTCGGGTGTGCATTATTTTTATAATAATTCAACGGCCTGAAGTCAATTATTCCGCTTAAACTACAGTTCCCTTTCGTTGTCACTTCGAGTTACGTCGAATGACGACGAATGGGGTTCGCTTAGAAGCCTATCCTCTTCGAATATTAATAAAACGAGCCAATGGCAAGCAAATGCCATGGGTCTGCTGAATTTGCATAGCGTAACTCCGCCCCACTGTGTGGGTATATAAGGAAGTGAGCCGGCAACATGCAGATATGTTTTCGCTTTCGGAGCCAAGAGCATTCTTCACTCCACAAGCCATTCTAAAAATCATCTCTCTTCACTCTTCGAGACGAGCTACTCTTCAGAAGTGTTGGTGTGACGGCGAATTCCAGCGAGCTTCATATTGCCTGCCGATCTGCGCAGTGGTCTGCCAGTCGTGTGTCTCTCCCTGGGCGCTTCAACACTGCTGTTTGAGTTTTATCTCTCTAAAAGAGCTGCACGCGGCGCGTCTTTTTAAAGACGGTTCGCCCGTGTGTTTCTGGGTGCGATACACAGATTAAATCAGCTGATGGGCACGGACGCTGTCTGATGTGTTTGGGCAAACGCACAGACAGCGTTCGTGGATGCGTCATGTTCTCATTGCGGGGACATGACCATCGCAATGTAACGATCGAGACTCGATGACCTCCTCGAGAGAGAGTCCCCTCATCCACACCCCGATCTATTCTCTCCGCAAGAGGGAATACTTCGGCTGGTGGCCAGGGTGATCAGAGGCTGCTGTGTGGAACCAACCCGACGATCTATCCTCGGTCCACACACTCCTCTTCACATTGCAACCCGTGTGGTATCCGGATGAGATCGCTGACCAGTCCCGGCCAGAGGTCGCGGGCTGGTCCAGCATTTCATTCGATGCCCCGGCAGATGAAATCTTGTCTATCGCCGCATCACAAGGTGGGCGTGAGTACGCTGGAGAAGACTCGGCTGTGCTGCCTCCTCCGGGTGTGCCAGCATTGCCCGAGTCTGAACCAGAACTCTGCCATGCTTCCCCGGGCAGTCGCGAGCATTTGGGCTTGTGTGGAACCCTCCGCCATGTCCCAAGTGCTTAAAGCTGATGATCGGTTTTTGGGGACGCACCGGCACACGTCGGCCCGCCCCCAATTCCTTTCTTCCTGGACGTGCATGAAGAGGTCATGAGATTACTCAGTGGCCTCTTCCGCCTTCTCTGCCCTCGATGAGGTCGCGGCCAGTGGGTACACTGGGGTTCCCCCTATGGAGTGTTCTGTGGCAACACAACTGTGTCCCCACAGCGCCTCCACTGGCGTGGCGGCCCTAAGCACCCACCCACCCCAAAGCATGTAGGTTTTTGTCTACTCCGGTGGCAGAGATCTATAGAGCTGCGGGGCTGGCTGCCACCTCACTGCATGCTATGCCCATCCTTCAGGTCTACCAGGCCAGGGGTGCTCATTGCTAATGAACGAGGGTAGGGCTGGTCCAGGGCTCTTGCAAGAGCTGCGTGCCGCCACCGACCTCGCTCTATGGGCGACGAAGGTGACCACACGCTCCCTGGGTCAGGTAATGTCCACATATGTGGTCCAGAGACAAAAACTGGCTTAGTCTGGTTGATATGGGCGAGGCTGAGCGAAGCCGCTTCCTCAACTCCCCATATCCCAGACTGGCCTCCTCGGCGGCGCAGTCGAGGACTCTGCCCAGAGTTCTCGGCTGCCCAGAGCGGACTGAGGCTCTGATCCCGCGGCCAGCTGCTCAGCCGCCGGCTCAGCTGCCTCATTCCGCTCGCCGCCGAGGGCGCCCTCCTGCGACACTCCCTGCCGGCCCTAGCAGCACCCTTCACCCAGGCCGTGCCGTGGAGGTAGTCGCAGGAAGGCGCCCCAGCCCGTACCAGCCCCGCAGCAACCTCTTTTTCCAAAGAACTGTCTCTCCCATCTCTGAGCACACAGAGTTCTCGGACGACAGTGCGCGCCACCCTCGGGTCCCGCCACTCTCGCCCTCCTCTGTCACAGAGTTCTCGGATGACAGTGCGCACGCTCACGGGCCTCGCCACTCTCGTCCCCCTCTGTCGCCAGACCCCTGCCAGAACACGCCCCTGTGGAACGCTGGTCCTTCCCTGGCCTCCTCTGGCAGGACGCGGCTAATGACCGTGCCCCCACACCGGGCCGCTATGCCACCCACGTCTGGGCCGGTCATTCCGCTTAGCTGCACCCCCGGGGGGACGTCTGTCGTTCGCATGACCCCGCTGGCACAGTCCGTGGGAGCCTGGTTAGAGCTTCCCCCCTGTCCCGCTGGCTTGCGCGAACCATCAGGCTCGGCTATGCGATTCAGTTCGCACGGTCTCCTCCCCGCTTCCGGGGAGTCCGCTTCACTATGGTCGGTGGCTATGCCCCTGTCATGAGAGCGGAGGTCGCCACCCTGCTGGCGAAGGGTGCGATCGAGACTGTCCCTCCAGCCGCAATGAGGTCCGGCTTCTACAGCCCCTACTTCATTGTCCCCAGGAAATCCGGTGGGTTACGGCCAATCCTGGATCTGCGCGTCTTGAACCGTTCCCTTTACAGGCTTCCGTTCAAGAGGCTCATGGCCTAGCGCATTTTCGAATGTGTGCAGCCACAGGATTGGTTTGCAGCGATCGACCTGAAGGACGCCTACTTCATGTCTCCATTTTTTCTCGACACAGACCGTTCTTGCGGGTTGCTTTCGAGGGGCAGGCATTCCAGTACGCTGTTCTCCCATTCGGGTTGGCCCTGTCTCCTCGCGTCTTCTCGAAGGTCGTCGAGGCAGCCCTTGTGCCGCTACGGCAGCACGGGGTTCGCATCCTGAATTATCCCGATGACTGGCTAATCCTAGCTCACTCTCGGACCAGGGTTGCGAACACAGGGACCTAGTGCTCCGGCACCTAGCCCGTCTGGGCCTTCGGGTCAACTGGGAGAAGAGCAAACTTTGCCCCGTGCAGAGGATCTCTTTTCTCGGTAGGAAATTCGACTCGGTCGCCATGTGCGCGCAGCTTACGAGCGAGCGCGCGCAGTCACTGCCGACTTGCCTGAGACAATTTGAGGGCAAGAGTGCGGTTCCACTGAAACTTTTTCAGAGGCTCCTGGGGCATATGGCATCTGCAGCCGCGGCAACGCCGCTCGGATTGCTTCATATGAGACCGCTTCAGCACTGGCTTTGCGATCGAGTCCCGAGGTGGGCATGGCGTCAGGGCACGTTCCGAGTACCAGTTACTCCGACCTGCCATCAGACCTTCTCCCCGTGGACGAATCTCAGCTTTCTCGGGCCGGAGTGCCCTTAGAACGAGTTTCCAGGCATGTTGTTGTCTCAACGGATGCCTCCTCCACGGGCTGGGCCGCCATGTGCAATGGACATGCTGCCGTGGGCTCCTGGACAGGTCCCCACCGCCTATGGCATGTCAATTGCCTCGAGTTGCTGGCAGTACGTCTCGCTCTGCACCGCTTCCGGGCGCTGCTCAAGAACCAGCACGTACTAGTCCCATCAGACAATACCGCGACAGTAGCGTACATCAACCGACAAGGTGGTCTACGCTCCCGCCGTATGTCGCAACTCGCCCGCCACCTCCTCATATGGAGTCAGAAGCATCTGAGGTCGCTTCGAGCCATTATATTCCGGGAGACCTGAACTGTGCAGCCGACGAGCTCTCACGGCTTCAGCCTCTTCCGAGAGAATGGAGACTCCATCCCCAGGCGGTCCAGCTGATTGGGATCAGTTCGGGGACGCACAGGTAGACCTGTTTGCCTCCCACGACTCGTCCCACTGCGCCCAGTTTTACTCCCTGACCGAGGGCACGCTCGGCACGGACGCTCTGGCGCACAGCTGGCCCCGGGGCCTCCGCAAGTATGCGTTTCCCCCAGTGAGCCTTCTTGCACAGACCTGTGCAAGATCAGGGAGGACGAGGAGCAGGTCATATTGGTTGCGCCGCACTGGCCCACCAGAACCTGGTTCTCCGAACTTGTACTCCTCGCGACAGCACCTCCCTGGCCAATTCCTCTGAGGAAGGACCTCCTTTCTCAGGGACGGGGCACCCT
The DNA here is from genome assembly GCF_949152265.1 of Phoxinus phoxinus. Classification (NCBI taxonomy): domain Eukaryota; kingdom Metazoa; phylum Chordata; class Actinopteri; order Cypriniformes; family Leuciscidae; genus Phoxinus; species Phoxinus phoxinus. The sequence continues at coordinate 32,226,375 of NC_136893.1, read as the reverse complement.
TTGGCACCCTCGTCCCGATCTTTGGAACCTCCACGTGTGGCTCCTGGACGGGACGAGGCAGGTTTGAGTACCCTACCACCAGCGGTGGTGGCTACCATCACTTCCGCTAGAGCGTCGTCCACTAAGACAAGACATGCCTACGCGTTGAAGTGGAACCTCTTCGTCTTTGGTGCTCTTCTCACTCAGAAGACCCCAGATCATGCCCGATCAGTGTCGTGCTTTCCTTCCTGCTGGGTTGGAGCGAAGGCTGTCTCCCTCCACCCTGAAAGTATATGTTGCCGCTATCGCCGCACATCACGATGCAGTTGATGGTAAGTCCGTGGGAAAGCACGACCTGGTCATCAGGTTCCTGAGAGGAGCGAGGAGACTACAGCCTCCTCGCCCTCCTCTCGTTCCCTCTTGGGACCTCTCGGTGGTACTAAATGCCCTGCAGAGTGCTCCCTTTGAGCCTTTGCAATCAGTGGAGCTTAAGTTCCTGTCAATTAAGACAGCGCTCCTGGTTGCTTTGGCCTCCATCAAGAGGGTAGGGGACCTGCACGCATTTTCTGTAGACGAAGCGTGCCTGGAATTCGGGCCGGCCTTTTCTCACGTGATCCTGAGACCCCGGCCTGGATATGTGCCCAAGGTTCCCACCACTCCCTTCCGGGACCAGGTGGTGAACCTGCAAGCGCTGCCCCTGGAGGAGGCAGACCCAGCCTTGGCATTGCTCTGTCCAGTACGCGCCCTCCGTGCTTACGTAGACAGAACGCAGTGTTTCAGGACCTCAGACCAGCTCTTTGTCTGTTATGGTGGGAAGCTGAAGGGAAGGGCTCTCTCCAAGCAAAGGTTGTCTCACTGGATAGTGGACGCCATTGCTTTGGCTTACCAGCAGCAAGGTCGACCGTGCCCCCTTGGTGTGACGGCCCACTCCACCCGGAGTGTGGCCTCCTCTTGGGCTCTAGCGCATGGTGCCTCGGTAACAGACATCTGCAGAGCTGCAGGCTGGGCGACACCCAACACATTCGCCAGATTCTATAATCTCCGAGTGGAGCCAGTGTCCTCCCGAGTACTCGCTTCAACCAGCCGGTGCTAGGACCCGCTCAGGTGTCTTCGCTTGCTCGCCATTCCACTCCACGGACTGGATACGTGCGATATTCCTCAGGTGAGCCTGATAAGCCCTGAGTTCCTCCAGCGCTGTTGACGTCAACGCCAGAGTTATGCCTCCGGCAGCTTTCGCGTTGGCTAGGTGCCACCATGTGCATGGTTCCCCCTTCTGGGCGACCCCCACGTGTGTATTCCACTGTAAGCCTCCTTCGAGCATGTGTCTTTCCCTTGGCAAGCCAGTCTGCCACCCCTGGGGTTGAAATACTCCACCCTACGGGCTGGACACCCCAGTGTTCTCCGTATGCACCCCCCTCCGGGTCATATGTGTTTTCTTAAGTCCCCCCCCCTTCGGGCGGGCACTGATTGCATATTTCCACTGTGATATGCTTCCCAGTGTACCTTGGTATTCCTGTGTTAAGTAGGAGTCCTTCGTCCGTGCTAGTCTCACGACAGGGAGCTCAGACTTACGCAGGGCACTGGAAGACAGCCGAGGTGGCGTGATTGGACTGGGAACCCCATTCGTCGTCATTCGACGTAACTCGAAGTGACAACGAAAGGGAACGTCTCGGTTACGGATGTAACCCTCGTTCCCTGAGTAGGGAACGGAGACGTTACGTCTTCCTGCCACTTCCGCTGTACCGCTGGAACAGCCTGAGTTCAGCTTGGCTCCTTCAGCGAAGAAACATATCTGCATGTTGCCGGCTCACTTCCTTATATACCCACACAGTGGGGCGGAGTTACGCTATGCAAATTCAGCAGACCCATGGCATTTGCTTGCCATTGGCTCGTTTTATTAATATTCGAAGAGGATAGGCTTCTAAGCGAACCCCATTCGTCGTCATTCGACGTAACGTCTCCGTTCCCTACTCAGGGAACGAGGGTTACATCCGTAACCGAGACGTTACCACACCTCGAAATATTGTTCAGATGATGTATTTCAAGACATTTGTAAAGTTTTTGTCATTAAAACGCTCTTGTATGTAGGACTCATTCCTTGCGCATCTAAACCCATGATCTGTTGCTATCCAAAACGTCATTTTAGAGTTAGCGGAGGTTTGAGACACACACGTAACGACTAGAAACATTATCTGACTCTGAATGCACTAGCAGATTTTAAACACCGATGTGAACACAGACTGAACGCGCTGAAAACGCGTGCATGATCAGTCATATCAAATTACATTCATAACCGGCCTTATGCAGTTTTTAATGCAGTTATGAGAGAGAGAGAGAGAGAGAGAGAGAGAGAGAGAGAGAGAGAGAGAGAGAGAGAGAGAGAGAGAGAGAGAGAGAGAGAGAGAGAGAGAAGCATGTGCGTCAATATTATTATTTATTTATTCAATTCGTTTTAATTAGGCTAATTCCTTCATTCTTTTTTTCTATTAGTGACAGTAGCCTAGACTAGACTAATAAATGAAACACAAAGCCCTTTTAACAAGTATAGGCCTATCAATAATTATTTATTTGTTTTATTATTTGCAATAATTACGAAAACCCGTGCATTAGGACAATCAATTTATTTAAATATTCAGTTTAATTTTCTATTGATTAGGCTATATATAGGACTATACTTTATTTATTAAAATTAAACTGCATGGTTCCATTGATTGTGAAGTTAGACATTGAAAATTGCAGATCAGGGGCTGCATGGTTTTTCTTGTTATGAATTGTATCCTATTTTCCGTTTTTACAGTTAAGTAGGCGCAGTGATATGGAGCTGTAATGCGTTTAAGACCTGCCTGGAACTACTTTAGCCGTGCAGTTCCCTGAAAATAATTGCACACCTCAGAACGTTCGTCAACCAATCAGATTCAAGCATTCAACGGCCCTGTAGTATAAAATAATGTAAACTTGAGGTCCACATTCACAACGGGTGTGTTATCCCGTGTCTGTCAAAAACCTGCTATGTAATGTCCAAAAACAGAGAGCTTTTAGGATGCTTTTGTTTAGTTTACTATGGAGTCAAAATAGGGCCATATATATCTGCAAAATAAATCAATGTTTCGCAAAAAAAAAAAAAGTTTTGCAAAAAAAAAAAAAGTTTTGCAAAAAAAAAAAAAATGTTTTGCAAAAAAAAAAAATGTTTTGCAAAAAAAAAAATGTTTTGCAAATAAAAATAGAGTATTGAGAAAAAAAAATGCTTTTTTGCAAGTAAAATAAAATAATTGCAAAAGAAAAGTTAACCACTGAGAGAAAAAATAAAGTTTAGCAAAGTAAAACTTCAGCAGCATTGACTGCAACACATATTTCCCTTTGCGCCGCTCCTTTAAATCCGCGTTTCTGTCATCCGTGCCTCTGCGGTGCACGCTTTCCTTTGCGCTTCCTTTTTCTTTGCGCCTCGCTTTGTGTCCCTGATTTGACGTGGGGGGTGGGGTCAAGAGGTTGGGGTGTGTACAAGGGACGAAGGCGCGTCCCTCTCGCCTACGTCATCAGCGCGAGCCCCAGACCGAGTGGATCGATCGAAATGGTGGAGCAGTAGTGATGGGATTTATGGCTCTTTGAGGGGATCCGTTCCTTTCAAAGAGCCGTTCAAAAGAACGGCTCTTTTGGCTCTTTTTAAATATTTAGTCAGTTTTAAGAAGCCAGCTTGGGAGCATCTTAGTTTATCCTCACTGGGAGGAATGATGAGGTGAGATTTGTAGTCAAATAATTAAAACTCAGATATCACACACCAATAGTTGAATTATTCTGAAATATTGATTATTACCTCATTTGTCATGTGTGGACTATATTCCATTGCACAACATCCCTCTGCTTAGGAAGTGACATCACTATTTTGGATTTACCTTTAGTACAAAGTGTGTGTAGGCCTATGTGTAAAGCTATGCTGACTTATGTTATTCATACAATACCTAACGTTACTCACAAATAAACATCAAAAACAAAGCCGGCTGCAATGAATTTCTGTGCAAAACAGCTTTTACTACAAACACTTCCACACAAGAACATTTTGATAAAAAACAAAAAATATTTAAAGTTTTAAATATATACTGTAGATGAAATTAGAATAAATAAAATGGAAATGTCTACATACAATCCACTATTACTAGCCTACTGTAAACTTTGCAAATAGGACATCACCCGATGATCGATGATGTAACTTATATGGTTATGTATGATCAACTCTGGAAATATTCCTTCATTCAAAAAACGTAATTTGATTTAAGGATGGAGATTGCACAGGAAAGTAAAGTGAGTGAGTGAAAGCAATTGGGACATTGCTTAATTTGTATTATCTTATTGGTGTCGTGCTACAGACATAATTTAAATATTATGCAGGAAACAGAAATCCGATCAGTTATCCAGATACATTTGTTAATAATATGAACAAATGTAAACGCACGGTGTCCTGATTGGCTAATGATCCGATCTGCTTGATCAGATCATGGTGATCGCATGTTAATGCCAAGTGTAAACACAGCCTTTGTGTGCATCTGTGTGAAACACACATAGGAAAAAAAGAACGACAGAAAGAACGGCTCCCCTCCAGCCGCGACTCGGCTCCCATCGTTCATGTTTATGAGCCGTTCAAAAGAATCGGTTCGTTCGCGAACGTCACAACTCTACGGAGCAGAGACATGCGGGTGATGGATCACAGGTATGTATTATTGATAGCTTTCTTATTATTATTATTAGACTCCTATATTATTAATAACAGATACTTCAGACCGGCTAGAGGGTGGTATTTAGCAGTATCTGTTATTAATAATATAGGAGTCTAATAATAATAATAAGAAAGCTATCAATAATACATACCTGTGATCCATCACCCACATGTCTCTGCTCCGCCATTTCGATCGATCCACTCGGTCTGGGGCTCGCGCTGATGACGTAAGCGAGAGGGACGCGCCTTCGTCCCTTGTACACACCCCAACCTCTTGACCCCACCCCCCACGTCAAATCAGGGACACAAAGCGAGGCGCAAAGAAAAAGGAAGCGCAAAGGAAAGCGTGCACCGCAGAGGCACGGATGACAGAAACGCGGATTTAAAGGAGCGGCGCAAAGGGAAATATGTGTTGCAGTCAATGCTGCTGAAGTTTTACTTTGCTAAACTTTATTTTTTCTCTCAGTGGTTAACTTTTCTTTTGCAATTATTTTATTTTACTTGCAAAAAAACATTTTTTTTCCTCAATACTCTATTTTTATTTGCAAAACATTTTTTTTTTTTTGCAAAACATTTTTTTTTTTGCAAAACATTTTTTTTTTTTGCAAAACATTTTTTTTTTTTGCGAAACATTGTTTTATTTTGCAGATATATATGGCCCTATTTTGACTCCATAGTTTACTCTTTCATAGGGGACATCACAGCAAAATAACTATATGTACTAGGGCTAGCACAAGATGGGAAAAGTTTTATTAATTCTTGTTTACTTGTTCATTTAATTTATTTTTATTTTAGAGCATTTAAAGTGCTTCTTAACAATGTTTTATTTATTACACACAAGTTAATTTATTTATTTTTGTAACCCATCATCAGCCCTCTGTGTCTAAATAAGTAATTTAAAGTAAAAAAAAATGTGTCAAACGAGCCTTGGTATGACTTGATGACTAAGTTGCGACTTGACTTGACTTGACTTGACAAAGAGTATGACTTGACTTGACTTGACTTGACTTGACCCTTACAACAGAATGACTTGACTTGACTTTGACTTGCAATGTTAAGACTTGGACTTGACTTGAGACTTGCATTTAGTGACTTACTCCCACCTCTGCTACATAATAGTACACATACATCATTCAGATGTCTATTTCATATCTATTATAGTCATCTGCAATTCTTATTGAAGATTTTATTGCCAGATATTAAATAGACATTTAGTTATTGTAATTAAGATGTATATGGTTTAAAATGTATGCAAATCCACTTTGGAGAGACGCATATGTCCTTACTGGAGCTCCCCTTGTACATAATAAAACGTGTTTTACAGCAAAAACACAAATGTACTATACTATTTGGCGTCTTTACATCTTCAACAGTTTACTGTACAGTAGTTTAACACATGCGTTTTGGTTTGTAATACTCACATTTGAAAACACTCAAGTTCATCCTTTCCGTCATGTTCGTTCGAGTAACGTTAGACGTATCTTCTTCTTCTTTATGACGTATGCTCTCCCGTGGCCTCCTGGGATAGAAGAGTATCCATCGGACTGCACTCGAAAATCTGCGCTGAAGCAGTAGGTCATCCGGGAACTCCTCGCCTACTCTTTTATGAATACTGATGTTTCGAACGTACTTCTTTCACATACTGTTTTCGCCTACTATATAGTAGGAAAGTAGGCATATTCGAACGCACTATAAGTATACGTACGTCCGAATCTCGCGGGAATTAGTACGTCACCCAGGTAATTCTCGCCTACTCTTTTATGATTCGTACATACTTTTTCGCTCGCCTACTCTTTTCCCCTACTATATAGTAGGGAAGTATGCGGTTTCGAACGCAGCCCAAGTCTCACAGACACAAATCCAAATACATTTACAATGGGCCTTCTTAACAGCCGCCCCCAGATTTCTAAGAATAAAAGAAATCTGCCCATTATAAAAAGGTCAAAGTCCAATTTTAGTCCGGAATTCTAGGCAGCTGTATAAACTTTGTCACAGGTCGCACATAAAACTTGTCCTTAATTCTCACTTCAACAGTCCTGACTTTACCATCCACCCCAGGGAATACTTGCGAGATCTGACCAGTGGGCCACAGGGCCCTGGGAAATTGAGGGTCCACAATCATAACTGTAGTTCCAACCTTGATTTCAGGTGACTCTCGTTGCCACTTGCTACGAGTCTGAAGACAAATAGAACTTGATAAACCGCTTCCAAAAGTGAACTGCTAGGACTTGGCTGTGACGCCAACGACGTCGACTCAATAGTTCACTTTGAGGGTAAATCACTTGAGGAAGGGACGAATCAGGCCGACCCATAAGCAATGAATTATAAGTAATAGGAATTGGATCAGAGGCATTAGAGGAGGTATACCCAAGGGGTTTAGAATTTAAGATCCCTTCGATCTCAACGAGTGCAGTGAGAAGAGTTTCCTCGGGTATAGGCTGAGTTCCCAGAGTGACTTGTAGAGCTTGTTTCAGGGAACGAATCTCCCGTTCCCAACACCCACCAAAATGTGGGGCATGAGGTGGGTTGAAACGGAAGATAATCTGCTGACCGGCAAGCTGTTCCTTAAGCTCGGGAACTAGTTCGTCAAATGCCTGTTGTAACTCCCTTTCCCCTCCTTTAAAATTCGTACCTTGATCACATAAAACTTCCAAAGGCTTCCCTCGTCGGGATACAAATCGCCTGAGCGCCATAAGGAAGGAGTCTGTACTTGAACAGAATACCCCAGTGCTTCTCATTTCTGCGTCTAATTTTAACTATATATGGCCCGAAACAGTCAATACCAGTAGAATGAAAGGCGGGTTTGAAGAGACGTAGTCTGGCTGGAGGCAGATCTGCCATTCTGGATATCTGTGGGTTTTTACGAAACTTCTGACACACTAGACAATCTTTGCGCTGGTAACGACGGATTGCTTCCCTACCCCGAAGGATCCAGTATTTTCTACGCATTTCTGCCAGTACTCTCTCAGGTCCTGGGTGAAGCAGCTTTGTATCATAGTCCTTAATGAGAAGGGTAGTGACAGGATGATGGGAATCAAGCACAATAGGATGCATCAACTCAGGCTCAATCTCTTCACAGCGGCGAAGACGACCTCCTACCCTAAGGAGGTGACTTACACATTCAAGATCAGGAGCCAGGCTAAGAAGCCGGCTGTTGCTATTCATTTGTTTCCCTGCTGTAAGTTGTGCCATATCAGAGGGAAAGCTTTCCCATTGAGCTTGCTGAAGGATAGCTATTTCCACCTGTTGAAAGTCTTCAGCAGATAGATTCGTCACCCCATTTTTCCTGAGAGATTCTGTAGTGGCTGTCAGTAAATCTTGAAAAGTCGGAAATTTCCTTGGATCGGGCATGGACAAACAATGTGCATTATTAGTCAGACCACAGAATGTAGAGTTTCTTAGTTCTTCACTGTCAACAAGAGAGGATGGGAGTGTAACCGGCCACTGATCAGATGAGAGACTAAGGAATGGGGGCCCTGTACTCCAACGACTTTGTGGCCCTAGTTCTAACAGCCTTTGCTCTCGGGTGATCTCATCTGCTGGGTTACTATCCGAAGGCACATAGCGCCCACTCCCAACGTTTTGGAGTCCCATCGCCAACGTGAATCGAATCGCGCCAGCACAACCATCCAATCCGAGGCATGCGTCTCGTTCGGCCCGAGCCAAGGATTCCGGTGATGTAAGACACTTGGGTCTGCGAATGACGGTTTAGGAGTTACGCGCCATTTCATACTTTTGATCGCTGCAGCGCCACCCTGGGTCCGGCCGGGCCGAGCCTTGGTGATGTTGTAGACCGGGGGTGGGTACTGCCATCCCTCTGAAGTCTCCACGACGTACGCTTTGGTCTGCCTGCTCACGTTCAGGGCAGAATGTTGATGATGATCCAGAATCCCAGGTTGCACTCCAAAGTGTCGTGTTGCGCACTCTGTTGTGGTCCGTTTTCGGTTTGTCAACCAGTCGCTGAGCTTGTTTGTTGGTGGCCTCAGTCCCTACCGCCGTGGCCCAGGTGGGCGTGGCCTTTGCCGGCTCCCCCGCCTCTGCGTCATTGCTTCTCAGCCTTTTGGCTAAGATCAAGTATCTGGTCGTCAGGTGGAGACAGCGATCGCCTCTTGGAGGTTTTTCCAGCTCGGTCGCTCAGTGTCTGGAGCCCCAAACTTTTAGGAGGTATATTGGCAGTGCTTTGGTTTTACCCGGACGACTTGGTTTTCCAAGGAATCTTTTTAAGGTAAGTTATTTATTTATTTATATATTACTGGTTTTAAGGTTTTGTTTTAAAAAGCTGTTGGTGCCTCCAACATGTCGGCTGCTCGTGCCGGCATGCGGAGGCACCATAGCGTGTGCTTTTTATTTAAAGAGGTGGATGGTAAGCTCCTGGGGTTGTCACGTCTTGACTTCTCCAGGAAGCTGATCCAGAAAGCACTACATTTTAAACCTGATGACTTGAACTGCCTAGTTACTCTCCCCCTGAACAAAGGTTTTGATTTAAGTTTCAAAAGTGCTTCCCTGTTAACTGATTTCTGGCAAAGATTTGATCGGGTTTAACCAGTCAAAGTGTTAGATGAAGATGGGATCCCTATTTTATAGGGAGCAGTTCAGCCAATGGCAGACCCTCCATGACTTTTATGACTCACGAGCACAGTGGTGGGATATGGTAAAACAAAGGACAGGACTTTTTTTTTTTAGAAAAATAGGCAAAGATAAAAATAATAAAGAAAAAAAGATGCATGATGGGGCTGCAAATAAGACTACAGAGATATTTTAACCTTTTCAACAGTGGAGTGGATTTTACAGAAGAAATAAAATATGTGAAAAAAGAAATGTCAGATTTGTCAGAAACTCAGAGCAAAGGTGTCGTTTTAAAATGTAGAGAAATGGAACTACAAGGAGGAGAGAAGTGTACCAGATATTTTTTTTAAAAAGACTATTGCACTGGGAGGGTCGATCAATACTTTAAAAACTTTTAGAGGGAAGGAGGTAAATATGACAGAAAAGATTTTGGGGGAAATTGAAAGTGTTTATGATAATTTATATAGTCCAAAAGAAGTACACAATGGCATCTTAGAGGAAGTTTTAGGGTTTTTAGATAAAAAGGTTAAGAGTCCAGATGTGCTTTAATCCCAGGATTTTACTCTTTTAGAAATACAAAAATCACTAAAAGGTTTTAAAAAGGGGAAGTCCCCAGGCATGGATGGACTTCCCTTTGAGTTTTATCTGACTTTCTGGGACATTTTAGCACACTTTCTGGGACATTTTAGCACACTAATTATTGACAGTTTTTAAAGTCAGGCAAAGACTGGGGTTTTGGGGACTACGAGAACTGACGTTTGAAGGCAAGATTTAAATTTTTAAAGCAGTGATTTTACCACTCATTTTACTTGTCTGTTCTGTTTATAGTCCCCCAAGACGATTCCTGGCCAACCTGGAGAGGGCGGTATTTTATTTCCTGTGGGGGTCCAAGTGAGAAAGATTGAAGAGGGAGGTCATTAAAAAAAGAAAAGAGAATGGCGGGAAAGGCCTCCCAGACCCCCACCTGTTTTTAGGCAGCCGCTTTTCTGCCCTCCACATCCAGACAGCCTGGTACTGATTAGAGACGCCATCTGTTATGCGAGAGACAGAAACATTCGGCTAGTAGTCCTAAATTTAGATTTCGAAAAAGCCTTTGATCGCGTCTCTCACCAGTACCAGACCCCCACCTGTTTTTAAGCAGCCGTTTTTCCGCCCTGCACATTAAATATGCTTTGACCCCATCCAGAGAAAACTATTTTCCTATTTAAGAACTTTGAATATTTGACCTGTTGATTTGAAAACCCCAGTGTCTTTTAGCCTTCCCAAACATTACTGTTTTATCAAGAAATTTTTAAAGAAACATTTTTTAGAAACAGAGCTAATCATAAGTCTCTGATCTCTCTTGTGCAGGATCGAGAAAAGGTGAGTCCAGTTCCAAGACTCACGCTAAGTGTGTCCAAACAAGTCTGGCGGAACGTTGTCCACCCAGCTCTTTAGAACAGGCTTAACCCTCTGGGGTCTAAGGTGTTTTTGGGGTCCTTGAGATGTTTTGACATGCCCTGATATTTGTATTTTTTCAGTTGCTTATAAACATATTAATGGCAAAGGTGTAATTACACTCTATTTAGCACGAACATGGCTATCATAATATGTGAGCAACATGTATGTACATGTTTGCATTTTTGAGAGAATATTATTTATGCGTGGTTATTCAAAAAACTCAAACTTAAATGTTCTGATATAAGACCACAAACGACTATGGAGCTAAACGAGTCTCAATAAAGATAAATGCACACACTACATCCACATATGCACACACAGGATTCATACATGCACACACATGATTCATAAATACACACACAGGATACACAAATGCGCACAAAATTCACAAATGCACACACAAAATTTAAAAAGCACAGAAGATTCACAAATGCATACAAAATTCACAAATTCACACAAAATTCATAAATACACACACAATTCAGAAATGCAAACAAAATTTACAAATGCACTCAAGATTCAGAAATGCACAGGGCAAGATTCAGACGTGTATTTCTGATGCACACACAAATATATATTGATTTACAAACTGCTTGCGGTCTGTGAACTTCACTGCATTTGTGTGTGAATTTTGAGACTCCCTTGACTTGGCTCGACACACAAATGCCTTTTTTTAAACAGGGAATGATCAGCAACCAATCAGATATCTCCCTTGGTTTAGCCAATCACAAGAACGCACCCCGCGTGGGGGATTTTTTACTCATAAGCCAATCACATGAATGCGTTCACACAGCGCGATATGCATGTGGCGCGGGCGCGGTGGAGTTCTGTCTGTCAGTTGGTTGAGACATAGACATCATATAGATAGACGCCCTATCGACCGCTACTGTATGGGAAGCCAAACAAACCAAAAGTGGGACGAGACAGCGGGGGTTTACAGAGCTCGCGCCGCGCTGACATGTCATCTGCGAGGTTCAATGGTCCGAGCCGCGCGGCCGACTCGTCAGCGCAGCGCGGACGTGTTTCCTAGCGACAACCAATGGGCAGCGCGGCGCGAACAATCCTCACCAGCACTGCACTGATCAAACAGCGCAGCGCAAACCATACATGCAAATAAATGTACAATAAAGAAACCCCAGCTTCCTTACAAAAAATTGGTTCTCTGCTGAAGTTTAGGAGTTTTTCCCTACAGAAGACAAAGAAGAAGAAAGACAAGATGAAATGCATACATTTCTTATGTTTATTATAGCTATTTAATACTGTTAGTAAAGAGTAGTGTTGTGCGTCGATACTTTGAAGAACTGCACATATATAGAGGCTACGGAAAGAGCTGTACAAAGCAGAAACTTCAATGACTTTCAATTTCGTAGTCGTCTTGAGGAGCACGCCAACCTTCTGGAAATTATATCGGACAGTTTACATGTTCAGGTAATGTATGTTAGTAAGTTTTGCATTCAGCCATCATTTGTAGACTTTAAGCTTTTTATGTCTGAATTCCATAATCATTTGTTAATTTTGAATAAAATGTTAAAACTAAAGATCAATTTTATGTTATTGATATTTTCTGATATTGATTTATAGGGTGAATTCGGTGTGATTTGGACACTTTTTGCTATTGAGATTAATTGGTAAAAGTGTCCCTCCCAATCAACCTGGTCGCCTATATATAGCCTAGTCTAAAACTGTATAATGTTTTAGAATGACCTTGAATTGTGTGTGTATTTATGAATTTTGTGTGAATTTGTGAATTTTGTATGCATTTGTGAATCTTCTGTGCTTTTTAAATTTTGTGTGTGCATTTGTGAATTTTGTGCGCATTTGTGTATCCTGTGTGTGTATTTATGAATCATGTGTGTGCATGTATGAATCCTGTGTGTGCATATGTGGATGTAGTGTGTGCATTTATCTTTATTGAGACTCGTTTAGCTCCATAAACGACCAATTTCACATATTCCCACAATACTTTTGACTAATGGATCTTGTCGGCTAGAGTATTTACTTTAAAATGATCTGAAAATCATCCGGGCTAATCGTTCACATTAAACAATAGATTGATTTAAATTTTGTAAGACACTTTTTGTTTGGAAAGGCAATATGCAGGGGGGCGTGAATGATCCAACAAGGTCATGAATAATGTCCTCATTCACACCTGGAGACAAAGAAGACCTGCTAATGCTGCATACTAATGAGCCTTAGGTGTCACTGAGCCACACAGAATGCAAAGAATGCAAAGACAACACACACATATATATACATACATACATACACACACACACACACACACATATATATATATATATATATATATATATATATATATATATATTACTACAGAATTGGTTCAGAGTTGGAAACATCTTGAAAAAAAAGTGTATTTTTCCACAAACTGTGTAGGCCTATGCTTGCAAATTGTATAATATCCAAGGTAAACATTTCTAGTAATTGTGCAGTTAATTCTCATTCGTATTTTCAGAAAGTTTTGGATTATGTAGGCTATCCTCTCCCCAAATTTGTCACTAATAAAACACAAAAATTATTTAAAGAGAAGGCTTATATTGACCTTTTAAGATTTTGTTTGCACCTTGTAAATTAGGTTTTGATGTGGCAGTACAAACTTTATTATCTATCCAAAACAAAATGTTGTCTTTCATATTTCGTCTGTAACATATCGTCTTTTATAATATAGCCTATATTAGGGCATAAATGTTAATTTGCAGTTTAATATGTTGCTTATACAAAGACATTTTATTTCAACGTATTCAGTCGATTTTTACTCATCTCAGTAGGCAATATAGATATTTCATTCACACACACAGACATGCGCGAGCTGTAGGCTAGTAAACAAACGCATGCACATGTGCCGTTCATTCATTCAAACACAGAAACGCGATTCAAATTTAAACAGTCTTTTGCGGATTACAGACACCATTTCATATCGCGATTAGAACAAAGCACTTACTGATGATCTGCAGCTGGATCTGTTGTTAGGCTACTCCAGCACGTTTGAGGTAAAATTTCCAGGATTATCACGATATTATTATTCCTCACTACAGTGTGTTATCCAGCTGTTGTGGGCGTTGACTGGTTTGCTTTGCATGTGTTGCTTCAGATCTGCGTTTGAATAGCGGCGCGCTCTCGATGGGCGTGTCACATTAGCAGAGTAATGAGGTGCCAGAACGATAATGAGCACGGCTGATCTCTCGCTCTTTTTATATAGATTACATAAACAGAGAATATTTGTTTTAGTTTTGAATTAGATAATTTAAAACTACACACTTAAATGATTATAGAGATATATAGCTCATGTCTGAGTGAATAGTATTCGCTGAGATTTGTTTAAATTTAGAGACGTGCTTCAGAAAAAAAGTTCACGGAGAGGCATAAAGCACTCCCTGTTTACTTTCTTTATTTTACAAAAGCACAAGGTTTTATTTCGATTGTAAGTGGACACATAAAAAAGTAGACATTTAACAGCTTATTTTTTCATATTTCTTAAGTCTGTATGACCAAAACCGACGGAGTATTTTAGGTCTATTTTGCTGCTATGTAAAAAAAAACGAGCAAAACGCGCCCGCGCGTTTGCCGACCTCAGAGGGTTAAGGACTTGTCGTGGATGGTGGCTCATGACATCCTCCCGGTCAGGGCGGTTATGCACTCCAGAGGCATGGCCAAAAATTACATCTGCCCACGGTCCGGATGTAGTTCTCCGGAGAACGTTTACCATCTGCTCTGGGAGTGTGGCGCTGCATGGGATCTGTGGGCCAAGACCGGCCCCCTGGTTTTCCCGTGCCTGCCAGCGGATGGGGCCCACGTCATCATTCGGATGCTGGGCACCGGAAGCGGGGAGTTTGGGGCCTGTTCTGGAGACCTGGAGTGAATGGACAATCTTGATAGGGACTCACCCTCGATCCTGTACAAGAAGAGATGTTTTAGTTGGCATGTTTTATTGTTTTATATTTTTATTCCTATTTATTTTAATCCATTCACCTTTCTTTTAAAACTTCACATAATAACATACATTGACTTTTACTCAACACACTACCCAACAAACTCAAAACTGTTTAACTGTTAACCTGTTTAACTGTTTATACGGGGCAGCTGCTGTATTGCTCAAGTTGTGGGGTTCATGGTCACGTTAAGGCGGACTGTGCTGGCCAGCGGTGTCGCTTTTGGGAGTCAACAGACCATATAGCCTCAGCCTGTCCTGAACCCAAAAGATGTAACTTATGTGGTGGAGTTGACCATTTGTTCCGTGCTTGCCCGACATATATTTAAATCTTTTGCCAGCCTCTTTTAAGGACAGGACCTGCAGGCAGATCTTGAAGCTCTGCTCACAATCTTACCTGGGGAGATGGAGAGCCAGGAAGCAGGATCTTCCAATGCTGATCCAGGAGCAAGTGAACCTGAAGGCTGTATGGACGAGGGATTGGACAGTTCCAGGGACCAAGCGAAAGGAGAGGAAGGTGGGCAACAGCTGGGGCCATCTCAGGAATGGTCGGAGATAGATGTGGCGGAGGTGTTCTCTGGGATCTTCGAGGAATCTGAAGAACCAGCAACGAGGCCCTTGGACACAAGGGGGAAGCCGTCTCCTTCAGAGGGGGGTGAGAATCGGTTGCAGCAAGATGTTCAGATGAGCGAAGCAATGGAGGTGGGACAAGGAAGACGTCGACGGCGGTTCACTGAGGCCACTGAGGACCAAGAAAGGGAGCGCAAGTGCAGTAGGGTAGGACTTTCAAACTTGTCGCAGGGGCAAGCTCCTGTACAGGACTGGGGGAAGGTGGGCAGAGAAGAAGAGATCATTGAGATTGAAGAGGTTGAGAAGGGGAAAATGGAAGTGGGGTGAAAGAAGGGGCAAGTGGTGACAAAGATAATGCAGAGTTGGGGGAAAAACTGGGCAAGGGAGGGATAGAATGAGGGAGGGCAGGAGGATAAAAGAGGCGGTGGATGGGTTGAAGTTCTTTCAAAAAAGGGAAAGGGGAGGGGAAAGGGGTTATCTGGGAGGAAGGGGAGTATTTAAGGTTTTGATTGAATTGGAAAAGTTTGTTCCAGTTTTTGTGTTGTATTAGTTACAGATTAATTTAATGGGGTATATAAGAGTAGCTACTTTAAATGTAAGAGGAATCAAAATGTTACAGCGAAGGACTGCAGTTTTTATTTCTTTAAAAATGTTATCTATTTTTACAAGAATGCCACTTACAAGGGTACGAGGATGTACAACTTTTTTCAGCGGCAGGGGGAGGGGGCCTTCTGTTTGGGGAGTGGGAAATGTGAGGGCGGATGGGGTGGGCATTTTGTTCTACTCTGGGGAGTTTTTGATTGAGACCACTAATGTGATTATGCCAGGGCGGGTGATAATGGCAGATGTCAGATGGAGGGGTACGGGCTGAACAACGGCAGCTGCCATCATCATCAGCTGGGCTGAACAACGGCAGCTGCCTTTGGCAATTCTAAGTTTAGACCAGGAGAAAGTGTTTGATAGGGTAAGTCACAGTTTTTTAATGTCAGTTCTAGAGCATCTTAGGTTTGCTCCAGTTTTAAGGGCCTGTGTAAGACTATTATACTCCAGAGCGATGAGTAGAATTGGGGTGAATGGATTTTATTCAGAACTGATAGAGCAGCAGGGAGGGGTAAGGCAGGGATGTCCCTTGTCGCCCCTGCTCTACAATTTATCTTTAGAGCCCCTGCTCTACAATTTATCTTTAGAGCCCCTGGTGGTGGCGCTACGATCGGCCCCGTCTTTGAAGGGAATGCATTTGTCTGGTGGTAGGGGGACAAGTGCAAAGGTGGCAGCGTACGCTGATGACATGACACTTTTCCTGACCTCAGAGCAGGATTTTGTGATGGCAGGCAGGATCCTGCAGGGATTTTGTGAGGCCTCAGGAGCAAGAGTAAATGTGGGGAAATCATCCGCAATGTTTGTAGGGCAGTGGGCGGGGAGAACAATAGTGCAAGGTGGATATAGTCTGTGTGTGGATGGGATGAAGATTCTGGGCATTCATTTCTTCAGGAGTAATAGTGCACAGGAGAATTGGGGGGCTAGGTTTAAGGTGGTGCAGGCAAAGGTAGCCAGATGGAATTCAAGGGGGCTCCCACTGTGAGAGCGGACCTACTCCCAAGTCTGAACCACCTTGCATAAATCTTCCCAGTTCCCTTTTGGTATGGTAGGAAACTGGAGAGGTTGTTTTTTTCTTTCCTCTGGAGGAATGGTGTCAAGATGGTAGCTAGGACACAGATGTACCGCCATTTGAGGGAAGGGGGAAGAGGGGTGCCTTGCATACCTTTAAAAAAATGGAGGCCCTTTTCTCCTCCTTTGCAGCAGGTTTGGTGGCCCTGACTTTAGAGCACAAGGTGAGGGTTCTTGCTCAGTTCTGGTTGGCTTTTCCAATGAGGTCCATGATCCCATGGAAAGGAACAATGCCTTGGTCTATGGACAGGCCAGAACACTACCAAAAGGTAGCAGATTTGCTGACAAGAAAACCCTGGTGCTTAGAGCAGTCATTGATTCTTAATCATAGGAAACTCTACTGCAAACTAAGGGATGAGTTGGTGGAAGGGGCAGAGAGGGTTACACTGCCCTGTAGGGTGGAATGGTCTATCTTGCAACCCTCATATTTGGTGAGGTCCTGCAAGGACCTGAACTGGTTGACAGTTTTAGGCCGCCTGCCTGTTAGAGAGCGA
This sequence comes from Phoxinus phoxinus, assembly GCF_949152265.1. Taxonomy (NCBI): domain Eukaryota; kingdom Metazoa; phylum Chordata; class Actinopteri; order Cypriniformes; family Leuciscidae; genus Phoxinus; species Phoxinus phoxinus. The sequence goes on along the minus strand of NC_136893.1, from coordinate 32,209,004 downwards.
TTGTATAGACACGGACAGGGAAGGTCTCCTTTGTGTCCAGTGGGCTGTGGGCAGGAGGAAACAATTGAGCATGCTCTATGGTCCTGTCCTGGAGCGGCAGTGTTCTGGCAATTAGTAATGAGGTGGTGGAAAGAATGAAGGGGGCCATCCATTAAGAGGGAGCTGGTACTGAGGGGGAAGGGATTGAAGGATTTGGAAAAAGATCACAGGAGAGTAGTGTGGGGGATAATCTCAGAAGGAAAATACATTTTGTGGGAGTGAAGAACAGCATGTTTGAAAAAACAATTGCCTCGGTATGTTACCAGAAAATATGTTTTGTCTGCTACTGGATAAAATTGTAAAAGAGGTAAACGTTTATAAAGAGTGTTATGGAGAAGATGAAGTCAGAAGGGTATGGGGAGGGTTACCAAGAGTGGGGGTGGGGTAATTAATAAAGGTTTCCTTTTGGGATTAATCGTGGGTTTGATATTGCTGTGTCTCATTTGATTTTGTTGTTTTTATTTTTTGTATCATGTAAGCATTTGGTTAAAGAATTTATTTTGTATTTTTCTTGTAAAGGTTTTTTTACTGAATTCTGTATGGAAAGCAATTTGGTTTAATAATTTTTTAAAAATAAAAATCTGTTCTTATCAGTTTAATATCTGATACGTGTATTAAATTGATTTTTGGAACTGGGAGATGGTATAGGGGCTTGCTCCGTCCACTCCACGCATCGACCCGGTATAGGCTACGTGCACAATAGAACTTCCGGTTAACTTCCGTGTACAGAGTGTGCGGTCGAGTACTTCCTGTAGGTCGTGTTGTTGTAGTGGAGTTTTTCCGGAGGCGCTAGTTTTGAGTAGTTGAGTAGAAAGTTTCAATATGAGTGGATTTCGGGTAAAAGAGAGGCGGTTGGCGTATCAACGCGTGAAAAAGACCGCACTCCATTGTTGTGTACCCCTGTGTGCGAATTCGTCCAGGTACAACAGTACTATAAGCTTTCATAGCTTTCCAGTGGATGTGTCGGTGAGAGCCGAATGGATGTTAAGAGTTCGGCGGGACGACTTCACCCCAAGCAAGACGAGTCGTGTTTGCAGCAGGCATTTCCAAAAGGGTGATTTTGTTAACAAACCGGGGAAATTGAGAAAGTTGAAGAAAGGGGCCATTCCTGCTCTTTTTTTCCTGGAATAATTTTCAAATACCTGCACCGAGGGCGAGCGTGTGGGAGCGGAGACCCAGAGCGGATAGCCCTCCTCCTGTCCATGACATCGACTCAGAAGAAGAGATGGAGGTGGTTACCCTGGCACCAGATCATGATTACTGTATTACTCCTACAACTCCTCCTGGTCGCAGATCAGTTCGCTGAGGAAAACAATACACTTCGCCAGAAAGTAACGGATCTCGAACTACAAATTCAATCTCTCCAGCTGCAGAGTTGTTTTGGACTGAAGCGCTTTGCAGGATCGGACGAGGACATCCGATTTTATACCAGGTAAGTCATAATTGCAGGAAGCTGATGTATTGTACCATATTAACAGTGTTGGATAAAAAAAATCACGCAAGTCATGTACTTTAGTGAAAGTAAAGATGGACTACTACTACACATGTAACATGTTGCTCCACTAAAATTCCATCTTACAAGGAAGAGTATTTTCCTTCAGTGTACATCAAATAGTAAAAGTAATGTAATTTATGACTAACATAAAGATATGATCAGGCCCAAACTTGTGCTATACAGCACTCAACCTTTTATTGTCTTTTCTTCATGTAAGGCAAATGTGTAACTAAATTAGTCTACCATGACTAACAACATTATTTTTGTGTATTTTGTTTAAAAGATTCCATTCTTATGACCACCTGAGGGCATTTTGGAGGCTCATCGAACCAGCAACATCAAGGATGATCCGTGTGACAAGTGTGGCAAGAGAAGCATTGGCCTCTGTGGCAGAGAAGACAACATCTAACAGATCAACTAAGTTGCTGCCCATAGATGAGTTATTTCTTTTTCTAAATTATCTATCAACCGGATACACACAGAGAGAGCTTGGCCACCGATTTAACATCCATCGGACAACAGCCAGCAGGATCATCACAACCTGGGCCAACTTTCTTTACTGTGTACTGGGAGCTGTGTGTATCTGGATGACAGCTGAAGAAATCACAGCCAACCTACCTCCTGAGTTCAAGGAATATGCAGACACTCAGGTCATTGTTGACTGCACAGAACTGCGGTGCCAAACTCCATCCTCACTTGTGCTACAGAGCGAGGTGTACTCACACTACAAATCACACTGTACCTTCAAGGCCATGATTGGCATGGCACCACATGGTCCTCTGACATTTGTTTCTGCACTCTATGGGGGATCTATCAGTGACCGTGAGCTCTTCAGATTGTCGGGTCTCATACCTCTCCTTTCCCCTGATATGGCTGTGATGGCAGACAAGGGCTTTAGGGTGGACAACCTTGTGCCAGGAAAACTTCACAGGCCTGCCTTCCTCTCCAACAAGGAACAAATGGCAGCGCAGGACGTCCTGGAGACCCAGTCAATCGCGCGGCTGCGAGTTCATGTTGAAAGGCTAATCAGGCGGGTTAAGGAGAACAAACTTTTTGACACTTTAACCCTCTGGAGTCTAAGGTGTTTTTGGGGTCCTTGAGATGTTTTGACATGACCTGATATTTGTATTTTTTTCAGTTGCTTATAAACATATTATTGGCAAAGGTGTAATTACACTCTATTTAGCATGCACATGGCTATCATAATATGTGAGCAATATGTATGTACATGTTTGCTTTTTTGAGAGAATATTATTTATGCGTGGTTATTCAAAAAACTCAATCTTAAATTGTCTGATATAAGACCACAAACGACTAACTTCACATATTCGCACAATACTTTTGACTAATGGATGTTGTCGGCTAAAGTGTTTACTTTAAAATGATCTGAAAATCATCCGGGCTAATCGTTCACATTAAACAATAGATTGATTTAAATTTTGTAAGACACTTTTTGTTTGGAAAGGCAATATGCAGGTGGGCGTGAATGATCCAACAAGGTCATGAATAATGTCCTCATTCACACCTGAGAGAAGACAAAGACCCACTAATGCTGCATACTAATGAGCTTTCATTCAGGTGTCACTGAGCCACAAGATAGAATGCAAAGACAACACACACACACACACACACACACATATATATACATACACACACACATATATATATACACACACACATACATATATATAAATAACTACAGAATTGGTTCAGAGTTGAAACATCTTGAAAAAAAGTGAATTTTTCCACAAACTGTATGCTTGCAAATTGTATAATATCCAAGGTAAACATTTCTAGTAATTGTGCAGTTAATTCTCATTTGTATTTTCAGAAAGTTTTGGATGTAGGCTATCCTCTCCCCAAATTTGTCACTAATAAAAAACAAAAATAATTTAAAGAGAAGGCTTATATTGATCTTTTAAGATTTTGTTTGCACCTTGGAAATTAGGTTTTGATGTGGCAGTACAAACTTTATAATCTATCCAAAACGAAATGTTGTCTTTCATATTTCGTCTGTAACATATTGTCTTTTATAGGCTAATATATTAGGGCATAAATGTTAATTTGAAGTTTAATATGTTGCTTATACAAAGACATTTTATTTCAACGTATTCAGTCGATTTTTACTCATCTCAGTAGGCAATATAGATAGTTTCATTCACACACAGACACGCGCGAGCTGTAGTAAACAACAACATGTCTGTGCCGTTCATTCATTCAAACACAGAAACGCTGGAGTAAACAACAGCATGTGCCGTTCATTCATTCAAACACAGAAATGCGCGAGCTGGAGTAAACAGCATGTGCCGTTCATTCATTCAAACACAGAAACGCGCGAGCTGGAGTAAACAACAGCATGTGCCGTTCATTCATTCAAACACAGAAACGCGCGAGCTGGAGTTACAACAGCATGTGCCGTTCATTCATCAAACACAGAAACGCGCGAGCTGGAGTAAACAACAGCATGTGCCGTTCATTCATTCAAACACAGAAACGCGATTCAAATTTAAACAGTCTTTTGCGGTTTACAGACACCATTTCATTACGCGATTAGAACAAAGCACTTACTGATGATCTGCAGCTGGATCCGTTGTTAGGCTACTCCAGCACGTTTGAGGTAAAATTTCCAGGATTATCACGATATTATTATTCCTCACAGCGAGTGTGTTGTCCAGCTGTTGTGGGCGTTGACTGGTTTGCATGTGTTGCTTCAGATCTGCGTTTGAATAGCGGCGCGCTCTCGATGGGCGTGTCACATTAGCAGATAATGAGCTGCCAGAACGATAATGAGAACGGATGATCTCTCGCTCTTTATATATAGATTACATAAACAGAGAATATTTGTTTTAGTTTTGAATTAGATAATTTAAAACTACACACTTAAATGATTACAGAGATATATAGCTCATGTCTGAGTGAATAGTATTCGCTGAGTTTTGTTTGAGTTTAGAGAAGTGCTTCAGAAAAAAAGTTCAAGGAGACGGAGAGGCAGAAAGCACTCCCTGTTTACTTTATTTTACAAAAGCACAATGTTTTATTTCGATTGTAAGTGGACACATAAAAAAGTAGACATTTAACAGCTTATTTTTTCATATTTCTTAAGTCTGTATGACCAAAACTGACGGAGTATTTTAGGTCTATTTGGCTGCTATGTAAAAAAAAAACGAGCAAAACGCGCCCGCGCGTTTGCCGACCTCAGGGGGTTAATCTTCAACATTCTAGACACTTCCTTGACTACCTTCCCTGTGAAGTGTGTATCTTGATCTGAGTCAATGCAATCTGGTAATCCCCATCTGGGAATGAAATTAGTGACAAGACATTTAGCAGTATGTGCAGCTGTAGCACGCCCTGTTGGATAAGCTTCTACCCATCTTGAGAACTTGTCTATTACTACCAAAACGTCAGTTTTTCCCTTACAACGAGGCAACGATATGTAATCAACTTGCAGGTGACGAAATGGTCCTGGTGGAGCTGGGGTATGTGCTGCTGGTGTAGTGGCTGCTGGTACATGTAACACACCTCTTGGCTGTTTCGGTGGCTACATTTCTGAATAAATGAATCATTGCTGAACCACTGTGACCCAAATTGTGTATTTGTTGAGCCAAATATGGCAACAGTGATTCGGGAGCGACATACTTTCCCCCTTTGGTCCAGCAACCGGATGAATCCACTGTGGCTCCATTATCTAACCATGTCCATGCTTCATATAAAGGAGCGTCTTTGTACAGATCAATGATTGATTCTGGAGGCAGAATTGTCTTCTGTGCTGAACACACTTGCACAGTCTCATAGGAACAAGCCTGTTTAGCTGCTACATCTGCAAGATTATTACCTTTAGCTTCCACAGTGTTATTTGTGAGATGTGCTTTCACTTTGATCACTGCTAATTTCTTTGGAAGTTTCATGGCAAACATTAGATCCTTCACTAATCCCGCATGCTTAATGGGAGATCCAGCAGAAGTTAGAAACTGTCTGGTTTCCCAAATGACACCAAAATCATGAATTACCCCAAAAGCATACCTGGAATCTGTGTAGATATTTGCAACCGATCCTGACGCTAGCGTGCATGCTCTTGTTAAGGCTACTAGTTCTGCAGCTTGAGCTGAAAAATGATCTGGAAGACGACCTGAAACTACTACTTCAGTGGTGGAAGTTACTGCATATTCTGCTCTTCTGTTACCTTCAATAACTTGAGCGGAACCATCAACAAACAACTCCAATTCTGCGTTCTCTATGGGAGTTTCTGCTATTTCACATGTCGCTGCGTAAGTAAGCGTGACACAATCATGAGTAATTTCGCCTTCATCTTCTAACACAACTTCAGTCATTGCAGACATCATACATGAAGATGGGTTCGTAACGGGTGCACGCTGTAAAACAATATTCGGGGCTGTGAGGGTCGTTAACCAATTTCCCCAACGAGAGGAAGTGATTAAAGGGGAAAGGTAGCTACTCACATCCCCAACAATTCGTTTTTTTCCTGGTCTTGTTGTGCTCTTAGAAGAGCCTGAACGAGCTGTCCTAAAGTTTCAGTGGACACTTGCGGAACTGCTTCAGGGTTGTACGCAGGCTGAGAAGGAGCAGAATTATGCATAGCATTTCTTTTTGTATCTTGCAACTTCTTTCTACACTCTTTTTCCTAATGTCCTAATTTTCCACATTTTCAGACCACCTGTTTTCTTGTTTTGCTGTGTTAAATGTAGCTGCTGCTGCTACTCTCACTTTGGCTTTAACACCAGCATCTCTTTCCCATGTAGCCAACCTGTCTAAGTTAATTCTGAGAGTTCTGTTAGACCAAGTTAGATCTAGGAATGGCAAAGCTCTTCTGTACTCAGCTACAAGGCCATCTGCCCAGATGCGAACTAGGGTCCTTTATCATCTAGCACACTTTCACGGTCATCAACGATTCCACTGTAAGTTACAGCTGACTGACAAAACCTCAGTATATTCACTCACAGTTTCTTCTTTCTTTTGTACACAGCTAGTGATTCTAGACCAATCTATTATCTCTCAAATCACCTTTACTGGCATGTAGTAGTTCAGAAGCAACAGCAGACTCAAAATTGTTGAATTCAGATTCAGTTAGAATTTGTGACATCAACTGTGTGACTTCTGGCAGACATATGTTGTAAAGACGCATTTTGCTGATCAATGTTCTTCTAAATTCAGAAAAATGTGTTCGTGCTGAGGGTAAGCATTGGGATAGTCTCTCTATATCTTTAGGTCCTAGCGCTTTGGTAACAGTTTGTATTTGGACAACAGAAGAGTTGGGAATAACACTTTCAGTTCCCTCAATTCCCTGAGATCTTCTCCTAGCACCACATACTCTTACTGAATTTACAGGCTCATCAGTTACTGGATGGCTACATCTGTTTCAAAGAAAGCTTGTAAGTCAGGATAAATTTTATCCGGCTGACTAACTTATTTCTTTATCACTCTACAGATAAAGCATTGTGGAAAATTTGCGCATCTACCCCGTAGTGATAAAATAAAATAAAATTCTGTATCAAATTTATAGGCAGGACAAGTAGTTTAAGGCTTGGTTTGTAGAGAATTACAAACACGCACATATATTCCAACGCACATAACTATAGAATTAATTATTGATGCGCACGTGAGCGCCATCAGCGTTTATCACAGGTTCGCGTTTAAAGTCTGTGTAGAGAGAACGGTGTCGTCTTAGCGGCCCCTAATTTAATAACAAATTATCCTTTCGACGGAAGTGAATCAATCAAATCTAACTTTAGCTGGAAAATAACATTCAAGAACCGCTATAAAGCCAAAACTGTTACCTTAAATTATATGTTTATCTCTGTAAAGCAGCTTTGAAACAATCTACATTGTTAAAAGCGCTATATAAATGAAGATGATTGGACTTGACTAACTTCTACATCAGTTTTTTCTATAGCTAGTCAAAAAGGAAACTCTAGCTCGTAGCTCTTTGTTCTCTTCCTCTAACTCGGAGTTACGCTGAGACTGCTGTGTAGCTAGTGCTAAACCCAATTCTCTGTGACAACAGATTATACCTTTCACATTTTTCTTGCGTATACTTGCTCTAAGCACCTTTTTACACTCATCTATCGACCAAGTCTTGTCTGGATGAATCTCATATTTCTGCGTTAGTTCTTGTCTAACTTTCTCAGTGACTAATAGGTTGATTTGTACTTCTAACAGTGATTTGAATTCGCTGTCTGACAGCATTTTTTCTAAACATTTTGTGAGTTTCAACAGACACCGCTTAGCTATTGTTAACCTTCCAACCCCACACCAACAAACACTAAAACTTCTCTGATCAAGAGGGTACACTTGTGAACAAAATATTAGCACGTAATGCTAACCTTCCCTGTGAACAGAGGATAGACAAATTACTAGCAATTTACGCTAATCTTCCCTGCCTAAAAAACAGAGGATAACTTTCATCTCTAAAAGAAAACTTTAGAGGATAACTTTAGTTAACCAAACCCTGCAGCTGTTTGTTAACACTTCTCTGACGGCGCAGAGGATCACACATTTGTACTGGTCTTGAAGGTTATTTTGGATAGAGCAGCACTCACCAAACCTTGGTTGAGAGAACTTGTTGAGACTTGCTCTTGTTGAGCTTGAATTTTCAATCTGGATTTAGGTTGGAGGAAGCTGGTACTCCACCCGGGTCTCGGCACCAAAACTGTAGTAAACTTTTTCCTTCGTCAAAGCAGAGACCAGGAGACGTTGGGATATCTTTCAAGCAGACGTTATTCTTTCCCAAATAAACAGTAATTCTGAGGCACTCAAAAGGAATATAAGTTTAAAAAGCCTTTATTTAAACTTGACTATCCATTAAAAAACATATGCCAACATGTTTCGGCCTCTTTGGCCTTCTTCAGGGCAAATTCAAAATGGCAGTCCGTAGACTGCATGCTATATATCTGCATGTGGTCACATGACCTAGAAGCACAGGTGCTCATCTGCATATATCACCTGACAGAAAGCAATTACAACAAGTTACTTTAGATAAGACAAGTCACATTTTCACATCAGGATAGTTTAAAATATCAATATAAATGGATACATATAGCAAGAGGTTACTTTATATGAGACAAGTTACAGAAAAAAGGTTACATTGTAAAAAATATTTAATTTCATTTCATGCTCTACTAAATATGTGCAGTCTCAGATGTTAAATAATTTTACACTTTCTACATTTTACCATTTTCCACATCAAGATACAATTTGAAATATCAATATAGACAGATACATATAGCAAAACATTGACATGTACATAGTCAGATACAAGAAAGGAGAAAAATCCAATTCCACCCCCTCTTGGTGATATTTTAACATGTTCTATCCCAAGGATTTTTAGAGTATCGCTACTTCCGTGGTTCGCCTCTTTGTAATGTAAAGCCATAGGATACTGGTGGTTGCTTGTTCTTATCGCATATTTGTGCTCTGCTAATCTTTCTCTAAGTTTATGCTTAGTTCTTCCAATATAAAAACAGCCACAAGGACATTCAAGTCTATAAACAACAAATGTGGTATTGCAATTAATAAATGAGTGTATACTGTATTCACGATTTGAGGTCACATCTGTAAAACTATTGGTCTTGACCATATTGTTACAGTGATTACAGTTTCCACACTGGCTGAAACAGGAGCTCCAAGAGCCAGTTTTCAGGGCCCGTATCCCTAAAGATTCTGAGAATCCTCTCAGAGAGCTCCTAACTTAACCTAAAAATTCCTTGCCAGGAGTTTTAGCTTAGAAGTGATTCCAGAACATTTTCAGTGAACTCTGAGCAAGGAATGGATGGAAAATCCTATCTTAGTGAGGAGGTGTGGTTGACCCCGTTGCTAGGTATGAGTCATCATTTCAAAAGCCGTGATTGGTTGATCCTACAAGTTTGATCAAAATGAACTTTTGGTGATGATGAGCAAAGGATGTACCCTCAAATCAATAAACATAATTATACACTCTAATCTTATGCAGACTGTAATTGTAAATAATACTTCACATTCAAGAAAATATCTGGAAAATGAATAGTAAGCTGTAGGGGTTATAGCCTAACATTAGAATCTAAAATATGTGAAAACTTAAGCTCATTACACCCTGTTCAAATAATGATTCGTGTCTTATTTGCTCATATTAATATCCTAGCTGGCATATTTTGTACTTTCACTCCCATATGGACCCCATTGAAAACAAGATGGCCTATCCTTAATGAAGTAGAAATTGCAACGTTACAACTCAGTGTGGTCTTAACGAGGGTAACACGGCTCCGCTTTTATCAATGTCTATGATTGCTGGCTGGTCTATTTATGAATAATTCCCTGTCATCCAGTGTTTGGCCATTTTGTGCAGCTGCTTAGGGGAACTCCTAAGCCACTAAAAGTCCTCTTCCCTGCTCTTAGCAGATCTCGCCTTAGGAGCCCTTTTAAGCGCTAGGAATCTTGAGGAATAGCTTTTATATTAACTGGGATTTTCGTGTCACTTTTAGAGGAAATTCTAAGAAAACGTCATGACTCTGAGAATTTTCTTAGAATTTGGCCGCTAGGAGCCACTTTTTGCACAAAAATTATTTAGGGATACGGGCCCAGTAATCTAACAAATACAGAAAACAGGACTGACCGGACTCTCTTGCTGGAAGTTTCGCAGCTGATCTAAACATTTAGGTCTCTTCACTTTTGCAGTTTCCTAAATTAAACATTTAATACATTTGTTATTCTTCCGCAGAATGTGCCCAATAAAATAATGCCTATGTCTATGGCACCGGCGCAGCGCATCATTTAACCCTCTGGGACCAATGTGTTTTTGGGGTCCTTGAGATGTTCTGACATGCCCTGACATTTGTGCTTTTTTCAGTTGCTTATAAACATATTAAATGGCAAAGGTGTAATTACACTATTTATCACAAACAGGGCTACCATAATATGTGAGCAACATGCATGTACATAATCAGTGTTGTGCATGAACGCGTTCATATTTTCGCCGAACGGTGAACTGAACGAATCACTTTTCATACAATGAACGTGAACGAGAGCGGCGCTCACTCTGGCAGGAATGAGCAGCACGCGCAGTTCACGCTCATTTGAAAAGTCAGGTTTTACCAGGGCCGGAACATGTTCCGTCACCTCCGACATTGGATTCCGGAACCTTTTTTATTGGATCCGGCACCTCCTGTGTCACTAAAATTAATTGCCTAAATGAAAAAAAAAATTACTGTTTGTGTAGTGTTCAATGTTTGTGACACATGACTTGCGCGCTTGTTGCTGTTAGCCTCGATCGTTTCACTCAGGGGAAAAATGTCAAAAAGACAGGAAAGTTTGCTTATCTTTTTTAAATACGTTGGACAGTCAGATCCCAAACAAGCAAAAATCGTTTCCGCTGATCAAAAAGGAGACCACAGTGGACACAGTAGCCTAGTATCGATATCTCGTTATTTCGACATAATAAGGGGACATTCTAATCTGCATTAAGCCACATTAAGCGTTCTTATAGCCTAATGGTTTTCTATGGGAGGAAAATGCTTAAGCGTTCATATTATGAGCTCATCTGATTTTTTGTACATAGCATAATAATAATAATAATTCATTACATTTATATAGCGCTTTTCTCGGCACTCAAAGCGCTTAACATAGAAGGGGGAATCTCCTCAACCACCACCAATGTGCAGCATCCACTTGGATGATGCGACGGCAGCCATATTGCGCCAGAACGCCCACCACACGCCAGCTTACTGGTGGAGAGGAGACAGTGATGAAGCCAATCAGTGTATGGGGATGATGAGGAGGCCATGATGGACAGAGGCCACTGGGCAAATTTGGCCAGGATGCCGGGGTTACACCCCTACTCTTTTTCGAAGGACATCCTGGGATTTTTAATGACCACAGAGAGTCAGGACCTCGGTTTAACATCTCATCCGAAGGACTGTGCTATTTGACAGTATAGTTTCCCCGTCACTACACTTGGGCGTTAGGACCCGCACAGACCACAGGGTGAGCACCCCCTACTGGCCACACTAACACCTCTTCCACCAGCAACCTGGTTTTCTCAGGAGGTCTCCCATCCTGGTACTAACCAGGCTCAATCCTGCTTAGCTTCAGTGGGTAACCAGTCTTTTGCTACAGGGTGATATGGCTGCTGGCCATATCACCCTGTATGGCTGCATAGCCTATTTGTTAGGATTTTAGTATCATAATGATTAGGCTAATAAATGCATCCACAATTATCCGTAAACTTGATTTGAACAAATGCCTTTCAACTTGTGTGTGCAAAATTCAGAATAAAATTAATGTGCAGAAATTTGTACAAATAGAGAGTAGGCTATGTAGGCCTACTATACTGTTGTAGCCATTAAAAAAAGCACGTTTCATATTTGTTAAAATATTATAATGTTATTTTTTTTCCCCATTTATGTTGATTTATGAAAAGTGAACAGCACGACCGAGTAAGATAGGATAAGCAATATGAGACATGGAGCGGGTCAGACATGATTTTGATCGTTGAAGTTGAAGTTGTTATAGAAAGCCTTTCTTTAAAGTGAATTTCGTTTTGTATAAATTGTATCTTAATTTTAATCAATTTTTAATTAATCAAATTTTTTTAAAGAGGTTCTATTGAGTAAGATAGTGGCCTATCTTAAAAAGAATTTAACAAATGAACGTGAACTAGTTCATTTTTAGATATGTGAACTTAGTTCATTTAAAAAAAAAAGAACTATGAACATGAACTAGTTCATTAGCATCTGTGTGAACTGAACTTTGAGCTAGTTCTTTTTAAGTATGAACTGGCACAACACTGTGTACTTGTTTGTATTTTTTAGAGAATAATGTTTATGCATGGTTATTCAAAAAACAAAAAATTAAATTGTCTGAAATAACGCAACAAAACACATAGTAAATATGTTTTAACAATACTTTTGAGTAATGGATGTTGTCGCCTAGAGTTTTTCCTTCAAAATGATCTGAAAATCATCCTGCCTAATCATTCACATAAAACAATACATTGATTTACATTTTGTAAAACACTTTTTGTTTGGGAAGGCAATATGCGCAGGGGCGTGGACGATCCAACACATCATTAATAGTAAGTGGTTCACACAAGAAAGAATGTGAGGACAAAATAAATAAATAAATATATATATATAATCCAAATATAAATTAAAGTCAAAAGCACATTTTTAGTACATAGTCATACCTGGAAACAAATCCTGTTCAAATAGGCTATATGAGCCATTCTACAGAATTGGTTCAAAGTTAGATTTGGAAACTTTTTTATTTTGCACAAAAAAATTTTTTAATACATGCAAATTGTATAATATACAAGGTAAACATTTCTAGTAATTGTGCAGTTAATTATCATACTGTATTTTCAGAAAGTTTTGGAATACATCCTCTGCCCAAATGTGTCACTAATAAAAAACAATTATGAATTATTTAATGAGAAGGCTTATATTGACCTTTTAAGATTACTTTACATCTACCTTGTAAATAATTTTTTTTTTAAAAGTGTTCACATGTAAATCAACAACAATTACAATTTTAACTATTTCATTTTTTTAAAGTATCATACATATTTCAAAGTTAAGGATTCATTAGTTTGATATAGCCTAACGTCACATTGAAACAAACACTATAACATCTTAGTTGAAATACTATAACATCTTAGTAGATCAGCTATCTGATTCCGGGTCGAGTAAGCTGTGCGCGTTTGTGCTGCCGCTTCGCATCCTGGATTGTTTGTACTGTTTGTCCCGTTCTGATATTTTTTTCCACTGGAACACACACTCTGTGTTGATTACTCCGTTTCTCACCATTGCTTCCTGACCTGGACTGTTGTTACTGGCTACCTCTGCTCACTGTAAGACGTCTAGAACGCTGTGCGTGTCTGTGCAGCCGTTTCGCGCCTGGTTGGATTACCCAATTTTTTCACTGTTGAACTTTGAACTGAACTGTTGATAAGTTTGCCATCGGGCTGCTGCGAGCTCTCTACCCTGTTACATCCCTACCACGCTCGGCTCCTCAGGTGGGTGAGTTACCGCTCTCTCTATCAGTTGCGCTGTTTGTTTACTGCTTTCTATCTGGGTGCGTTGCCTCCTACTTAGTCAGCTGTTCTGGTGAAGTGACGTGCAGGGTTTGGCTAACGTGGTTCTGCTTGTGATTGGGCTCTCACTTTCACAGTAGCCTATCAACATGCCTTGGGCAAAAACATTTTTTTATTTTTTCCTCTGCCTCATTTCTTGTCTTGCATCCGTGATGGATATTGAATATTTTCCTGCGCAACTGAGGGCCTTTAATTGCCCGCGTCTTGATCCGATGACGTATGAATACTGTCAGAGTCTCGGGATTCTCCGTCGCCCAAGATACATACACCGTTCGCGGCGCACACTCATGAGTTCCTTCTGTTCAAAGCCTGATGCTCCTCCATCTGGACCAACAATAGACTATCGTCCATACCTAGACAACTGCCTGCCGGTCCCACCATTCAGCGCTCTCTGATCTATCTCACTGATAGCGATCAGCAACATACATCTAATTTAAATCTCTCGCATCATCACTTTGCACTTTTGAACTGTCGATCAATTTCGGATAAAGCCCCTTACCTTAATGAAATGATCACTGACAATAAACTTGACATTTTCCTTCTCACTGAAACTTGGCAAGTTCCTGAAGATTTTCTACAGTTAAATCTTCTTACGCCAGATGGATATAAGTATCTGTCTAGACCGCGACTCCATGGTAAAGGGGGTGGTCTTGCTATCATCCATCGTGATAACCTCCGAATCAAGCAACTTGACTTTCACGACACCAATACATTTGAGTACATGGTTTTGAAGGCTGAATCTCTCATAATTATCTTGCTCTATCGACCTCCTAAGGTCCTGTCCAACTTCTTTTCTGAACTCAGTGAACTGTTGACCCTTGCTTGCTCATTGTCATTTCCCATTTTACTGCTTGGTGACTTTAATATTCATGTTGATGCTGTTTGCTCTAACACCCACCGGTTACTTTCCATTTTTGATTGTTTTAATCTGACTCAGCATGTTAATTTTCCTACTCATACGTGTGGTCATACCCTTGATTTGATCTGTACATCAAGGGCCAATATATCTTCCGTCTCTTCTACTGACACTGGTATTTCTGATCATAAATTTCTTGATTTTAGCTTCAGCCTGCCTATGCAAGAAATGTTTATCAACTGTTATATCCTACCGCAATCTCAAAACTGTTGATACTGCATTATTTTGTACCTCCATTGCCTCTTCTAATCTCTCTGATGTCTTTGATATTTCTTCTCCCTCCCTGATATTATCTAACTATCACTCCATAATCTCGGATATCTTAGATAAGCATGCTCCTATTAAGACCAGAAGTGTCCCTTCCGCCCATTCATCTCCTTGGTACACTCCTGAGCTCCGTATCCTAAAGGCCACTGGTAGAAGGCTTGAGCGTCATTATAGGAAAACTGGCCTGACTGTTCACCATTTAGCTTTTATTGAACATGTAAAAAATTACAAATCTGCCCTGAACTTGGCTCGTTCTAGTTTTGTATCTGCCACAATTAATAAATCAAGCAACAGACCAAAAGCATTATTTAACACAATAAATAAACTTACCAAACCTCCATCTCATGTTACTCTAGCTTCTGATGAACTTTGCACTTCATTCTTGACTCACCTGCTAGAAAAGACAAATGCCGTAAACCGGTGCCTCTCTACTGATGCTACAAATATGAGATATCTACCAAATCAACCTGGTCAATTCCTGCCTCTCTTTTCTCTGACTACTCCTTCTTCTGTCTCTGAGTTAATCTTGAAATCCAACCCTTCATCTTGTCGTCTTGACCCTGCTCCTATTCCACTTCTGAAACTCTGCCATTCAGTTATCTCTGCACCTATCTCTCACTTCATTAATGCATCTCTTACCTCTGCTTTATTCCCTCTGCCACTCAAAACTGCTGCTGTTCTCAAGAAACCCAGCCTTGATCCCTCAGTTTTATCTTATTATCGTCCTATTTCAAATCTACCCTTCATAGCTAAATTACTAGAAAGTACTGTTGCCTCCCAGCTTCAGTCTTTTCTAGTCGAAAATAATCTTTTTGATCCACTTCAATCTGGTTTTCGCCCTCTACATAGTACTGAAACTGCACTAGTTAAGGTACTGAATGATCTGCTTCTCTCTGGCGACTCTGGTTCTCTGTCTATGCTCCTGCTGCTCGACCTCAGCTCTGCCTTCGATACGGTCTCCCATCAACTACTTTCGGATGTGGGTATTTCCGGTGCTGCTCTTTCTTGGTTTTCTTCCTATCTCTCTGACAGACAATTCTACATTTCACTTCAGGATTTTTGCTCACCTACTGTCCCCCTGAAGCAAGGTGTCCCTCAGGGATCCGTTCTAGGGCCATTATTATTCATCATTTATATAATACCTCTTGGTCAGATCCTCCGCCACTATGGTTTTAATGATCATTTTTACGCTGATGACATTCAATTATATACTACCTGTACATCGACTCTATCACAACCGACAAACTCTCTGCCTGTGTGCATGAAATAAAAGATTGGCTTCATTCAAATTTTCTCAAACTTAACATGGACAAAACTGAGATTATTTTTACCGGACCTCCGTCACTCACTAATAAAATTCCTACCAACTTCACCTGTGAGATCGCTGGCTCTCATTTCAAACCATCCAGTACTGTTAAAAATATTGGTGTAATCTTTGACTCCTCTCTATCTTTCCACTTTCACATTAATTCTATCACTAAATCGGCATTCTTTCATCTACGTCGCATCGCCCAGCTCCGTCCCTTCGTCAGTATCTCAGACGCTGAAACTGTCATCCATGCATTTGTCACATCACGTCTTGATTACTGTAATGCACTTTTCATTGGCCTATCTGCTAGCTCCATTTCCAAATTACAATACATTCAAAACTCTGCTGCCAGACTACTCACCCACACCAAGCGTTCTGCACATATCTCCCCAATTCTGCATGATCTTCACTGGCTTCCTGTGGCTTACCGTATCAAATTAAAAATTCTCGCACCTTACGATCCTCTGACTCTAGCCTTCTCGTTGTCCCTCGGCATCGCCTCGCTTCTATGGGGGGCAGATCATTCAGTGTTGTTGCACCCAAAATGTGGAACTCTCTCCCCCGGTCACTCTGTTCTGTTAACACTATCTCTGATTTCTGTTCTGTTAACACTATCTCTGATTTCAAATCCATGCTCAAAACATACCTTTTTACTGAATGCCATAATTCTTGATTGTTTTTTGTTTTTTTACACTATCTGTTCAAGCTATCTGTTTTTTTTCTGCTGTTCAAGAAATTATCTGGTGATGATATGTTTCAGGTTGCTGATTCCACAGGTCAAACCAAAAGAGACGACCGACTAGACAAGCAGTCACTAAAAAAACACTTTTAGGTCTACATTCACAGGTGAAAGCAGCCAGGAAATGGTTCAGTCCTCAAACAAGGTTGAAAAGTTGGAGATTGTGACACCTGTGTCAAAGCATCTTACCTTAAACTACACCAACCAACATCAGCAACCCCACTTGCCAACGCAAAGAATAAAGTGAGGGATCAAAGGCTTGTGCTAGTAACATACCTCCCTTACCTACGAGGGAAAAGACCATTGCAACGGCGTGCAAAACGTCAAAAATGGTGAAGATGAAACGTCCATGAGGCAACAAGATGATCAACACACCTGGAGAAAGACGATTCGACCAACTAATGGTTTAGCAGAAGAATGTTTTTTGTGATGTTGATGATTTTATTTGATTGAATAAAACTAGGTATTGATTTGACTGGTGCTAATGTAGAAAATCTATTAATTGATTTGTAATAATTTCTGCGCATGCGTCGCGAGTGAGCGCTTTGTTTGTGTTTGGAGCTCCGTCGAATTGATTCATAAATCATTGATTTTCTTCTTTACACTCATTTATAAACGAGCATTTTCTATTTTTCCAGTGTGTGAACATATCTCCGATACTACTCTCTATAAAAAACAATCGGATTGCTTTGATATCGCTAGTTATATTATATCCAACTTTCCGAACTTCAGTTACTATCTCTAACGTGAGCCCGCTAGCATTGCACGCGTGGTCTCGCCTATCGACCGTCTTATTTACACTCGAATCACTGAAATCGCTTTGTTTGTGTTGGAGTTTGTGTTTGTGCTTCGAACCGCTTTGTTTGTGTTGGAGTTTGTGTTTGTGTTTCGAATCGCTTTGTTTGTGTTGGAGTTTGTGTTGTGTTTCGAATCGCTTTGTTTGTGTTTGGAGTTTGTGTTTGTGTTCGAATCGCTTTGTTTGTGTTTGGAGTTTGTGTTGTGTTTTGAATCGCTTTGTTTGTGTTTGGAGCTCCGTCGAATTGATTCTGTAGTGGCGATTTTATGATATTCATTGATCTTTAGTAAAATATAGATGATTCAAAGAATGTCACATGTGTGACTCTCACTTGTAGTGAGAGGAGATTCTTTTTATGTACCTGGGAAGGCAGAAGGGAGAGACACTCCAGAGAACAGACGAACAAGGACCTCTGACCTAGATGTCAGAAGGCCATTTGGTGAAGGAGGGCTTAGGAGTTGGCCCTGGTGACGAATCGAAACTAGTGTTATGGCTTCCTGGTCTATGGAAAACTACTGAATGGAAGACTACTGGGAGGAGGGCTCTGAAGAAGAAGACCTTGAATCTTAGATAAAAGCTGGTTCAGTCTGTCTGGGGGTGTGTCACTCTTCTGCACAGGGTAACAACTGTGTACTAGACTGCTCCTATTCTTGCAAGAATAAATACTTCTAATTTTTATAATTTGACTCTGAGTCTCCCTTACGCAGTGATGTTTGTTTGATGAATTTTTGCCACAACAATTTGGTGTCAGAATAGTGGGATTCCTTGGACGATGCCTCCTGGACCTGAGATCGGACGGTGTTTGGCCACCTGGACTGAGTAAGTTCCAGCTCTACCTCGTAAACTTAAGAGAGAGAGGCCGGCCGATGTCAGAGCCGGGAGGATCGGACACTGGAATCAAAGAACTCAAGGTGGCTCCGAACAACATATCTCTGGGTAAGGTATAATTAAATTAAGTTTAATTGGGGGAAGAGTGAAATTGAACCATATTGGCTGAGAACTGTTTTCTGTGGTATGTAATCTGAAATTAATTGAGATCTACGTACAGATCAAGATATTTCAAACAGATACGAGGAAAATAATCTGAAATTAATTGATGTCTGTGACAGAACAAGATATTTCAAGCAGATAAATAATCTGGAATTAATTGAGAACTGTGACAGACCAAGACATTTCATACAGATAGGTACCTGGAAATTAATTGTTCCACCACGGAGCAAGTTATTTTTGGGTGCTGAGGCTAATTAGGGGGAGCCAAGAAAGTGGTAACAGATTTTTTTGGTAAACCGTAATTAGGAGGACACTAATAGTGTAACCCGTCCGATTTGGGTTAAAAGAAAGATCGGGTTTGTCGGGGACGCCTGACAAATAAAGAGAACGCGCGTAAAAGAGAAATCCACAGAGAACAGATAAGCGGCCAATATGGGGAAGTCTGAAAAGCAAGCTTGCGAAATTTGGTACACCGGTGTTTTGTCAAATGAGATAAAAAAAATTAAGGGCAGAAATGTATGATATTGAGCGCCACAAGATTAAAGATGGTGCAGGAATCAGTTGAACAGGGCAGTTAGAAACAGAAAGGTTGTTGTGTCTGCGTTCAACGTGTGTAAAAGTGTGAAAAGACAATGAGTTGTTGGCTTGAAGCAGATAAAAGAGAACAGAGTCGATGTAGAATGTATTTCCATATAGTCAGATTGAATATAACTGATAAAAGGGTTTTTATTTTTCATCCATTAGATGGATGCATGACATTAGATGTCAGAAGATTTTGTTGTAACAAAAGTTGAAGTAGCAAGCAGCAATAAGGCTGTCTTTGTGAAGGATTGAGATTTGAGTAATATGATATTTTGGTTTCTGTAAAAACAGTAGAGATAAGTGGGACTGAGACAGTAATGATAATACTTGTTGAATCTGCAGACTAACCATTTTGAGAAGAAAACAACTGTAGAAAATGTATGTTATGAAAATAACAATTCTGATAAAATTTATGGAGCTATATATGAACGGCTGTTAAGTCAGATTAAAAGTAATAATGATAAGGTTTCATTAAGCAAAATGGGGAACAATTCTATATTTTAGTGGTAAAATAAAGAGTGAAATTATGTTTATTTTTGGTTTGACAACCATTATCTTTTGAACCTAAAGACTCCAGCTATGCTGGTAGTACAGCAACAGCGCGTGCTTATTCAGCCCGGCTTCCGGATGTTAAATGTGTACTTGCTATTGTAATCAGTGTTGATATTAAGTCATTGAAGAAAAGACATTGTCTGTTTTATAAAGGAAATTATGGGTTGGGGATAATTTTCCCTGGACAAGTGTTAAAGTTAAACAGAAACTTTGTGAAAACTTTGTTAAAACAATTTATGCATTTCCGTGCAGAAAATTAATGTTCTGCCAATAATGATGAAAATAATGATTTGGCTAGTGTGATAGAATCCGCCACTGGTGGACTGTCAAAGAATAGAGAGAACTGCTTATCAGCTCTGTTTACATTCCTGATTGGGACACTTCAAGGGTGTGCAGTAAGTTGGAGCTGCTAGAAGGGGACAGAGAGATCGAACTATAGGAGAAGGGGACAGAGAATGTTTTAATTGTGGTCAGTGGGGTCATTTAGCAGCAACTGTAAATGCCCACTCAGAAAGGTGTAAAAGAAAGTTGATGGAATGTGAAAGTGACGTGTATTAATGTGGGTTTGAAAGTAGAACAGGATTTGAATGACGATATTAAAGTTTTCGTCTGAGAAAGAACCAAGAATGTGAATGCAGGGCTAAGGGAAGTGAAAAGAATGTGCAAGTAAATGAGAAGAGAAAAGAAAGTTGATAGATGGAAGTCGTAAGTAGATTGAAAGAGAAAAGAAAGTTGAAAGATTTAAGTCGTAAGGAAATCCTTTTAAAAGGAAAATAACTAAAGTACCAGTAAAATGTAAAATTACAGATAAGAAAAATATTTGTAAAAGTAAAGGTAACTAAAAAGATGATTGTCTTTTAATGAAACGCTTAAAAAAAAAAAAAAAAAAAAAGGGTTTGGAAGATCCTAATTGCAGATTGTAATTGAGAATCTGACAACTAAAATTTAGATGATATAAGCAGAAGCAGTAGCACTGGGTTTAGAGTTGCTAAATGTGTAGAAAAAAAATGAAGCTGATGTTTTGGTTTCAAAAGATAAGCTTTGGGACTTGACTGAAATTGCCAGTGTGGCAGACTCATATGAGTGGAAAATTTTTAATGTCTAAATTCCCTGATGTAATTTCTAGCAAAGGTGCCTTTAAACTGGGCTAGAATTAAAAGATAAAGTTTAGTATGACAAAAGGTGTACCAATTACTGAAGGCCTCAGAGTCTCTCTCTCATTCAATGTCAGAAGGCTGTTATTTTAGCCTGTCATGACAATAAGCTATCTATAGTAAAGCACAGTGTTTCAGTTGAAAATTATAGCATAATGAGATGTTAAAAGAAATCATGTTAAAGGAAATCATTGCCATTCAGAGGGCAATTTGTACTTAAATATTTTAGATTCGTAAAACTGAATGACTTTAAAGAAGTCTTTAAAATAATAATGTAAACCTGAATTGAGAAGTACTTGTTATTTTAGGACCAATAACGTCTTTGTCTGATCTTAGCCTTCAGCATGACACAGGACCTATGACCATGGCTATAGATGTACATTGAATAGACGTGAATAAATTTCACTGAGATTTTGTTGATTCGGACAGGTCTAACAGATTTGTTATTAAATACTGTTGTTATTAACCTGTCTCCCTTAACACTAGAGGCAGTCCAGATGGAGGTGACTCTTGAATGTGCCTTTCCTAAGCTCCAGAAAACAGCTGAGTTCTGTTGAAGAAACTGATTGTGTGATGGGAATGAGCGGGTCACCAGTGGGAGTGGCTACTCAACGACGAATAGATCTTCCTGGCCAGGGGACTATTTAACGCAGGGGGTCACAAACACGGACATCTCCGGATGGAGGTGTTATATGTGAGAAGGTATGAGAGTTGAGCGCTGATTACTAGAGGCCACTGGGGTCAGCATAGCATTGGGAGGTGGGATTCGCTGTGAGGAGTCACGGCCTGTCTCTGACCGAGAAAATGTGAGCTCCTCTATATCACTCATCAGAGAGAGAGAAAAACGCAATTCACTGTATGGCTTGTTTTCAATTGTGACAAGTCTGATGGAAATTATAGATAAAGAGCTAATGTGAATGTGCTTTCAAGAGTCAGCTGAGACCATGAGTTGATTGTCATTATTTGTTGGGGAGACAGTAACATAACTTATTAATTTATATCAGGAACATGATGGTTGCCTTATTGGGCAAGGAAAATTATAGAAGTGTTGATTTCGAACTAATATGTCTATAAGATGGTTTTAACTCCTGAAGGTCATTAGACATGGTGCTGACTAAAGATTAAGACAGGTTTTTTGTAGAGTTTGGATAACAAAGGTGAATTGAGAATTTATACAAGTATTCAAACTAAAGATAACCTTAGGAATACTCATAGCATAATGTATTTTAGATTATTGTAATGGTTCTAATTTGAGTTAAACATTTGTATATTAACATTTGTGAACTATTAAGGGTTCTAGACTATGATTAATTAAGTTCAGTCTTAGGAGGCTGTTTGAAAAGATTATTTGTGTAAGAGAGACTGCTGAGTGGAGGAAGGGATTGGGACGCTGTTTGTCTTTCTGTTATCAGGCCTGGTAAGGCAAGCTTAAACAAAATAATGATAATGAACCAAAACAACGCAGTTGACTTTTCTAAAGACAAATGAATAATGAACAGATAGAATTTGAAACGGTTTGAAAGGCCATGTAAAATTATATAAAAGCTACAGAAAAATGTGAAGTTTAAATCTTATTTAAACCTTAAATATTATACTTTTAGAGTTAATATAAAAAATAAAAAAAAAGCGAACATTGTAAATGAGCAGTTAACATGCTGTATGTGTCTAGCATAAGTGTGTGTGATGGTGACAGCACTTTATGTCTTGTAGGTGTTAAGTGTAGGGCAGCTATTCCGCCTGAATAGTGTGTATGATGTGGATTTGAATTACTTTCTGCATCAGTTTAGGTATTTATGTAAATTGGAATTGTGGAGTTGTACAGTTATAGATTTGACGGCAACAACAAAGTGACACATTGGCTAAGTCAATATTGAATTATCCAGAGAGCCATTTATGATTATTGTAAACAGGAGGAGAATGTTTTTGTTTGACTGACATTGACCAAGTCTGTACAGCACGACCTGACGAGATGAAACTACTGATGACTTTTAAAAATGGTTGCGAGACAAAACAACAAGCCTGAAAAGCAGGATACGCGGTGAGAATGAGGGCCGTTGCCCTTCAAATACTTCGATAAGAAAATTAAATTGTGGCTTTAAGTGAAGAATGTAATATTTTTGTTTCAGAGGCAGAGAAAGATGTCTGGAGAAAATTTGTCTGAAGACACTATGTTAAATGTTATGTTAAATTGATGATCGAGTTGTGTCGACCATCAAAAGGGGGATGGTATAACAATTGCCAAATATGGGTTATTAAGGGGTAATTGGGTAAAAGCCCTGAAAGAAGCCATTCTTCTGCCTAACAAAAATTGCTGTCTGGATTGTTTCAACAGGAAACGCCAGGACATCGAAGTGGCAGCACGTACTTTACTATCTGACAATAACCTCGAAATTTGTTTTTCTTTACAGAGAGCATGCAGGATTGCAAAATGTGCCCAATGAAATAATGGCTACGGATGAATTTTGTTAACTGTCCTGGTCTGGGTTATTATTGTGGCAGAAAGCTACACCTTGTACAGCATAACTTTAAAATTTTCCTTTTGCAGAATGTCAGGATGGATTGCATCAAGCTGAACTGATTCTGCTTCCAAATGTATGAATATTGACTTGTGAACGATATGTGTTTTTCAGGGGAAAAGGACTCTGACTCTAATAAGAAAAAAATGTCTAAGGATAATATGTTTCAGTTTGTAAACAGATGGTGAAAATTCCACAGGTCACACCAAAAGGGACGAGGGAAAGACAAGCAGTCACTAACAAATACTTAAGGTCTCCATTCACAGGTCCATGGGGCGAACGAGATGATCAAAACGCCTGGAGGATGTGGGCCAACTAATGGTTTAAGAATGTGGTTTTGTGATGATTTTGAGGATTTTATCTGATTATATTGAAATAGAGCTTAGTATTGATATTGGTATATGACAAATGATTTGATTGGTTACTGATTTATTATAAAATATTTAAGGCAAATGTTTTCAGGAAGAGAAGATCTATTAATTAATGTAAATTATAAGGATTATTATTGAAGCTGATTAAGTAGAACCACTGCCTGATTGAATTAAAAGTAAAATAACAAAATATGGTTAGGGAAATGGATATGGGGAAAATGTTGAATGTGTAGGAGTTATGATTGTATGTGTTGTTCTGATAATTTTGTTATTCATGGGTGAATGAGAAAACTGGAATGTCTGTTCAATTGAAAATGACAGTCTATCTGAATGATGATGGGGATGAACAAAATTATGCAGATGATTAGAGTAGTAATTCAAGTAGAGATTACAGTTAAATGTGTTGATGTTTTTTTTTCTTTCTGAGAACGATTGATATGTAAAGAGGGTCAAAAGCAGCAGTCATCCGTGTTACGAGATGGCGTACAAGGACAGGGTTTTGAAACTGAGGGATTTTTATTACACTTTTATGATTTGAATCTTATATGTTTGTTTTTCCTACTGTTTATAACTATTTTTTTCCTTACTAGTGTGACTGCGGTCGAGCCCGGCATTAGTAAACATGTTTACTTGCTTGCTAAATAAGTATGGGTCTTACCCCAACAAAAACAGCCTTATGCTTTCTTCATCCTAAACTCTTTTTCTTCACAGGTTCAAGGAGACTGATTTTTATGATGTGTGATGTAATGACTTGAACTTGCATTTATTATTATTGTTATTATTATTATTATGTTTGATTAATAATGATAAAAAGTGAGGAGTTGTAGTGGCGATTTTATGATATTCATTGATCTTTAGTAAAATATAGATGATTCAAAGAATGTCACATGTGTGACTCTCACTTGTAGTGAGAGAAGATTCTTTTTATGTACCTGGGAAGGCAGAAGGAAGAGACACTCCAGAGAACAGACGAACAAGGACCTCTGACCTAGATGTCAGAAGGCCATTTGGTGAAGGAGGGCTTAGGAGATTGCCCTGGTGACGAATCGAAACTAGTGTTATGGCTTCCTGGTCTATGGAAAACTACTGAATGGAAGACTACTGGGAGGAGGGCTCTGAAGAAGAAGACCTTGAATCTTAGATAAAAGCTGGTTCAGTCTGTCTGGGGGTGTGTCACTCTTCTGCACAGGGTAACAACTGTGTACTAGACTGCTCCTATTCTTGCAAGAATAAATACTTCTAATTTTTATAATTTGACTCTGAGTCTCCCTTACGCAGTGATGTTTGTTTGATGAATTTTTGCCACAACAATTCATAAATCCTTGATTTTCTTCTTTACACTCATTTTTGTGTTTCGAATCGCTTTGTTGTGTTTGGAGCTCCGTCGAATTGATTCATAAATCCTTGATTTTTTTCTCCTTCGTTACACTCATTTATAAACGAGCATTTTTTATTTTTCCAGCGTGTGAACATATCTCCGATACTACTCTCTATAAAAAACAATCGGATTGCTTTGATATCGCTGGTTATATCCAACTTTCCGAACTTCCGTTACTATCTCTAACGTTAGCCCGCTAGCATTGCACGCGTGGCCTCGCCTATCGACCGTCTTATTTACACTCGAATCACTGGAAGGATACGGGTTCTATCCATGATTTCAGTCCTAAATTAGTAGTGATATTGGTAGCATCACTGCTAATTTATTGTTCATCTGTCATAATGGCGAATATATCGGATGTGTGTCTACCTCTGAGTGCAGGTGAGGACACGTTTGAGCTGCATTCGGTGCGGTTGGAGCTGGAGTCCGTGGAGAAGCAGATCCGTGATCTGCTGGGGAGGCAGGCCGAGCTGCGAGACCGACGATCAGCGCTTGAAGCATCACGCGCCGATTGCTCACAAGTCAGTGGTTAGTAACTTTTCGACTCCGGCCTCCTCTACTCCGTGTATTTCTCTGCACAGGACCCGAGCATCCCTGCCCTCATTCACCCCGGCACCGACACAGCACCATGGACCCTGGATGATTCCACAGCGGAAGACGCGAGCCAGGACCAGAGCAAGGACCTCTCCGCCCCTCCCGGTCTTCGAGATCTCCACCCGGAACCGCTTCTCCCCTCTTCGCGAGACGGAACGCGACGACGCTGTGATCATCGGCAGTTCCATGGTCCGGCATGTCCGCGCTACCTCAGGTAAAGGTATGGTGGTGCGCACTCACTGCTTTCCTGGTGCTCGTGTTCTCGATGTCGCTGCGCAGGTCCCCGAGATCCTGAACGGTGACGAGCGCGTCGGAGCCGTCGTGCTGCACGCGGGGGTGAACGACATCAGGCTGCAGACGGAGGTTCTGAAGAGGGACTACAGGAGCCTGATCGAGACGGTACGCAGAACATCGCCTGAAGCAAAGATCGTCGTGTCTGGACCGCTTCCCACGTACCGACAAGGACAAGAAAGTTTCAGTAGATTGTTTGCACTAAATGAATGGTTAATGTCATGGTGTAATGAACAGAGACTGCTCTTTGTAAATAATTGGAATCTGTTTTGGGAGCGACCTAGGCTCTACCGTGCTGATGGCCAGCACCCCAGCAGAATCGGAGCGGCTGTTCTGTCGGACAACATGTCCAAGACGTTACACACCATATGACTAGTAAGTCAAAGTCCAAATCACATTCTTTGCTGTCCCAAATTAATTGATATAAGTACCAGTGTAGAACACTTTATAGAAACTGTGTCTATTCCTCGTTTAGTGAGGCCAAACAATAAATCTACTGTAGGATCTAAGAAAAATCTAATTGTGATTAAACCAGAAAATCTCAATATTAGTGAACAAAAACAATTTCTAAAGCTAGGTCTTCTAAACATTAGATCGCTTACACCTATTTCGGTCTAAATGAGTCTACTCCACCAGGATACTGTTATAAGCATGAGCCCCGTCTGATTGGTCGTGGCGGCGGTGTTGCAACAATCTATAGAGATATTCTTAATGTTACTCAGAAAACAGGCCACAGGTTTAATTCGTTTGAAGTACTTGTTCTAAATGTTACGCTCCTAGATGTAAGAAAGAAATCCCTATTATCTCTAGCCTTGGCCACCGTATATAGACCGCCAGGGCCTTACGCTGATTTCCTAAAAGAGTTTGCAGATTTTCTCTCAGATCTATTGGTCAATGCCGATAAGGCAATAATTGTTGGAGATTTCAACATACACGTTGATAACACAAATGATGCGTTAGGAGCTGCGTTCACAGATTTATTAAACTCCTTTGGGGTCAAACAAAACGTTAGTGGTCCCACTCATCGTCTTAATCATACTCTAGATTTAATTATATCATATGGAACCGATCCAACCGATATAGATATTATACCGCAAAGTGATGATATCACTGATCATTACATGGTAACTTGCATACTACGTACGGCTGAAATGTGTCATGTTGCGCCACGTTATCGACCAGGCAGAACAATCCTTCCAACCACTATAGATAGATTCTTGAATAGCTTACCTGATCTATCTCCGCTCCTCAGTGAACCCAAACAAACAGAGGAACTAGAGGAAATGACTAGCAGTATGAGCACCATTTTCTCTAGTACATTAGAAACTGTTGCACCAATTAGATTAAAAAAGGTTAGAGAGAAAACTAAAGCACCATGGTACAACAGTGCTACGCATGTTATCAAGAGAGAAACTCGTAACTTAGAGCGCAAATGGAAACAAACTAATTTAGAGGTCTTTAGAATCGCGTGGAAAGACAGTATGTCACGTTATAAAAAGGCTCTAAAAGCAGCCAGGGCTGAGCATCTCCGCAAACTAATAGAAAATAATCAAAACAATCCAAGGTTTTTATTTAACACCGTGGCTAGATTAACAAATAAACAGACATCACCTGAACAAAATATTCCGTTACATTTTAATAGTAATGATTTCATGAATTTCTTCACTGAGAAAATAGAAAGCATCAGAAACACAATTGTAAATGTACAATCTTTGACAGCGTCTTATGATTCAGCCTCAATTATCGCCCCTCAAGAACAACTACAGCGCTTTACAACTATAGGACAGGAAGAGCTAAATAAACTTATCACTGCATCTAAACCAACAACATGTTTATTAGATCCAATACCCACTAAACTACTGAAAGAAGTGTTACCTGTAGTGGAAGAGCCTCTTCTCAATATTATTAACTCGTCTCTATCTTTAGGACATGTTCCAAAAACATTCAAGCTGGCAGTTATAAAACCTCTTATTAAGAAACCACAATTAGATCCAAATAACCTAGCAAATTACAGACCCATTTCAAATCTTCCATTTATGTCTAAAATACTAGAAAAAGTTGTGTCCGCTCAATTGTGCTCTTTCTTGCAAGAAAACGATATCTATGAAAAGTTTCAGTCAGGATTCAGGCCACATCATAGCACTGAAACTGCGCTGGTTAAAATTACAAATGATTTACTTTTAGCTTCTGACCAAGGCTGTATCTCAATACTAGTTTTACTCGATCTTAGTGCTGCGTTTGACACTATAGATCATAAAATACTCTTAGATCGACTTCAAAATTACACTGGTGTTCAGGGACAGGCATTAAGCTGGTTTAGATCGTACCTATCAGACCGTTACCATTTTGTCCATTTAAATGGGGAAAAATCAAAGATAACGTCAGTAAATTATGGAGTGCCACAGGGATCTGTATTAGGCCCCCTGCTATTCTCAATTTATATGCTGCCACTTGGTAATATTATAAGAAAACATGGAATAAGTTTCCACTGTTATGCTGATGACACTCAATTATATATTTCATCTAGACCAGATGATAACACTAAATTATCTAAAATGACAGAGTGTGTTAAAGATATAAAATATTGGATGACGTGTAATTTTCTTCTATTAAATTCAGATAAAACGGAGGTATTACTGATTGGTCCAAAAAACTGCCCACAAAACCTCTTACAATACAACCTTAATCTAGATGGACGTCCTGTTACTTTATCCTCTACAGTAAAAGACCTGGGTGTTATACTAGACCGCAACTTGTCTTTTGAAAATCATATTTCAAATGTCACAAGAACAGCCTTTTTCCACCTTAGAAACATTGCTAAGCTACGTAATATGCTATCAGTTTCTGATGCAGAAAAGTTAGTTCATGCATTCATGACCTCGAGACTAGATTACTGTAATGCTCTATTAGCTGGTTGTCCTGCATCCTCCGTAAACAAGCTACAGTTAGTCCAAAATGCAGCTGCTAGAGTTCTTACTAGGTCAAGAAAATATGATCATATAACACCAATTTTATCATCTCTACACTGGTTACCTATTAAGTTCCGTATCAATTACAAAGTATTGTTACTGACCTATAAAGCCCTAAATGGTTTAGCTCCTGTGTATTTAAGAGATCTTCTATCGCCATATATTCCATCGCGCTCTTTAAGATCGGTAAATTCGAGGCTTCTGGTCGTACCTAGGATATCTAAGTCCACTAAAGGAGGGAGGGCGTTTTCACATCTAGCTCCTAAACTCTGGAATAGCCTTCCTGATACTGTCCGAGGCTCAGACTCAGACTCTCCCAGTTTAAAACTAGATTAAAGACGCATCTCTTTAGCCAAGCATTCACATGATGCATCTCATACCTTTTATACAACAGTTAAATCAGATCAAATGCATTCATATTAAGAACAGCAGCTACGCTAATTATTTCCCATCTGCCTTTTTTGTTGTTATCTCGGGACGCCTGTCCCGAGATAACTCAAATAGAGTTTGTCAGCTCCAGTTAGTATCCAGCCTCTCATGGAGACTTCAGATGCCCCAACGCCTGTGATGAGACGACTCGACGCCTGTGAAGAGACGACCCAACGCCGGCGATATGTTATGCCCTAAATTTCATGATTAACTAACTGTATTTTTGTATGTATATTTTTGAAATGCATTTTCTGTAAAGCTGCTTTGAAACAATGTGTATTGTGAAAAGCGCTATACAAATAAACTTGAATTGAATTGAATTGAATATATGCACCTCAATTTTGCCTATATGTGGCATATACGCATATATGCAGCATATATATTATCATATATGTGCATATATGCTGTATATATGCAGCATATATGTGCATTTAAACTGCATATAGGTTTCATATATGTGCATAAATGCAGCATATATGTGCATTTAAACTGCATATAGGTTTCATATATGTGCATATATGCAGAATATATGTACATATAAACTGCATATAGGTTTCATATATGCGCATATATCCTCATATAGGTTTTTTCCATGTGGGGGGAGAAGGATAAAGCCATGCAAGCCAATCAGAATCGACAAGAGAGAACCTAAAACCCCGTTTCTCCCAGTTGACACGACAACATATAACCGGCGTTTTCAGAAATCTCCACTTTGGCCGGAGTTTTTAGAAATGATCGTTTTCTGGGATAAAAACTGCGTTTTCGTGTAAATGACAGGCCAAAACGCAGAGAAATATCTGCGTTTTCCCATCGTGTAAACGGGGCCCCAGTTGCGCTCCATTTTTCTGGCTGCTCTCTTAAAGTGTGTATGTCAGGTTAAAAATTTTTTTCAGATATATTAAATAAGGTTTAGATGTCTGAGTGAAAATGTAATTATCATTAAAATTATTACTGTAACTGCCCTACAATAAGCTTTATAGCCATTTCTGTCAAGATCATATTTTTAAAACGCAGCTGAGCTGTGACGTCATACAAGGGAGACGTGCCAACAAAGTTCTATTCAAGTATGGAGAGTTTTGAGTCTGAGGAGATGCAAAATCCCCCTCAAACCTATACGATGGCCCACAGCCATACAATTTTGAGCCTCCCAGGCGGGAGACAGATGAGGAGCCAAACAGAAATGTAAATAATTCATATCGAAGAAACATAAATATCTGGTGTGAAGAAGAACCAGTGGATAGTTGGTCAGGTGTCTGGTAAGTATAGGCGTAACGGTATGTATTCGTATTGAACCGAAACGGTACGGGTGTCACGGTTCAGTGCATGAATATACACGGAGAATACACAGTATATAAAAAAAAAAAAATTAACTCGCGTGCAAATTAATTAATGCGGAACTACTGTTAGATACGCGGGTTATTTAGGGACACCTAATCTGTAGCTCCGCCTTAGCTCTGAAGCTCCGTGGCTATAATGAACAGGCTGCGATCGATGTCAATATTGCAATGCTGGAATATGTTGGTTGGTTGGTGTGTGTGTGTGTGTGTGTGTGTGTGTGTGTGTGTGTGTGTGTGAGAGAGAGAGAGAGAGAGAGGGAGAGGGAGAGGGGCGCGATCGACGTGCTTCTACTACAGTAGCATACACCGTAGGCACCGCATCAGCTGCCAGTCTCACTCGGGTTTTAAATCCCATTTTATAACTCATGAGATCTCCAACCGCGTAGTCCTTCTCAGTGAAATGGGCGCTGCAAATGACCGAAGTCTTGGATACCGAAGCAGCACTGAAGTCAGCGCGTTTGCTCCGAATAAAGTTGACCCAGGCACGGAACACAGTGGAGTCTGTGACCGGTTTTAACGGTGTTTTTGCACCCAGCACAAACGCAGTAATTCACCATCGTGAAAATACGCCTGCGTATACTAACGACCTAACTTAAATAACTAACTAAATAACTAAATAAATGTCCTAATCACTAATTCTCTCGCTCTATCACTCGTGCAATTATCAACACAGCTCAGCGAGCTGGGGAGACGTCTCCCTGTTATGACGTCAAACGATTCGTTTGGAATGAGGAGCAGTTTTAAGGGAGGACTGAAAATAACGAACTTTTTCATCTTATATTCTGCCTTTAGGAATCGAAAAACATACAAAACAATACATCAACTTGTCAAATGTGTATTTCCCCTCACTATTTTGTGTTAATCAAAATTAAAAATTTAACCTGACATACACACTTTAAGGGCCTGAGTGTGCTCGTTGTGCCACGGCGTTGGACTATGTTCTTTAATCTTCTTTAAGCGCAGCGGAGCAACTGTGTCTAAAGTGCTGGAAAAGAGAGAGTTAAAAGTTTCTGTTGCAATATCAAGTTCTTCTAAGCTATCCGGGATGCTGAGATGATGAAACTGATTAGGAAGATTATTGATAAAGCAATCTTTAGTGGCAGAAGTGATCGGTCTAACATATTTATAACACGGAGACGGCTTTGCAGCCTTGGCTAAATGTAATTTACATGAGACTAGATAATGATCTGAGATGTCATCGCTCTGCTGCAGTATTTCAACGGCATCAACATCTATTCCATGTGATAGTATTAGATCTAGAGTATGATTACGACAATGAGTCGGTCCTGACACGTGTTGTCTAACTCCAATTGAGTTTATAATGTCTTTAAATTTCAATCCCAATGCATCTTTTTCATTATCAATGTGTATATTAAAGTCACCAACAATTAGTACTTTATCTGCAGCCAATACTAATTCTGATAGAAAGTCCGCAAATTCTTTGATAAAGTCTGTATGATGCCCTGGTGGCCTGTATACAGTAGCCAGCAGAATTTTCAAACGTGATTTATCGTTTACACTAGATATTTTTACATTAAGCACCAACACTTCAAAATAATTATATTTACAACTAGATTTCTTAGTGGTTTTGAAAATATTACTATAAATTACAGCAACACCTCCTCCTTTGCGTTTCAGACGAGGTTCATGTTTATAACCGTAATCTTGTAGGGTTGACTCATTTAAGGCAATGTAATCGTTTGGTTTTAGCCAGGTTTCTATCAAACACAGCACATCTAGGTTATAATCTGTAATCATATCATTAACTATTAGCGCTTTAACATAGTTTTTATTTGGCTGCTTCAACTGTGTATATATAAGACACATTTGTTGTGGCAGAAGCAAAGCCAACAAAAACGATATCAAGTGTTGCTGGTTATGTTTTGAATATTATGTCATCACATAATGTTTGTCTCACTGATCTCAATTAGTTTCTAATCACTTATCAAAAATGTCTTTGTCAATACAACTTAATTTAGTATTACTACACAAAAGACCAAGCACTGCTACGCAATCGGTTGTGAAGGATTTTTAAACTCATCATTCATTAAAACATGTTGAACTATGGTTTCAGTTAGACACACACAGACATCAAGAATCAGCCAATGAATCTCAACAATGGTGACAATCAACAAAAAAGAAAAACATAAAATCTGAACATCACAGAATACGCTTCTAAAAGTCAACACAAAATCAACAGCAAAAATAAAAGCAAAAAGTACAAATTTAAGAAAATAACCAGACAATTCAGATGGATAATTTATTCATGCTGCAATGCATGCTGGGAGTCATGGCTGATTTTTTTTGTACTATGCTGGTACCCAACATGCATTGCAGCATAAAACTTATGATTGTCACCATTGTTGAGATTCATACTCCGATTCTTGATGTCTGTGTGTGTGTCTGGCTGATCTGGAAATTCAAAATGTTCTTGGTATAAAGTCTTTTAAAATCAGTCATATTTTCTAAATGGCAAATATCTGAAAAATGTGATTCTGTAAAACTACAGTATCACCAAAATTCAAAATATAAACCATTAATAATAACATTAGACAACAAATGAGATCAGTGAATTGGGCCACTATGTGATGTTTGAGACCGTTATCCAACAGCCATAATCATCTGATCCTGTATTCTTTCAGCTTCATTGCCATAGCAAATGTATTTTAAAGACGCAGCCAAAGAAAAACTAATG
The DNA here is from genome assembly GCF_949152265.1 of Phoxinus phoxinus. NCBI lineage: Eukaryota > Metazoa > Chordata > Actinopteri > Cypriniformes > Leuciscidae > Phoxinus > Phoxinus phoxinus. The sequence goes on along the minus strand of NC_136893.1, from coordinate 32,175,509 downwards.
TTCAAAGGTCAATGGTCAAGAGTCCAACTAAAGCAAACACTGATCACCATCATGGTAACATCAAATGAAAATAAAATGACATCTAAACCTCTGCCACCTTTCAATAAGTCCTTCTGTAGACGTACATAAAGTCAGGTTAGTAATAAGTGAATCTGGTAATGCTTTTTGTGGAGTTGTTTAATCCTCCTCTGCTAAGATCTTTTGCTAAGATTTCATTTATTTTATCTTGATTTCATATTTTTTCTGTTCCTCTTGTTCCTCTTTCCTTCAGTGATTCTGATTGCTAACAGCAGGTGTTCCTCAGTATCTCAATTAACTTCGAAAATTAACTGAATTAACTATGAAATTATTCACTCAGTCAAGTGGACTGTATTAGTGAACTAGGCAATAGTGAATGAGGGTATAGGGTGTGATTTGGAACACAGCCTCTGAGTGTCGACTTTGAGCGCTGTTAATTCACAGTATATTCCTGTAGGCTAGTTTCTCGAAAACGACAAATATCACCCAGAATGCATTTTTTACGGTATATTACTGTTTTAATGAAAAACAGTATGTTACTGTAAAATTTGGCCGTTTTTTTACAGATTTTTTTTACAGTGTATGTTATTCCCTTAACTAAGACAAGTTGATACATACCTCTCTCGTCTCAGTGCGTGCACTTAATCGCTCTGGCGCGCCGTGACACTTTGATAGCAGTTCATTCAATAGTGGCCAAGCAGAGAAGCTACCAAACACCTCCACGTTTACCCTATTTAAATACAGTTACTCGAGTAGTGTAATTCGACCTAGGACGGTGACGCAAAACAAAACGTTGTGCTTTTCTAAGCGTGTAAAGTGGATAACTATATTGTATGGCGGAATACCATAGCAAGTGCTTGGGGGAGCACTTCGACTTGGCGGAGTAATATCTTCTGGAAGAGTGAGCGGAGGCCGGTGAGAGGATTTTTCACGAGTGAAAATATGACTGTGCCAAGTCGAAGTGCTCCCCCAAGCACTTGCTATGGTATTCCGCCATACAATATAGTAAAAGCTACTTTTTTAATGCCTCATGTTTAAACAAATTTTTCTAGTCATGATTTGTGCAACCAAACACAAGTCATTTCAAGCGTATGAGATATTGTTTGTGAACTTTTAAATACTATACTTTTAGAAAATTTCTTTAGAAGTATGCATTAACACTTGAGCCATTACTAGTTAGTTAACATGATCTTCACTTTAGAATACGGATCCAAATAATTAGTAATTCCTATAGAAGTATGTAGTAACACTTGTTTTTGGCGTACTGACGTCGGAGGACGAGAGCCAGTCATATGGTTACCGGAAGGATAAAAGGACACACCACCTCACTAGAGGCGCGCGGCTTTTTGTTTGTGAACTTGATCTGTGATTGTGCGCTCTGTATTTTCTGTTATGCTTATTTTGATTCTGTGTTGGGTTACCATTTAAGTCTTGTTAGTGTGCTTTGATTCTCACGTGAAACCAGTGTACTTTGCCGTTCTTTTTCCTTTATTGTTGAAAAGAGTTGAGAGTGATAACACTGTGTTTGGCTGGATAGAGGAAAGGGGATAGGTAAGTTATGTCACGTGACGTACATTGTGCACACTTAGGGCCAATCCCAATTCTACCCCTTACCCCTTCACTTTCCCCTACACCTCTATTTTGCGCGTTCACGTGAAGGGGTTGGGCTGTCTCGATTCTCTTTTAGTTGGAGGGCTAGGGGAAGGGGGAAGGGCCAGATAGCCCTTCAAACGAAGATTTTTCAGGACCACACTTCAAACGAAGGGCTATGAGAAATGTCCCAGCATACACCGGCTACAGAGACAACATGGCTGCCAACGTGAGAACGGAGATACATAAATGTAAGTATTTTTGGCATTAATAAACATTTTAACAACAAAAAAACATTAGTTTTATGTTACATTCAATCTTGTGTTCATATTTACGGTGATGTTCTTAAAAGAAACGTTTGTCAAAAAATCGCTGAAGTTAGCTAACGATAGTCCCGCAACATATTTTTTATGTCTGATAACTGAATGTAATTGCGGCAGAGAATGGGCTTATCTTTTACCGTACGTCTGCGATGAACGTATTTTCATGTGGTTATATGTGAACACATATAAACGAACAGTGCTTACAGTTTCATGCTTTTTGCAACATGATCAACCAGTCTTGTATGCTCTTTATCAAACAGGGACACCTGAGGAAACCCGGAGGATAATACTTTAGATTTAATTATATCATATGGAACCGATCCAACCGATATAGATATTATACCGCAAAGTGATGATGTCACTGATCATTACATGGTAACTTGCATACTACGTACGGCTGAAATGTGTCATGTTGCGCCGCGTTATCGACCAGGTAGAACAATCCTTCCAACTACTATAGATAGATTCTTGAATAGCTTACCTGATCTATCTCCGCTCCTCAGTGAACCCAAACTAACAGATGAGCTAGAGGAAATGACTAGCAGTATGAGCACCATTCTCTCTAGTACATTAGAAATTGTTGCACCAATTAGATGAGGGTTAGAGAAAGGTTAAAAGGTTAGAGAGAAAACTAAAGCACCATGGTACAACAGTGCTACGCATGTTATCAAGAGAGAAACTCGTAACTTAGAGCGCAAATGGAAACAAACAAATTTAGAGGTCTTTAGAATCGCGTGGAAAGACAGTATGTCACGTTATAAAAAGGCTCTAAAAGCAGCCAGGGCTGAGCATCTCCGCAAACTAATAGAAAATAACCAAAACAATCCAAGGTTCTTTCGTGCTCTAAGTTTTACGCCAGTCCAACAGGAAGTCGGCTATTATGGGTTGTATGAAAACGCATGCCCCTGGAATTTTATATACTCCTCCTAGAAAAATTATCCTATCGCCACCAAACTCGGTCAACATGAAGTCAAGACATTGAGGATACTAAATTGTGGACGGATTTTTTATATCTCGAACGGTTTGGCCGTGGCGAGGAAACAAATTATGGCGAGAAAAGAGAAACACGATGTGTTATAACGTCTTCATACATTAACTGATCTTTATGAAACTTCAGCAGTGTGTTTTTTGTAAGAGGCCGATCACATGGATGTAACTAATGTGAGTCAAAGTTATAGCGCCACCAACTGGCAGCAGGAAGTGTGTTACTTTCAAGATGCTTTTGACTAAAGTGGGGGGGTTATTTTTACCTACAGTCACAAAACTCGGTATGTATTTTGTGCACATCGAGCCGGACAACTTTATCATTTACAGTCATTAGCTCCGACCAACAGGAAGTCAGATATTTTGGTTTGAATGTTGTTTTCTCTCTCTCTGACAGAGTTCCCCATGCCAACCTGTGTGTGTGTGTGTGTGTGTGTGTGTGTGTGTGTGTGTGTGTGTGTGTGTGTGTGTGTGGGTGTGTGTGGGTGTGTCTGTCTGTCTGTGTGGGGAGGGGAGGGAGGGCACACACACAGCCCCCCCTGTCTCTGTGTGTGTGGGGAGGGGGGCAGAAAGACTCTATTAAAAATAGGTATATTGTGCCATCTAGTGTTTTGTACTATGTATACATGTGTTTTTTCTTTTAATCAAGTGTTTTAGGCAAGGCAAGTTTATTTATATAGCACATTTCATTCACAGTGGTAATTCAAAGTGCTTTACATAGAAGAAATTAAAATAATTACATAGATAATAAAAGAAATAAGAATAATTAAAACAGTTTAGAAAATAAAATACAGTGCAAACAGTCGGACGAACAGTGGCACAGTGCTCATTCAGTAAATGCAAAGCTAAACAGTGGTAATTCAAAGTGCTTTACATAGAAGAAATTAAAATAATCAAAAGAAATAAGAATAATTAAAACCGTGTCTGAGATGGAAGTGATTGAGCAGGTTTGCGGTGCCACTGGACCTACAATCCAGGGACGTCCTCTGCTGGGGTGGTGTCTCACACCAGTATTGCCAAATGGGCCCCCACAGAGCACGTTTCACTTTTGCTGTTTTAAACAAACAGCGAACCTCTATACTCTCCGTAGTATAGATAATCTTCACTCGCCTCGTCGGAGTGAAGCTCTCCCGTTCCCCTTCAAAATCTCTTCCAATCAGACAGCCCTGATAATTAATAATCACCCCTATCTGAGATGGAAGTGCTTGAGCAGGTTTGCGGTGCCACTGGACCTAATCCAGGGACGTCCTCTACTGGGGTGGTGTCTTCCACCAGTATAGCCCAATGGGGCCCCCATAGAGCACGTTTCACTTTTGCTGTTTTAAACAAACAGCGAACCTCTATACTCTCCATAGTATAGCTAATCTTCACTCGCCTCGTCGGAGTGAAGCTCTCCCGTTCCCCTTCAAAATCTCTTCCAATCAGACAGCCCTAAAAATTAATAAAATCTTCCTGAATCACAGTTTGGAAAATAAAATAAAAAAATAAAAATAAATACAGTGCAAACAGTCGGACGTATTTTTTATCAACCGGTAGCTATTATAGATCTTTCTTTTAAAAGGATCTTCTTACGACTTACATGTATCAACTTTCTTTTCTCTTTCAATCTTCTTACGACTTACCATCTATCAACTTCCTTTTCTCTTTCAATCTTCTTACGACTTACCATTTATCAACTTTCTATTCTTTTTCAATCTTCTTACGACTTACCATCTATCAACTTTCTATTCTCTTTCAATCTTCTTACGACTTCCCTGTATCAACTTTCTTTTCTCTTACTTCACATTTACTTGCACATTCTTTTCACTTTCCTTAGCCCTGCATTCACATTCGTAGCTCTTTCTCAGACTAAAACTTTAATATCGTCATTCAAATACTGTTCTACGAACAGTGGCACAATGCTCATTCAGTAAATGCAAAGCTAAACAGATGTGTTTTGAGTCTGGATTTGAATGTGGCTACTGTAGGAGCACACCTGATCTCTTCTGGAAGCTGGTTCCAGCTGCGGCTGGCATAATGGCTAAAAGCGGACTCTCCTTGCTTTGAGTGAACCCTTGGTATTTCTAGTTGATGTGATCCTAATGATCTGAGTGATCTGTTGGGTTTATATTCAGTGAGCATATCTGCAATGTATTTAGGTCCTAGGCCATTAAATGATTTATATACCAGTAATAATACTTTAAAATCAATCCTAAATGTGACTGGGAGCCAGTGTAAAGACCTGAGGACTGGTGTGATGTGTTCAAATTTTCTGGTTCTGCTCAGGATCCTGGCGGCAGCGTTCTGTACGAGCTGCAACTGTCTTATGGTCTTTTTGGGAAGGCCAGTGAGGAGTCCATTACAATAATCCACCCTGCTGGTGATGAAAGCATGCACAAGTTTTTCTAAGTCCTGACTGGAAACAAAGCATCTAATTCTTGCAATATTTTTCAGATGATAATATGCTGATTTAGTTATTGCTTTGACATGACTACTGAAGCTAAGGTCTGACTCTAGAGACACACCAAGATTCCTGACTTGATTTTTAGTTGTTTGACCTCTAGAGTTAAGGTATGCATTCACCTTGAGAACTTCATCTTTGTTTCCAAACGCAATGACTTCAGTTTTGTCTTTGTTTAACTGAAGAAAGTTTTGGCACATCCAGCTGTTTACTTCATCAATGCATTGGAACAGGGAGTCAATGGGGCTGTAATCGTTAGGCGATAGGGCTAAATAGATCTGTGTGTCGTCTGCATAGCTGTGGTAAGAGATTTGGTTCTTTGTCATTATTTGGCTCATTGGAAGCATGTACAGGTTGAATAGGAGTGGCGCAAGAATTGAGCCTTAAGGAACTCTGCATGTCCTGGATGTCCACTCAGACTTATGGTCTCCTATACTCACATAATAACCTCTCTCTTCTAAGTATGACCTGAACCATTTTAGGACTATCCCAGAAAGCCCTACCCAGTTTTCCAGCCTGTCAAGAAGTATGTTGTGATCAACAGTGTCAAAAGCAGCACTGAGGTCGAGTAGTACCAGCACTGATATTTTGCCTGTATCAGTATTTAAGCGAATATCGTTAATTATCTTTATGAGCGCTGTCTCTGTGCTGTGATGCGATCGAAAACCAGATTGAAAATTGTCAAAGTATCCATTCGAGCTTAAGAATTTGTTCAGCTGATTGAAAACAACTTTTTCAATGATCTTGCCAATGAAAGGAAGATTTGAGATCGGTCTATAATTGCTTAATATAGTCTTATCCATATTACTCTTTTTCAGGAGGGGTTTGACAACTGCAGTTTTCAGGGAGTTTGGAAAACTTCCAGAGAGAAGTGAGGCATTTACCACTTCTAGTAGATCTGCTTCTAAGCAGTTTAACACACTTTTGAAGAAAGATGTGGGAAGAGCGTCAAGGGCGCAGGTCGATGTTTTAAGGTGCTGTACGGTTTCTTCAAAAATTTTGCCATCAATTTCTTTGAAATCAGACATAGTAACTTTCTCAGGTTGTGGTCTGATCTGTCTGACCCCAGTGCAACTCAATGATGTGCTGATCACCTTTCTGATATTATTGATTTTCTCAGAGAAGAAAGAAGCGAACTCACTGCATTTGCTGTCTGAGAGCATTTCACTGGGAATCTGGCTCGGGGGGTTTGTTAATCTCTCAACAGTAGCAAAAAGAGTGTGTGTGTTGTTTAAGTTGCTGTTTATAATATTTGAGAAGAAAGTCTGTCTAGCTTTGCCTAGTTCCATATTGAAAGCATGGATGGTGTCTTTGTAGATGTTATAGTGGACTACAAGTTTTGTCTTCCGCCACATGCGCTCTGCTTTTCTGCATTGTCTTTTCATATTTTGCACTGCTGTTGAGTTTCTCCAAGGTGCCTTTTGTCTACCACTCTTCCTGACTTTCACAGGAGCAATATCATCAATTACACTTTTAACTTTTGAGTTAAAAGAATCAAGGAGAAAATCAACAGAGTCAGCAGATATGCTTGGTGTTGAAGATATAGCCTTCATAAATAGTACTCTAGTGTTCTCATTTAAGCATCTCTTCTTGACAGACACAGATCTAGCTTCAATGGCAGGAGAGATCAATATATCAAAGAAAATACAGAAATGATCAGACAGTGCTACATCCTTAATAACAATCGATGAAATGTTTAGACTAGGGGTGTGCGATATTACGATTTTTGATCGTGGACGATTAAAATGTCTCCACGATCTGCTTTTGAAGAAATATCGTAGGATCGTCCATTTTATCAGTTTGCATTTCTGGCGCCTCCGTCTCAACATACTGTACAACGCGACGTATATCCACATAAAAAGCAGAGGAACGGGACACTGTAGTTCATAAAAATGAATTATTTGCATGTGCTTTAAAGCCTTGCTGGTTAAACATGTCATTCGCTGCTGATGCGCTGTTCTAACGGGCGCTTTTCTGAGCGCAATAGACCCGACGCGCACATGCACTAAAAGCCTGTCTAACAGCACCCGTTACTGAACTAAGTTATCTTATTGCGCTAATACTGTCAAATACACACAAGGTTTACATAAACAAAGTTGGTTATGTCTAAAGTGAAAGAACAATAGAAAAAATGAAGAAAAAATCTGCCTTGTCAAATGCGTGTAGAGTAGACTCGTTGCGCGCAGATCTTAAAGAGACAGTAGCCCTAATAGTAAACATGCTGCCGCTTGTCCTTAAAGGGACAGTTACCCAAAAAATAAAAATTCTGTCATTATTTACTCACTCTCTAATGTTGTTCCAAAGCTGTATTAATTTATTTCTTGTGCTGAACACAAAAGAAGATATTTTGAGGAGTGTGGCTAACCGGGCGGTTGCTGGTCCCCATTGATTACCATAGTAGGAAAAAACTATTATAGAAGTCACTGGGGTACATCAACTGTTTGTTTACCCACATTCCTCCAAATAACTTTTATTTTCAACAGAAGAGGGAGACTTATTCGGGTTTAAAGCGGCTTGAGAGAATTAAAATTTTTGGGAGAACTATCCCTGTTAATAAAACAACAAAATACAAAGAGCATCTCACTCACTCTTGACTGAGAACTTTAATAGTAGCTTTAATAAGAATCAATGTAAAATTTATATAGTGAAGTCGATGTTTTGTTTTATTTTCATATTTGTTCATTTAATTACTTTCTTCAATGCTGTTAAATACACCTGTAGCTGAAAAAATAAAGCACTGTTTTTTTTATTTGTATATTAAGTTGTGTATGTGTATCTTTGTTCTTAATTTTTAATAACAAAGACAATGACAAATATTTTTTATCTTCGCCACTTTGGCCTAAATGTCTGCCATTCTTTTTTATTTTATATGTTGTTACCTAAGGCTTTGTTTTTAAAATAGGGACATTAGTTTGGCTGTGATGCTCAGTCACTTGCAAAATAGTAAAACCAACATGAAAAGGAATCGTGATAAAATCGTGAATCGTGATTTTCCTGAAAAAAATTGTGATATGTTATTTTTGCCATATCGCCCACCCCTAGTTTAGACCCTTACTGATAAGTAAATCTAGAGTGTGTCCACGATTGTGTGTCGGTCCATGTACATGCTGAGTCAGATCAAAAGTTTTCAAAACAGTTTTGATTTCTTTTGCCATATTGTTTTCTGCATTGTCTATGTGAATGTTAAAATCTTCAGAAATAGCAAAACAGTCAAACTCTGAGGAAATGGTTGATAACAGTTCTGTAAAGTCCTCAGCAAAGGCTGAAGAGTATTTTGGAGGCCTGTAAACAATTATAAGTAAAATGCGTGGAGCACCTTTTAACACAATACCCAGATATTCAAAAGACGGGTAATTACCAAATGATATTTGCTTACATGGATAGACATCTTTAAAAAGAGCAGCTACTCCCCCACCTCTCCTACCCGCTCTGCAGACACTCATAAAAGTAAAGTTATCAGGGGATGTTTCATTGAGGACATTTGCACTGCAGTTGTCTTCTAGCCAAGTTTCATTTAGAAACATAAAATCCAGGTTGTATGTGGTTATTAAGTCATTGACTAGAAGTGATTTATTTTTAAGTGAGCAGATGTTTAAAAGTGCTAACTTAACAGTCTTACTTTTTGTACACACAGCAGTCTTAGTTTGGCGTGTAATAGGCACCAGATTAGATGGTTTTGCTGTATGGCTTTTGAAGGCCTTAGACTTTCTATCATGTAATCGAACAGCAATAGAGAAAGATACAGGCACACAGGGTTCCCGCTTGTTCTGTAAACATTTGAGAAAGTTACTGTTATCATAGCGGGGACCCGGCACATATCAATGAGAGCTGGTATCAGTTGTTTTTAGTTCACCTCGAGCAGAAGGAGGAGGGTGTGAGCCCTGTCGTCGTGGTAGAGGCCGAAGAGCTCTTGCAGGAGGAGGGGGAGGGCGAGCGGGGCCCGCAGGCTTTGGTGGATGTGGGGCCTGCTGTTTTTTGGTTGATATCTGGGGGCTTGCAAAAGAGTGGGATAGTTTGGTTCCAGCATAGACCAGTTTTTCCATTCTCTCTGAGAAGCCCAGAAGTGGAGATGGTGGAGATAGAGATAGCGTGTCTGGTGAGAGGGGCTGTTGTTCTGGTGTTATCGGAGGCTGTAATATGCTGTCCTGTTTTCCCTTGCTGTTTTCCAGGAAGTCGTCCTTGGGTGCTGAGTCTTGGAGCAGTTCTAGTATGTCACAGTCTGTCTGTGGTGAGCTTTGTGGGAAGGGCTCAGCTGAGATTGTGTCCGTGAGCAGAAGTTGTTGTGGCTGAGTGGTGTTATCATTGTCCTTGTGTGACGCGTCAACCGCATGTCCATTCAGGTGCTGGAGTGAAGTCCTGTGGTCATTCATACTGTGTCCAGGTGTGTGTGTGCCATTCAGGTTGAGTGGATTGGCACACACTGCAGAAGGATGATTGAGGGAGAAGTAGATATTGTCCTTTAGCACTCTTGAACCAAGTTTGTTTGGGTGGAGGCCGTCCTGTTGGAACAGTTGCCTCTGACTCCAGAAAAGATTGAAGTTGTCAATGAAGTTCACTCCTTTTATATTGCAGGTTTTTTGGAGCCATGTATTAAGCCCAAGCAACCGTGAAAACCTGTTAGTTCCTCTTGCTGGTAGTGGTCCACTGATGAATGTTTGTACTTTCAGTCTTTTCAGTGTTTCAAAAAGTTCATTGAAATTCTTCTTGAGGAGTTCTGACTGCTCTTTATGAATATCATTTTTCCCCACATGAATGATGAGTCGATTTGCAGTCTTATGTTTCATCAGAATGTTCTCAAGTTCCCTGTTTACATCAGAAATTGTTGCTTGTGGAAGGCAGCATGTAGTTGTATCCCTGCTACTAATGTATTTGATTATGGAGTCGCCTACTATCAGAGTCCTGGGCTCGGCTGCGCTCTGGGCTCTGTGCCGCTGTCTGCTCGACCTTGAGCGCCAGTTAGCATCAGTGTTAGCTACTGGCTTATTCAGTCTGTGTTCGATCACATTCATCACGTTTGGAGATTCCTCATTTACATTCATTAATACTTCAAATCTGTTCTCAAGATGTATAGGCGGTGGTAGGACACCAGTGTTTGCAATCCTTTTCAGAGCCGTGTCTGGGGTAGAGGATGCTACTGCGGCAATATGTGATGCTCGTGACAATCTGATGTCTTGAGTGCTTTTGGGTCTCGCTCCCTGTGTGTGCCATCGATTTGTAAGTCGATCGGCTTGTTTCTCTACACTCAGTATGGCCTGTTGAGGAGCACTAGATTCATGAAACTCACCGGCTGTATGCTGAGGGCGTCCATGACGGAGCTCTGTTGTGTGTTCCGTCTGGTTTGGTGGTCCCGCAAATAACTTTGTTTCAAGAACTGCAATCCTTTGTAAAAGTCTGTGGCAATTGCTGCAGCAAGTAGATTCCAGAAGAGGCATTTTCTCTTATCCTTATGCAGTTGTGTTTTCTCTTCCCCGGAATGTAAACTTTCAGTGGGAGGCTGGTCAAGTAAAATAATTCAGCTTTTTTGTTGTAATCCAAGCGTTTGAGCACTGTGCTGATTTGCTGAAGTTGAAATTAGTTGATAAAATAAAATAAAACATAAAAATATGAAAGCGATAGAGCAAAGCGCGGAGCAGTAAGCAAGAGCGTCCGGACAGTAGCTGAGCAGGAAGTAGCCTGCTACTGCTATTACTTTTAAAGTACAGTAATTTCAATGAATATATATACCACACTTCACAGGAATTTTCGGTGTTGTGTACTTACAATGGCTCCTGATTTCAAGTCCATGAGACTGTAGGGTGTCTAATTTTTCATTTTAGGTTTCAGAAGGGTGCTCACGCATACTTTGTGGTTGATATGTGCCCTCGATGCGCACTTTTGCAGAACCCACACTGATGCAAGCTCTAAAGCAGACTTCTTATCGACAGTCAAAGCGGAGTTACGTTATTGCCCGTCGTGCACAGGAACTCTAAAGGCACCGGGGTGGCGGTTTTTATATATATATATAAATAAATATATTTATACATATATATTTATTTATATATATTTGTATTTGAAACTTTTTTAAAGAGTTTACATCATAAGAACTAGCAGAGTTATAACTATCAGATAGTATAAAGGGATTTACAGAAAATGTAATTCATCACCAAAACTTACACAGACATCAAGAATCAGCATATGAATATCAACAATGGTGACCATGAAAAAAAAAATCACACTGCAATGCATGCTGGGTACTACCATAATACAAACCTTATCTATGGCTCCCAGCATGCATTGCAGCATGAATCGTTTTTAATGGTCACCATTATTGAGATTCATATACTGATTATTGATGTCTGTGTAAGTCAGCATGATAACACAGAGGTTTTTAAAATCTGATTGTAACAACAATAGGCCTTAAAATCACAGTTATTTTATAATGAATAATACAAGTTATATATCACCTGTTTAATCAGAGATTATTCTCTAGAAAAGATCATAGAATCAAGACACCCAATGATGATTCTTCATGTTCATAATTCATCATCAAAACACAATCACATGCTCAAATTTTCTTTTGGCTTTTTTTGCCATAACAAATGTTTTATATAAACACTCAGTTATAGCAGCCAGATAAAACATGGTATTATAAAGTCAAGGGTCAAGAGCCCAACTAAAGCAAACACTGACCACTATCATGGTGTCTTTAAATGAAACTCAAATCATCTTCATCTAAACCTCTGTTCATTCACAATAACAACTTACATTTACATTTATTCATTTAGCAGACGCTTTTATCCAAAGCGACTTACAAATGAGAAACAATAGAAGTAATTAAACTAGCAGTAGGACAACAGTATGTAAGTGCTATAACCCTTCACAGTACAAATCAAAAGTTTTTTTTTTTTTTTTGTAGAATAGAAAAGAAAGTGTTAGTGTTAGTAGTACTGGATCAAGTGCTCAAGTGCTGCCGAAAAAGATACGTCTTCAGCAGTTTCTTAAAGATGGCTACAGACTCAGCAGCTCTGGCTGAGTTAGGCAGATCATTCCACCAGCAGGGAACAGTCATGGTGAAGCTCCGAGAGAGAGATCCAGTGCCTCTTTGAGATGGCACCACCAGACGCCGCTCACTTGCAGAGCGTAAGTTTCTGGACGGCACATAAGTCTGAATTAATGAGTTCAGGTACAGGGGAGCAGTGCCAGTGGTTGTTCTGTAGGCAAACGTCAGTGACTTGAATTTGATGCGAGCGGCAACCGGCAACCAGTGCAATTTCGTGAGGAGAGGAGTGACATGTGCTCTCTTTGGCTCGTTGAAGACCACTCTAGCTGCAGCATTCTGGATCAGTTGCAGAGGTTTGACAGTGCAAGCTGGGAGACCAGCCAGGAGAGCATTACAATAGTCCAATCTGGAAAGAACAAGCGCCTGAACAAGGAGTTGTGTAGCATGCTCTGATAGGAAGGGCCTGATCCTTCTGATGTTGTACAAGGCAAATCTGCATGACCGAGCAGTGCTAGCAATGTGGTCTGTGAAATTCAATTGGTCATCAATTACAACTCCAAGGTTCCTGGCTGATCTTGATGGAGTTATGGATGACGAGCCTAGCTGGATGGTGAAGTTGTGATTAAGTGCTGGGTTAGCCGGGATTACGAGTAGCTCTGTCTTCGCAAGGTTTAGTTGAAGGTGGTGGTCCTTCATCCAGCCAGAAATGTCTGTCAGGCAGGCTGAGATGCGAGCGGCTACCGTCGGATCATCAGGCTGGAATGAGAGGTAGAGTTGTGTGTCATCAGCGTAGCAGTGGTAGGAAAAGCCATGTTTCTGAATCACAGATCCTAGTGATGTCATGTAGATGGAGAAGAGAAGTGGTCCAAGCACTGAGCCCTGAGGCACACCAGTGGCTAGATGTTGGGTCTTAACACCTCACCCCTCCACGACACCCTAAAGGACCTACCCGAGAGATAAGACTTGAACCACTGGAGTGCAGTTCCCGAGATGCCCTTCATCTTTAGGATTGACAGGAGGATCTGGTGGTTAACTGTGTCAAAGGCAGCAGACAGATCCAGCAGGATGAGAACTGAGGACTTGGAAGCTGCCCTTGCCAATCTCAGAGCTTCAATTACTGAGAGCAGAGCAGTCTCAGTCGAGTGTCCCCTTTTGAAGCCAGACTGATTGTTGTCCAAGAGGTTGTTCTGCGTAAGAAAGGAGGAGATCTGGTTGAAAACAACTCGTTCAAGTGGGTTTTTTAAGCAGTGGGGTTACCCGAGCCTGCTTGAAAGCTGTGGGAAATGTGCCAGTGTGAAGAGATGTGTTTATGATGTGTGTGAGTGTGGGTATAACAGAAGTAGAAATAGCTTGAAGTAGGTTAGTGGGAATAGGATCAAGCGGACAGGTAGTAGGGCGATTGGAAAGGAGGATTTTGGAGACTTCGGTCTCTGAAAGCAAGGAGAAAGAGGGTAGGATGTGTGTGTTAGCTGGTAAACTGTGTGTGTTAATTTGTGGATTAGTAAATTGGCCGCTGATGGTGGTAGTTTTGTTTATGAAGAATGTGGCAAAATCATCAGCTGTTTGGGTTGATGAAGGAGGAGGAGGAGGGTTAAGAAGGGAGGAGAAGGTTTTGAAAAGCATGCGAGAGTCAGAAGAATTGTTAATTTTGTTGTGATAGTAAGTCATTTTAGCAGTAGATATGTTAGCAGAGAAGGAAGAGAGGAGGGATTGATAAAGACCAAGGTCAGTATGATCTTTGGATTTGCGTCACTTCCTCTCTGCACCCCTGAGTTTAGCACGATGTTCACGGAGAACATCAGATAACCAGGGGGCAGAGGGAGTGGCGCGGGCTGGCCTGGAGGAAAGGGGGCAGAAATTGTCCAAGCAGGATGTTAGAGTGGAGAAAAGAGTATCAGTGGCACTGTTAGTATCTAGTGCTGAGAGCTGGTCTGGTGGAGGAAGTGTGGACAAGACCAAAGAGGATAGACGAGAGGGTGAGAGTGAGCGTAGGTTACGCCGAAAGGTGACCTGTGGAGGAGTGCATGTTGTGTTCTGGGGCAGGTTGAGGTTGAGAGTGAGGAGGAAGTGATCTGAGGTGTGCAGTGGAGTGACAAGAGCATGGTCAGTGGAGCAGTAGCGTGTGTAAATAAGGTCTAACTTCTGTAGACGCATGATAAAAGTCCCACTGGTTAGTAATAAGTGAAGCTGGTAATGCTGTTTGTGGAGTTGTTCAATCCTCCTCTGCTGAGATCTTGACAGATTTAAACATGTTTTATCTTCTTCAGTTGATTTCATCTAATGTTGTGGTTGGAAGTCAGTTGTAGTTCTTGTGTTTCTTTTTCCTTCAGTCATTCTGCATGTTAACAGCAGGTGTTCATCACTAATGCTCAATCATCTCTTAATTAATCCCCTTACATTTACATTTATTCATTTAGCAGACGCTTTTATCCAAAGCAAATGAGAAACAATAGAAGCAATTAAACTAGCAGTAGGACAACAGTATGTAAGTGCTATAACCCTTCACAGTACAATGCAATGCTCTTTTTTTTCTTTTCTTTTTTTGAATAGAATAGATAAGAAAGTGTTAGTAGTGCTGAATCAAGTGCTCAAGTGCTGCCGAAAAAGATACGTCTTCAGCAGTTTCTTAAAGATGGCTACAGACTCAGCAGCTCTGGCTGAGTTAGGCAGATCATGCCACCAGCAGGGAACAGTCATGGTTAAGGTCCGAGAGAGAGATTTCGTGCCTCTTTGAGATGGCACCACCAGACGCCGCTCACTTGCAGAGCGCAAGTTTCTGGATGGCGCATAAGTCTGAAGTACTGAGTTGGATCATCCGGCTGGAATGAGAGGTAGAGTTGTGTGTCATCACTTAATTAATCACTTAATTTATTGACTGCAATATCTACTTTTAGTGAACTCAACTGAAATAATTGCAGAGTACTCATAACTATTGTTTTTATAAACTTAAATGAATTGAGGCAATCGGTTTCCTCAAATGTAATGAGTTAGCTTAACTCATTGGATTGGACTTTGTGTGTGATATTGTGAGCTAGCAGGAACTGCAAGTGCTCTGAGTTCATTTAAAGTGTGTTATTTCACTGTTTTACTCAATATAGTGAAGTTTCAGCTATATACAGTATTAAATGCAGTGTTAAAATTTAATTGTGTATTAAGAAATATTATTGTTTTAGTGGACTCGATTAAAATAAGTTCAGAGTACTCATAACTATTGTTTTTTATAAACTTAAATGAATTGAGGCAATCGGTTTCCTCAAATTAAATGAACTTGTTGGGTTTTACGGCTAATCATTTTTAGTTATTCATATTTGTTATTTGTGTTTTTCAGAACCACACACATTTTAAAGTTGTATAAACTGATAGAAATACTGATTGTAACCAGTACAGTACAGTGTTTTTATTTTAACCAATCACAGAACGGGGAGGGAGCAGCAAGACAATGACGACATCTATGCGACACAACTAAGCAGTTTGTTTATATCCATACATACCTTCGACCCTCATGTTTATCTTGCACAAACGGCAATAGTCGCTGAACGTCATTGTTTACACAAAAATATCTTACCCATCGTCTTCTTCCTTGCCTAATTTCTGTCGCTCTACATACGTCATCTGGTATAATGGAAACGATTGGCTATGAGCTACTTACAGGCGCATTTGATAGACATGCTTAGCACCCAATAAACGGCGCCGGGCATTCGTAAACCACGCCTCAAATACGAGAAAATGCACATGTGGTTCCCAGACCCAAGTCTCAACGAGAATTGGGTCTGGCGTTAGCCAGGCTAGAGAAAACCCTGAATTTGACCATTTTTGAATCTGTTCAGCTAATCTCTAGGTCTGGTGGGGGGACTTTTAGTTTTCATTAAATCCAATTGGTCTAGTAGCATCTTGCTCAAAAATGTTTTTGAACACAATATAACTACAGAAGAGTGAAGCTTTAGGAAAATTATTGAAACTATTTGGTAATTTAAGCGCAACTGGACTAATACGATTCAGTGATCTGTGCTAAGCTAAACTAAAAGTGCCTCCACCAGACCCAGAGATGGTCTGAACATATTTAATAAAATAAATAATAAAAATAAAAAGATCAAACTCATCTGCTTTTCTCTAGAGGGGTTGTAAAATGAGTCTATTGCCAAAAACGGGTAATCTATTGCAATATAATTAATACTGCAATAATATTGTATCATAACATGTATTGTGATTATTATAATATGGCAAAGCTGATGATGCACACGCCTTGTTAACACTAATGTATTTGACAGAATGCCAGCTTTAATGCCTGAAAGAGATCGCCGTGTTATCAGCTGAATTAAACGGCAAACAAACAGGTATGTGTCCCATCTATTTGCATTGGTGTTATTAAAAACAATATTAGCCAACTGCTTTATTATGTAGGTTTATATTAATGTATTTATGACAGAATGCACAATTTTTTTATGCCTGAAAGAGATCACCACGCAAACAACTCAAATCAAACCTCAAACAAACAGGTAACTTGTATGTCCAACCATTTGCATCATTGTTATTTCATGTCTGTTGATACTACTGCTTTTATGATAGAATAGCCATTAGGGCTGGGAGATAAAATGCATATTAGAGATAATATTGCACTAATGGTAAGGACAATGTAGAATTTTGGAATATCACAAATTTAGTATATTTTAGATTCAAGCATGCTTAACTGAAACATTGTTCCAAGCGTCCAGTATTGCCCCTTTTTATATTCATTTATATGTTTTATATATTTTGTTATATATTATATATATTATATTTTATACGTTTGCATTTTACTAGCTGTTCTAAAGCAGTTCTTTTTTTTCTTTTTTTCTTTTTTTATGGGGATACAAGAAAATCCAAATTTTTGTATTTAAAAGAAAATGCAAACATATTGAGAAATATATTGAATATAGTTAAGAAATTTGACAATATCAAGATTGTGTATATGGCCCGGCTGTAATAGCTTATTTTTGTAGATAGAAATGATTATTGTTAGTATGGTTTCAAACCATGAACTACAACAATCAACTAATTTTTTTTTTTTTTTTTTCTAGATTGTCTGACAAATTTTCTTTGGCTTAACACTGAAAGACCCATTTAGATATGTGGAAGTGTAAGACCTGTGAGTTTTCAGCATCTTCTAGATCAAACTTGTTGAAACATTACAAGCATAAACACTTTGGCCGAAGCCACTCGTTCCCATGCATGCATTCAAGTTGTCCTTGTTCTTTTAAGACATGGAATGCTTTATTGGTCCATCTTAGTAGAGTCCATGCAAATCATCAAGATCCTGCACAATCAGAACTGACTACCTTCAGCTGTCCTTTGTGTTCAAACTGTGGACTTTGTTGTGAAAAGGATTATTTTGCTCACATCGGTACACATTTGAAGAAAAATGAAGTGATTATTTGTATATTTTCTGGTTGTGATTTTCAGACAAAGGTTTACGGTACCTTTAGGTCCCACAAAAACAGAAAACACACTCCCTATTCATTGAGTGACTTTAAGTTTGGTGTAGTGTCTACGTCTACAACACATATGTCTGACAGCGACATTCACGAAAGTGTACAGGTTAATTTACATTTATAAATTTTTACATTTATTCATTTGGCAGACGCTTTTATCCAAAGTGACTTACATTGCATTCAAGGTACACATTTTACATTTTTGTCAGTTCTTGCTTTCCTGGGAATCAAACCCATGACCTTGGCGTTGCTAGCGCCAACACTCTACTGTTTGAGCTACAGGAAAGTGCAGGTTAATACAGAAAAGGTTAATGAAGTTGCTTCTGATAATGTACGTTTTGAAAGCAGTGCAGAAGTTCAGGACCTACCTGGTGTTATTGTTGAAAATTTTGCAGCAATGTTATTGAAATTGGAACATTTCTTTCATGTTCCAGGCATCGCAGTTAATGAGTTTTTAGAAGAGCTGCACTTTTTGTTGAGTACCTCATCCCAAACTGCTACATGTGACAGGCTCTGTTTCAGGAACACAGTCTTGCCTGTGATGACGCAATTATTCAAGACATTGCTAAAGCTGTGTGTGAATCTCATCCACTGCACACAGCAATAGGACAGCATGGTCCACTAAGCACAGTGTATCGGCGCAAGGAGTTTTATAAAAGTCACTTCTGTGTTGTTGAACCTGTTGAGTACATCCTTGATTCACAACAGGGAAAAACCTTTTATTATGTTCCCATTTTAAAGTTCCTGCAACAGCTGTTGGCGAAGGAGGATGTGATTGAAACAATACTGGCAAACCACAGATATGAGCGTAATGAAGCTGTTTATTCATCATATCAGGATGGCAGTATCTTTAGGGAAAATGCATTCCTGTCAGGAGATGATTTAAGACTTTTGTTAAGGTTGTAAATTGATGATTTTGAAGTGTGTAACCCTCTTGGTACCTCTCGGAGAACACACAAGCTCTGTGCAGTGTTTTGGACTCTAAGCAATTTGCCTACAAGTTCTCATGCAACAATGTCGTCCATTTTCTTAGCTGTGTTGTGTAAAAGTAATGACGTGAAAGAATACGGCTTCAGTAAAATCCTTGAGCCTCTTCTTCAGGACCCAAGGGCGTAGGTTTGGTCTCAGCTTTGGTGGGGACATCCCACCCCCTTATTTTTTAAGCAAATCAAATGATGGTGTTTCTTGTACTGTCGACCTGGCCGTCAGAATCGATCCAAATAGCTGCAGCAGGGTTTATTTCCTGGCTCAAAACTAGGCGGAGTTGGTCAAATTCTGATGATGTATTTTATTAAAAAGATTATTTAACTTGTATTTTTCATATACCAACATATAGCCTACTGTGTTTTCCACAGTGCTTTTGTGGGTGGACCTCGGTATCTCGAGGGGGATCCGGGGGCATGCCCACCCGTAAGAGAATTTTGTACATTTTAAAGATAAATTCATTGAGTCACCAGAATCCGCCAGAAAGAGGCACTTTGAGTCACCAGAATCCGCTGTTAAAAATAAATAATCCACCCGCCCAAACCTATGATATGCTCTGATTTAGATATCTGATCATCACATTGCAATTCAAATGATCATTATCAGTGTTAAGCATGATAATATGGTAAAATGTCACACTGTAGTAGGGTGATTTACAAATAACATTTATTTAAAATGAAAGTTCTTCTTTTGGCAAAATTAAATTTCTTTAATAGCCTAAACCGAGGCTTTACTCCCTTCAAACTTAAATTGTCAATGTTTCATTACGTCACTGTTGGAAAACAATCTTATCAGAATATTTTTTTTTACCTTTATAAAGGGCATTTTCCATATGCTCAGCGCCACCGCTCCCACCACGCGCTGTGCGTAGGGCACCAAGAGCTGAGGGGGCACCAAAATAATAATTATAATGCCGATATTATTTCAGTATAGAAATACAGACATCCCGGGAGTCTCCCGCTCACTGATGCCCGCAAATTAGTTAAAATCTCCCAGAATCTATAGCGAGCGCGCCTGGGAGACAGAGACTGTGCTCCAAACCGCGTATCGCGTGCACGGCAGAGAGGAAAAGAGAGCAAGAATCCGAGCGCGTGTGCCTCATGAAGAGCATGTAATATGTTTGATGGACACAGGACAGAATGGACACAGGAACCCAACTGAACTGTCACGGTGGAAAAAGTGTATCTGAGCATGTGACTGTCTATCCGAGTTTTGTCGAGAGCCGGAGGCGGCACCAAATTTGACGGAGGCGGCCGCCTCGTAATTCTCTATGCAGGAAAAAGGAGTAAGTATTGGTGGGGACAATTTTGTCATTTTAAAATATTGATTGGGACTAGTACCTAGCATCCCCCCTAAACCTACGCCCATGCCAGGACCTGGTACATTTAGAAGAAGTTGGAATTTTATTCCTTCAGTTGGTCATTTTGTGAAGGGTACTGTTCATGTTGTGATTGCAGACAACCTTGGGGCCCATAGCATAGCTGGTTATGTTAAGAGTTTTTCTTCTGAGTATTACTGCAGAATCTGCACTGGAAAGAGATCGGAAATTCAGACTAATGAGGTTCGGTCAGTTAGGTTTAGCCTTAGAAAGAGAGAGAGCTATGATGCTCACCTGAAATCTGCACAACAGACTGGCAGCTGTTGTTTTGGTGTTAAAAAAGAATGTGTATTCTCCACACACCTTGCAATCATGTTCTCTCTGGCTATCCCCCAGATGTCATGCATGATGTTTTTGAAGGTGTTGTACCATTTGAGCTTAAGCATTGTTTGTCAATGCTTTTATCAAAGAAGTACTTCACCTTTGAATTTCTCAATGAGCGTGTTGTTAATTTCCCCTATAAATGGACGGACAAGACAAACAGACCTCATGCAATCCCTCGATCAATGTTCAGCCAGAATACTATTGGAGGCAATCCTCATGAGAACTGGAACCTGATAAGGTTGCTTCCATTGCTTGTAAGACACATGGTGCCAGAAGATGAGCCTGCATGGCTGGTGCTTATGGATCTCAAAGATATTGTTGAACTTGTGGTATCACCAGTTCACACTGATGAGTCAATTGCATACCTTGATGGCAAAATTTCTGAACACCGACAGAGGTTTCAGGAAGTTTTTCCAGATGTGAAGTTAATTCCAAAACAGCACTACTTGGAACACTATCCTGAACTTATCAAGTTAAATGGTCTACTTGTGCATCTTTGGACTATGCGCTTTGAATCCAAACATAGCTTTTTCAAGCAAGTTGCTCGGCTTACCAATTGTTTCAAAAATATCCCCCTTACACTTGCAGCTAAGCACCAGCCAATGATTTCTCACAGTTTGAAATCGTACCATCTTGAAAAATCTGCACTAGACGTATCAACTGTGTCAACAGTGCCTCTGACTGTTTTGAGAACAGAAATAACACAGGTCATCCCAGACAAGTACCCAGGCACTGAATTCATCAAGATCACCACAAGTGTCACCAGTAAAGGCGTCAGTTACATAAATGGGATGATTGTTGTTTGTCGCTCTTTAGACGGGCTCCCTGAATTTGCAGCAATTATTCAGATGTGTATAGTGCAGAGAGGACTGTGTTTTGTACTTAAAGGTCTGTGTGGTTGGTATAGGGAGCATTTTAGGGCCTTTGAACTGACCTCTTCCCCATCACGGGAGATTTTCTTTCTTGAACTAAGTGAATTAGCTGATGGCTATTCATTGGCTGACTACAAGGTTGGATGTCTTCGTTTGGTGTCACTGAAAAGACAAATTCATTTATAACTTTTTTTTCTCATCAACAGGATTGTAAATATGACCTCCACCATCATCCTGCGTTTAATTCTGGGAGAGGACGATGCAACATTCTGACCTTTTTTCAGTAACGAGTAATCTAATGCGTTAATATTTCCAAACCAGTAATCAGATTAAAATTACTTATCCAAGTCACTGTGCGTTACTATTTTTGTCATTTTCCTTAGTAAAAATATATATTTTCTTATATATTTTATCTTGTGTCTCGGGAAATGAAGTCACGTATGCGACAAGTCACGTTTTCAGCATGAGGACAGTTCACGTCAAGTGTGTAATATACCACGCAGCGACACAAATGTAAACCACAATGGAGGGAGGAGAGAGATGCACGTTTTCTAGCTGGGAATACAGTCACTATTTTGAGTTTGTGTCAGCTAAAGATGGTAATATTAAAGGGGTCATGACATGAGAAACCAAATTTGCCTTGATCTTTTAGTATATAAGAGGTCTTTGTACCATTAAAACGTCCTGCAAGTTTCATAGCTTAAGACGTCCTCCCCATTATAAACAAATTATTTATTTAATCAAGCTCTAAATACAGCTCGTTCTGGATTCATGGTAAGAAGTGACGTACCAGCGTTTGCATATGACCGCCACCAGGCACAAGACAACTACGCTTAAAGCGCAAGACAACTACGCTCATTTCGTATCGTTGTCGCGCCCGCGCGCTGCGCGCCTCACAAGTGTTCAGTCGGCGGACAGCGAGTGGGTCTGTGTACAGGGAAATTACGATGCCACAGATGTGCTGTTCCTGGCTGTGGACAAACAACATCTTTGAAAACGCTGCGAAAGATCCAGTCGTCAGGGAAAAATGGATGCACTTTATTTTTTGCGGACGTCTCAGTCACGGCAGTGTTAGTTTAAGCGTTTGTTCTATACATTTGAAGGATGACTGTTTTGAGAACAAATCCCAAAATGATGCTGGCTTTGCCAGAAAACTGTTGCTCAAAGATAAGTCCGTGCCGACTATTCTGGGCTCAACAACGACGACGCAAACTGTAAGTAATGTGTTTAAAACTTTAAACTACTTTTTAAATACGCTGAATCCGCACAGGTTCTGGCTGGGGGCGTTAATAATTGATGCATAGGCACTGACGTTGGCCAATCATAACAGTGGGCGTTAACACTGAACTCTTAAAGGGGAAACACCCCCAAAACAGACTGTTTGAATCAGAGGATGAGAAACATGGTGGGAAAAGGTCATAAATCACTACATTTTAAAAGTTTTTTGTAAAAAAAACTATAGTAATACTATACTTGCACCTAAGGGAACATAATAATAATTTTAAAAAAAACATGTCATGACCCCTTTAAGGTTCGGGGTACACTCTGTGCTGGCAACAAAGTGCTATTAAGCTACAAAAACACTACCTCAAATTTGAAAAAACATTTGGAGTCGCAGCACGGCACAGTCAAACTTACAGAGCAAGTCCCACCCAGTGGTGCGAAGCCGAGAGCAGGAGGTCCCCCACAACCCAAACAACAAAAGCTGGACTTCGGTGCAAAACCAGTAAGTGGGGGAGAGTTGAAGAAATTGGTCGGGCAGTATGTTGTAGAGGAAATGCTGCCCTTAAACACGGTTGACTCGCCCTCGTTTCGTGCCATAATAAACAAGATCCCTACTACTGTCAATGCCGAGCTGCCTCACAGAACAGCTTTTTCTGATTACATGGAGAAGGAGTATGCAGTGATGGAAAGAAATCTGAAGGCCGCGCTGAATGAGGTCGACTTTGTATCAACCACCACGGATATTTGGACTGCTAACAACAGAAGTTATATGGGAGTAACGCTCCACTGGATCAGTAGATACACATTAGAGCGCGACAAGGCTGCATTGGCATGTGGGAGAATTCGCGGTAGACACACGTATGATGTTATTGGTGCAGAACTCGAAAACATTCACTCATCATATGGACTACTCAACAAAGTAGTTGCAACAGTGACTGATAATGGATCCAACTTTGTCAAGGCGTTTAAAGTTTATCAGCCTGTCACAGAGTCCGATGATGAGACGGAGGGAGAGTCCACCCCCACAGATGATGATGATGTCACTTTTTTAGCTGTCAGAAATCCTCTCAGCTGAGGACGAAAATTATGGTCAGCTGTCTCTTCCCCCGCACCACAGGTGTGCTTCACACACCATCAACCTCATCTCCACAAATGATGTGGAGAAATATTTAACTTCCAATGCAGAGAGCAAGACTGTGTATAGGAGCAGCACAGCAAAATGCACAGCTCTTTGGACCAAATCAAGTAGATCTACCCTTGCATCAGAAACAGTGGAGGAAGTCAGCAAAAGGTCCTGGTACCAACATCCACAAGATGGAAGTCCTTTTTTGAGGCTGTAAAGAGAATTGCAGAAATCCCAATGAGTGAGCTGAATACTCTGTGCACCAAGCTGGGAATTAAGTGCTTAAACCCTCAGGGGTCGGCAAACGCGCAGGCGCGTTTTGCTCGTT
This sequence comes from Phoxinus phoxinus, assembly GCF_949152265.1. Taxonomy (NCBI): domain Eukaryota; kingdom Metazoa; phylum Chordata; class Actinopteri; order Cypriniformes; family Leuciscidae; genus Phoxinus; species Phoxinus phoxinus. Next base: position 32,151,474 of record NC_136893.1, on the reverse strand, counting down.
TTTTTTTTACATAGCAGCAAAACAGACCTAAAATACTCCGTCAGTTTTGGTCATACAGACTTAAGAAATATGAAAAAATAAGCTGTTAAATGTCTACTTTTTTATGTGTCCACTTACAATCGAAATAAAACATTGTGCTTTTGTAAAATAAAGAAAGTAAATAGGGAGTGCTTTCTGCCTCTCCGTCTCCGTGAACTTTTTTCTGAAGCACGTCTCTAAACTTAACCCTCTGGGGTCTAAGGTGTTTTTGGGGTCCTTGAGATGTTTTGACATGACCTGATATTTGTATTTTTTCAGTTGCTTATAAACATATTAATGGCAAAGGTGTAATTACACTCTATTTAGCACGAACATGGCTATCATAATATGTGAGCAACATGTATGTACATGTTTTCATTTTTGAGAGAATATTATTTATGCGTGGTTATTCAAAAAACTCAAACTTAAATTTTCTGATATAAGACCACAAACGACCAACTTCACATATTCCCACAATACTTTTGACTAATGGATGTTGTCGGCTCGAGTGTTTACTTCAAAATGATCTGAAAATCATCCGGGCTAATCGTTCACATTAAACAATAGATTGATTAAAATTTTTTGTAAGACACTTTTTGTTTGGAAAGGCAATTTGCAGGCGGGCGTGAATGATCCAACAAGGTCATGAATAATGTCCTCATTCACACCTGGAGACAAAGAAGACCTGCTAATGCTGCATACTAATGAGCCTTTCATTCAGGTGTCACTGAGCCACAAGATAGAATGCAAAGACAACACACACACACATATACACACACACACACACATATATATACATACACACACACACACACACACACACACACACACACACACACACATATATATATATATATATATATATATATATATATATATATTACTGCAGAATTGGTTCAGAGTTGGAAACATCTTGAAAAAAGTGTATTTTTCCACAAACTGTGTATGCTTGCAAATTGTATAATATCCAAGGTAAACATTTCTAGTAATTGTGCAGTTAATTTTCATTCGTATTTTCAGAAAGTTTTGGATGTAGGCTATCCTCTCCCCAAATTTGTCACTAATAAAACACAAAAATAATTTAAAGAGAAGGCTTATATTGACCTTTTAAGATTTTGTTTGCACCTTGTAAATTAGGTTTTGATGTGGCAGTAAAAACTTTATAATCTATCCAAAACGAAATGTTGTCTTTCATATTTAGTCTGTAACATATTGTCTTTTATAGGCTAATATATATTAGGGCATAAATGTTAATTTGCAGTTTAATATGTTGCTTATACAAAGACAAATTTTATTTCAACGTATTCAGTCGATTTTTACTCATCTCAGTCGGCAATATAGATAGTTGCATTCACACACAGACACGCGCGAGCTGTAGGCTAGTAAACAACAGCATGTCTGTGCCGTTCATTCATTCAAACACAGAAACGCGATTCAAATTTAAAGGACAAGTTCGGTATTTTACACTTAAAGCCCTGTTTACAGATCGTATCTGATTAAATAGAACGGTTAAGATTAAACTTTGGACAGATGCTGCTGTCGCGAGAATTTTAGGTTTATATCGCTTTCCTCCCCCACCCCCACAATGGCAGTCTATGTGCACTGGAAGATTCCTTCCTAAAACACATTAAACTTTCGTTTACAAAGACGTGAAACTCACCGAGTGGTCAGGGGTGTTCACTGATACGGTCCCAAAAAAAATAGCTGAAAAAGATGCATTCCAACAGGTTTTATCGTAGTTTTTGTCCAACTCCATGACTTGTATTGAATGTGCTGTGTGAGGTGCGGTATTACTCCGCCGCTGGAGTGTCTATTATTCAAGCTCTCAACGGAAGAATCACGGGTGTGACACGTTTGGCAAAATAGGTCCACAAAAGCTAAATAAACCTAAAATTCTCGCGACAGCAGCATGTGTCCAAAGTTTAATCTTAACCGTTCTATTTCATCAGATACGATCTGTAAACAGGGCTTTAAGTGTAAAATACCGAACTTGTCCTTTAAACAGTCTTTTGCGGTTTACAGACACCAGTTCATATCGCGATTAGAACAAAGCAGAGAGGCGGTATTAACATTAAGTGACATGGCATCTGACGCACAGAAGCCAATGGCACATGTCACTATGGGTATTGGCACATCCGGTGGCACATCCAGTCTTCATTGGCATGTGCCAGTGGTGGAGTGGCATGTGTCACTGAAATCGCGACACGCTGACACTGACATGTAGGGCTGGGCGATAAAACGATAACGATAATTATCGCGATATAATTTTTCTCGATAAAACGATATCAAGAGTTCGATAAATGTTCGATAATGTTTTCGCGCCAAAAGCGGAACGAATCTCATTTGAACCGCGCGCGCCACACGGACCGTTTATCCGCTCGGCTCAAAGTCCAAACGGCAGCGCGAGCTCACTCGAGCAGACGCGTTTACTCTGATCGGTCTCGGACACGAGATCCAGTGAGAAGCGCTTGAATTCAGCGAGGAATACAAATGTTTTAGTGATTTAAACCAGTTTAAAGGCAGATGAGACCGCGCTGACGAACAGGAGAAACACTGTGCGCAGCGATACAGTCAGAAGGCTTTTCCGTCGACACATTCCCATCATTTACCACGGATTTAACGTTACTGTAACGTTAGCCTAGTAATATTAAATGTGGGATATATATATTGAATTGTATACTATTATTAATGTAGACAATGTATTAAAGGACTAATGAAATGTATAATTACAGTTTTTAATAATGTATTTAGGCTACTTTTTTTCATAAATACCATAGAACCATAAAGTTACATTTTATCTGTGGTTATCATGATCTAAATGCATGATGCTGGATGACCAATGGTTAATTTTAATAAAACTAAAGAATATTACATTTTACCAAATACAAATAATGTTGTTACTTTTTGTTAACAGATGTTACTGTTTTTGTTAATGAACATAAAATGTATATAATAGTAAATCTGCATCCTAACTCAAGCTAATACTACTGAAATAAAGATATTTATTTTGTGAAGGAAAAATTACAAATGTTTGAATGTTCTACCTCGGATTTGTGAAATGTTCCCCTGTTTGGCAAGTGTTTGTCATGATATGTTCTGATAAAGAGTAGTTTAAAAACACAACGCTCTGGTTTCTACAGCTTTCACTTAGGAGTAAAAATCTGTCTTTAAACTTGAAATAAATAAATATTTGACATTTATCGATAATTATCGATATCGACTGATATAAAAAAAAATATCGTGATATTTTTTTTTGGCCATATCGCCCAGCCCTACTGACATGACACCTGACTGACACCGAGTCGCGGAACATGTCACCGTGTTGCGACACCTCCAGTAGTGACGGACAGATTAATCGAACACCTATAGCCTACTGATGTAATTGTGGCACGAAATCCTAAATAAATTGCCTAATTTTGTGATATTTAAAATATCAATTAAACGAATTAAAGTGCATTAATATTTTTTCAAACGTGTTATTTGTGTCACGTCTGTATTTGATTGGTATGTGCCACTGAATGTTTAGTAATACCAGTGCTACTTTATGTTGTTTATCTCGCAAAGTCACAAACTGGCCATTCTAGGAAAGACATGAAATAAATCTATCATGGGTCACTACGAATAACGCGTCCGTTACTGTAACCTTTATTTTTGCATGATGCTCCATGCACGCCAGTAGGTGTCAGTAAGTCCACACTGGCTAGCGCAAAATAACCTAAAACTTGCGACAGTTGAGGAACATTTGGCGGTGGTGGTGTATTTGTTTGCGAGAAGACGCTAGCAAAAACAAAAAAAATCAATTAAAAAAAAAACTATAATCATAATCACTATAATCATTATACTCATTCTAATAATAAACTATCACTATATACCACAATAATTTTGGTCAAACATGAACGGTAAGTCAAGTGATTTCTTCGTCGATACTGAGGATGAGTAACTTGTCAATGTAATGTAAGCCATCGAGATAAAAAATTCCCAAAAATGAAATACCCTTAAATATAAATAACGTAGAATGATGTAGATTCCATTGATTATTACATTATGTATAATATGCATGTCATGCAGTGGTATAGCCTGCTAGCTTGGCTGAGCGTAGGCCTACTTCAGTTGAATCGTAAAATGTTATATTCACATACCACTATAATTTATAAGCTATAGTTTAGCATTGTAATTATATAGTCTTATATTATAAAATATATGATTATATAAACGCAATTGTTTATTAGGAGCAGTATTGTATTGTTTTGTCCCTTAGGTCCTCAAACGTTCAAAGATATTAGTTTAATTAGGGCCAATGAAGGGAAAAACTGCCAGCTATGCAGACAGGTTGTGGATGGGTCAGAAGAGCACCTTGAAAAAAAGCATTTTAAATATGCTGTGCACTTCAAAGATGGGGATTTTGGTGAGCATATGTTGATTTTGAAACATTTTATTCACTAAATTATTAGTTTTATTATACACTATTCTCTTTGGGTTTTTTTAACAGTTCTGTTCACTGTACCATGCTTTTGTGACAAAATTGACAAATTGAAAAGAAGTCACTGGCATTGCTTTAAGTGTGACAGGATTTTACAAAGTTTGAAGATCATCTGCAGAAACATGGTAGGAATTAATTATGCGATTATTAATCATGCTATTGCCAAACACTAGGGGTGTAACGGTACATGTATTCGTACCGGACCGTTTCGGTACAGGACTTTCGGTACGGTTCACATGTGCACCGAATGCAATCTTTCACGTAAATTAGGCAAGTTTTGTGTGCGGAACATACATCAATTCCGAGTTTCCACACGAACATATTAAGTGTCGGAAGTCTCCGCGTTGCACTGATTAAATCTGATTAATCGTTTTTGTTATTCAAATACATGTTAAATATTACCATAACATCGGTCTTCCTGTGTGCGGAAATTTGTTTATGTTGCTGTGACAACGAAACGCGTGCATGCGCGCCTGTGTTAAGAGCGCTGATGCGCTCATCTGTGGACATTTCCAAATGCCTTTCAGTTGCTTAACAAAAGCGGGCTTTCCACACAAACAAACGTACATGTGTCATTAGTATGAGAAAAAAAATGGGATTTTAACTCTTGGGTCGGGCTCGGACATAAATATCTTTATGCCTGTCGTCGGGCTTGGGTCGGGTTCGGTTACTGCTGTCTAAAATCTAACGTTACTGCCTAAAATTCGGCCCGATCAACACATACACAGCTTTAGCCCAGCCTCTCGCTAGCTAGCGTTATGGCCAGTATTGGTTTAAGAGTATTTTATTTAGTGGAGAACTTTGCAGCAGTATTTTATTTCTTATTCTTTTTTTTATTTTATTTATTTTTTATTAATTATATTTTATTAAAAAGTGTGTTTAAAAAAGTGTAAACAAATTGTTAAAAAAAAGTTTATAGTAAACAACCAGCAGTTTAATGTTTTGCATTTCTTTCCCTTACTGTACCGAAAATGAACAGAACCGTGACTTTAAAACCGAGGTACGTACCGAACAGTGATTTTTGCGTACCGTTACACCCCTACCAAACACATAACCTATTAAAAAGTACTGTTTTCACTGACTTAATACTTGTTTTGCAGGTTGCATGGTAACACCATTCAGAGACCTGCCAAATAAAAGTATGCATTTGTTAATTTTATATTTGCAGTTATAATTTTCTGTTGATATTTCAAGCCTACGACACTTAATGTTTTCTGTCATTTCATAATATCTAAATTGGAAACTGATTGTTGTAACAGATAACATTTAGTCTTGGTCTCTATAGAATGTGTACATAACATGGTCCATAGCTATTAATTAAGCCTGGTACATAACAACATATGACATACTAATCAAACTCACTCGCTAATTCTGAAACTGCTACTGTAATTTATTTACATTTTTAGGTGAGCCAAAGAAAAATGAAAATGCAGTGAGTGCTCCTGTTGGTGAGCAGAGCTTTCTGTGTTGCCACTGCTCATCCTCTTTTACTACAGCAGGGAGTCTTTGTAGACATGAAAAGGAGTTTCATGCAACATCAGATCCTGTTTACTGTGTTGATCTACAGCAAGGCGTCTTCATCACAGCCAAAAATAGTAGGGGCCAAAGAGTCCCAATACATATGCAGAAAAGCACCACCTCTCAAGTCATTGGCTGTGAAGTAGCAGAGTGCAGGGAGTTCATGACTCTGGCCAAACTTAGTGGAAAGCCTGGTGCAGAGTGTGAGCATTTAATAAGAGTTTCTTCTGCTCCACCATACATTCCTCCTGAGCCTGTGAGAGAAGAATCTTTGAAGACGATGCAGGAAAAAGGACTGATTTCCACCACCAGACTGACAGTTCAGCGTCATTAGAGGGAATCTGCTCTGTTTTTCCTATTTTCTTTGAGAAACATGGATATTCTGGCAGATTTGTTTACTTTTCGATTTATTTGGGAAAGAAAGAAAGATGGTGCCTCTTTGGGCGGACAAGAGTGTCCTTTGACAAATTGTTGGGGAACTGGTATTGCCTTTGTAAAAGCACAAAGAAACAGTATCGATGTGTCCATATCTATATGGCAATGTGGTGGCTCTTCCAAGAAAGAGAAGATTTATTAATTGAGTCTTTCAGAGCAGACAGTGACTTGTCAGGGGACCCCTCTGAAAATGAAGAGATTGAAGTTGGTGTTGTAGGGGAAGGACTAAAGAAGCACCAACTCGTTGCCATGACCGACTATCTCTGGCAAAACAAAAGAATACCAGAAACTTTTCCACAGCAATTAAGGACTCAGGCAAGTCAGGTCCCGATAAGGTTTGAGCCCAAAGAGGCAATGTCCTTATTGCCCTGGGCCAACCCCACCAGGTCTCACAGAACCAGTGGTTGCCACAAAAACTGCGTCAGTCTACGATATAGATTCAGTGAAGAAAGGTTTGTATATTCAATTTAAAAATTCAAACATTTGTGAATGTGTGATAATGCCACAGTAAAGTATGTTTTCTTTTTGGTCTTTCTCCTAATAAAGGTGTTACAGTGTGTGTTAAATACTGCCTGATCTGCAAGACACCAGTCAGATTTCAGGAATACACTTCAGGTTTTCATAATTTCAATAATAAAATAATTTTGACTACTCGTCTATGTGCTATGATGACATCTGCCCTAAAGGTAATAAAAAGTTATTTGCAATACATATGAACAGCATGTCAAATTGATTTTAAAGTATGTATTTTAAGGAATATTTTTTTTTAATCACCACACTTTAAAGACAAACACAGCCATTGGGCGATTTTTGTCCCAATTCCTTCTTCAAGTGACAATTCACCACAACACCCTGAGGAAAGCATTTTTTCATTTCTGGGCAATGACCAGATATAGCTATGACTTTTCTTGTATTCGCTGTGGCCATGAACCACCTATCCTAATTGCTGATGGTAATTGGAAGGTGGCCTTTGATTTACCTGGTAAGCTATTAATAGAAATTACAGTGTATATAAATAAGTCATTTATGATTGGTGTAGTGAATTTATGACATAATTTTTTCCACTAGTCAATCTCCTGAAGAGACCATGTACTGAGAATGTACAACCAAGTGACCTTACAGTTGATGTTGATGAGAGATATTCATCATTGGAAAAGGAATTAATTTGTGTTGGTTTCAGTTATGGTAAGAACTATACTCACAAACATTAATTTATGTGATCATATGGATTGTCATTTAAATACTACATAATTGCTAAGATATATAATTTGTCCTTTACCCCTTCATCACCTATAGAAACAAAAGAGAGAAACCCTTTCTCCAGTGAACTGTCCTACTCATCTTTTGCCCCTTGGCTTGGATCCTCCTGCAGAGCCGGAAAAGTTTTAACAAAAACAGAGATCCTCAAAGGGTTTTCAGATCGTCTAAGTGACAAGTCGCCACCTGTGGACTCGCATGCTGTTGAGGACACAGTGCTGAAACTGCTAGAATCAAAAAAGGTATTACTATGCCATAATTATTACTTATAAACACATATTTTATTGTGAATCAAAAAACTAAATAGTTACATTTCTTTTTCAAGCCTTCCAAAAGTGAGCTGCTGGCAGCATGTGCACAACTTGGAGTATCTGTTGCTGGCTCTGCCTCAGATATCATTAATCGCTTGGAGGAGCTACTTCTATACAAAGACATTTACCCCAAAATGTTCATCAAACTACAGAAGACTGGAGGTATGGCAACCATGTAACATTTTTCAATTGAGTTCGTTAGAAGAAATGTTTTAGCTTTTGTCGATCCCTTTTTTCAGGTGGTGTTCTCCATGTTGGCTTCCCACATGCCATTTACGTTTGTTCACCTCTTTGGTGGCAAGAGTCAGCGAGGGACCACGTTGACGCGCTTTTGAATTTAAAAACTCCACCGACTATCTACATTTCAGATGTAGCTGGACGTGTTGCACGACATGCTAACAATAGAACTCGACAGGCATTTTTCAGACCTTTTGATGGCAGACTGTGTGAGGCCACAGCTGAAAATGTGGCCAAGGCCTCAGCCAAGGAGCTTGTCGTCCATTTACCCTGGGTTAAAACCATGATAGAAGGTGGACGTGTCCAGAGTCAAGGTAATGAAACCACTGAAGCACTTGACGAACCTCACCCTATCACTGGAACTTCAGATAGACTTTCACTGTATGACCACTTCCATCAACGTAACCAAAAACAGGAAAAAGAGAAACTGAGAAGCCTTGATCTTGTCCCAGAGCTCCTTGGTCTCATTAACTCTTCAATGGCAGAGCAACTCAATCGGGAACTTGCCAACTCTCGATACTTTCTTTGTCAGCTGAAAGATGTTCATTTTATGTTTGCACTTCGTTTGGTGTTCCATTTGCATAACAGTAAAGTGAATAAATCATTCATGGACAAAATGATGAGACAGACACAAGGCGCAGCTGAAGTTGGCCTGGATGGCAGGCTGAGTCTCTTCACTACATGTGAGATTGATATCTTATCTTAATTTGTGCATATAACCTTATAACTATCTTGCAGAAACGTTGTTCTAATCACTGTGAATTGTTACAGATAGAGGCACTGACTCAAGATTTCAAATTTCCTGAGCATGTCAAGGAAAAGAAGAAAGAAGTAATCTCGGAAGAAGGACTATACTTTAGCACATCACTTTTCCCCATCTTGAAGGAAAACAAGGTATCATTGCAAATATTTAGATTTGGTTTAGCACAAATTGATTTTCAATAACAAAATCATGTCATGTTGGAAATGTTATCATAGTGTGTTATCATTCTACATGTCATTATTTACCTGTAGGACAAGCTTTCTGAATTGTACAACACTGTACAAAATCATACTTCAGTCCTTGTGCAAGTTGGCAACTGTACAGCAACAGTTAAAGACTTAAAGTCAATCTATCCTGCACCTGAATCAGAAGACATCCTACCCAACCAACCATGGCTGACTGATGATGTATGTACAGTATTTTTGTGTGCTATGGGTATTACAATATAAGATGGGTCTGACCCAACAAAAATCGTTTGATAGTGCGCGCGCGCGTACACGCTCAGAAAAAGTGCATCATGTCAGAACAGAACGCCAATGAAATGTTAACCCGGCAAAGCTTTAAAACACGAGCAAAAAAGGAACTTTTGTGATTGCGAATAAGTGCAATGTCCTGTAACTCCGCTGTGAAGTATAGTCACTGACATGAAGGCTCAAAGGTTTCACGTTGCCTGCCTAGCAACTAAATATTCTTTTAAAGCTTCAAACCAACAGCAGAAACGCTAGGCATTTTATTAAAAAAATTGTAACACTTTATAATAAGGTTTCATTTTGTTAGCGTAAACTAATTTCCTGAGCGGGACGCACACACGCAAACAAAGTGGGCAATTAAAGAGACATATTCACCTATGCGTATCGCGAAAGGACACAAGTCACACAACCAATCAAATGCATTAAACATGAAAGCATAATTAAATAATTTCTGATTTGAAAAATCGTGTTAATGGATTTATTTTGTGTATTAGCCTATATGTATGAGTGTGAATCCGTCTGTTTCTATTGTCGGCAAAATCTCGTTTACATGTGTGCTATTAATTATTTCATCTGAGGGTGCTTTCACTTTTGTTTGAGGGTGCTTAGCACCCTCAAGCACCCCCGTAGAACCGGGCCTGTCTACAACACCCAATGTAAGTACATTATACTATTTTTCAAGAGATTTAAAAAGAATACTGAATTATATATATATATATATAATATATATATATATATATATATATATATATATATATACACGTATGTATGTATGTATGTAATAATTATTTATATCAACTTTCGGCAAGGTTGTGATGCTCCCAACATTTACATTTATTAGCTGGTGGAGAGACTGGATCACACAAACAAAAATATCCCCGCGGAATGTATCATGCTTGAAGGTATACTGTTCATGTACACGCAATCACATATATATATGTGTAGTTTTGTATGTTTATAGATTGTTATGGAAATAGCTATTATTATACAGAATTTCTTATTTTTTATTTTGAGAAGAACCTTAAAGGAAGCGACACAGTGGTTTTTCCTCGATGTGTCAGTACGAGTGAGAGCCCTGAGATTGGGAACCACTTCATTTTGTGGGTTAGTTGAAATAATTAGATCCTACAAATTTCTTTTAACATTTTTTTTCAAGTGTATTTTTATGTATCTTTTCTTTTGATATCTTCAAACTAAAAGGAGTTCTGTGGTCAAAGTCATGAGATCCGGGTGTTTGATTCCATGGAGCTTCACAAAGATATACCAAAGCGTCATATGGAAATACTTTGGTAATGTATTTGTACCCTTTTTAAAATTTCTGTGCTGCAACACAGGTAGGTAGGTAGATATAAAAAACATTGACCATTCAGTCAAACTGTATTAAAGATGTATTTTTGTCTACTGTAAAGTAACCATGTGTAATCTCTTAGTCATAAATGACTATTACGTATGGTTTATTTCACATTAATATAAAGGCAGGGTAATCTGAATCAACTTTCAATATAAAAGTACAGTCTAAAAGCACTTTATTACATTCAGATCAGCAGTGTCTAATAATGTTCTTGTCTGTGACTGTCTATGCATCTTTTTCTTCATCAGTGATGCCTTCATTAACACATGGGAACTTGCTGATTGGATTGTCTCTTATCCACCACAGTGGCTTCAGAGCCAGGGTGATGCAAACAACTGTGGAGTGTTTGTGTGCACTGTAAGACTTAAAGACCAGTGTTGGTCAAGTTACTTGGAAATAGTAATTAGTTACTGATTACTGATTACTTCTCCAAGAAAGTAATCCAGTTACTTTACTGATTACTTATTTTCAAAAGTAATTAGTTACTTTACTAGTTACTTTACTTCAAAAACATGATGCATGACCTGAATACAAAGCAGACCTTTCAGCCTAATTATATTCTTTCTGCATATTCCATCATCTAAAATTGAATTAAATGAAACATTCTCTTTTTTAAAAACTTGTTTTATTAGTTTCAATATTTTAACTTTATGCACATTGCATCAACCAAAAATTAAATTAAATGCAACAGTCTCAGACTTGAAGAAAATTGTTGAACATTTAACCAATTTCTGCACATTCCATCATATTTTAACGAAATACACAAAGTCCTTCTTCTGTTAACTTATATTTCTGCATATTCCAGCATATAAAATGCACATATTTTTTTGTAAAATCCTCTATTCGATTAGATGTAAATAAAATACAGCAATAAAATAATTAAAATGAAAGTCTCTCATGACTGTATTACAAATTATTAACATTTACGTCTTTTAACATTAAAGTGCAGATTAGTTTTGTTTTTGTAAATCGTCAGACATGTTTTTACCATGTCATTAAGTTTTGCTTTGTAGAAACCCTTTCCTTAAAGTGAATTTCGTTTTGTATAAATTGTATCTTAATTTTAATAAATGTTTCATCAACCAATTGCATGTATTTAATAAATAAAAAGCAAATAAAGCAGACAATATAATAACCGTGCATTGAGGCGCTAGTGCGCCGCGTTCACTTGCATTGCATTGTTAAAAGCCTTTCTTTAAAGTGAATTTCGTTTTGTATAAATTCAATTGCATCTTATTTTAATAAATGTTTCATCAACCATTTGCATGTATTTAACAAATACAAGGCAAATATAGCAGACAATATAATAACCGTGACATGGAGGAGCCGGCGCGCCGCGTTTACTTTCACTTTCACTTTCATTGTTAACTAGAAGCGCGCACCTCATAAATGAATGCAACTCAGCGTAGGCCGATGTCTCATACATTAAATATATTTGCTGCATCCTTTCTAGAACAGACTAGGGCTTTCTTGCGGCTCGCATCAGCATTTACGGATGATTAGTTTTATGATGCGGTTGCAGATGAAATAATACCCCATTCGCGCAGCTCTATCGATAACAACATTGAACACTATAGGCTACACAAATATTTTTTTTTTATTTTTTTTTATTTAGGCGATTAATTTTCCATAGTGACATAGGAGGTGCCGGATCCAATAAAAAGGTTCCGTATCCAACGTCGGGCGTGTTCCGGCTCAAATTAAGCCACGACTCACGAGACAGTCTAACGAAACAAAATCACAGTAACGCAGTAACGCTGCCTCCTTATGGGAAAGTAACAGTAATCTAATTACTGTTTTTGCAATTGTAATCCCTTACTTTACTCGTTACTTGAAAAAAGTCATGGGATTACAGCATCACTGTTAAAGACTATAGTAAAAATATTTTTTATATTTGTAGTTCCAAAATTTTCAGCAACTTTTAAGAGCATTGTTTTTATTTCATCAGAAAAAGACAGGTAAAATGTAATGGTCTGACTGATTTAAAAAATACACAACTAATGTTTCATCTTTAATTTTTGTTCACCTTGAACAGATGGCAGAAATGGAGCTGAAGGGCTTCAGGTTGAGCAAAGAGACCATTGGTCTGTCACAAGCACAATATCTACGAGAATATCATGCAACAGACTTAGTAAAAGATGTTGTTGTAGAGGTTGGTTGTCTTATTATTGTTTTAACTTGAAAAATGTTTCAGACTAGTAATTTACAGGAACAGAACATTATTATTATTTTTCATCATGACTGACATCAAAAACCGATGGAGTGTATGGCAGGGGACTTGCATGTGTGCTGTTTTCAGAAAGTGGGCAAAGGGTAGGCCATGTTTGTTTTTATTGTATATTTTTAAGTGAAAACACTAATTATACCATGTGTATCTTATTCACAGGCCATTGTATCCCAGTGTTGTGAAGACCTTGTGGGTACAGTGTGACATGTGTTTGGGCTGGCTACACACAAATTGTGCTGGAGTGAAAGAAGCTGATGTTAAAAAAGGCACTTTCAAATGTGGATGTGATTTGACACAACCATACACTTTTGATGAGTAAGTTTAAATAGAAAGCTTTTACTGTCATTAAGAAACGTGGAGTTGGATCATAGTCTAGGCCAGAATTACATTTTTATTTTCACTAAAAAGTTTATGCTAGAAAAAAATAGGAACAAAAGATACTCAACATTAATAATATGGTACTTCTATTCATGTTACATAATCAGTATAAAGCTACATAAACTTTGATTTAGCTAACCACTTATTAACCACTTTTGTAGTGCCACTGGCTTATTGCTATCTTCTGAATAATCAGCAACTATTCTATAGCCTGTTTTTTGTTCTATGCTATGTCATAACCGGATGTTGACATCTACATTATTGTTTCTTTGTAGCACTAGGAAGGCTCTGAGACTTGGAATTGAAAACATAATCTCAGATCAAGACATAAAAGTGAGTACTATAAAATCACAATTAACATTTCTTGCCATGTGTATTTATATATATATATATACACACACACACACCATTTTAACATAATCTGTCCCAACAGGCTTTACATGAAGCTTTTCACAATGGAGACATCAAATCCTGTCGGTTTTACCTGTGGAAATGTCACAGGTCGGAGCGGGCCGCGTGAGCACCGCCCCTCCCTTGATCTCCACCTCGAGGAGGTTCCCAGGGACACCCCAGACGACCAGACAGAACGAGGACACTGGAATGGAATTTTAAAATACAACTCTTTATTAATTTACTTAAAATAGGGGAGGGGGAGGTGAAGGGGCTAAAATCCAGGGGGACTGGAGGGTGAGGACGCCACCTCGGAGCCCGCTGTCTCCGTCACGGGAGAACCTCAGATAAGTCGTCTCGTTCCTTGGACTCAATGTTTGGCCTCAATGTCCTTCTATTTGCTGACTCGTCTCTCCTTCTCTTTCCCAGGTCGCACTCCTTGCCTCAGGCGTGGTTTGGCGGCTCCCTTGAGGGATGGGTCTGTGGTCCGGCGGTATAACGGTGAACCACTCCAGGGCATCCGCTGGATCGGGGTCAACACTGGGACTTTCGTTTGGTATACAGGTAAGTATAACTTTGCTCACTGGATATCACTCCCAGACTTCGTAGGCACGGTACATCCGTTTCTCGGCTCGGGCTCTGTGATAACGATGGCTCGGGGCTTGAACACGGCTTAAATATATGGGCCAGCCGCTCCGCCAGCTTCGGGATCCTTATCCTCCCCAGAGAGGGGGTCGGTCTAGAAAGTGGTCTTTGTGACGACACGCACACAACACAGCACCACACGGCAAATTCCAAGTGTACACTCTCACAGTCAAGACACTGACTCACGGCACTCCACCCACAGTCCAGGTGCACTTTAAGGTCCAGAGACCACTTTTTCCACGTCGTTTATTTCGGGGGGGGAATTGCTGAAGCGCTGTTATGGCGAAGGACCAGCAAGGGAGAACGTCGCTGCGGCACCACCCCGGCGTCTTTCCTGTTCACTGTCGCTGGCTCGTCCACGCTCACTCTCCGCAGTGGGGCCACTCGTGTTCCTAGATCCAACTTCACAAAGCTCACAGATGATACACTTCCGATGAATTTTCTACTGCATAAGTTTCTCAGGGTACTCACGCATCGATCAACCCGTGTGCTCGTCTTGTTCCCTCTTGCAGTGCTCCGCTCGCGTCCTGGCCGCTGTGCTCTCTCTCCCAAAGGGATTCGTCGATCAGCACTTCCGGGAAGCTGTCCTGCAGGTAACTTCTCACCAGCGAACACACACTTGAATCACAATGCAAAACGCGGTCTGTATTATACTCAACCCCGTCTCTTCCTTTCTCTTCGCAGTTCTTTGGATCCTTGATCGCTCAGTCCACAATATTCACCAGGCGTTGCCCTTCGTGTTTTGCCCAGATGCCCAGATCCTCTCGCCGCGACAGCTGGAAGCGGTTACCACCACGCTTGGCCTGAACCCGACCCGGAACCCACAGCCGCGGCGGTGCGCGACCGCTGCAACAACCCGCCGAAACAACTTGCCGCCACAACTTGCCGTCCCAACTTCCCGTAACAACTGATTTCTGGAAGCCCTCCTTATACTCCTCCTGCTTCCCCTTCATCCAATCCGGGGATCGCGCTGTTCATTGGCGCACCTGCCGCCGATTAACCCTGATTTTGGGGCCGGGAAGCGAAACCGGAAGTGGTGGTGTTTGATCCGGGCGGAACCAATCTCTGCCACTATGGTTCCGCCACTATGGTTCCGCCCCAGGAAAAGTCACCCTGTGACAGAAACATCCTGAGACATCACTGAAATTCAAGCAGCACTTAAAGCCTAAACAGTGCCATTTCAGTGAAAGTGATGTGAGGAATAAGCTCATTGTTTTAAGCGTTTCACATTTTACTTGCAGTATATTTTATTGTTATATTACAACAAGTTCCTTATTATCCTAAACAATTTAATATTCTCATATTTAATAGCTCATCAAACTTGCTGATAAAATAAAGAGAGCAGTGGATGCAGATGAGGATCTTGAAAACCTGAACTACATATTTGATATTATGATTCCAGAGGTATGTGGTAATTACCGGTATCTTAATGATTGAAGTTGATTTATGTTATTTGTTGTTTGATGAAAAACAACTTTTTTAATTCTTTTTTTTAAGGTGACCATACTCCTTGTACAAAGACTGGAGAAGATTTGCCGCTATGCAGTTGAAGTTGTAATGGCCTCTGGCATAGTCAAGTTTCACTAATTTGAAGTATGCTAATGCATGATCTACTGTATCTATAAAAATGGGGGAAAAGCCATTACTTTAACTTACATATTTGTTGAGTCTCTTTCTGTCTCTGCTTACTGAAAAAGGTGTATACATTTTATAAGATATCATTGACTAAACATTGGGGATTAGTCTACAAGAACTACAAATTAATTTTATATATACTCTGCATTGTGAAAACAAACCCAGTGTCAAGGTTCACCATACTTCTGAATGATTGGTGCCATTTTTCATAATTCATTTAACAATGGTAAGTGTCACTTTACAATGGTTTGTGGCATTTTATCTCTTGCTAGTTTACAATTATTTGATATACCTGATTGGTAATTGTCAATTTGTTGTGCACAAACAACATACTCCAGCTTGTAAGTACCACTTTAATAAGAACATTTTACTTTTTTAGTTGAGGCGAAATACTAGTTTCTATATAATTTTATAGTTACAAATGAACTGTCAGTCCTATATGCAAATAGAAAAAAATACAATTTACAATATGTAGGTAAATTCATTGTCAAAAGTATAAAAAAGAACCATAGTAAATATAAATACAAACAACAGACCACAATATTAAAAATATGGCGAAGCACAATGTTTGTAAAAATGAACACCGTGATGTAATGTCTGAAAGCATCGTATTATTATTAAAATGTTCTGCCATTAAGTGCGTACATCACACCATACATAACAGACAGCGGCATGTGCTGTTAAACAGCGAATTGTTCTGCAACAATGTCAGTGGCACATGTTGCAGTCGTCTGGCGCAAGCGGTTTTCGTTGGCATGTGCCAGTAAAACTTGTGACATGTGTCAGTGGATAGTGGCATGTTTCAGTAAAACTTGTGACATGTGTCAGTGGATAGTGACATGTGCCAGTAAAACTTGTGACATGTGTCAGTGGATAGTGGCATGTTTCAGTAAAACTCGTGACATGTGTCAGTGGATAGTGACATGTTTCAGTAAAACTCGTGACATGTGTCAGTGGATAGTGACATGTTTCAGTAAAACTTGTGTCATGTGTCAGTGGATAGTGGCAGGTTTCAGTAAAACTTGTGACATGTGTCAGTGGATAGTGGCATGTTTCAGTAAAACTTGTGACATGTGTCAGTGGATAGTGACATGTGCCAGTAAAACTTGTGTCATGTGTCAGTGGATAGTGACATGTGCCAGTAAAACTTGTGACATGTGTCAGTGGATAGTGGCATGTTTCAGTAAAACTTGTGACATGTGTCAGTGGATAGTGGCATGTTTCAGTAAAACTTGTGACATGTGTCAGTGGATAGTGGCATGTTTCAGTAAAACTTGTGACATGTGTCAGTGGATAGTGGCATGTGCCAGTAAAACTTGTGACATGTGTCAGTGGATAGTGGCATGTGCCAGTAAAACTTGTGACATGTGTCAGTGGATAGTGGCATGTGCCAGTAAAACTTGTGACATGTGTCAGTGGATAGTGGCATGTTTCAGTAAAACTTGTGACGTGTCAGTGGATAGTGGCATGTTTCAGTAAAACTTGTGACATGTGTCAGTGGATAGTGGCATGTTTCAGTAAAACTTGTGACATGTGTCAGTGGATAGTGGCATGTGCCAGTAAAACTTGTGACATGTGTCAGTGGATAGTGGCATGTTTCAGTAAAACTTGTGACATGTGTCAGTGGATAGTGGCATGTGCCAGTAAAACTTGTGACATGTGTCAGTGGATAGTGGCATGTGCCAGTAAAACTTGTGACATGTGTCAGTGGATAGTGGCATGTGCCAGTAAAACTTGTGACATGTGTCAGTGGATAGTGACATGTTTCAGTAAAACTTGTGACATGTGTCAGTGGATAGTGGCATGTTTCAGTAAAACTTGTGACATGTGTCAGTGGATAGTGACATGTGCCAGTAAAACTTGTGTCATGTGTCAGTGGATAGTGACATGTGCCAGTAAAACTTGTGACATGTGTCAGTGGATAGTGGCATGTTTCAGTAAAACTTGTGACATGTGTCAGTGGATAGTGACATGTGCCAGTAAAACTTGTGACATGTGTCAGTGGATAGTGGCATGTTTCAGTAAAACTTGTGACATGTGTCAGTGGATAGTGACATGTGCCAGTAAAACTTGTGACATGTGTCAGTGGATAGTGGCATGTTTCAGTAAAACTCGTGACATGTGTCAGTGGATAGTGACATGTTTCAGTAAAACTCGTGACATGTGTCAGTGGATAGTGGCATGTTTCAGTAAAACTTGTGTCATGTGTCAGTGGATAGTGACATGTGCCAGTAAAACTTGTGACATGTGTCAGTGGATAGTGGCATGTTTCAGTAAAACTTGTGACATGTGTCAGTGGATAGTGGCATGTTTCAGTAAAACTTGTGACATGTGTCAGTGGATAGTGACATGTTTCAGTAAAACTTGTGACATGTGTCAGTGGATAGTGGCATGTTTCAGTAAAACTTGTGACATGTGTCAGTGGATAGTGACATGTTTCAGTAAAACTTGTGACATGTGTCAGTGGATAGTGACATGTTTCAGTAAAACTCGTGACATGTGTCAGTGGATAGTGACATGTTTCAGTAAAACTTGTGACGTGTCAGTGGATAGTGGCATGTTTCAGTAAAACTTGTGACATGTGTCAGTGGATAGTGGCATGTGCCAGTAAAACTTGTGACATGTGTCAGTGGATAGTGGCATGTTTCAGTAAAACTTGTGACATGTGTCAGTGGATAGTGGCATGTTTCAGTAAAACTTGTGACATGTGTCAGTGGATAGTGGCATGTGCCAGTAAAACTTGTGACATGTGTCAGTGGATAGTGGCAGGTTTCAGTAAAACTTGTGACATGTGTCAGTGGATAGTGGCATGTTTCAGTAAAACTTGTGACATGTGTCAGTGGATAGTGACATGTGCCAGTAAAACTTGTGTCATGTGTCAGTGGATAGTGGCATGTGCCAGTAAAACTTGTGACATGTGTCAGTGGATAGTGGCATGTTTCAGTAAAACTTGTGACATGTGTCAGTGGATAGTGGCATGTGCCAGTAAAACTTGTGACGTGTCAGTGGATAGTGGCATGTTTCAGTAAAACTTGTGACATGTGTCAGTGGATAGTGGCATGTGCCAGTAAAACTTGTGACATGTGTCAGTGGATAGTGGCATGTGCCAGTAAAACTTGTGACATGTGTCAGTGGATAGTGGCATGTGCCAGTAAAACTTGTGACATGTGTCAGTGGATAGTGGCATGTGCCAGTAAAACTTGTGACATGTGTCAGTGGATAGTGGCATGTTTCAGTAAAACTTGTGACGTGTCAGTGGATAGTGGCATGTTTCAGTAAAACTTGTGACATGTGTCAGTGGATAGTGGCATGTTTCAGTAAAACTTGTGACATGTGTCAGTGGATAGTGGCATGTGCCAGTAAAACTTGTGACATGTGTCAGTGGATAGTGGCATGTTTCAGTAAAACTTGTGACATGTGTCAGTGGATAGTGGCATGTGCCAGTAAAACTTGTGACATGTGTCAGTGGATAGTGGCATGTGCCAGTAAAACTTGTGACATGTGTCAGTGGATAGTGGCATGTGCCAGTAAAACTTGTGACATGTGTCAGTGGATAGTGACATGTTTCAGTAAAACTTGTGACATGTGTCAGTGGATAGTGGCATGTTTCAGTAAAACTTGTGACATGTGTCAGTGGATAGTGGCATGTTTCAGTAAAACTTGTGACATGTGTCAGTGGATAGTGACATGTGCCAGTAAAACTTGTGTCATGTGTCAGTGGATAGTGACATGTGCCAGTAAAACTTGTGACATGTGTCAGTGGATAGTGGCATGTGCCAGTAAAACTTGTGACATGTGTCAGTGGAATAGTGGCATGTGCCAGTAAAACTTGTGACATGTGTCAGTGGATAGTGACATGTGCCAGTAAAACTTGTGACATGTGTCAGTGGATAGTGGCATGTTTCAGTAAAACTTGTGTCATGTGTCAGTGGATAGTGGCATGTTTCAGTAAAACTTGTGACATGTGTCAGTGGATAGTGACATGTGCCAGTAAAACTTGTGACATGTGTCAGTGGATAGTGGCATGTTTCAGTAAAACTTGTGACATGTGTCAGTGGATAGTGACATGTGCCAGTAAAACTTGTGACATGTGTCAGTGGATAGTGGCATGTTTCAGTAAAACTCGTGACATGTGTCAGTGGATAGTGACATGTTTCAGTAAAACTTGTGTCATGTGTCAGTGGATAGTGGCAGGTTTCAGTAAAACTTGTGACATGTGTCAGTGGATAGTGGCATGTTTCAGTAAAACTTGTGACATGTGTCAGTGGATAGTGACATGTGCCAGTAAAACTTGTGTCATGTGTCAGTGGATAGTGACATGTGCCAGTAAAACTTGTGACATGTGTCAGTGGATAGTGGCATGTTTCAGTAAAACTTGTGACATGTGTCAGTGGATAGTGGCATGTTTCAGTAAAACTTGTGACATGTGTCAGTGGATAGTGGCATGTTTCAGTAAAACTTGTGACATGTGTCAGTGGATAGTGGCATGTGCCAGTAAAACTTGTGACATGTGTCAGTGGATAGTGGCATGTGCCAGTAAAACTTGTGACATGTGTCAGTGGATAGTGGCATGTGCCAGTAAAACTTGTGACATGTGTCAGTGGATAGTGGCATGTTTCAGTAAAACTTGTGACGTGTCAGTGGATAGTGGCATGTTTCAGTAAAACTTGTGACATGTGTCAGTGGATAGTGGCATGTTTCAGTAAAACTTGTGACATGTGTCAGTGGATAGTGGCATGTGCCAGTAAAACTTGTGACATGTGTCAGTGGATAGTGGCATGTTTCAGTAAAACTTGTGACATGTGTCAGTGGATAGTGGCATGTGCCAGTAAAACTTGTGACATGTGTCAGTGGATAGTGGCATGTGCCAGTAAAACTTGTGACATGTGTCAGTGGATAGTGGCATGTGCCAGTAAAACTTGTGACATGTGTCAGTGGATAGTGACATGTTTCAGTAAAACTTGTGACATGTGTCAGTGGATAGTGGCATGTTTCAGTAAAACTTGTGACATGTGTCAGTGGATAGTGACATGTGCCAGTAAAACTTGTGTCATGTGTCAGTGGATAGTGACATGTGCCAGTAAAACTTGTGACATGTGTCAGTGGATAGTGACATGTGCCAGTAAAACTTGTGACATGTGTCAGTGGATAGTGGCATGTTTCAGTAAAACTTGTGACATGTGTCAGTGGATAGTGACATGTGCCAGTAAAACTTGTGACATGTGTCAGTGGATAGTGGCATGTTTCAGTAAAACTTGTGACATGTGTCAGTGGATAGTGACATGTGCCAGTAAAACTTGTGACATGTGTCAGTGGATAGTGGCATGTTTCAGTAAAACTCGTGACATGTGTCAGTGGATAGTGACATGTTTCAGTAAAACTCGTGACATGTGTCAGTGGATAGTGGCATGTTTCAGTAAAACTTGTGTCATGTGTCAGTGGATAGTGACATGTGCCAGTAAAACTTGTGACATGTGTCAGTGGATAGTGGCATGTTTCAGTAAAACTTGTGACATGTGTCAGTGGATAGTGGCATGTTTCAGTAAAACTTGTGACATGTGTCAGTGGATAGTGACATGTTTCAGTAAAACTTGTGACATGTGTCAGTGGATAGTGGCATGTTTCAGTAAAACTTGTGACATGTGTCAGTGGATAGTGACATGTTTCAGTAAAACTTGTGACATGTGTCAGTGGATAGTGACATGTTTCAGTAAAACTCGTGACATGTGTCAGTGGATAGTGACATGTTTCAGTAAAACTTGTGACATGTGTCAGTAAAACTTGTGACGTGTCAGTGGATAGTGGCATGTTTCAGTAAAACTTGTGACATGTGTCAGTGGATAGTGGCATGTGCCAGTAAAACTTGTGACATGTGTCAGTGGATAGTGGCATGTTTCAGTAAAACTTGTGACATGTGTCAGTGGATAGTGGCATGTTTCAGTAAAACTTGTGACATGTGTCAGTGGATAGTGGCATGTTTCAGTAAAACTTGTGACATGTGTCAGTGGATAGTGGCATGTGCCAGTAAAACTTGTGACATGTGTCAGTGGATAGTGGCATGTTTCAGTA
This sequence comes from Phoxinus phoxinus, assembly GCF_949152265.1. NCBI lineage: Eukaryota > Metazoa > Chordata > Actinopteri > Cypriniformes > Leuciscidae > Phoxinus > Phoxinus phoxinus. The sequence goes on along the minus strand of NC_136893.1, from coordinate 32,129,290 downwards.
AAACTTGTGACATGTGTCAGTGGATAGTGGCATGTTTCAGTAAAACTTGTGACGTGTCAGTGGATAGTGGCATGTGCCAGTAAAACTTGTGACATGTGTCAGTGGATAGTGGCATGTTTCAGTAAAACTTGTGACATGTGTCAGTGGATAGTGACATGTGCCAGTAAAACTTGTGACATGTGTCAGTGGATAGTGACATGTTTCAGTAAAACTTGTGACATGTGCCAGTAAAACTTGTGACATGTGTCAGTGGATAGTGGCATGTTTCAGTAAAACTTGTGACATGTGTCAGTGGATAGTGGCATGTTTCAGTAAAACTTGTGACATGTGTCAGTGGATAGTGGCATGTGCCAGTAAAACTTGTGACATGTGTCAGTGGATAGTGGCATGTTTCAGTAAAACTTGTGACATGTGTCAGTGGATAGTGGCATGTTTCAGTAAAACTTGTGACATGTGTCAGTGGATAGTGGCATGTTTCAGTAAAACTTGTGACATGTGCCAGTAAAACTTGTGACATGTGTCAGTGGATAGTGGCATGTTTCAGTAAAACTTGTGACATGTGTCAGTGGATAGTGGCATGTTTCAGTAAAACTTGTGACATGTGTCAGTGGATAGTGGCATGTGCCAGTAAAACTTGTGACATGTGTCAGTGGATAGTGGCATGTTTCAGTAAAACTTGTGACATGTGTCAGTGGATAGTGGCATGTTTCAGTAAAACTTGTGACATGTGTCAGTGGATAGTGGCATGTTTCAGTAAAACTTGTGACATGTGTCAGTGGATAGTGGCATGTGCCAGTAAAACTTGTGACATGTGTCAGTGGATAGTGGCATGTTTCAGTAAAACTTGTGACATGTGTCAGTGGATAGTGGCATGTTTCAGTAAAACTTGTGACGTGTCAGTGGATAGTGGCATGTGCCAGTAAAACTTGTGACATGTGTCAGTGGATAGTGGCATGTTTCAGTAAAACTTGTGACATGTGTCAGTGGATAGTGACATGTGCCAGTAAAACTTGTGACATGTGTCAGTGGATAGTGACATGTTTCAGTAAAACTTGTGACATGTGCCAGTAAAACTTGTGACATGTGTCAGTGGATAGTGGCATGTTTCAGTAAAACTTGTGACATGTGTCAGTGGATAGTGGCATGTGCCAGTAAAACTTGTGACATGTGTCAGTGGATAGTGACATGTTTCAGTAAAACTTGTGACATGTGTCAGTGGATAGTGACATGTGCCAGTAAAACTTGTGACATGTGCCAGTAAAACTTGTGACATGTGTCAGTGGATAGTGGCATGTTTCAGTAAAACTTGTGACGTGTCAGTGGATAGTGGCATGTTTCAGTAAAACTTGTGACATGTGTCAGTGGATAGTGGCATGTTTCAGTAAAACTTGTGACATGTGTCAGTGGATAGTGGCATGTTTCAGTAAAACTTGTGACGTGTCAGTGGATAGTGACATGTTTCAGTAAAACTTGTGACATGTGTCAGTGGATAGTGGCATGTTTCAGTAAAACTTGTGACGTGTCAGTGGATAGTGACATGTTTCAGTAAAACTTGTGACATGTGTCAGTGGATAGTGACATGTTTCAGTAAAACTTGTGACATGTGTCAGTGGATAGTGACATGTTTCAGTAAAACTTGTGACATGTGTCAGTGGATAGTGGCATGTTTCAGTAAAACTTGTGACATGTGTCAGTGGATAGTGGCATGTTTCAGTAAAACTTGTGACATGTGTCAGTGGATAGTGGCATGTTTCAGTAAAACTTGTGACATGTGTCAGTGGATAGTGGCATGTTTCAGTAAAACTTGTGACATGTGTCAGTAAAACTTGTGTCATGTGTCAGTGGATAGTGACATGTTTCAGTAAAACTTGTGACATGTGTCAGTGGATAGTGGCATGTGCCAGTAAAACTTGTGACATGTGTCAGTGGATAGTGACATGTGCCAGTAAAACTTGTGACATGTGTCAGTGGATAGTGACATGTTTCAGTAAAACTTGTGACATGTGTCAGTGGATAGTGACATGTGCCAGTAAAACTTGTGACATGTGTCAGTGGATAGTGACATGTTTCAGTAAAACTTGTGACATGTGTCAGTGGATAGTGGCATGTTTCAGTAAAACTTGTGACATGTGTCAGTGGATAGTGGCATGTTTCAGTAAAACTTGTGACATGTGTCAGTGGATAGTGGCATGTGCCAGTAAAACTTGTGACATGTGTCAGTGGATAGTGGCATGTGCCAGTAAAACTTGTGACATGTGTCAGTGGATAGTGGCATGTGCCAGTAAAACTTGTGACATGTGTCAGTGGATAGTGGCATGTGCCAGTAAAACTTGTGACATGTGTCAGTGGATAGTGGCATGTTTCAGTAAAACTTGTGACGTGTCAGTGGATAGTGGCATGTTTCAGTAAAACTTGTGACATGTGTCAGTGGATAGTGGCATGTTTCAGTAAAACTTGTGACATGTGTCAGTGGATAGTGGCATGTGCCAGTAAAACTTGTGACATGTGTCAGTGGATAGTGGCATGTTTCAGTAAAACTTGTGACATGTGTCAGTGGATAGTGGCATGTGCCAGTAAAACTTGTGACATGTGTCAGTGGATAGTGGCATGTGCCAGTAAAACTTGTGACATGTGTCAGTGGATAGTGGCATGTGCCAGTAAAACTTGTGACATGTGTCAGTGGATAGTGACATGTTTCAGTAAAACTTGTGACATGTGTCAGTGGATAGTGGCATGTTTCAGTAAAACTTGTGACATGTGTCAGTGGATAGTGGCATGTTTCAGTAAAACTTGTGACATGTGTCAGTGGATAGTGACATGTGCCAGTAAAACTTGTGTCATGTGTCAGTGGATAGTGACATGTGCCAGTAAAACTTGTGACATGTGTCAGTGGATAGTGGCATGTTTCAGTAAAACTTGTGACATGTGTCAGTGGATAGTGACATGTGCCAGTAAAACTTGTGACATGTGTCAGTGGATAGTGGCATGTTTCAGTAAAACTTGTGACATGTGTCAGTGGATAGTGACATGTGCCAGTAAAACTTGTGACATGTGTCAGTGGATAGTGGCATGTTTCAGTAAAACTCGTGACATGTGTCAGTGGATAGTGACATGTTTCAGTAAAACTCGTGACATGTGTCAGTGGATAGTGACATGTTTCAGTAAAACTTGTGTCATGTGTCAGTGGATAGTGGCAGGTTTCAGTAAAACTTGTGACATGTGTCAGTGGATAGTGGCATGTTTCAGTAAAACTTGTGACATGTGTCAGTGGATAGTGACATGTGCCAGTAAAACTTGTGTCATGTGTCAGTGGATAGTGACATGTGCCAGTAAAACTTGTGACATGTGTCAGTGGATAGTGGCATGTTTCAGTAAAACTTGTGACATGTGTCAGTGGATAGTGGCATGTTTCAGTAAAACTTGTGACATGTGTCAGTGGATAGTGGCATGTTTCAGTAAAACTTGTGACATGTGTCAGTGGATAGTGGCATGTGCCAGTAAAACTTGTGACATGTGTCAGTGGATAGTGGCATGTGCCAGTAAAACTTGTGACATGTGTCAGTGGATAGTGGCATGTGCCAGTAAAACTTGTGACATGTGTCAGTGGATAGTGGCATGTTTCAGTAAAACTTGTGACGTGTCAGTGGATAGTGGCATGTTTCAGTAAAACTTGTGACATGTGTCAGTGGATAGTGGCATGTTTCAGTAAAACTTGTGACATGTGTCAGTGGATAGTGGCATGTGCCAGTAAAACTTGTGACATGTGTCAGTGGATAGTGGCATGTTTCAGTAAAACTTGTGACATGTGTCAGTGGATAGTGGCATGTGCCAGTAAAACTTGTGACATGTGTCAGTGGATAGTGGCATGTGCCAGTAAAACTTGTGACATGTGTCAGTGGATAGTGGCATGTGCCAGTAAAACTTGTGACATGTGTCAGTGGATAGTGACATGTTTCAGTAAAACTTGTGACATGTGTCAGTGGATAGTGGCATGTTTCAGTAAAACTTGTGACATGTGTCAGTGGATAGTGACATGTGCCAGTAAAACTTGTGTCATGTGTCAGTGGATAGTGACATGTGCCAGTAAAACTTGTGACATGTGTCAGTGGATAGTGGCATGTTTCAGTAAAACTTGTGACATGTGTCAGTGGATAGTGACATGTGCCAGTAAAACTTGTGACATGTGTCAGTGGATAGTGGCATGTTTCAGTAAAACTTGTGACATGTGTCAGTGGATAGTGACATGTGCCAGTAAAACTTGTGACATGTGTCAGTGGATAGTGGCATGTTTCAGTAAAACTCGTGACATGTGTCAGTGGATAGTGACATGTTTCAGTAAAACTCGTGACATGTGTCAGTGGATAGTGGCATGTTTCAGTAAAACTTGTGTCATGTGTCAGTGGATAGTGACATGTGCCAGTAAAACTTGTGACATGTGTCAGTGGATAGTGGCATGTTTCAGTAAAACTTGTGACATGTGTCAGTGGATAGTGGCATGTTTCAGTAAAACTTGTGACATGTGTCAGTGGATAGTGACATGTTTCAGTAAAACTTGTGACATGTGTCAGTGGATAGTGGCATGTTTCAGTAAAACTTGTGACATGTGTCAGTGGATAGTGACATGTTTCAGTAAAACTTGTGACATGTGTCAGTGGATAGTGACATGTTTCAGTAAAACTCGTGACATGTGTCAGTGGATAGTGACATGTTTCAGTAAAACTTGTGACGTGTCAGTGGATAGTGGCATGTTTCAGTAAAACTTGTGACATGTGTCAGTGGATAGTGGCATGTGCCAGTAAAACTTGTGACATGTGTCAGTGGATAGTGGCATGTTTCAGTAAAACTTGTGACATGTGTCAGTGGATAGTGGCATGTTTCAGTAAAACTTGTGACATGTGTCAGTGGATAGTGGCATGTTTCAGTAAAACTTGTGACATGTGTCAGTGGATAGTGGCATGTGCCAGTAAAACTTGTGACATGTGTCAGTGGATAGTGGCATGTTTCAGTAAAACTTGTGACATGTGTCAGTGGATAGTGGCATGTTTCAGTAAAACTTGTGACGTGTCAGTGGATAGTGGCATGTGCCAGTAAAACTTGTGACATGTGTCAGTGGATAGTGGCATGTTTCAGTAAAACTTGTGACATGTGTCAGTGGATAGTGACATGTGCCAGTAAAACTTGTGACATGTGTCAGTGGATAGTGACATGTTTCAGTAAAACTTGTGACATGTGCCAGTAAAACTTGTGACATGTGTCAGTGGATAGTGGCATGTTTCAGTAAAACTTGTGTCATGTGTCAGTGGATAGTGGCATGTTTCAGTAAAACTTGTGACATGTGTCAGTGGATAGTGGCATGTGCCAGTAAAACTTGTGACATGTGTCAGTGGATAGTGACATGTTTCAGTAAAACTTGTGACATGTGTCAGTGGATAGTGACATGTGCCAGTAAAACTTGTGACATGTGCCAGTAAAACTTGTGACATGTGTCAGTGGATAGTGGCATGTTTCAGTAAAACTTGTGACGTGTCAGTGGATAGTGGCATGTTTCAGTAAAACTTGTGACATGTGTCAGTGGATAGTGGCATGTTTCAGTAAAACTTGTGACATGTGTCAGTGGATAGTGGCATGTTTCAGTAAAACTTGTGACGTGTCAGTGGATAGTGACATGTTTCAGTAAAACTTGTGACATGTGTCAGTGGATAGTGGCATGTTTCAGTAAAACTTGTGACGTGTCAGTGGATAGTGACATGTTTCAGTAAAACTTGTGACATGTGTCAGTGGATAGTGACATGTTTCAGTAAAACTTGTGACATGTGTCAGTGGATAGTGACATGTTTCAGTAAAACTTGTGACATGTGTCAGTGGATAGTGGCATGTTTCAGTAAAACTTGTGACATGTGTCAGTGGATAGTGGCATGTTTCAGTAAAACTTGTGACATGTGTCAGTGGATAGTGGCATGTTTCAGTAAAACTTGTGACATGTGTCAGTGGATAGTGGCATGTTTCAGTAAAACTTGTGACATGTGTCAGTGGATAGTGACATGTGCCAGTAAAACTTGTGACATGTGTCAGTGGATAGTGACATGTTTCAGTAAAACTTGTGACATGTGTCAGTGGATAGTGGCATGTGCCAGTAAAACTTGTGACATGTGTCAGTGGATAGTGACATGTGCCAGTAAAACTTGTGACATGTGTCAGTGGATAGTGACATGTTTCAGTAAAACTTGTGACATGTGTCAGTGGATAGTGACATGTGCCAGTAAAACTTGTGACATGTGTCAGTGGATAGTGACATGTTTCAGTAAAACTTGTGACATGTGTCAGTGGATAGTGACATGTTTCAGTAAAACTTGTGACATGTGTCAGTGGATAGTGACATGTGCCAGTAAAACTTGTGACATGTGCCAGTAAAACTTGTGACATGTGTCAGTGGATAGTGGCATGTTTCAGTAAAACTTGTGTCATGTGTCAGTGGATAGTGGCATGTTTCAGTAAAACTTGTGACATGTGTCAGTGGATAGTGGCATGTTTCAGTAAAACTTGTGACGTGTCAGTGGATAGTGACATGTTTCAGTAAAACTTGTGACATGTGTCAGTGGATAGTGGCATGTGCCAGTAAAACTTGTGACATGTGTCAGTGGATAGTGGCATGTTTCAGTAAAACTTGTGACATGTGTCAGTGGATAGTGACATGTTTCAGTAAAACTTGTGACATGTGTCAGTGGATAGTGGCATGTTTCAGTAAAACTTGTGACATGTGTCAGTGGATAGTGACATGTGCCAGTAAAACTTGTGACATGTGTCAGTGGATAGTGACATGTTTCAGTAAAACTTGTGACATGTGTCAGTGGATAGTGGCATGTTTCAGTAAAACTTGTGACATGTGTCAGTGGATAGTGGCATGTTTCAGTAAAACTTGTGACATGTGTCAGTGGATAGTGACATGTGCCAGTAAAACTTGTGACGTGTCAGTGGATAGTGGCATGTGCCAGTAAAACTTGTGTCATGTGTCAGTGGATAGTGGCATGTTTCAGTAAAACTTGTGACATGTGTCAGTGGATAGTGGCATGTTTCAGTAAAACTTGTGACATGTGTCAGTGGATAGTGGCATGTTTCAGTAAAACTTGTGACATGTGTCAGTGGATAGTGACATGTGCCAGTAAAACTTGTGACATGTGTCAGTGGATAGTGACATGTTTCAGTAAAACTTGTGACATGTGTCAGTGGATAGTGGCATGTTTCAGTAAAACTTGTGACATGTGTCAGTGGATAGTGGCATGTTTCAGTAAAACTTGTGACATGTGTCAGTGGATAGTGGCATGTTTCAGTAAAACTTGTGACATGTGTCAGTGGATAGTGGCATTGTTGTGGCAAGAATTCAAACAAACATCATCACTGAATAAGGGACACTCAGAATCAAATCAAAAGTTATAAAAGTATTTATTCTCTTGCAAGAGAGATCTTCGTCACCAACACACATGAGCGAGTCAGTGAGGAGAGATAAGGAGAAGCAGTTTCTGTCCATTTTTATATCTTATTCCCCCCAAGGCCTTTTACTTATTTCCCTCCCTTCCGAAGAGAGATATAGATACCAGTCTGTCTTCCTTATTCTTTAACTGGCTCACGAGGGCTCACGAGGCCTTAACCTTTAGGCTATAACGTACAAATGCACTCAAGATGACCCTTTGACCATGTGCCTTCCCTTATCCTCACTGACTCCCCAACACAGCAAATTATCACAAAGCCCCCTCTCACTGTAAGTCAGAAAAACAGATGGGCCTTCATTATGAATCACTGAAACACAAGTAATACTGAAAATTTCCATAACACTCCTCTCTGTTTATCAGTCTCTGATAACTTGATTAATCAAACACTGTAATAATAGTAGTAAAATAATAATGGTAAATAATAAATGCAATAATAAATGCAAGTTCAAGTCATTACATCATAAAAATCACCCTCCTTGAACCTGTGATGAAAAAGTTTAGAATGAAAAAGCATAAGGCTGTTTTTGTGGGGGAAAGTCCCCATAATATTTTAGCAAGCACGTAAATAGGTTTACTAATGCCGGGCTCACTACCGCAGTCACACTAGTAAGGAAAAAGATTATAGCACAGTAGGAAAACAAACACATCAAATTCAAATCATAAAATTGTGATAAAACCCCAGTTTCAAACCCTGTCCTTTTCCGCCCTCTCATGGCATATCACCCGTTCTCAGACAAGGGAAAAAACATTTTAACTCAATTAACACGTTTCACTGTAACTTCCGCTACTGGTGTCATCATACTGGTGTTCATCAATATCATCATCGTTTGGATAGACTGTCATTTTCACCAATTGAACAGACATTCCCACTTTAACCAGTTTTTGCACTAACATAGTCACCCCCTGTATAAAACATGGTATGCATAACAAGATCAGTAATATTATAACTAAAATTGGCAACACAGTTTGAATCAACCAAAATCCCCAGCCATCCCCCAGATGCATTATCCAGGTCAGCCAGTTTTCATTCACTGGTTCAGGCTCCTGCACTGCCCTTCTCATGTGCTCAATTACATCTGTTATGTTGTCACTGTAATCTGGAATATTGAAACAGCAAGACACACCTAGCATTTTACAAACCCCTCCTCGTTCTGCTGTAATCAAATCTAAGGCTAAACGATTCTGGATAACTGCCTCTCTTAAATGTCTCATCTCATCATTTATCATGTTTATAGCATTTTCAGTAGCATTTGCTATTGCTAGTACAGACCACGCTAACCCATTTAGCTTGTTTATCGTTACTGTCGTTCCCACCCCTAGGAAAATAGACCACCCAACATTTGCCCCAGGTGTCGTCCATGGATCAGATAATGTGTACCCCGAATAATGGCTTGGCAAAACCCCAGGCAAAATCTTAACACTTAATCTTAACGCCCTCGGCGTTTTGTTTGGCAAATACACAGATGTTCCCACATTTATCAAAGCTGGATAACAGCACCCTGACCACCCGTGTTTAGGCATCCTGTGAAATGCTCTGTTACCACAAACCCACACTGCTGCTGGTGAAGTCTCATACAGTTTACCAAATGGACATGTGAAACTAATTTCTTTGCCGTTGAGTGTCGCTGTGCAATTGTTCACTGTCCCGCCTTTCATGTTGATTCTGACCCTGCAGTCAGACCATCCTGTTGTGAAAAGTCTCTGTGCATCTGAACAAACGCACACATCACCTTTCTCATGTGTTACTCTAAGTGGTGGAATTGCTATATCAGTGTTGTTATACCGTCGAATGTTGTCACAGCTGTCCTCAGGTTGTTTCGTTGGTGTCTCTCCTTTCTCCAGCTCAGCTGCTGCTAAAAGCACATCAGTCATTTGTTGTGGAATCAGACACTTTGTTACATTAGCTGTTGCTACAGTCAGTGGGACAGCCTTCCACGCGTGTGACATTTGCAAACAAAGCCAGCAGCTCGTCGTTATCTCTAATTCCTCTTTCTGCAGCATAGCCAGAGCACAGGCCTTGTTACCTTGACATTTCATCATGGCTTTCTGCACTTCAGGATTTCCTTGACCCTTTCCCATGTCTCCGTTCTCCATCCATGCCAGCTCGTCCCTTGCTTCTCGTTCGACCTCAGGTGTTACACAAGGTTTTAAAGTTGGGACTGCCTCATTTACAATAATGTCAATTTCTTCATACCAGTCCGTTCCCTCTAAATCTAGTCCACAATAGTACTTGCCTTGGTCTGACAGTCTTACTTGTGTTAGCTCGACCGTCATCCCGTACCTGTTATTGCTTAGTCTGTGTTTTGCAAATACCTTGAATCTTTTGTCTTTGCCCCACTTGAAGTTGGCTGCGTATGCTTTCACGTCGCCCCACTTACATGGGTGTTCGCAGAAGTAGAAGCCTGCGTACTCCTCGCTGCGTCCCTCACAGCCTGGACAGTTCTTTTGATTGGGGTTGCAACTGAAACTCACATTTGATCCCGCTTGGACCGTCACCGTGCTCCCCTCGAGACCCCTCGCTGGTTCCACCTCGAATGCGTCTCTCCTAGCACGTTGTCGAGTTGCGTTGTTCCTCTCTGTTGTTGCAGTCCTGTTGGTTTGATCTCCTGTTGATAACACTTTCAAACCTGCTGTGAAGTGCAGTATTAGCAAGCAAATTGTCACTGACAACACAGTCATTATGCATGTGGTCTTAACCAGGCCACACATTCCTGGCACTCTGAATGGATGCCACGGTCTCGTACGCTCCATGTTCTCAGTCACTCTGATCAAAGTTCAGCTGTATGACCAGAAAGTGTTAGAGAAATACAGTCTTTAAAGCACCAAAAGTCTTATCTGTTCTGTTGTCACCGGTTTTCAGCCGGATTTCGTTTGCAGTCTGGCGCTAAGAATTTTTAATCTTGTTTGTTTTTCAGTCTGTACCTTTTCACACCACACAATTGTTTTTTCTCTGTCTTCAGGCCTTGTTGTGTCTTTTGCATGGCCTTGCTCTTGTGCAGATAATGGTACTTGCTGTTCAAAGCTGGATCTTGACGGTCATTGACGTTGACCCTCCTCCTGCGATTGCTCCGCCTCCGCAATGGGCGGCACCTTCCTGCAATGGTTTGGTTGACCCACGTGGCCCTCTCCGCGACCTTCACCGCCGTGTGCGTCACCAGAAGCACCTGGAAAGGTCCAAGCCACCTTTTCGCCTTCCAGCTCTTTCTCCTGTGATCACGAATCACCACGAAATCGCCAGGCCTGACGTCGTGTAAGAACGTCACAGCAACTTTCCCCTGGGTAGCTTTCACCTGCACAGAAATGTTTGATAACGACATTCCTTTGCAGTAATTCAACATGTCACTTTCACACACATCCGTTGATGGCAGTCGTTGCTTACCCCTTCTATGCCCATGAATGGTGGTCTGCCAAACAAAATTTCAAATGGGCTCAAGTTTGTTTTTACTCTTTTCCTCATTCTCATGTACATCAGTACAATTGGTAGGGCCTTAACCCAAGACAGACCTGTCTCTTCGCAACATTTTGCCAATTTGTTCTTGATTGTCTGGTTGCTCCTCTCTACTGCTCCTCCTGATGAGGGCGCGTAGCTGCAGTGTGTTCTCATATCAATGCCCAAGAACTCTCCTACCTGCTTTATTGCAGCATTTACAAAATGTCTGCCATTGTCAGAGCTGATTTTTCTTGGAATTCCCCATCTCGGAACAATCTCGGTTAACAGGGCCTTTGCAACTGCTGCCGAATCTTGTTGCGAGGTTGGGAAGACCTCAATCCATTTTGACCACATGTCAACCATCACCAGACAGTGTTTCAGTCTCCCACACGGGGTTAACTCGATGAAATCCATCATTAGATATTCAAACGGACCTGCTGGCGCTGGTTGAGATGCTAATGGTGTTTTTATGCCTCTTGCCACATTGTGTGTGTTGCAAATGACACATCTTTTGCAAAAATTTTCAGCGAACACTGTAAACCCCTTAGTGAACCATAAATCTTTCAGCTGCATTACCATACTTCCCTTTGACACGTGATCAAAACCATGTGTCAACTTAGCATAATGCTGAAAGAAGTGCTTGGGTAAACAAGGAATGCCATCATCACTCATCCACACACCCCCCTGGAGGCCGCAGCCAGACGACCTCCATTTCTGTTTTTCTGCTCCTGTGGAGAAAGTCTGCATACTTTCTAAACAAAGAGAAATGTCAGGGTTAGTCACAGATACCAAAGCACAAGACGTTTCTTTTGTCTCCTTCGTTGCCGCGGCCTTCGCCGCCGCGTCGGCTCTCGCGTTTCCTGTGGAGATAAAGCTTTTATCGTTAGAGTGCGCTGCGCATTTACAGATTGCAACCTTGTCTGGCAAAAGAATGGCATCCAAAAGCTCAGCCACAAGTGAGGCGTTCAATATCGGATGTCCATCCGATTTCAAAAAATTCCTGTGTGCCCAAATTGCCCCAAAGTCATGCGTAATCCCGAATGCGTAACGCGAGTCTGTGTAAATCGTCACACATTTGTCAGTCATTAATTTACACGCTTCTGTCAGAGCAACCAATTCAGCTGCCTGAGCCGAATAATTTGATGGCAATTTGCCAGATTTCAACACGTCAAATTCAGTAGTAACCGCAAAACCAACCTTATTCAAACCTGTTTGTGGATCTTTCGAAGCTGATCCATCCACAAAGAGGACATTGTCACAATTCTCCAAAGGTGTGTCCAACAGGTCTGGACGTGGTGTACACACCTGTTCCAATGCTGATAGACAACAATGATGTTCCTCTCCATCATCTTCTGTTGGCAGAAGTGTGGCAGGGTTCAAAGTTGTGCATCTTTTCACAGTTATGTTCGGCATGTCAAGCAAAATCGTGTGATACCTCAGCCATCTGGCCGTAGACAAATGTGATGTTCTTTGCTCCTGCAAAATCATGGAGACTGCGTGTGGGACCATCAAAGTCAAATCAGAATACCCCACAAATTCCCTCGAAGCCAGCACAGCCAGCTCAGCAGCCGCCACAGCCCTCAGGCAGAGTGGCAGACCTGCTGCGACTGCATCAAGCTTCGTTGAAAAATACGCTACTGGTCTCAGCCTGTCACCATGGGTTTGCAAGAGCACTGAACTCATAAAGCCTTTTTTCTCGTCTACCATTTGTGTGAATGGTTTGTCAACTGCTGGCAGGCCCAACGCTGGAGCCTGAGTCAGTTGCAGCTTCAAGGTTTCAAAAGCTTCCTGTGCTTCAGTGGGCCAATCAATCTTGTCACATGATCTCAAGCCTTTCCCTGCTGTGAGGGCTCTCAAGGGCTTTTCAAGCAGTGCATAATTTGGAATAAACGTTCGACAATATGCACACATTCCCAAGAATGATAACAATTGTTTCTTTGTTATGGGTCTTGGTACATCTGCAATCGCTTTAACTCGTTTCTTAGAGAGAGCTTTACTGTTTGGAGTGATTGTGTGACCCAAAAAGGTTATTTCCTGCTTCACAAACTGCAGCTTTGTCAGGCTGACTTTGTGCCCCTCCCTTTCCAAATGTTTCAGGAGAGTCACACTGCCAGCCACACAGGTAGCCTTATCTCTCGAACAGACGAGTAGGTCGTCGACGTACTGTAACAATGCCGTACCGTTCGATAAAATTAACGGTTCGAGACTCCGTCTGAGCGCTTCATTGTAAATCGTCGGAGACTCGCAGTACCCCTGACACAAACGAGTAAAAGTGTACCCTTTGTTGTCAAAATCAAACGCAAACCAGAACTGACTATCCTCATCCACTGGAACGCTAAAGAAAGCGTTGGCCAAATCGACCACAGTGAAATACATTGCATCTTTCGGAATTTGTGACAAAATGGTGTACGGGTTCGGTACGCGCGCAGCTCTCGCAATAACGGCTGAATTAACCGAAATCAGATCTTGCACGAATCGATAAGAATTATCGTTTGGATCAGCTGACGTCTTTTTTACTGGAAAAATAGGTGTACGTACTGGAGAATCATGACACGGGATGATCACTTTCTCTTTCAGGAGAGATTCAAAAACTGGCCGGATCCCCAACAATGCTTCCTTTTTCAGGGGATATTGCTGTTGACACGGCCTGTAATCAGACTTTGGAGTGATTACCACTGGTTCACAACCTTTAATCAAACCAACATCATATTTGTGTTTTGCCCACAAAGTTGAAGGTATTTCTGCCAGAACAGGATTAATGTCTGTGGCAGAAATAGCTCCGTGATCATGTTTCTCCATTACATTCTTTGCAATAGCAGTCACAGTTCTCTGTACATCAACCTCAAAATCACAGCTTAGCATAGATGCCCCTGCACTTTCACTGTGTTTCACCCCGTCTCCCCTTTCAGCCCAATCTGTGGCTGTCATGCATTTTCTCACAAAAGGGCCCAACTCCTCCCATTTCTGCGCTCTGCCCTTGGTTACTGACAAGTGTGGCGCGGACACTCCTGCTATCAAATACAGCTGCATTTGTTTTTCTGACAGGCAAGCTGAGAGCGCACACACATTCTCATTCCAAAAAAGTTTATCAAACCGCATTTTCTAATTTTCTGTCCCGTTAAACCACTCCTCCTCAAATTGTAGTTCACGCTCAATAACAACATGTGACGTGCAATGCAATTTGTCAGGCATCATAATTTCTCTGTTATCTGATACTGTGCGATCCTTTGCCAATTTCAAAATCATTTGTGCCCAATCAGAATCTTTAATCTGCCACTCGTAAGCCCACTGTGGCTCAAATTTTGCACAACACATCTGCTGTTCTTCCTCAATTACAATACCCATCGGGCCAGCAGTGAGTTTCAAATTTAACTCACACATCAGATCTCTCGCTAATAATGGAGCTGGACAGGATGCAGAGCACAAAAACGCATGTTTTAATGTTCTGCCCCTCTCCGTCTCGCATTCTAACGGCACAGTGAAATTGTCTGAAATATCATGCCCTGACGCTGACGTGCTTTCAAACACTACATCTGTCAATCTGGGTTTGCATGGCAAGTCATATGGCCTTATTGTGGATCGGGCTGCTCCCGAATCCACAAGAAAATCTACCATTGTACCATCAACTAACATGGGATATCTCGGTAGTCTTAAAAACCCTGCACCTTTGTACATTCTCAAACATTCAGCAGACACAGCATTATTCAAATTTGCATCAGTCACACATAAAGGTTTGCAAGCATTTTCTTCATTGCAAAGAGCATTATGTGAATCAGTGTATTTGTGCGTGTTGTGTGTGTGTGTTAAAAAAATTTCACTTCCCTTTCTCGCAGCCGGTTGAATGCCTGTCGCTCGCCCTCCCCTCTCCTGTTCTCCGTTCCTCTCCAGTCAATCCGCCTTCATCATCTCCGGACAATCCTTAGCCCAATGTCCCTCATTCTTGCAAACTCGGCACTTCGTGCATTTGAAAAAGTCATGTTCATTGCTCTCGCTAAGTCCACATTTCCACTTTCCTTGATACACTTTCCTCTTCTTGTTGGCCCAGTTTTGTCTCGCTGGTGGTGCACTCGTGCTAGCTTCGATCTGTACAGCGGCCAGCTGCAACTCTCTGTCCGCCTTCAATTTCACGGCTTTGTCTCTCTTTGTCAGCAGCTGCTCTTCTGCATGCATAGCGTGCGCTAAAGCGGTTGTAAGTCGCCCGTTCTGCCACTCGATGTAGCTCGCTTTCACCGCTTGTGAGATTTCTGGTCTCAGCCCGTCCAGGAAGCGGCTCTGCAGATGGCACTCCCATGTGCTTGGCTGCACTCCTCTGTCCTCCGGCTCTGTCATACCGCTGTGTTTCTGAAATGCATCAAAAAGTCTGGCATAATAGTCACGAACGGGCTCTTCTCTCACCTGGCGACAGCTGTTGATCTTTTCTGTGTCCACTCGTGCTGGGAACGCCTTTTTTAATTATTCTGCGAGTTTCTTCACTGCCCCTACATACTGTGCGTTGGTTCCATGCGCCCAGTCACCATGCACTCTTCGGTGTTCGGTTGTTGGCATGTGGCAACTCACTTTGTGCCAGTTCGTGGCCCCCAGTTTCACGGCTAACAGTCGTTTCAGTTCTTGTGTGGTGGGGCTGAACTCCTCACAGAAAGTGACTAGTTTGCTTGAAAATCTGTCACCTGCGTCGTCCGGGCTCGGCAGATGAGCCATCGCTTCTTTCATGTCTGTCACAGTCCACGGTCTGTAGACCATCACCGAGCCGTCCGGTCCCGCCACTTCCACCATCGGGGCTGTGATGTTAACTGTTTCATCTCTGACCTGTGATCTTGTGACGACCTTCTTCGGCTTGGCTCCTCTCTGTTCGTCCGTGATCTCTGTGATTTCGTCCTCCTCGCCCTGGGCCACGTGCCTGGCCGCTTGTTGCGCTGCAAAGTCTTTTTGCACTGCTTGTGCCGCTTGCACCGCTAGCTGTTGGAGTGCCAGTGCCATCGTCGCTTCTTGCTGCCGTTGCGTTTCTGCTCGTGCGGCTTCTATCGCCTCCTGCTCATATCGCGCGGCCTGCGCTGCCGCTCTTGCAGCCCGGTCCTCTTCCTCTTCTCGCGCCTCTTGCGCTGCCAGCACGGCTCGTGCTTGTCTCTCTCTCTCTTCTTCTTGTGCATCGAGTTGCGGTCCGGCTGGTGCTCGCGGCTGGATGGGTCTCGATGGAGAACAGTCAAGGTCGGGGTCGAACTTCAGTGCAGTCAATCCGGCTCCTGGGTAGTGTGTTTTGTACTCTGGCGGTGCCGGTCTCACCGCAATTTCATGTGGAGAAACACAAACATACTGTGGGTTAGTCGGTTCTTGTGGTGCAGACACACATACAGGCAGACTCTCACACTTTTCATTCTTCCTTCCTGCTAATTCTTTTTGCATTTGTCTTCTTTGTCTTTTATCTGCTTCTTCAAGCCAGCAATCTACTGTGTTTTCACATTTTTTGCATACATGCCTAACACATTTACAACAACAACCCGGTTGTTTCTCACTACTCTTTTCCACTGAGTCTCTCACCACTTTCAGCCTCGTGAGGCTCAATGTTCCCTCTTCGGGAAAATCATGATGCTTGATTAATTTCTCAATATCTTGCATACATTTCTGACCATAATGTTTTCTCATTTGGTAGTACACCGGTGTATCATATTTCATAATCTTGCTCTGAGACATTCCCATATTGGCTGCTTTCTGTTCCTTGTGGATTTCTCTTTTGCGCGCGTTCTCTTTATTTGTCAGACGTCTCTGAAACAAACCCGATTTTTTCTTTTAACCCAAAACCGGTCCGGGTTGCACGATTAGTGCCCTCCTAATTATGGTTCACCAAAAAATCTGTTACAATTGTCTTGGTTCCCCCTAATTAGCTTCAGCACCCGAAAATAATTCGCTCCGTGGTGGAACAATTAATTTTCAGGTACCTATCTGTATGAAATGTCTTGGTCTGTCACAGTTCTCAATTAATTCCAGATTATTTATCTGCTTGAAATATCTTGTTCTGTCACAGACCTCAATTAATTTCAGATTATTTTCCTCGTATCTGTTTGAAATATCTTGATCTGTACGTAGATCTCAATTAATTTCAGATTCCGTACCACAAAACAAACAGCCCTCAGCCAATATGGTTCAGTTTCACTCTTCCCCCAATTAAACCGAATTTAATTACCTTATTCAGAGATGCTGCTCTGTGCCACTCGAGTTCTTTCGATTCCAGTGGCCGGATCCGGTCCTAACGGCGGAAACGGTCCCTCGTCTCTCAATTCTTTTCTCGAGGTAGGGTTGGAACTTTTCAGTACCAAGGTGATCAGCCGCCGCCCGTCCGTCAGTCCCGGAATCACGTCCAAGGAATCCCACTTCTGACACCAAATTGTTGTGGCAAGAATTCAAACAAACATCATCACTGAATAAGGGACACTCAGAATCAAATCAAATCAAAAGTTATAAAAGTATTTATTCTCTTGCAAGAGAGATCTTCGTCACCAACACACATGAGCGAGTCAGTGAGGAGAGATAAGGAGAAGCAGTTTCTGTCCATTTTTATATCTTATTCCCCCCAAGGCCTTTTACTTATTTCCCTCCCCTCCGAAGAGAGATATAGATACCAGTCTGTCTTCCTTATTCTTTAACTGGCTCACGAGGGCTCACGAGGCCTTAACCTTTAGGCTATAACGTACAAATGCACTCAAGATGACCCTTTGACCATGTGCCTTCCCTTATCCTCACTGACTCCCCAACACAGCAAATTATCACAAAGCCCCCTCTCACTGTAAGTCAGAAAAACAGATGGGCCTTCATTATGAATCACTGAAACACAAGTAATACTGAAAATTTCCATAACAGCATGTTTCAGTAAAACTTGTGACATGTGTCAGTGGATTGCTTCATGTGCCACTGACATTGTCGCGGTAGCCTATGTCGTCGTATGTTATGACACTCCAGTAGCGTAGTGACATATGCCGCTGTCTAACGTAGCATTATGAACGCTAGATGTGACATTATGACATCTACAGAAAGAATGCATGTATACATTTATTTCTTATTACATAATTCCTTAAATGTATTTGTAAAATATTAAAGCCAGATGAGTAGGCCTTTAAGCAAAAACATGATATAAATAATAAGTTAATAATTTATTTATGTTTTATAAATTAATTAGTAAATTTACTTACATAAATTATAGCTTGATGATATATAATTTATATTATATAAATTATGAACTAATTATTTATATCGATATCAGACTCTGATTAAGATTATAGTTTTTTTATTGATTTTTTTTTAGTTTTTGCTAGTGTCTTCTCGCAAACAAATACACCACCACCGCCAGATGTTCCTCAACTGTCGCAAGTTTTAGGTTATTTTGCGCTAGCCAGTGTGGACTTAGGGCCAATCCCAATTCTACCCCTTACCCCTTCACTTTCCCCTACCCCTCTGTTTTGCGCGTTCACGTGAAGGGGTAGGGCTGTCTCGATTCTCTTTTAGTTGGAGGGCTAGGGGAAGGGGGAAGGGTCAGATAGCCCTTCAAACGAAGATTTTTCAGGACCACACTTCAAACGAAGGGCTATGAGAAATGTCCCAGCATACACCGGCTACAGAGACAACATGGCTGCCAACGTGAGAACGGAGATACATAAATGTAAGTATTTTTTGCATTAATAAACATTTTAACAACAAAAAAACATTAGTTTTATGTTACATTCAATCTTGTGTTCATATTTACGGTGATGTTCTTAAAAGAAACGTTTGTCAAAAAATCGCTGAAGTTAGCTAACGATAGTCCCGCAACATATTTTCATGTCTGATAACTGAATGTAATTGCGGCAGAGAATGGGCTTATCTTTTACCGTACGTCTGCGATGAACGTATTTTCATGTGGTTATACGTGAACACATATAAACAAACAGTGCTTACAGTTTCATGCTTTTTGCAACATGATCAACCAGTTTTGTATGTTCTTTATCAAACAGGGACACCTGAGGAAACCCGGAGGATCATCCGTTTTCGCGCTGACAACGAGCAACGTTTCCTGAAGTCCAAATACAGTGCAAAACAACTTTGGGAGTGAGTAATCTGTTAAACGTTACTGTGCTTGCGCCTGACTTCTGTTAGATATGTGCACTTCATTTGCACTACACACTATTACATTTGTTTATTTAACACACCATACTTATTACATTTCCTTGCGTTTGTACATAACATACCTATACCGTCTATTGTCTATGTTTGTATATTGTGTATTTTTTTTTTTTTTTACTTATTCTATTTTTATTCTTTTTATTATCTGTGCCTTGTCACTGTCATTCTGCTTGTGCTGTGGAAGCTTCTGCCACCAAAACAAATCCCATATAAATATACCTGGCAATAAAGCTTTTTCTGATTTATTTATTACTATTTATATTGTTTATATTTATAAATGTTACAGGACCCTCGTAAAAGAAATGGGTTTGGAAGGAAAGGTGACTGGCCAACAAGCATCCAAGAAGTGGGAGAATTTAAAGAGAAAATATAAGGTAAGCAATGTGGTGTTATAAAAACTTTTAATAGTAATAGTAATAATAGTAATTTATTTTACAACATGTTTAACATGTATCCTTGTTAAATGAACACACACATATTTAATTTATATTAAATCAAGCTATACTTTCTTACAATATTTATTTGTCCCTTTTATTTAATTGCTAATGTAAAAAATGTAGTGAAATGAAAGGATTAATTGTAAGGATTATATTATAATAATGTCTATTGTGCTTGTACCTTCCTCCAGGACCTAAAAACACCTAAAACTGGTTCGGGAACAGATTCTGGAGAGGCAACAGCTGCTACGTGGCAGTACTATGAGGATATGCACGAGGTGCTGGGTGCCAGGCCTTCTGTGGACCCTCCTGTGGTGGTTGCATCATTCAATGATGAGGATCCAGTAACAATAGTCATGGTAAGGTTTAAATTGTTGTGGTCAGGAGGAATTTATTATTGTTCTTTTGTTATTTTATTATTGTGCATTTATTATTGTCAGAATGTAGATTTTCATAATTTTGACTGCAAATTACATATATTATTCATTTCTTTATTGTAATTACTTATGTATTGTCTTGTTCTCCTAGGAGATTGTTGAGCCTAGTAATGCAGCCAGCAGCAGCATAGGAGCCTTCTCACCGTTGCCAAATACAGGAGCCACAGCCTCTCACAGTGCAGCAACCCCAACGGCCATGGCAAGCACCTTAACTCCTTCACCCAGGAAAAGAAAGCGCAAAAGTAATCCTATTTTGGAATTTTTAGTTGAGGAGTCCCATGAGGAGCAAAGACGCCACAACGAGAGTGAGGCCAAGACTGAGAGGTTCTTGTGTCTATTTGAAAAAATGGTAGACAAAATGTAGTTGTCTTTCATGTGCTTTCTAAATTGTTGTTTACAAGTTGTTTAAACAGTTGTTTACAAGTTGTTTTGCACAACTGTACAGGTACAGGTTTATGCCAAGTTTTTGTTTATATGCTATTCTATATTTTTTTTATTTACAAAGTTTATACATTCCAGTGCAATATTTTATTTTTTTATGTGAATGGATGTGTTCTTATCTATTTATAGAGTTTTATGCATTAAGGCAATAAAAAATATTGTTTCTTAAAAAAGGTGTTTCTGGGGATTAATAACAATACCAAACAGCAAAATATCCTAAAACAGATACACAATTCACCATGCACTATGTTTTTGCAATGTAATTTTAT
Organism: Phoxinus phoxinus; assembly: GCF_949152265.1. NCBI lineage: Eukaryota > Metazoa > Chordata > Actinopteri > Cypriniformes > Leuciscidae > Phoxinus > Phoxinus phoxinus. The sequence continues at coordinate 32,108,641 of NC_136893.1, read as the reverse complement.
TTGAAATAACAATGATTAAAAAGAACTATATATACATATTGATATATAGATAGATGTAAGAACAATATCGATATATGTGTGTGTAAGAACAATATTTATAGATGTAAGAACAATATCGATATGTGAGTGTAAGAACAATATTTATACATTTATAGATGTAAGAAAAAAATCTGTGTGTGTAAGAACAACATTTCTATATACACACACACACACACGCACACGGATCATCTTCATGTGGCTTGCACAATGCCTGAAACTAGGGCAGCCAGTCTGTCCCTTGTAGCATTCCCAGATGTTTCGTTGTATGCCATGGCTTCACAGGGAGGTTGGAAGTCAGAATTTTCCCTTGAAATGTCGTCATCTGGCTCGAGCATGTCCTCGTTGTCCAAACACACATTGTGCAAAAAGGCACAGGAAGCAATGACCTGGGGTGCAAATGTTGGTTTAACTTCCAAGGCTCTGAAAAGTGTAGACCTCCATCTTGTTTTCATAATACCAAAAGCTCTTTCAATAATACTGCGCGCCCTTGACTGGTAGTAATTGAAGCGTCCCTGGACCTGTCCAAACACTGGCTCTTTGTAGGGTGTGATCAAGCAGAGTGGGGTGTCTAAACAGGGATAGCCCCCATCACCCAAAATAATGTACCCTCTAGGTGGATACCGCTGTGCCCTATAAAATGAACTGTTTTTCAGTATTCGGGTGTCGTGAACTGACCCTGGATAGCCAATAAATACATCTAGGAATCGTCCACTGGAATCACATATTGCTTGCATGTTGATGGAATAAAAGCCCTTGTAGTTTAAGTAGTCTATTTGGTGCCGCCGTGGTGGTTTGATCCTGATGTGGGTGCCATCTATTGCACCAACAATGTTGTTAAATGCAGGTGTTCTTGATAGTTGGACAAATCCTTGCCCTACTGCCTGCAGCTCCTCTGCTTGTGGGAAGGAGATTGCTTTCTTCAGGTTTATCCATATGTTTTGTGCCACTCTGTGGATTACGCGATGGACTGTTGCTTTTGGCACATTGAAAACACTGGACACTACCCGATATGATAGTCCATGGGCCAGCCAGTAAACATAGATCAAAGTTTCCAGCTGATGACCCCAGCCATGGTCCTGTTCTCTTTGCAAGAGCCTCTGCAAAGCATTCATTGCTCTTCTGCTCAGGCGGAAATCCTGCTTCAGCTCCAGCTCCACATCAAACCACAACCGCAAGATGGGCACGTTATGGTTTAACTTGCAGTACGTTACTGGACGACCAGCCTGGAAAAAATTTCACATTATTATTCTGAATTGTAAACACTTTCACATCTCCTCTCCCCCAAAACAAAATCACACAAGCTATGGTACAAACAATTGGCTATCACGCACGAACGAGTAACTTCAAAAGGTTATTCAGTTGTATAAATCCTGTAAACACAGTAAATAAATAAATGCATACAAACATAGGTCTGTAACTCCAACGTGTTAATAAAACACCACATAATACAAGTCCACTGACGTTTTACAGTTTTTCCAGCTTCTAACGTTATCGAGTTGTGGTTAGCTAACGTTAAACGTTAACGTTACGTTCAAATTACAACAAAACGTCTTAGCAGCCATCATACATACCATAAACTGATCCACCAGCAAACTTAATCGTCGAAGATATCGTCGTCTCCGTTGTTTTCTGCGAACTTCACAATTTAAATGCAAAAAAATAGCAGTAACCCACGCAACTGAGATGACTACAGCTGACGACGGCATCTTGGAAGTTTGTGGTAAACATCGGCGCATCTCCTGTGACGTAGGCGCTAGCGACGACGTATAATGACGTGAACGGTGTAGTAGTGGTGTCCCATTTCTTAGGGGAATATCTTCACCCCTACGCCTTGCCACTCTGTTTCAAGGGCCAAGGGGAAGGGGTAGGCGAAGGGTTAGGGGTAGGCGAAGGGGTATAAAATAGAATTGGGATTGGCCCTTACTGACACCTACTGGCGTGCATGGAGCATCATGCAAAAATAAAGGTTACAGTAACGGACGCGTTATTCGTAGTGACCCATGATAGATTTATTTCATGTCTTTCCTAGAATGGCCAGTTTGTGACTTTGCGAGATAAACAACATAAAGTAGCACTGGTATTACTAAACATTCAGTGGCACATACCAATCAAATACAGACGTGACACAAATAACACGTTTGAAAAAATATTAATGCACTTTAATTCGTTTAATTGATATTTTAAATATCACAAAAATAGCCAATTTATTTAGGATTTCGTGCCACAATTACGTCAGTAGGCTATAGGTGTTCGATTAATCTGTCCGTCACTACTGGAGGTGTCGCAACACGGTGACATGTTCCGCGACTCGGTGTCAGTCAGGTGTCATGTCAGTGTCAGCGTGTCGCGATTTCAGTGACACATGCCACTCCACCACTGGCACATGCCAATGAAGACCGGATGTGCCACCGGATGTGCCAATACGCATAGTGACATGTGCCATTGGCTTCTGTGCGTCAGATGCCATGTCACTTAATGTTAAAACTGCTACTGACAAAGTGACTGCTACTGATGATCATCATATTTTCCGCCAAATATGATCCGCCATGATCACGGTGTATTTTATTTTGAAAATTAAACAGATATTTTATTTTGTTTTGGTTTGTTCTGTTTTTTGCTCGACTTCCTGTCCTGCGCACTCTGCCCTGTAGTGCTGCGGAGCTCTCCGGCATCCGGCAAAAATAGAAGCTCTGCGTATCAGCTCCGGAGGGCTGCGGATCGCCGGAGTCGGAACGCAGCTGTTCTGCATTCAGTGGAAATACACACATTGACTTTAATGGAAACCGATTGACTCCGCCGCCGTGCGCGAGCCGTAACGCAGCCGTAACGCATCTGGTGGAAATTGGGGGTAACAACGGATCAAGCTGCAGATCATCAGTAAGTGCTTTGTTCTAATCGCGATATGAAATGGTGTCTGTAAACTGCAAAAGACTGTTTAAATTTGAATCGCGTTTCTGTGTTTGAATGAATGAACGGCACATATGCATGTTGTTGTTTACTACAGCTCGCGCGTGTCTGTGTGAATGAAACTATCTATATTGCCTACTGAGATGAGTAAAAATCGACTGAATACGTTGAAATAAAATGTCTTTGTATAAGCAACATATTAAACTGCAAATTAACATTCATGCCCTAATATATATTATAAAAGACGATATGTTACAGACGAAATATGAAAGACAACATTTCGTTTTGGATAGATTATAAAGCTTTTACTGCCACATCAAAACCTAATTTACAAGGTGCAAACAAAATCTTAAAATATCAATATAAGCCTTCTCTTTAAATTATTTTTGTGTTTTATTAGTGACAAATTTGGGGAGAGGATAGCCTACATCCAAAACTTTCTGAAAATACGAATGAGAATTAACTGCACAATTACTAGAAATGTTTACCTTGGATATTATACAATTTGCAAGCATACACAGTTTGTGGAAAAATACACTTTTTTTCAAGATGTTTCCAACTCTGAACCAATTCTGTAGTAATATATATATATAATATATATATATATATGTGTGTGTGTGTGTGTGTGTGTATGTATATATACAGATGGTACTCAACCAGAATGCCTATTACCGCCGCGACAGGCACCGCGGCAAAACTACCGCGGTAAAAATAATCCAGTCGCATTTCAAAGTCATTCGCGAAATCACCGCCAGGTGGCGCAGAGGGACATTGTGCAAAACAGCAGCTATTGCCGTATTTTGAAATGTAAGCGGGGTTAATGTCAATTAACAGATGAAATAGGCTACTATAGAACATTGTTTAGGACAGAAAAATAGAATCATAATTTAAAAATAGAGACGAGAACAATATAGCCTTTATTTCATATTGTAGCCTACGCCTATAGACGTCGGTGGGCGACATAAGCCTATTACCCGTTGGGAGCAGCGTGATAAAATAATAATAATAAAAAAAATAACGAACAAAAATAAATTAGGTGCAAAGAAGCTGATTATTTGTTTACTACTCTATTGAGGAATGAGACGGATGATGAGCGCTTCTCTGGAACAGATTGGATAAACCGGGCTTTTCTAAATGAGTAAATTTATGGCCGAGTGGTAGAACTTACGTATCGATTATTTGGATGACACGGGTTCGAATCCCGTACAAACAGAGATTATTGTACATTTTATATTAGCCTATTAATGCATGTCATAGCCTATTATTAATGCAGACAATCAAACAAACAAAACATTTTTTTTATACAGGATAGCCTTTTTTTGTGGTTCATATAGAGTTTGTAAAACATGGTTTTAAGCAAGGTGCGATTTGCCAGGGGGAACGGGGATTTCCTTCTGGTCTAAACATCCCTGCTTCTGCTGAATTATTTTAATCCCCCCTGTCACGACCCACACATGAGGGAAACAGGGATAGATCCAAATTGCAGTAATTTAATGGGGTAATCCGAAAATCATTATCCAGTCCATGCAAGGGTCAAAATCCAAATAGCAATCCAATACAAAAACAAAACAAGATACAGGCAAGAACAGACAACCGAAGTGGTGTGATACTAAATAAGGAATCCGTGACAAACAAGGAAACAACCAGGGTATATAAACACACAGAACTAACAATGATAACAAGAGACAGCTGGGAACAATGACGGGAACAATGACGAGAACAGCTGAGTGTAATGAACAGATAAGTGCAGACAAGGATTGTGGGGAATGTAGTTAACAATGACAGACACCGTGGGGAAAGAGGACCTCCAGTGGACACCCGGGGAAACACAACCAGACACCGTGACATAACCCTCCTCCTACGGAGCGGCTACCAGACGCTTCAAGACATAACAGACAACACAAGAGTCCAGGTAGAAGGTGAAATGGTGGAGGATCAGAGATGGGACGGGGGGCCAGGTCCATGGAGGGGAACAGGAACAAAGGTTGATGACTTAGCCGGCGACCCGGGTGAAACCGGCAGTCCATCGGGCGGCCAGGGCGGAGCAAACAGTCCATCGGGCGGCCAGGGCGGAGACGACCCCTCGGGCGGCCAGGGCGGAGACGACCCCTCGGGCGGCCAGGGCGGAGACGACCCCTCGGGCGGCCAGGGCGGAGACGACCCCTCGGGCGGCCAGGGCGGAGACGACCCCTCGGGCGGCCACGGCGGAGACGACCCCTCGGGCGGCCAGGGCGGAGACGACCCCTCGGGCGGCCACGGCGGAGACGACCCCTCGGGCGGCCACGGCGGAGACGACCAGGGCGGAGACGACCACTCGGGCGGCCACGGCGGAGACCTTCCCTTGGGTGGCCAGGGCGGATCCGGCTGTGCAGGCGGCCGGGACAGGGCAGGTCTTTCGGGCGGCCATGGTGGAGACGACCAGGGCGAAGATGACCACTTGGGCGACCACGGCACAGGAACAGCAACCGGCTCAGGAACAGCAACAGACACCGGCTCAGGAACAGCAACAGACACCACCGGCTCAGGAACAGCAACAGACACCACCGGCTCAGGAACAGCAACCACCGGCTCAGGAACAGCAACAGACACCACCGGCTCAGGAACAGCAACAGACACCTCCGGCTCAGGAACAGCAACAGACACCTCCGGCTCAGGAACTGGAACAGACACCACCGGCTCAGGAACTGGAACAGACACCACCGGCTCAGGCTCGGCAGATGTGACGTGAGCAGACACTGGCTCCGGCTCTGGAACAGCAGACACTGGCTCCGGCTCTGGAACAGCAGACACTGGCTCCGGCTCTGGAACAGCAGACACTGGCTCCGGCTCTGGAACAGCAGACACTCTGTGCCTCCTCCACGCATGCAGTACGGCCACCGCATAAAAGAGGAAGACCGCTCTCTTGGCCGTGGCAGGACTGATGGTGGGCGGCTCCGAGACAATCTCAGGGATGACAGCGGGCTGCTCAGAGGGGACGGCCTCCGGGACGACAGCGGGCTGCTCGGAGGGGACGGCCTCCGGGACGACAGCGGGCTGCTCGGAGGGGACGGCCTCCGGGACGACAGCGGGCTGCTCGGAGGGGACGGCCTCCGGGACGACAGCGGGCTGCTCGGAGGGGACGGCCTCCGGGACGACAGCGGGCTGCTCGGAGGGGACGGCCTCCGGGACGACTGCGGGCTGCTGGGAGGGGACGGCCTCCGGGACGACAGCGGGCTGCTCGGAGGGGACGGCCTCCGGGACGACAGCGGGCTGCTCGGAGGGGATGGCCTCCGGGACGACAGCGGGCTGGACGGGAACGGCTTCCGGGACGACAGCGGGCTGCTCGGAGGGGACGGCCTCCGGGACGACAGCGGGCTGCTCGGAGTGGACGGCCTCCGGGACGACAGCGGGCTGCTCGGAGGGGACGGCCTCCGGGACGACAGCGGGCTGCTCGGAGGGGACGGCCTCCAGGTCTTTGGGAAGACTGGCGATCTTCCTCCTCCTCCGCCGTTTCTGATGGTGAGGCGGCGACATCAAACCTACCGCCTCTGGGGATTCTGTGACGTCCATGACCGCCTCTGGCGGTGTTGCAGTTTCCTGCGAGGGTATGGAAGCCATGTCAGGAGACACAGGCGGGAGTGGTGTATCCTACTGGCTACGATGATGAAGGTAACTGGTGAATCCCCAAAAGTCCAGGATCTCCAGCCCCTTCATCTCCCAGCCCGGCAATGGGTCATCAAGACACTTATTAAAAAGGTCCTTGAGTGTGGCCTCATTGTATCCCATACCTCTCGAGAGAGTCCAAAAAAATTGGGATAGATCACCCACCGACCGGCCCTGCTGACGTAGACAGGCCAGATTTCCAAAACGTCCCATCCTCTCCTCAGCAGTGCTTGGAGGAGCGATACGAATACCCGTACTGCTGGATCTGTGCATATTGACGGATTCCTTCTGTCACGACCCACACATGAGGGAAACAGGGATAGATCCAAATTGCAGTAATTTAATGGGGTAATCCGAAAATCATTATCCAGTCCATGCAAGGGTCAAAATCCAAATAGCAATCCAATACAAAAACAAAACAAGATACAGGCAAGAACAGACAACCGAAGTGGTGTGATACTAAATAAGGAATCCGTGACAAACAAGGAAACAACCAGGGTATATAAACACACAGAACTAACAATGATAACAAGAGACAGCTGGGAACAATGACGGGAACAATGACGAGAACAGCTGAGTGTAATGAACAGATAAGTGCAGACAAGGATTGTGGGGAATGTAGTTAACAATGACAGACACCGTGGGGAAAGAGGACCTCCAGTGGACACCCGGGGAAACACAACCAGACACCGTGACACCCCCTCCCTCCACAGTAACCAATGCTATAAATTACTTCACCAATAGACCATTTAAAATATATAATGTAAAGATATGCAACAGGCACGTTTAAACGACTAACAATAAAATCAGAACCAGTTTCAGTTCATGGTTCCAGTGCCTTAATGCATGCACGGCTTTAAAAATGTCACAAAGCGTTTTGAGATTATTTTGAATGAAATATTGAAGTTTATAATTAAGTATTTTGGCACACCACGCCGAGTGGCGCTATCCATTGTTCTAAAGTCGGGTTTTATTCTGGCATGTTGAATTAGTGTTTGACAGACGCGGCTGCGCGTTCATTTGGATTTATTTTTCTCATAACAGACATCTAAAATAACTTAGCCCCTAATAGGCTACTCCGTAGTTTTTTAGTCATACAGATCAGAGTAGACTAGAGTAGCCTCGTTCAAAACTGTAAACTTTTATTCATATTCAAACTTTTATTCAAAAGTTTATCTGTCGTCTCTGTCTCCGGGAACTGCGCGTCACAAAAATGAACCGAAAGCCACTTCCTCCGCTCAGTCACGATAAGAAATCGGCTATAGCCGTCTAAAGCCTTTAAATGTCTAAATATTTAATAAATGTTATCTGATTAGGTAATCCGTATGAAACCGAGAGGTGCAGATCTAGCCTACTCAAAAGCTGTGAGCGCTTCCCAATGATGAACGGACAAGGGTGGAAATCTCGCTATAATTAAATGTCTAGGCTAAATCGCCCTGAATTAAATTGTAAAAATAGATCAGATCATTTATTTGTCGAAATGTTGCGATATTGTTTCACTTAAGTTCATAAATATTATATAAATGTTGTTTAGTTTAGCAGCAGCACGAAGCACTGTGGTTCGAGATTTATATATAAAAAAATAATAATAGCTAATTCACAAATCGTGCACCCTGGTTGTAAGGATCCAAAGATCCCCTTGGAATTTAACATTGAGTTGAACATTGTATTCATGACAACAAATGAACATGCGTTTGAACAAATGAACATGCGTTTGTATTTAGGTTTGCTTGGGAAAAGCTGGCCCAAACCGAGGTAGTGTTTTATTTCTTCAATTATTGAAATAATTAAATGTTTAATAATAAACTTTTATGACAGAAATATTAGCCTATTAGCCTACATGTAGCCTAAATAATTAAATTATTTTATTATCAACACTTTACTAGCCTAATGCTATGTCTAGAATTAAGTGTGGATTCCGACTTCTCTTTGTTTTAAGTCGGTCTCAGACTCAGATCGCCTGTGGGGGGTTGGGGGTTCAGGAGGTGTTAATGTTCTGTCTTTCATATGCAGAGCGAGCTTTTAAAGATAAATCTCTCGATGTGTCCAAATGTAGGCCCTTAAATTATAAATATTGTGTATTGTAGCCTATTTAAAGAGGTCTCACACACACTTTCAGTTGAAGTGTTCAATCCGTTTGTTTCAACTGGTTTTGTAGGATTTTAACAGATTTGAGTAGTGTGTGTGTCAACAATCTGGCATTTATCTAAACATGAACTATCGACGAAACGCGTTCTTGCCACTAAACGAATGCGATGAGCAGCAGATACAGAGCGCTTATTCGCGATCCACCTCGTTTTATTGTACGGTGAATTCAACCTGGCATTCTGTTTGAAATCATGTTACAGTTTTTTTCTTCGTGATTTGTGTGGATGACACACAGCAACATCAGTATTATCAGCTGTATAATGGGGTTTTACCCTGAAATCTTGTTTAATTTCGAGAGAGACCTGGCGCGCGCAGTGCAGGGAGACTAAATAAACTAAAATAAAAGAGATCCAGCGCGAGAGAGAAGCAAAGAAAATCTTAATTTATGTTGCTTTGAACTATTTTCGTTTTGTAGACTAGCCTACTGTTTTAATTGTTTATTTAGCTGCAATTTCTTTGGTAATACAAATGTAAAATGTCGCAAGAATAAGATTCTGTTTCTTACTTAATAAACTCTAACTCGATGCAACCCTGTTTTAAATAAATAAACAGCCCCCGACACTTTATTTAAACCTTGAAATGTCCAGGATCTGTTTTTAAAAATTTCTTCCTTTGCCATGGCGGGTATCAATTGTCAGTCATCTCAATTTTGTGGATGATTCACAAAACAATAATTTAGCAGATTAAAGATAGCTTCGTCATTTTCATTTTCTGACGCGATCGGCTGATAATCTTCCTTCATCAGTTTTGTCGTCTCTGAAGCGGCTCTACTGGAAAGTAGCAAATGTATGTTGTAATGTGCCATTGATAATTAAACAATACGCTTGACTTCAATAAACAGTTACCTATCTAAGCATCAAGAATGGTAAAACATTTAACGCTGTCAGCCAAAGCTAGTGAGATTCGATCTCGGGTCGCTTGAAGCTCCGTGAAGCTCGTGCTGTTGCGTTGTCCACTGCGCTATCGTCGGTCCGCTGATGAGACATTGCTCTTGCAAAGCCTCATTGATGTAGCCTAATATTTTTCTATTGCAATGTTTTGTGCTGAAATGTTTTCATTATTTATTAAATGTATTACATTTAATTTCAGTCTTGTGATTATGAATTCGTTTAACTACATGTTTCACTTGAATTGATCTGTTACCACATTTCAACCACTCTCAATGAGCCGCGGCGCGGCGGCAGATTACACAATAGAGAGAATAAACTGACACTTTTCAAAGTCTGCGATTGTAGCGCCTCTTAGCGGTCAAAGGCAGCAAATACACCCCCGCAATTTTACCGCCGCGGGAACGGCGGCGGTAAAAGTCTCATTCTGGTTGAGTACCATCTGTATATATACATACACACACACATATACAGATGGTACTCAACCAGAATGAGACTTTTACCGCCTCAGTTTATTCTCTCTATTGCGTAATCTGCCGCCGCGCCGCGGCTCATTGAGAGTGGTTGAAATGTGGTAACAGATCAATTCAAGTGAAACATGCAGTTAAACGAATTCATAATCACAAGACTGAAATTAAATGTAATACATTTAATAAATAATGAAAACATTTCAGCACAAAACATTGCAATAGAAAAATATTAGGCTACATCAATGAGGCTTTGTAAGAGCAACGTCTTATCAGCGGTCCGACGATAGCGCAGTGGACAACGCAACAGCACGAGCTTCACGGAGCTTCAAGCGATGCGAGATCGAATCTCAGCCTTGGCTGACAGCGTTAAATGTTTTACCATTCTTGATGCTTAGATAGGTAACTGTTTATTGAAGTCAAGCGTTTTGTTTAATTATCAATGGCACATTTCAACATCAATTTGCTACATTCCAGTAGAGGACAGACGAGAAAACTGATGAAGGAAGATTATCAGCCGATCGCGTCAGAAAATGAAAATGATGAAGATAGTCTTTAATCTGCTAAATTATTGTTTTGTGAATCATTCACGAAATTGAGATGAATGACATTGATACCCACCATAGCAAAGGAAGAGATTTTTAAAAACAGATCCTGGGCATTTCAAGGTTTTAATAAAGTGTCGGGGACAGTTTATTTATTTAAAACAGGGTTGCATCGAGTTAGAGTTTATTTTCTAAGTAAGAAACAGAATCTTATTCTTGTGACATTTTAAATCTGTAGGCTATTGCCAAAGAAATTGCAGCTAAATAAACAAACAGTAGGCTTGTCTACAAAACGAAAATAGTTCAAAGCAACATAAATTAAGATCATGCGTTTTTCTTTGCTTCTCTCTCGCGCTGGATCTATTTTATTTTAGTTTATTTAGTCTCCCTGCACTGCGCGCGCCGGGTCTCTCTCGACCCATCATACAGCTGATAATACTGTAGTATGTCGCTGTGTGTCATCCAGACAAATCACGAAAAAAACTGTAACAAATGATTTAGCCTTTGTTGCTTCAAAGACACAGAATGCCTTGTTGAATTCACCGTACAATAAAACGAGGTGTATCGCGAATAAAAAGCTCTGTATCTGCGGCTCACTTGCATTCGTTTAGTTGGCAAGAATGCGTTTCGTCGATAGTTCATGTTTCAGTTCACGTTTTTTTGTTGTTGAAACAAATGGATTGAACACTTCAACTGAAAGTGTGTGTGAAATCCCTTTAAATACAATACATAAAACTACAATATTTATAATTTAAGGGCCTACATTTGGACACATCGAGAGATTTATCTTTAAAAGTATTTTGCCTTTGCCTGGTCATCAGGCTCACTCTGCATATGAAAGACAGAACATTAACACCTCCTGAACCCCAACCCCCCACAGGCGATCTGAGTCTGAGACCGACTTAAAACAAAGAGAAGTCGCAATTCACACTTAATTCTAGACATAGCATTAGGCTAGTAAAGTGTTGATAATGAAATAATTAAATTATTTAGGCTACATGTAGGCTAGTAGGCTAATATTTCTGTCATAAAAGTGTATTACTAAACATTTAATTATTTCAATAATTGAAGAAATAAAACGCTACCTCGGTTTGGGCCAGCTTTTTCCAAGCAAACCTAAATACAAACGCATGTTCATTTGTTCAAACGCATGTTAATTTGTTCAAACGCATGTTCATTTGTTGTCATGAATACAATGTTCAACTCAATGTTAAATTCCAAGGGGATCTTTGGATCCTTACAACCAGGGTGCACGATTTGTGAATTAGCTATTTTTATTATTTTATATATAAATCTCGAACCACAGTGCTTGCTGCTGCTAAACTAAATAACATTTATATAATAATTATGAACTTAAATGAAACAATATCGCAACATTTCGACAAATACATTATCTGATCTGTTTTTACAATTTAATTCAGGGCGATTTAGCCTAGACTACATTTAATTATAGCGAGATTTTCACCCTTGTCCGTTCCTCATTGGGAAGCAGCGCTCACATGATAGCTAAACATGTCTGAGTAGATCCTCTGCACCTCTCGGTTTCATACGGATTACCTAATCAGATAACATTTATTAAATATTTAGACATTTAAAGGCTTTAGACGGCTATAGCCGATTTCTTATCGTGACTGAGCGGAGGAAAGTGGCTTTCGGTTCATTTTTGTGACGCGCAGTTCCCGGAGACAGAGACGACAGATAAACGTTTGTCATTAGCCTAATATGAATAAAAGTTTACAGTTTTGAACGATGTAGGCTACTCTACTCTGATCTGAATGACTAAAAACTACGGAGTAGCCTATTAGGGGCTAAGTTATTTTAGATGTCTGTTATGAGAAAAATAAATCCAAATGAATGCGCCGCCGCGTCTGCCGAACACTAATTCAACATGCCAGAATAAAACTCGACTTTAGAACAATGGATAGCGCCACTCGGCGTGGTGTGCCAAAATCCTTAATTATAAACTTCAATATTTTATTCAAAATAATCTCAAAACGCTTTGTGACATTTTGAAAGCCGTGCATATGGGGTTATTATTGTTGCAATATTCCAAATAAATAGATTAATATTCACAAATAAATGTAAAGAGATTCACAAAAATGTATCGAATGCACAAATGAATAGATTAAGATCCACAAATAAATGTAAAGAGTTTCACAAAAAATTATAAAATTCACAAATAAATAAAATGAGATTTGCAAATAAATAAAACATTTACAAATGTTTTCTTATTTTCAAACACAACTCTGCCTGGCATTTATTTGTGAATCGGTTCCTGTGCATTTGTAAATCGCTGCACACATTTGTGAATCGGTTCCTGTGCATTTGTAAATCGCTGCACACATTTGTGAATCGGTTCCTGTGCATTTGTGAATCGCTGCACACATTTGTGAATCGGTTCCTGTGCATTTGTGAATCGCTGCACACATTTGTGAATCGGTTCCTGTGCATTTGTGAATCCCCTCACGCATTTGTGGATTTTGAAACACTTCTAGCGCAGACGTGCAGAGAAATCCACAAATAGGTGGACTCCACCCACCGCCTACTCAAGCCAATCAGATAACGGCCACATCGAGCTGGCCAATCGTAGCACGTTATCGCTTCAACCAATCACGTTTAGCTTTACGCTCGGGGCGGGAAGTGGGAACTGACTGATTCTTGCATCAATGAAAGGAGCACTGGAGCGCAGTAGTAGCGCTGAACTGTGTGTGGTAAAAACACTCTGTTTTCAAAAGATCGTTGGAGTTTAAGGCCTCTTTATATTTCCATCAGGATACACTCAGGGAATTATGATAATCAGAGATCCCGAGCATCATGAACAGTCTCTACACCGGCAAGAGGCGCGACACAGCGCGTCAAAAGCAGCACTGTCTGTTCACTGCTGCCGTAACAGTTTCAAATAATGTACAACTAGCATGTTTGAAATGTTAACACACATTCCCTATGTGACGTCTGCTTAGCTTTATATGCATAATCGTGCTCTTAACGGCTCTGATCGTAGCCTGCTTATTGACTAGTGCTGGTTAAATCATATCGTGATAGTGTACTGGACGCGGGGCATTCATTGATAGTAAACGGATGCCCGCACTTCTGATGTAGCGGCTACTTCACGCAATTAGGACAAATGTTTTTGCACATTCGCTTTGCCCAGTGTAGATTGCCTCGCACAGGGTAGACACGATGCATGACACTATACGATTTTGCCTTTTAAAGCACAATCGCGGTGACAAATAGCAATAGGATATAATGTAATGTAGAATACCAAATATAAGCCCAAATGTATAAATACAAAAACATTTGTCCTAATTGCGTGAAGTAGCCGCTACATCAGAAGTGCGGGCATCCGTTTACTATCAATGAATGCCCCGCGTCCAGTACACTATCACGATATGATTTAACCAGCACTGGTCAATAAGCAGGCTACGATCAGAGCCGTTAAGAGCACGATTATGCATATAAAGCTAAGCAGACGTCACATAGGGAATGTGTGTTAACATTTCAAACATGCTAGTTTTACATTATTTGAAACTGTTACGGCAGCAGTGAACAGACAGTGCCTATTTGCTTTTGACGCGCTGTGTCGCGCCTCTTGCCGGTGTAGAGACTGTTCATGATGCTCGGGATCTCTGATTATCATAATTCCCTGAGTGTATCCTGATGGAAATATAAAGAGGCCTTAAACTCCAACAATCTTTTGAAAACAGAGTGTTTTTGCCACACACACAGTTCAGCGCTATTACTGCGCTCCAGTGCTCCTTTCATTGATGCAAGAATCAGTCAGTTCCCACTTCCCGCCCCGAGCGTAAAGCTAAACGTGATTGGTTGAAGCGATAACGTGCTACGATTGGCCAGCTCGATGTGGCCGTTATCTGATTGGCTTGAGTAGGCGGTGGGTGGAGTCCACCTATTTGTGGATTTCTCTGCACGTCTGCGCTAGAAGTGTTTCAAAATCCACAAATGCGTGAGGGGATTCACAAATGCACAGGAACCGATTCACAAATGTGTGCAGCGATTTACAAATGCACAGGAACCGATTCACAAATGTGTGCAGCGATTTACAAATGCACAGGAACCGATTCACAAATAAATGCCAGGCAGAGTTGTGTTTGAAAATAAGAAAACATTTGTAAATGTTTTATTTATTTGCAAATCTCATTTTATTTATTTGTGAATTTTATAATTTTTTGTGAAACTCTTTACATTTATTTGTGGATCTTAATCTATTCATTTGTGCATTCGATACATTTTTGTGAATCTCTTTACATTTATTTGTGAATATTAATCTATTTATTTGGAATATTGCAACAATAATAACCCCATACGTGCATGCATTAAGGGAACCATGAACGTAACTGAAACTGGTTCTGATTTTATTGTTAGTCGTTTAAACGTGCCTGTTGCATATCTTTATTTTATATATTTTAAATGGTCTATTGGTGAAGTAATTTATAGCATTGATTACTGTGGAGGGAGGGGGGATTAAAATAATTCAGCAGAAGCAGGGATGTTTAGACCAGAAGGAAATCCCCGTTCCCCCTGGCAAATCGCACCTTGCTTAAAACCATGTTTTTACAAACTCTTTATGGGCTAGGAACCAAAAAAAAAAAGGCCATCCTGTAAAAAAAAAAAATGTTTTGTTTGTTTTATTGTCTGCATTAATAATAGGCTATGACATGCATTAATAGGCTAATATAAAATGTACAATTGTCTATGTTTGTTCAGGATTTGAACCCGTGTCATCCAATGACCGATACGTAAATTCTACCACTCAGCCATGAATTTACTCACTGAGAAATGCCCGGTTTCTCCAGTGTTTGTTCTCCAGAAAAACGCTCTTCATTCGTCTCATTCCTCAATAGAATCGTAAAAAATAATCAGCTTCATTGCACCTAATTTATTTTTGTTTGTTATTTTTGTTATTATTATTATTTATTATTTTATCACACTGCTCCCAACGGGCAATAGGCTTATGTCGCCCACCGACATAAGCCTTTTGGCGCGGCGGTAATAGGCATTCTGGTTGAGTACCATCTGTATATGTGTGTGTGTATGTATTGTTAATATAGAGGATGATTTTGCAATTAAACTGCCTTGATTAATGCTTGATTTGCTTTGAAGTTATGTAACCTAAATAGTAATAATGCTTTTGCTAAGATAGATGTATGTAACCCTGTCATTGACGTTGAACAAGATATGTATTGTGTGATTTCACTATTATTAAGAAAAAATTACTTACTTGCATGAAATGTATGTGTTGACTGATTTAGAGAAAGTACTTATGTATTAGAAATAGTTTTATGATAAATGAAAATGTACTAGATAAAGTATATATTGCAGACGATTAAGAGAAGAAAGCAGAGGAAGAGAAGTCGGAGGCGCCGTGAAGGGATACGCCGCAAACAACTAAGAGCCGTGTCTAAGAAGTTGGCAGAACTCCACTTGATGACATCAGGAGAGTTTGGAACCTGCATTCCGGAGTCTGCATATAAAAGGCTGAGAGAGAAACTGAAGACTTTGGATTCTGAATAGCGCAGTGTCCCTCGACGCCTGTATAACCAGCTGATTGTTGAAACGTATTATTATTGTAACCTAACTTTAACTTTGATATAACGTTTGTTAACTTTAATAAAACTTATATTATATTATTGGCAAGATATTGTCTACCTGAGTAATAATTTAAGAACCTTAAGCAAGAACTGACCACAGGGAAGTCTGCTGAACTAATTGTAAGTATTTTGAATGCTTATAGTATTGTCCAGATTCGACTTTCCTTACCTACCTGAGAATAATGAATAAATAGGTAAAAGGTGTAAAGGTTATTTGAGACACCATAAAACAGTATATATGTGTGTGTGTTGTCTTTGCATTCTTCTTGTGGCTCAGTGACACCTGAATGAAAGCTCATTAGTATGCAGCATTAGCAGGTCTTTGTCTTCAGGTGTGAATGAGGACATTATTCATGACCTTGTTGGATCATTCACGCCCACCTGCATATTGCCTTTCCAAACAAAAAGTGTCTTACAAAATTTAAATCAATCTATTGTTTAATGTGAACGATTAGCCCGGATGATTTTCAGATCATTTTGAAGTAAAAACTCTAGGCGACAACATCCATTAGTCAAAAGTATTGTGGGAATATGTGAAGTTGGTCGTTTGTGGTCTTATATCAGAATTTAAGTTTGAGTTTTTTGAATAACCACGCATAAATAATATTCTCTCAAAAATGCAAACATGTACTTACATTTTGCTCACATATTATGATAGCCATGTTTAGAGATGGGAATTGATAAGGATTTAACGATTCCGATTCCATTATCGATCCGATTCCTTATCAATTCTCTTATCGATTCTCATTGGGTGAGGGAATATTCAATTCAATTCAAGTTTATTTGTTTAGCGCTTTTCACAATACATATTGTTTCAAAGCAGCTTTACAGAAAATGCATTTAAAAAATATACATACAAAAACACAGTTAGTTAATCATAAAATTTAGGGCATAACATATCGCCGGCGTTGGGTCGTCTCTTCACAGGCGTCGAGTCGTCTCATCACAGGCGTTGGGGCATCTGAAGTCTCCATGAGAGGCTGGATACATAACTGGAGCTGACGAACTCTATTTGAGTTATAGGGACAGGCGTCCCGAGATAACAACAAAAAAGGCAGATGGGAAATAATTAGCGTAGCTGCTGTTCTTAATATGAATGCATTTGATCTGATTTAACTGTAGTATAAAAGGTATGAGATGCTTCATGTGAATGCTTGGCTAAAGAGATGCGTCTTTAATCTAGTTTTAAACTGGGAGAGCGAGTCTGAACCTCGGACAATATCTGGAAGGCTATTCCAGAGTTTAGGAGCTAGATGTGAAAACGCCCTCCCTCCTTTAGTGGACTTAGTTATCCTAGGTACGACCAGAAGCCTCGAATTTAGCGATCTTAAAGAGCGCGATGGATTATATGGCGATAGAAGATCTCTTACACAGGAGCTAAACCATTTAGGGCTTTATAGGTCAGTAACAATACTTTGTAATTGATACGGAACTTAATAGTTAACCAGTGTAGAGATGATAAAATTGGTGTTATATGATCATATTTTCTTGACCTAGTAAGAACTCTAGCGGCTGCATTTTGGACTAACTGTTGCTTGTTTACGGAGGATGCAGGACAACCAGCTAATAGAGCATTACAGTAATCTAGTCTCGAGGTCATGAATGCATGAACTAACTTTTCTGCATCAGAAACTGATAGCATATTACGTAGCTTAGCAATGTTTCTAAGGTGGAAAAAGGCTGTTCTTGTGACATTTGAAATATGATTTTCAAAAGACAAGTTGCGGTCTAGTATAACACCCAGGTCTTTTACTGAAGAGGATAAAGTAACAGGACGTCCATCTAGATTAAGGTTGTATTGTAAGAGGTTTTGTGGGCAGTTTTTTGGACCAATCAGTAATACCTCCGTTTTATCTGAATTTAATAGAAGAAAATTACACGTCATCCAATATTTTATATCTTTAACACACTCTGTCATTTTAGATAATTTAGTGTTATCATCTGGTCTTGATGAAATATATAATTGAGTGTCATCAGCATAACAGTGGAAACTTATTCCATGTTTTCTTATAATATTACCAAGTGGCAGCATATAAATTGAGAATAGCAGGGGGCCTAATACAGATCCCTGCGGCACTCCATAATTTACTGACGTTATCTTTGATTTTTCCCCATTTAAATGGACAAAATGGTAACGGTCTGATAGGTACGATCTAAACCAGCTTAATGCCTGTCCCTGAACACCAGTGTAATTTTGAAGTCGATCTAAGAGTATTTTATGATCTATAGTGTCAAACGCAGCACTAAGATCGAGTAAAACTAGTATTGAGATACAGCCTTGGTCAGAAGCTAAAAGTAAATCATTTGTAATTTTAACCAGCACAATTTCTGTGCTATGATGTGGCCTGAATCCTGACTGAAATTTTTCATAGATATCGTTTTCTTGCAAGAAAGAGCAGAGTTGAGCGGACACAACTTTTTCTAGTATTTTAGACATAAATGGAAGATTTGAAATGGGTCTGTAATTTGCTAGGTTATTTGGATCTAATTGTGGTTTCTTAATGAGTGGTTTTATAACTGCCAGCTTGAACGTTTTTGGAACATGTCCTAAAGATAGAGACGAGTTAATAATATTGAGAAGAGGCTCTTCCACTACAGGTAACACTTCTTTCAGTAGTTTACTGGGTATTGGATCTAATAAACACGTTGTTGTTTTAGATGCAGTGATAAGTTTATTTAGCTCTTCCTGTCCTATAGTTGTAAAGCGCTGTAGTTGTTCTTGAGGGGCGATAATTGAGGCTGAATCATAAGACGCTGTCAAAGATTGTACATTTACAATTGTGTTTCTGATGCTTTCTATTTTCTCAGTGAAGAAATTCATGAAATCATTACTATTAAAATCTAACGGAATATTTTGTTCAGGTGATGTCTGTTTATTTGTTAATCTAGCCACAGTGTTAAATAAAAACCTTGGATTGTTTTGGTTATTTTCTATTAGTTTGCGGAGATGCTCAGCCCTGGCTGCTTTTAGAGCCTTTTTATAACGTGACATACTGTCTTTCCACGCGATTCTAAAGACCTCTAAATTAGTTTGTTTCCATTTGCGCTCTAAGTTACGAGTTTCTCTCTTGATAACATGCGTAGCACTGTTGTACCATGGTGCTTTAGTTTTCTCTCTAACCTTTTTTAATCTAATTGGTGCAACAATTTATAATGTACTAGAGAGAATGGTGCTCATACTGCTAGTCATTTCCTCTAGCTCATCTGTTAGTTTGGGTTCACTGAGGAGCGGAGATAGATCAGGTAAGCTATTCAAGAATCTATCTATAGTAGTTGGAAGGATTGTTCTGCCTGGTCGATAACGCGGCGCAACATGACACATTTCAGCCGTACGTAGTATGCAAGTTACCATGTAATGATCAGTGACATCATCACTTTGCGGTATAATATCTATATCGGTTGGATCGGTTCCATATGATATAATTAAATCTAGAGTATGATTAAGACGATGAGTGGGACCACTAACGTTTTGCTTGACCCCAAAGGAGTTTAATAAATCTGAATAAGTACAAATTTGTTTGTTTGAATTAACTCGCTTTAATATCTGATCAGAAGACACAGCACAGAGCACATTTACACAAATTATGTGTAGCAACCTCAGAACAAATCTAAAAGTATAGGTGAGCTACTTCTCAAAGTGAGTGAGCATATGTGTGCGTTTGTGTGTGAGTGAGTGAGCGCGAGAGAGTGCGTGTGTAAGCGCGAGAGAGTGTGTGTGTGTGCACTAATGAGTGAGCGAGAGTGTGTGCGTGAGATAGTGTGTGAGCGCTAGTGAGTGTGTATGTGCGCGCGCATGTGTGTGAGTGAGCATGTGTGCGTTTGTGTGAATGAGTGAGCGCGAGAGTGTGTGTGCGAGTGAATGTGTGTGAGACAGCACGCGATGGCTGGTCGGAAAGCAACGTGGCGTCCCGTTAAAGGCCTCATTATACTTTTGCGTCGAACTTCTGCCTCTGCCATGTTTGCCGCGTTCTGAATCAAAACAACGCAGCGCGTGTGTGACGTCATGACACATTTGCAACGAGCAGAACCGACACACGGAATTGTTAAGCAGGCATGCTAACGGTTCCAAGGAATTGATTCACTGGGCACCGGTTCTGAAGAAGAATCGGTTTCCGGTTCCCATCCCTAGCCATGTTCGTGCTAAATAGAGTGTAATTACACCTTTGCCATTAATATGTTTATAAGCAACTGAAAAAAATACAAATATCAGGGCATGTCAAAACATCTCAAGGACCCCAAAAACACCTTAGACCCCAGAGGGTTAAAGACAAAGAGTACCAGTTCCTGCATGAGTACTGCACCGCCATGAAGCCTCTGACTGCAGCACTGGACATTTTACAAGGCGACTCTCCTTATGGGACTTTACTACCCACACTTGAAGTTCTGATGCAGAAGACCCTGGCTGTGAAAGATGCCCTCTTCAGGATGACTGCAGGCCTTCCAGATGCCATAGTGCAGGCATGTTCCATCTTTTAAGCTAGTTAAAATTTCTTGCATCACACTATTCATGAACATGGAACAGAATATTCATTATCATTGCAAAAGAAGATTAAAACAAATACAAATGTCAGTAAGTAACCATTAGGCATGGTTTGCAAGTAATTCAATGATATAATAAATAGTAGACCTTGTACATTTACATTTATTCATTTAACAGACGCTTTTATCCAAAGCGACTTACAAATGAGAACAATAAAAGCAATTAAACTAGCAGTAGGACAACAGTATGTAAGTGCTATGATGACCCTTCGCAGTTCAATCTAACGTAGTATTTTTTTTTAAATATATATATATATATTAGATAGAATAGAGGAGAAAGTGTTATTATTACTGGATCAAGCGCTGTCGAAAAAGATACGTCTTCAGCAGTTTCTTAAAAATGGCTACAGACTCAGCTTGTAGGCATAAACATATCAATTATATTTTTCAGGCTATCCAGACTCGTTTTGCTGGTGTGCTGGACGACAAAGATGCCCTTCTCGCAGCTGTCAGTTATCCAAAATTCGAACTCCGATGGCTGAGAGATGCAGGTAGGAGGGAGCGAGTAAAAGAGTTTCTGACAGAGGAGTGCCGCCGCACAACTGCTCCTGCAGCACAGAGCCCTGTCCGTGTGCCCACCACACCTGCCAGCCAAGGTGAGATGGACTTTTTCACTTTTGAGACAGAGCCAGAGGAGACCTACCCTGCAGAAAATGAAGTCATGGACTACCCGAGGTCAGCCTATGACCTTCAGATTCTGCATCAGTTTCCAAACATAAAGAAAATGTTCTTAACCCTCTGGGGTCGGCAATCACGCCGGCGTGATTTGCGCAATTTTTTTCACATAGCAGCTAAATAGACTTAAAATACTCCATCAGGTATGGTCATACAGACTTAATAAAAATGAAAAATGAATCTGTGAGATGTCTACTTTTGTATGTGTCCACTGACAATCAAAACAAAACGTTGTGCTTTTGTAAAATAAAGAAATTAAACAGGGTGTGTTTTCTGCCTCTCCGTCTCGTGAACTTTTTTTTCTTGAGCACGTCTCTAAAAATAAACAAAACTCAGCGAATACTTGTCACACATTTGTGAGCTCTATATGTTTATAATCATTTAAGTGTGTAGTTTTAAATGATCTGATTCAAAACGAAAACAAATATTCTCTGTTTAATTAATTTGTATAAAACCAACAAGATATTCAATTTCTCTAACCCTTGCTCATTAGTTTTAATGTGACCACACCCACACGCGCAAAACATATAGAGATGCAAATCGTCCATGTGTCGCGCGAACGCCCCCATTACCTCAACAAAGCGGCAAACTTTATCAGTCCTCTGCAGTCGTCGAGTTTGGAAGACACGCTGTGAGATTATTGGGTTTACATCTGAAGAAGAAGAACACGATTTGAAGACAAGAACGATTTTAAGGTAATAAATATTTCTGAATTATATTAGTTAGTGTTATTGTTGCTTAAACTTCACATTGCTGTCCCAAATTAAACTTCACATTGCTGTCCCAAATTAATTGAGAAGTACCAGTGTAGAACACTTTATAGAAACTGTGTCTATTCCTCGTTTAGTGAGGCCAAACAATAAATCTACTGCAGGATCTAAGAAAAATCTAATTGTGATTAAACCAGAAAATCTCAATATTAGTGAACAAAAACAATTTCTTAAGCTAGGTCTTCTAAACATTAGATCGCTCACACCTAAGACGGTTATTGTAAATGAAATGGTCACTGATAACAGCTTCGATGTACTCTGCCTTACTGAAACCTGGCTTAAACCAAATGATTATTTCGGTCTTAATGAGTCCACTCCACCAGGATACGGCTATAAGCATGAGCCCCGTCTGATTGGTCGTGGCGGCGGTGTTGCAACAATCTATAGAGATATTCTTAATGTTACTCAGAAAACAGGCCACAGGTTTAATTCGTTTGAAGTACTTGTGCTAAATGTTACGCTCCTAGATGTAAGAAAGAAATCCCTATTATCTCTAGCCTTGGCTACTGTAAATAGACCGCCAGGGCCTTACGCTGATTTCCTAAAAGAGTTTGCAGATTTTCTCTCAGATCTATTGGTCAATGTCGATAAGGCAATAATTGTTGGAGATTTCAACATACACGTAGATAACACAAATGATGCGTTAGGGGCTGCGTTTACAGATTTATTAAACTCCTTTGGGGTCAAACAAAACGTTAGTGGTCCCACTCATCGTCTTAATCATACTCTAGATTTAATTATATCATATGGAACCGATCCAACCGATATAGATATTACACCGCAAAGTGATGATGTCACTGATCATTACATGGTAACTTGCATACTACGTACGGCTGAAATGTGTCATGTTGCGCCGCGTTATCGACCAGGCAGAACAATCCTTCCAACCACTATAGATAGATTCTTGAATAGCTTACCTGATCTATCTCCGCTCCTCAGTGAACCCAAACTAACAGAGGAACTAGAGGAAATGACTAGCAGTATGAGCACCATTCTCTCTAGTACATTATAAATTGTTGCACCAATTAGATTAAAAAAGGTTAGAGAGAAAACTAAAGCACCATGGTACAACAGTGCTACGCATGTTATCAAGAGAGAAACTCGTAACTTAGAGCGCAAATGGAAACAAACTAATTTAGAGGTCTTTAGAATCGCGTGGAAAGACAGTATGTCACGTTATAAAAAGGCTCTAAAAGCAGCCAGGGCTGAGCATCTCCGCAAACTAATAGAAAATAACCAAAACAATCCAAGGTTTTTATTTAACACTGTGGCTAGATTAACAAATAAACAGACATCACCTGAACAAAATATACCGTTAGATTTTAATAGTAATGATTTCATGAATTTCTTCACTGAGAAAATAGAAAGCATCAGAAACACAATTGTAAATGTACAATCTTTGACAGCGTCTTATGATTCAGCCTCAATTATCGCCCCTCAAGAACAACTACAGCGCTTTACAACTATAGGACAGGAAGAGCTAAATAAACTTATCACTGCATCTAAAACAACAACGTGTTTATTAGATCCAATACCCAGTAAACTACTGAAAGAAGTGTTACCTGTAGTGGAAGAGCCTCTTCTCAATATTATTAACTCGTCTCTATCTTTAGGACATGTTCCAAAAACGTTCAAGCTGGCAGTTATAAAACCACTCATTAAGAAACCACAATTAGATCCAAATAACCTAGCAAATTACAGACCCATTTTAAATCTTCCATTTATGTCTAAAATACTAGAAAAAGTTGTGTCCGCTCAACTCTGCTCTTTCTTGCAAGAAAACGATATCTATGAAAAATTTCAGTCAGGATTCAGGCCACATCATAGCACAGAAATTGTGCTGGTTAAAATTACAAATGATTTACTTTTAGCTTCTGACCAAGGCTGTACCTCAATACTAGTTTTACTCGATCTTAGTGCTGCGTTTGACACTATAGATCATAAAATACTCTTAGATCGACTTCAAAATTACACTGGTGTTCAGGGACAGGCATTAAGCTGGTTTAGATCGTACCTATCAGACCGTTACCATTTTGTCCATTTAAATGGGGAAAAATCAAAGATAACGTCAGTAAATTATGGAGTGCCGCAGGGATCTGTATTAGGCCCCCTGCTATTCTCAATTTATATGCTGCCACTTGGTAATATTATAAGAAAACATGGAATAAGTTTCCACTGTTATGCTGATGACACTCAATTATATATTTCATCAAGACCAGATGATAACACTAAATTATCTAAAATGACAGAGTGTGTTAAAGATATAAAATATTGGATGACGTGTAATTTTCTTCTATTAAATTCAGATAAAACGGAGGTATTACTGATTGGTCCAAAAAACTGCCCACAAAACCTCTTACAATACAACCTTAATCTAGATGGACGTCCTGTTACTTTATCCTCTTCAGTAAAAGACCTGGGTGTTATACTAGACCGCAACTTGTCTTTTGAAAATCATATTTCAAATGTCACAAGAACAGCCTTTTTCCACCTTAGAAACATTGCTAAGCTACGTAATATGCTATCAGTTTCTGATGCAGAAAAGTTAGTTCATGCATTCATGACCTCGAGACTAGATTACTGTAATGCTCTATTAGCTGGTTGTCCTGCATCCTCCGTAAACAAGCAACAGTTAGTCCAAAATGCAGCCGCTAGAGTTCTTACTAGGTCAAGAAAATATGATCATATAACACCAATTTTATCATCTCTACACTGGTTAACTATTAAGTTCCGTATCAATTACAAAGTATTGTTACTGACCTATAAAGCCCTAAATGGTTTAGCTCCTGTGTAAGAGATCTTCTATCGCCATATAATCCATCGCGCTCTTTAAGATCGCTAAATTCGAGGCTTCTGGTCGTACCTAGGATAACTAAGTCCACTAAAGGAGGGAGGGCGTTTTCACATCTAGCTCCTAAACTCTGGAATAGCCTTCCAGATATTGTCCGAGGTTCAGACTCGCTCTCCCAGTTTAAAACTAGATTAAAGACGCATCTCTTTAGCCAAGCATTCACATGAAGCATCTCATACCTTTTATACTACAGTTAAATCAGATCAAATGCATTCATATTAAGAACAGCAGCTACGCTAATTATTTCCCATCTGCCTTTTTTGTTGTTATCTCGGGACGCCTGTCCCTATAACTCAAATAGAGTTCGTCAGCTCCAGTTATGTATCCAGCCTCTCATGGAGACTTCAGATGCCCCAACGCCTGTGATGAGACGACTCGACGCCTGTGAAGAGACGACCCAACGCCGGCGATATGTTATGCCCTAAATTTTATGATTAACTAACTGTGTTTTTGTATGTATATTTTTTAAATGCATTTTCTGTAAAGCTGCTTTGAAACAATATGTATTGTGAAAAGCGCTAAACAAATAAACTTGAATTGAATTGAATATTCCCTCACCCAATGAGAATCGATAAGAGAATTGATAAGGAATCGGATCGATAATGGAATCGGAATCGTTAAATCCTTATCAATTCCCATCTCTAAACATGGCTATCATAATATGTGAGCAAAATGTAAGTACATGTTTGCATTTTTGAGAGAATATTATTTATGCGTGGTTATTCAAAAAACTCAAACTTAAATTCTGATATAAGACCACAAACGACCAACTTCACATATTCCCACAATACTTTTGACTAATGGATGTTGTCGCCTAGAGTTTTTACTTCAAAATGATCTGAAAATCATCCGGGCTAATCGTTCACATTAAACAATAGATTGATTTAAATTTTGTAAGACACTTTTTGTTTGGAAAGGCAATATGCAGGTGGGCGTGAATGATCCAACAAGGTCATGAATAATGTCCTCATTCACACCTGAAGACAAAGACCTGCTAATGCTGCATACTAATGAGCTTTCATTCAGGTGTCACTGAGCCACAAGAAGAATGCAAAGACAACACACACACATATATACTGTTTTATGGTGTCTCAAATAACCTTTACACCTTTTACCTATTTATTCATTATTCTCAGGTAGGTAAGGAAAGTCGAATCTGGACAATACTATAAGCATTCAAAATACTTACAATTAGTTCAGCAGACTTCCCTGTGGTCAGTTCTTGCTTAAGGTTCTTAAATTATTACTCAGGTAGACAATATCTTGCCAATAATATAATATAAGTTTTATTAAAGTTAACAAACGTTATATCAAAGTTAAAGTTAGGTTACAATAATAATACGTTTCAACAATCAGCTGGTTATACAGGCGTCGAGGGACACTGCGCTATTCAGAATCCAAAGTCTTCAGTTTCTCTCTCAGCCTTTTATATGCAGACTCCGGAATGCAGGTTCCAGACTCTCTCCTGATGTCATCAAGTGGAGTTCTGCCAACTTCTTAGACACGGCTCTTAGTTGTTTGCGGCGTATCCCTTCACGGCGCCTCCGACTTCTCTTCCTCTGCTTTCTTCTCTTAATCGTCTGCAATATATACTTTATCTAGTACATTTTCATTTATCATAAAACTATTTCTAATACATAAGTACTTTCTCTAAATCAGTCAACACATACATTTCATGCAAGTAAGTAATTTTTTCTTAATAATAGTGAAATCACACAATACATATCTTGTTCAACGTCAATGACAGGGTTACATACATCTATCTTAGCAAAAGCATTATTACTATTTAGGTTACATAACTTCAAAGCAAATCAAGCATTAATCAAGGCAGTTTAATTGCAAAATCATCCTCTATATTAACAATACATACACACACACATATACAGATGGTACTCAACCAGAATGCCTATTACCGCCGCGCCAAAAGGCTTATGTCGGTGGGCGACATAAGCCTATTGCCCGTTGGGAGCAGTGTGATAAAATAATAAATAATAATAATAACAAAAATAACAAACAAAAATAAATTAGGTGCAATGAAGCTGATTATTTTTTACGATTCTATTGAGGAATGAGACGAATGAAGAGCGTTTTTCTGGAGAACAAACACTGGAGAAACCGGGCATTTCTCAGTGAGTAAATTCATGGCTGAGTGGTAGAATTTACGTATCGGTCATTGGATGACACGGGACCTGGGTGTCATACTAGACCGCAACTTGTCTTTTGAAAATCATATTTCAAATGTCACAAGAACAGCCTTTTTCCACCTTAGAAACATTGCTAAGCTACGTAATATGCTATCAGTTTCTGATGCAGAAAAGTTAGTTCATGCATTCATGACCTCGAGACTAGATTACTGTAATGCTCTATTAGCTGGTTGTCCTGCATCCTCAATAAACAAGCTACAGTTAGTCCAAAATGCAGCCGCTAGAGTTCTTACTAGGTCAAGAAAATATGATCATATAACACCAATTTTATCATTGTCACAGTGTCTGGTTTGTGTATTCATGGTGTCCACTAGATGTCCTCTTCCCCACGGTGTCATCCACATTATAACTACATTTCCCATAATCCTTTGTCTGTTACCCATCAATGTTTATTTCACACAGCTGTTCCCTGTCTTCATTGTTCCCAGCTGTTCCTTGTTAGTGTCTGTGTATAAGTACCCTGTCTGTCTCAGTTCATGTCATGAGCAATAATGGACGAAGAAAAGGCAGACATGATAGTAAAAGCACTTGTTGAAATTCATAGCTCAAATAATCTGACTGAGGAGGGAAAGAGAGGAAGAGAAGTAACAAAATTAGAGTATACCGGAAAGATTGAGAGGCGGAAGGAAACTAATAGTACAAGAGATGCGTTGTTCACTATGGAAGAAATGAAGAGAGCGATAATAAGAGCTGGAATAACATCACCTGGAAAGGATGAAATCTGCTACATAATGTTAAAACATTTGGGGGTTTTGGCATCTATAAAACTGTTAGGCTTTTATAATGAAGTTTGGGTAAAAGGAAAGTTACCTATTGGATGGAAAGAGTCAGTGATTATTCCTATTAGGAAACCTGGGAAGGATCCGACAAATCCAAAGAATTACCGGCCAATAGCATTAACTTCACATATAGGAAAGATTATGGAAAGAATGATTACAGAGAGAATATCATTCTATTTGGAAAGTAGAGGAATTCTATCACCTCACCAAAGTGGATTCAGAAGAGGGAGAGGAACTATGGACCCTATTATATGTTTGGAAACCGAGGTTAGAAAAGCTCAGGTTAATAAGGAATCAGTTATGGCAGTCTTCTTCGATGTTGAAAAAGCTTACGATATGGTTTGGAAAGAAGGGATAATGATCAAACTGGATAAGATAGGAATAACAGGTAGAATTTATAATTGGATTAAGGATTTTTTATATGAGAGATTCATTCAAGTTAGAATTGGGAAAGTGTTATCAGGAAGACATAAGGTAGAAAATGGTACACCCCAGGGCAGCATTATAAGCCCGATTATCTTTTTAATAATGATAAATGATGTATTTTCTCAAGTTCATGGAGACATCGGGCGTTCATTGTTTGCTGATGACGGGGCATTATGGAAACGGGGAAGGAATATTAATCATATTACAGGAAAAATACAAGAGGCAATAGAAGTAGTGGAAAAATGGGCAAACACATGGGGTTTCAGATTCTCAGTAGATAAAACAAAAGCAATAATGTTCACTCGGAAAAGAGGCATTGATATTGAAATAAAGATGTATGGGCAAAATATTGAACAAGTTAAAGTTTTTAAGTTTCTGGGGGTGTGGTTTGATGCAAGATTAACATGGAAGGAACATATAGGAAGGATAGACACTAAGTGTAAAAAGATTGTAAATGTGATGAGATGTCTAAGAGGATCTGAATGGGGAGCAAGTAGAGATTCAATGAAAAATATTTATATAGCATTGGTCAGATCAGTTTTAGATTATGGTAGTATAGTATATGACTCAGCAGCAAAAACATTGTTGAAGAAGTTGGATGTAATACAGGCTCAAGCATTGAGACTTTGTTGTGGGGCTTGTAAAACGACACCTGTGTCGGCCCTTCAAGTAGAAGTGGGGGAAATGCCATTATCAATCAGGCGAAAGCAGTTAAGGATAAACTACTGGGTAAATCTGCAAGGGCAAACAGAAGAGCGTCATCCAACAGTAAAGGTACTCTTACCGTGCTGGGAAAAGGAAAAGTCTAAACGGAAGATATTTGCATGGAACTGTGACAGAGACACTAGAGAAATGAGTTTAAGCCAGGAAAAATATATTTCTACAGTACCATTATCAATAACCCCACCTTGGTTGTTTCCTACAGTACTCATAGATTTTGAAATGCTAGAAGCAATAAAAAACACAGGAAACATTGTAGTTGTTGTAGAAGATAAACTACAGACAGTATATCAAGCATATGTCCCAGTATATACAGATGGATCAAAAGATCCTAATACAGGAAGAACAGGTTTTGCGTACAGTATTCCGACCTTAAACTATTCAGCTAACAGGAGAACATCAGATCATTTATCAGTATACACAGTAGAGATGATGGCAATAGTAACAGCACTACAGTGGATAGAAGAGACTCAAATAAAAAAGGTTATACTGTGTACAGATTCTTGTGCGGCTTTGGAATCACTAAAGTCATTCATGTCTCACAGTCGACAAGATATGGTGAATGAGATATATGAAATTCTGTACAGATTTAAGATTAAAAACATCATGATAATATTTATGTGGATACCGGCACATAGAGGGATAAAGGGTAACGAAGAGGTGGATAGATTAGCTAAAAATGCATTGGAGAAGGAGGAGAGCATGAATATATCATTTAGTAAATATGAGGCAAAAGCAGTTATCAAAACATACATCACAAAAGAGTGGCAGCATATATGGGATACAGTAAATACAGGACGTCATCTATACAAAATACAGCGAGAAGTAGGAGTACTGAGGATTACTAAAAGAAGCACTAAAGAGGAAAATATTTTAACAAGAATAAGGGTGGGACATACGATGCTGAATAAAACATTAAAAATAATAAATAAACATCCAACAGGATTATGTGAGTATTGTGGGGAGGAGGAATCAGTAGAACATGTTATTTGTGATTGTCAAAAGTATATAAATGAGAGAGAATTAATGAAAAATGAACTTAAAATGAAGCGAAGGGAAGAAGTAAAGCTTAAACATTTAATTACGTATGGATTAGAGAGCTTATTTTTATATCTTAAGAGAACAGAGCTGATTAAGAGAATATAGAGAAGTATTATGGTTTTATATTTTAGTTGTTTTATTTATTTTAAACTCTGGTCCACACTCCAATACAGTAGGTGGCGATAATGCACCTTAATGTTGGTGCTACCTGCCATAAAACCGACAAAGAAGAAGAAGAAGTTCATGTCATGGAGTCCTTGTTTAATGTCCCCACACTTCCATTCCTGTTGCTGCCTGTTACCTGTTCTTGTCTTGTGTCTTTGGATTGAATTACTGGATTTTGACCATTTGCCTGGCTGGATTGTGAGTACAGATTTCCCTAATAAACTGCTTTTGGATCTTACCTTTTCCCGTGGGTGTGTCGTGACAATCATCTCTACACTGGTTACCTATTAAGTTCCGTATCAATTACAAAGTATTGTTACTGACCTATAAAGCCCTAAATGGTTTAGCTCCTGTGTATTTAAGAGATCTTCTATCGCCATATAATCCATCGCGCTCTTTAAGATCGCTAAATTCAAGGCTTCTGGTCGTACCTAGGATATCTAAGTCCTCTAAAGGAGGGAGGGCGTTTTTGTTGCACCCCTGGAAAAGGGGGAAAATATATATGAATAAATCAGAAGACACGGACTCGATGTTGTCTCTGCGTCAAGCTGTATTTGCTGTGTGAACTAATTTTGTTCTTTTGCAACACAATATATAATAGAGAATTGAATGTATACATCAATACATTAGTTCACATTAATATGCAGACGAGATCAGCAATGAATAACAATGTATCACACCAGTCACCATAACTGTAATTTAAATACATTTTTGTACACATTTTTTATAACTTCACTTTTATAACTGTGAACTTGTATATGCACTAAACCTGCATTTTTAATATTCAGTCCTTTATCAACTTTTCTATGACTTTGACACTAAAATAAAAATGGAACACTATTTCAGCAGTCAATTACCAATAAACAGATTAACCATGAAATACAAAAAAACAACATGGACTATGTTCCACACAACATTTGCTCATTTGCTCCTAACCATTTTAGTTAATAGATGGTATGCTTTGCATTACCGTTAAACACAGACATTGGATACATTCAGTTTTACCCACCATTTCCTCGTGGTTAGCATGTCAAACACGATAATTAAATCTCTTCAAACCTCACATTTGTCACATATGTTCAGAAAAAGACCAGCTTTACAACGACTGTGTAGTCTTAACTCATGACAGAAATGCATTAAATAATAGTCCATACCTGGAAAAGGGGGAAAATATATATGAATAAATCAGAAGACACGGACTTGATGTTGTCTCTGCGTCAAGCTGTATTTGCTGTGACGCACAACAGTTTGTGCCAGCTACTACCTGCAGCCTTTGGTTTCCCCCTAATGGACATTTCTTGAATTACACCTCATTTTTTCAGTTAACCCACGGAACAACAATAAACTCACATACAATATTGTTTTGTATTGCATAAATCATATTTATCTTTTTAACCTCACTACTACATTTTCACATCTAGCTCCTAAACTCTGGAATAGCCTTCCAGATATTGTCCGAGGTTCAGACTCGCTCTCCCAGTTTAAAACTAGATTAAAGACGCATCTCTTTAGCCAAGCATTCACATGAAGCATCTCATACCTTTTATACTACAGTTAAATCAGATCAAATGCATTCATATTATGAACAGCAGCTACGCTAATTATTTCCCATCTGCCTTTTTTGTTGTTATCTCGGGACGCCTGTCCCTATAACTCAAATAGAGTTCGTCAGCTCCAGTTATGTATCCAGCCTCTCATGGAGACTTCAGATGCCCCAACGCCTGTGATGAGACGACTCGACGCCTGTGAAGAGACGACCCAACGCCGGCGATATGTTATGGCCTAAATTTTATGATTAACTAACTGTATTTTTGTATGCATATTTTTGAAATGCATTTTCTGTAAAGCTGCTTTGAAACAATATGTATTGTGAAAAGCGCTATACAAATAAACTTGAATTGAATTGAATTGAACATTGCCATTGAACTGTTTCTCGATGCTTCAGTGAATGTTCCCTGCACGCGCTGTGAGAGTTTGTGTCAGTCGCGCGACGTGCGTTTGAAAAGCAAAAAGCACCATGATTTTACTCCAATCTCATTTCATAACGTCATATCGATTGTAAACATTTGAAGTAACATATGATAATCAATATATTTTTCCTCTAGTGTAGTGTTACTGAAGTGTTCCTTTTTAACGATGCCTGCTATACTATTGTTATTGTTATTATTATTTTATTCAGCCCTGCAGGTATATGCCTACAATGCACAACAAATATATATATATATGTATATATATGTGTGTGTGTGTGTATTTTGTAAATTTTAAAAAGGAATTTTAACCAGAACAAATCTAAAATGTATTCCCACAATCATGCAGCCCTAGTTTCTCTTGATATCAGCATGTTCACAGGTTTTTTATATTTGATTTTTTTTAGGTAGCTACCCGTCCTGCTGACTTCAACATGAGCATGAGGAGGTAAAGTGAAAAATCAAACACCTTGGAAATGACAGGTATGCACTATGTTTCAGGAAAGGAAAGGTGTGTGACTGGTTAAGTCTCTGTCTTTAGTTCAGTGTGTTAAATAATGTGCTTTTTTGCCATTTGTTGTGTATCTTTGGATTATGTTGTGTTGTAAATAAATTTAAACAATCAAAAAGCCATTCTTTTTTAAATCTCCTCATTCTTTGTGCAAGGTAATGTAATGATAGTGCCTGAGAGCTCCTAATAGGGCCATTATGAGGCTCTTTGTCTCTCTCAGCTGTGAAACACTCAATATTCATGGTGGTTAACGCCTCCTCGCATAAAGCTTTCTTACACAAGACATGTCTTACAAATTTTAAATCAATATATTGTCTGATCTGAATGAGTATTCAGGATGATTTTCACATAGTTTTGGAGCAAATATTCTAGGCTACGTGATTCAATTTTCAAAAGCCTTGCGAAGAACTAATCAGTTTGGGTTTCATGACATAATTTTAGTGACTTTTTTTTTGGTCATTTTCACAAACCACGCATAAATGTTATTATCTCAAAACTACAAACTTTTACATACATGCTGCTGACATACTATTGTAGCAGAGTTTGTGCTGAATGCAGTGTAATAATACTTTAGCCATGAAAATGTCACAAGTAACAGAAATAAGCACAAATGTTAGAGCATGTCAGAACACCTCCAGGACCCCAGAGGGTTAAAGTATAACACTCCAACCCCATCAAGTGCTCTTGTGGAGCGGCTTTTCAGTCTGGGAGGTTTGGTGCTCACG
This sequence comes from Phoxinus phoxinus, assembly GCF_949152265.1. Classification (NCBI taxonomy): domain Eukaryota; kingdom Metazoa; phylum Chordata; class Actinopteri; order Cypriniformes; family Leuciscidae; genus Phoxinus; species Phoxinus phoxinus. The sequence goes on along the minus strand of NC_136893.1, from coordinate 32,075,027 downwards.
CCTAGATGAAATAGACTTTCTGACAAGAGGTTTGAGAAGCTTCTGTTAATGAGGTACAACCACTGGTTCACTCGTCCCACTCCACTGGTTCACTCATAACATCGATTACTACATAAGATTAGGCCAAAGTAACAAAAGTAGACATAATATCATAATATACTCTGCTATTATTACGCTGCTCTAATGCTGTGAACAACAGGTTCAATGTTCAGAAAACATGTTAAAAAGTTAAAAAGAGTTGAATAATTACATTTATAAACAATGTAGATTATAAATAGTAAGTTTTGCCATTACAGTGTTAACAGATAAATGTCAGGTCAAGAAAGACATTTTAGTTTTTTAAAAACACAACAGTACAACTTAAAATGTCAGGAGGAGATACATTGTTGATGTTACTGTTAAAAATGCACTTCCAATAAAGTGAGTGTTGTCAAAACCGGTTGTCATTTTTATGCTGAGGCGGCGGGGGTGTTGTTGGCAGCTGCTGGAATGTAACTGTCACCAGGGGACCACAGGTTGTGGGGCAGAACTAAAATTCCCGAGGTTTGTTTCCCATAAGGAGGAGGCATTAAAAGACGGACCCAAAACAAAGCCGGCATTCACACGTGATGTCCTTATCGCTGACGTTGGACAGGTGTGTAGCGGCAAAGTGTGTGGTTTAATGATTGGCTAACAAGGCTCGACAATGTGTTTTTAAGCTTGTGACTTACAGTCTTTGGGGGTGAAAAGAAAACTGAGTGTGGGGTGAGACGGATTCGTGACGAGCTCTGGATTCCCGATCAAGAGGTAGACACGCTGGAGACGCAGCGGTAGAGTCTGTAATAAGCAGAGGACAACGAGCACGAGTGAATAGGAAGCCGGACTGTCTGGGGCTGTGGAATACCGCATCTGACGAGACAAGAGAGCGATCGGCTGGGCTACGATAAGCTAAGTAATCATTTTTACATAAAGTGGCTGGATTGAGTTGTGGAACGCTGGAAAGATACTGCCAGTATATGCTCGCCCGTCCTCCGTCTCCCCCTTGTTATTGTGAGCAAAGTCTTGTCTGAGTATACGTCCAGTTTGGACTGACCGTGGGTGTTGCACCCAACAATCCACCAGTCTCATTGTGTTATTCTAGTGACTTCCACACTGGATGTGCATACTGCTGTCTTGCTAGTGCTGTAGCCAACGATCCCCCAGCCTCATTGTGTTATTCTAGTGACTTCCACTAGGGCTGAACGATTAATTGCATTTGCGATAATATCGCGATATGATGAAACGCGATTTTGTAATCGCAAAAGCTGCGATTACTCTCTGGTCACGTGACACGCGATAGTAAAGCAGAAAATAGTCTTTCATACAGATCGGAAAAGTTAAAGCGAAGGACATTCGGGGGCTTCATTGCACTAGAATGGCACTCGCTGTGAAATACGCGCGCTTTGCTTGATGTTACTCTAGTAGTGCGCGGTCTCGCCCGCCGGTATTTTCCTTACAAATGCTCTATAAAGGCATCATATGTCTTTTGGAATGCAGTTGGCTTATATATTAAAAATAAAAACATGAAAACCATCGACAGAAGCTGCTTTCAATTTCAAATACTCACACCCGCTTTGTGAAGAGCGCTCTCACATGCGGCTGTGAGCGACTCTGTCTACGTGTTTAGCCTACTTGCATCTCAAAATGCGTTTATGACGCGAAATTAATGTAAACAGTCAGTTATGTCTTAAGGTATTAAAAGGACAGGACAAACCACATCTTATATTTCAAAAGAGATCTGTGCAATAGTGTGAAGCAGCTTATCGTATCTAAACTGAGAAAGAAACATCTCTTAATCACAGCTCTTGAATGGAAAACATTCAGACTATTAAATACTGAAGCACTCTTTGTTTATTGCTTGTAATGTTTTTTCCCCTCTTTGTTATTGATAACTTTTATGTTTTGAAGCTATTCGTTTATATAGCCTATTTAAAATTATTAACATGTAACTGTATTAATTTCGTTTTTTAATGTGTAATTATTTTTAAAAGTAGCCTACTTATAATTACATATGTAATTAAATAAATATTTAAAGTTTTATTAATAAGATTCATTAAATAAAAAAGTTGATCGGCTCATTCCCACCCATATTTAACAATGATTTATTGCTTGTGTTTGTTGAATAATATAATAGATAAAGAGCTTAAAAAATAATCGCATATTAAATCGCAATATTGGTAAAAATAATCGCAATTAGATTATTTTCCAAAATCGTTCAGCCCTAACTTCCACACTGGATGTGCATACTGCTGTCTTGCTAGTGCTGTAGCCAACGATCCCCCAGCCTCATTGTGTTATTCTAGTGACTTCCACATGGGATGTGCATACTGCTGTCTTGCTAGTGCTGTAGCCAACGATCCCCCAGCCTCATTGTACTGTCCTATCGACTTCCACATGGGATGTGCATTGCTGTTGTGACTCGCCAGTCTCGCAGTAGTATTCCATACTGTCTCGTTATCACTAAATCTGCATTGCAGCTTAAGGATCCCATCTCTCCGCCCCAGGCATACAACTGTAAACCTACCATCCAGTACGTCTTCTCCCTGGCATGTAAATAACGGAATACCCCATCCCAGTGCTGCCTGCCTGCCACTGTTCTGCGTCAACCGCCTGCTGATTATTGGTGTGAAGATTGTGGTGAGACCTCACTTGAACCTGGGTGTGTTGCGGTGTTTTCCTGTTTCAAAGAGTATTCCACGTGTGCTGTGGATTTCCCCCCAGGCATCGTTGACGGGGCTGTGACGGACTGAGCGGCCAACGGAGTGCCGGGAGTAAGCCTGTGACACCGTACTGCCAGTTATCTGCTGAGGGAGCATCTACTCCCGCTTGGTGGCAACACCCTTTAAGTGGGGGAGCGTGGAAGAATTCTGGACTAAAGCCAGGCTCAGAGCCATCTCGTGGAGGAAGGCAGTTGCTCAGACATTTTAACTATTGAGACTTTAATAAATTCATTGTTTTAAACTGAATTGACAAGTCTCTGAACTTTATTGGTGGGTGTGGTTTGCTCCTCGGGGTGGTAAGTGGGGAGAGTCGTCCCTTTACCTTGGTCACATAACTAATAAAGTAACTTGTAATCTAACTTAGTTACTTTTAAAATCAAGTAATCTGTAAAGTAACTAAGTTACTTTTTAAAGGAGTAATCAGATATCGGTAATCAGATTACTTTTTCAAAGTAACTGTGGCAACACTGGCTATTTTTTTGAGTGTATACTCCTGTATACACTGCTGAAATTCGGAAGAATACTGGCCGGATAGGTCAAATTTCATGGGTCTGTATACATCCGTATACATCCGAAATGATACCAAATCGGATGTATGTTGTGGACGTATACTTCCGTGCTACAGCCATTTGTTACCATGGCAAGTAATCCCATTAAAGTTTTTTTCAGGAGACATTTTCACACCTGTGAGCACCTTTGCCTTCCACCCCCTATTGGTCCCTCATCTCAAACTGGATTGGTTGTTCTTTTAAAACCACTCCAATAACCCAGACCACTATTGGAGGACAGGACACATTGAAAACCCAGTAAAGGGATTTCATTGGTTACTTTTAAAACTTAGCCCACCCTAGGCATTATAGTATAGTGATTTGATTGGTTATAGGCCAGCTATGCAGATTGCTCAAATATACCCCCACCCCATTTTAATACATTTAATAAAAAATTAAAACACACTAAAGAACAATTTGAGAAAGTTGGAAATATTTATTAAGGTATATAAAACTTTCCAAAGAGCATTATAAACAGGCATACAAAAAAGGTATGGAGGAACAAAACAAAATGCATTTAAAGGGATAAAGTGTATATGAAGTAACAAGGGCATCTAAAAAAATGTACAAATATAAATATAACATGAACATTTCAAAGAATATTATAAACATACATAAAGTAACACTATGGAACTTTTCCTCTGCAGTCGTCCTACAGGTTTTGAAGTGGAATTGTCTCATTAGAACTACAGAAAATCGAGCCGATCTGGCAATCTTACATAGTGTGGTTCTAGCAGATAAAGGGCATAAGTGCCTTTCACCGTTAAAACTTGATAAACCACTGAAACGATTTTGGAAACATTATTTTAAGGTAGAAAAGTCTTCCTTTGTGTTTAGGGTTGCCACCTTCAGTGTGGCAAAATAAGGGACACCCATTCCCCCCATGCCACTGTTTATGTGTGTTTTGCGTTGTTTCTGATTTTGAGGATGAATTTTGTCAATCTTCTAAACAGGGTCCGACCTTGATGTAATTTGATTCTAATCATAATGTAATATTATTGAAAAACAGATTTTTGTCTGTACAAAAAATGCTCAACTTTGACAAAGTCATTTTTATTGTTATAATTGTGATTTCATAATATGTAGATATGAATCCAACTAAAAACTAGTGAAAATATGTATGTTAGTCAAATAGCAAATTGTGTAGCTCTGCAGACACCTAAAGTGATATTTTTTAACTTTTAAAACGGCATTTTACAAAAGATGGGCAAAAATCTTACACTAAACCATGTCAAATTATCCATATCCATGAACGTTAGAAATGTGGGTATTTGAAGTGAATTTTACTTTTTTTTTTAAACCTGTTTTTGTATAAAAACTATTTATTTATGTATATAGCCTAAATTAAAAAAATATATAATAAATCCTCCTAAAACTATAAATCCTAAAAAAAAACTATTATGTTGTTTCAAAATTACATTTTGTTGAAACAACACAAGTGTCACTTTCCCCCCCACACTAACATAAAAAAAACAGATATTATTCAAATTTAATTATTTTTTTTTGTAGATCCAGAAAGTGTTGTCAACCGTGCAAAGTCTCACGCCATTTGGACAAAGATAAATTTGTATTTATTTCAGCAAACGTCATTTGGGGTCAAAGACCCGAACAGCGCACAAGGGGTTAAAAACGTGCAGGTTCACAGCGCATGTTCACGAGACTCAGTCGCTATAGAAACAAAGACGCTAAAATGCAATCACGCAATGAGCTTCTCTACTACGAAATTGATTTCTTTAAATTTGCTATTAGTATTATCCATACTGCAAAATCCTTATGTTTTTATTCAACTATATGTGGGCCTAATGTAAAATACGGGACAAATCGCGTCCCTTATTGATTTGATACGGGATGCATCATCTTACTTGTAAATACGGGATGATTCCATATTTTAAGGGACGGGTGGCAACCCTAGAAGTGTTGCTTTAAAATTATTGGGTAAAAAGAATATAATGAAAAAAAGTGCACAAAATGTATTTAAAGGATGGAGATGTAAAGGAATACACAGTGTATATAAAAAGGAACATCTAAAAAAGGAATAAATATACAAAGTAAACTATATAAAATAAGAACAATAAATGTATAAGAAATATAACAAATTAAATATTTACGTATATTTTATATACACTTTAAGTAAACAATATAAATAAACAAAAAGAACATTCCAAAGAGCATAATAAACATGCATTAAAATGAAAGGGGAAAAATAAATAAGTGAACAAAATATAAAATGAAAGGGGAAAAATAAATAAGTGAACAAAATATAAGCCTATCTAAAGGTGTAAAAGAATAAAATGCAAAACGTGGAGAAAAAAACACAACATGGACATCTAAAAAGGAACAAATAAAGTGTACAATATAAACCGAGAACAATAAGTAAGAAATATCGAAATTAAGGTGTATATAAAATATATGTAAATATTCAATATATATAAAAATGGGAATCAATTCAATAAAAATATAGGAATCAAGAAAAAGGAACAGAATACTAAAATTAGAAATATAAAGGAACTGCAACAAATTCTAACAAATGTTGTTTGAGTTTTTTTCAAATGTTCAATCTGCCATGATGCGCTGGTGGCGTTGCTCAGCCTCGAGTCTGGTTTGTAGTACCTGACAAAGGGCAGAGAACGCTGTGGTTCTGTTTGGTGGAGACCTCACCATCCACACTGGCCTTCCATCAACAATAGCATCATCTTCATCAGACATCAGTTCGATTGTTGCGGTCTTCCACAGGTCCCTTTCTGTGTTGGTTTGTACAACCCTGGACCTGGTCTCCAGCAACAGCAAAACATGACAGTAATTTAACCACTAAAACGCAGAGAGGATAGTAACATTCTGAAAAAAAAAAAAAAAAAAACTGCTTAACCAGTTTCTTAACTTACCCGTCTCTTTCTTTGACGATTCTTTGCCATGTTCTTTAGAGCGTTTCTTTTCTGGGTCTTTTCAGGTTGAGCCAAAGAATACTTCCTCCGCAACGTCTCAAAATACGTCTTGCAACCTGCTAAATAAATAATTAAATAAATAATTGCCAATATAAGAAAGTAAAACAGGACATTAAACTGATTACAACATCTTTAAGATTACCTTTTACACATTCAGGGTCAATGTCTGTAAAAGTTGTCCTTAATTCTTCAAAAAACAAACGGCCACCAAACTGTCTTTTACCTGAGTCGAGGTACTGAGCAGGAGTGACAATCTTCCTGCCTGTTTCTTCTTCCTGGTCACTATCCAAATTTGAGGTCATTGTTGCTTGGCTGACCTTGTCTCTGGCCTTGTTGTAGTTGTCTACAAAATATTGGTAGAGATCAGAGCAGAGATGTTCAATGTGTGTGTGTATATACAGAATATATAAAGCTCTGAAAAAAATGAAGAGACCACTTCAAGTTCAGAAATCAATGTTAAGTGGTCTCTTCATTTTTTTTCCATAGCTGTAAATTATCCCTTTCACTCATGTGTCAATAATGTAATCATTTGAAATGTCTTTTTTTAGTAGATGTCTGTGGGATTAGTTCTCAAGATTAAACTGTGTGAAACAATATAAAACCTGTGTATGTTAAAACTGAGACTTTACATTTGGCCCAACATGTTTTGTCTGGTATCTCTCTCCTTTTGACTTTGGCGGTAACATTCTTCTGCGGCCAGTAGCAAAACACGGTCTACAAAAAATATAAAATAAAAATGCATATCTTTGTATACAATAGATCAGAGGTGTGACCAAGTCCACTTTACCAGAGTCCAAAGGGAGTTTCGCACAAGTGTCAAGTCAAATACAAATTCAAAATGTCAAATGCCAACTTAAATCACAGTTTTGGGCAATCAGCAGGTGCTGCAGGATTTATTCTTCAGTATAATGTTGCTGCAAACGAGGCTAACTGACCTACCAGCATTATTTGCAGAATGTTTAGTACTTGCCATTTCCCGGAATGACTTACAACAGCATTTGATAGTTCATCTGTGCCAGTTGAAATATTTCCCTGTTGGAAAAGGTCACCCGTGACGTTAAGTTCGTCTGTGTACTCCGGTTCAAAAGGGTAGGGTAGGGTGAAACTCCATCTCATGTTTTGTCCTTTACAAAAAAAAGGTAAAAACGTGTTTGTTTTGTAAACACTGGGTCGGTACTTCTTCGTCATGCGTGACCTTTCCAACGTAATGACGTAATGCGTGGTGCATCGCAGAGCTAGAGCAAGACGAGCATTTTTGGTTAAAAGGTATATAGGTTCAGATTTTTTAAAGAAAATGACGATTGTTTCGCTGGATGAGACTCTTATTCCTCGGCTGGAATCGTGTAGAGCCCTTTGAAGCTGCATTGAAACTGCGATTTGGACCTTCAAGCAGTTCGACCCCGGTGAAATCCACTATATGGAGAACAATTCTGGAATGTTTTCCTCAAAAACATGAATTATTTTTTAACTGAAGAAAGCCAGACATAAACATCTTGGGTGACATGCGGGTGAGTAAATTATCAGTAAATGTTTATTCTAAAGTGATTTAATCCTTTAAGTCTGTGAACTCCTCAGAATGAATGGAGCAAGGTAAGTACAATCCTCAAACCACTGTCTGCCTCAGTCATAAATGCCTGCCTGCCCAAATGCCTCTCAGATAATGTTTTCATCCGAGTGTGACTGTCTCTGGCTGTGTAGACTCGTATCAACCTTGAGTCACAGCGCTGCATGAAGAATGGCTCAAGTCGATCATAGATACGACAGAGCAACATATTTTCCCCATGCTCTGTCTCACCAGACACAGCAACAACTTCACAGCTCTCTAGGTCACTAAGAGTGAAGACATTGTTTTTTGGTTCACGAAGTATCTTCCTCAGTTTGTCTGCTTCCCTAAGCCGCCTCACAATCTGTGAGAGAGGATTTCGCCCAGAACGAACCAATCTTTTCAGCTGATGCAAGTAATTCTCAAAAGAGAAAGCACTGCACTCATCTAGACTGCCATAAAGGTTTGCATCCGATTCCAGGTGTACCAAACTGTGGACATTGTAGACATGAAACATGTCCCCATACAAATGTCTTACCTGTGCAATGAAGTACACCAACAACTCTGCATTGTGATTGTACAGTTTTGACCGTCTTGGGCAAACAAGGATGGATAATGCCACACTAAAAACCAGACTTCCGGTTTTGGATGCGAATGGAGTAGACGCGTCTACCTCGTGCTCCCTATACTTGTCTTCTATTTTATCAGTTTATAATCCTCTACCGGTTTATGTTCTCCGAATGTAAACTATGAGGCTCGTAAAAGAAGAGGATCCTTGTAGTACCGTGGCAACTCGATCGCCATTTACGATGACTACAGTCCGGAAGTTCTGGACCAGCGCACTCAATATCGAGGGGTAATGGCAGAGCTGTACAATCTTGGATTTAAGCCATCCCTCCTTTTCCCCGCAAGGCTGAGGATCCTGACTAAGGAAGGTGAGCAAAAGATGCTTGCATCGTTGGATGAGGCCAAGGAATTTTTGACGGCTCACCGTAGTGCTACTTAGTGCTATGACGGCCGTTCGGTTAGGCTTATGAGTCATGACTTTATTTACTTTTTATGCCACGAGGGAGCCCGCGGTACAACATTGACTTAACTAACGTTACGCTAGATTTCCCTGAGCTCTCTGACATTATATAAACGGTTTGCTGTTCATTGAAAGTGTTTTACATCATGCGGTCATTTCTATGTTTCTAATGACTGACTGGTGCTGTGGTATTTTGATACCACAGCACCAGTCAGTCATGCGGTCATTTCTATGTTTCTAATGACTGACTGGTGCTGTGGTATTTTGATACCACCGTTTAATTAGATTTGTTGTAGGATGGATCTCGTCTATTTTATTTTTTGGTGCAACTACAAATACTGCTTGCAAAAGTTTGATTGCAACTTTAGTTTACCTTAGGTGACTAAACTTTTTAGGAAGAAGGAAAGGAGAGGGGGAAGAAAAAAAAAGAAAGAAAAAAAAGTTTATTTATTTTTTATTATATGTATCCTTTTTTTCTTTTTTTTTGCATTCTCATTTATTTAGATTTTTCCCCAGTGATCACTAAATTGGTCAAATATTTAAGTATGATCCAAGGGTCGTTATGCCATGGGTCTGCTCTTATGTGAAGCGTACTATTTGATACTGTAGTGTTATCTATGTGTTGTATACTGAGGATACTTTGATTTAAGGGATTGAGGATTATATAAGGTAATGAGAAATAAGGAAGTGTTCAGAACACTTAGTTTTTGTTCTAGTGGGTAGTTTTATTGTTATCTTAATGTTCTTTGAGGGTTGGGTTGATTTTGTTGGTGGGTTGGGTTTCTGTATGGGATGGCGTCGTGCTGACCTCACAACTTTTATGTTTGCTGTTCTTTTGTTGATGTTATGTTATTTTACTTTTTGTATTTCTTTTATTTTCTTTCTTCGATCACAGATTTCTGATAGATACTCTAATGGGTAGAGATTTGAGATTTTTGAGTTGGAACGTCAAGGGCTTAAACCATCCAGTTAAGAGAAACAGAGTTCTTGCTCATCTTCGAAAGCTCAAAGCAGAGGTTGTTTTCTTGCAAGAAACCCATTTACGCATCGGCGATCACAATCACCTCAATCGTGGTTGGAAGGGGCAGTTTTTCCATTCATCTTTCCAGGCAAGGGCAAGAGGTGTGGCTATTTTGATTAATGCGAATATACCCTTTGTACCAAATGATATTATATCAGATAAGAATGGCCGTTATATAGTTGTTGTAGGCACGCTATGCAATAAGAATGTTACTTTAGCTAACTTTTATGCTCCAAATTTTGATGATGTCAGTTTTTTTAAACATACTCTCTCTCTTATTCCTGATCTAAACTCACATTCTCTTATACTTGGGGGAGACTTTAACTGTTGCCTTGACCCATTGCTGGACCGTTCATCATCTAGACCATGCGCTGCAAACAAATCATTTTTCTAAATAATTATTTTTCTGAATATGGTATGTCGGATGTATGGCGGCGTTTGTACCCGAAAAAAAGAGAGTATTCTTTTTTTTCAAATGTTCATCACTCTTACTCTCGGATTGATTACTTTGTTCTGGATAATGGTTTAATTTCTAGAGTTCAGTCTTGTGCATATCAAAGTATTATTATATCGGACCATGCTCCTCTTACTCTTGATCTGACCTTTTCAAATTTGCCTTCACCTAGGAGGAACTGGCGTTTCAATACTTCACTCTTGGCGGATGATAATTTTGTTTCCTTTGTTGCTGACCAAATTCCTTTTTTTTAAGCGTTAATAAATCAGCGGAGGTTTCAGATTCAACAGTATGGGAGGCCCTTAAGGCATATATTAGAGGCCAAATTATTTCATACGGTGCTAATAAAAGAAAGCTCTCTAAAGAAAAGCAAATTTCACTTGCTAATGATATTTCAAAATTAGATGAACAATATGCTAGGTCTCCCACGCCAGATTTATATAAGAAACGTCTTAAACTTAAGTCAGAGCTCGACTTGCTTTCAACTAATGAGATGGAGGATCTTTTGAGGAAAACCAGGAGTGTTTTTTATGAAAGTGGGGAAAAATCCGGGAAAGTTTTAGCTAATCAGCTGCGAGGGCTACGCGCTAAACAAATTATAAGTGGTCTGCGTCTAGATAACGGGGAGGTCACAACTGATCAAAATACTATCAATGACAAGTTCAGGGATTTTTATTCTACTTTGTATACATCTGAACCCTCTTCGCAGGGGGATTTCGAGGATTTTCTCGGGCGACTAAATGTCACCACTCTATCATCGGATGTTTGCAACCTTTTAGAGGCGGCGATTTCGCAGGAGGAAGTGGTGGCTGCTATCTCTTCCCTAAAATCTGGCAAAACCCCAGGACCTGATGGCTTTCCATCAGAATTCTATAAAAAATTCTCAGCACAACTTGCTCCTTTTTTGACATCTGTTTTTTCTGAGTCTCTTAAGACCGGGACTCTTCCCCCAACATTAAATCAAGCCTGTATCTCTTTATTACTTAAAAAAGACAAAGACCCCTTAGACTGTGCGTCATACAGGCCGATTTCTTTGCTCAACTGCGACGTTAAAATTTTAGCAAAGGTGCTTGCCTCAAGACTGGAAGATGTCCTTCCCACTATCATCTCTCCTGATCAAACAGGGTTTATAAAGAATCGTCAATCATTTTTTAATATCCGCCGCTTACTTAATGTGGTATACTCTCAGCATCAGGCAACTCCAGAATGTTTTGTTTCTTTAGACGCAGAAAAAGCGTTTGACAGGGTTGAGTGGGAGTACCTTTTTTTAGTTCTAGAAAAATTTGGATTTGGCCCAGTTAGGGCTGGGCGATATGGCCCAAAAAAAATATCACGATATTTTTTTTTATATCAGTCGATATCGATAATTATCGATAAATGTCAAATCTTTATTTATTTCAAGTTTAAAGACAGATTTGTACTCCTAAGTGAAAGCTGTAGAAACCAGAGCGTTGTGTTTTTAAACTACTCTTTATTGTCAGAACATATCATGACAAACACTTGCCAAACAGGTGAACATTTCACAAATCTGAGGTAGAACATTCAAACATTTGTCATTTTTCCTTAACAAAATAAATATCTTTATTTCAGTAGTATTAGCTTGAGTTAGGATGCAGATTTACTTTATACAATTTATGTTCATGTTGTGGCAAAAATTCATCAAACAAACATCACTGCGTAAGGGAGACTCAGAGTCAAATTATAAAATAGCAGTATTTATTCTTGCAAAAATAGGAGCAGTCTAATACACAGTTGTTACCCTGTGCAGAAGAGTGACACACCCCCAGACAGACTGAACCACCTTTTATCTATAAGTTTCAAGGCCTTCTCCGCAGAGCCTTCCTCCCACAGTAGTTTTCCATCCAGTGGTTTTCCATAGACAAGGAAGCCATAACACTAGTTTAGATTCGTCACTAGTTGGCCCATAAGCCCTCCTTCACCAAACGGCCTTCTGACATTCTAGGTCAGAGGTCCTTGTTCGTCTGTTCTCTGGAGTGTCTCTCCCTTCTGCCTTCCCAGGTACATAAAAAGAATCTTCTCTCACTACAAGTGAGAGTCACACATGTGACATTCTTTGAATCATCTATATTTTACTAAAGATCAATGAATATCATAAAACTTCCACCACAACTCCTCACTTTTTATCATTATTAATCAAACATAATAATAATAACAATAATAATAATTCAAGTTCAAGTCATTACATATCACATAAAAGATCACTCTCCTTGAACCTGTGAATAAAAAGAGTTTAGAATGAAGAAGCATAAGGCTGTTTTTGTAGGGAAGCCCCATAATTATTTAGCAAGCAAGTAAACATGTTTACCTATGCCGGGCTCAACCGCAGTCACACTAGTAAGGAAATTTGTTTTGTTATAAACAGTAGGAAAAACAAACATATAAAATTCAAATCATAAAGTGTAATAAAAATCCCTCAGTTTCAAAACCTTGTCCTTGTACACCATCTCGTAACACGGATGACTGCTGCTTTTGACCCTCTTTACATATCAATCGTTCTCAGAAAGAAAAAGAAAACATCAACACATTTAACTGTAATCTCTACTTGAATCATCTGCATAATTTTGTTCACCCCCATCATCCTTCAGATGGACTGTCATTTTCACCAATTGAACAGACATTCCAGTTTTCTCATATTCACCCCTGAATAACAAAATTATCAGAATAACACATACACTACACATTCAACATTTTCCCCATATCCATTTCCCTAACCATATTTTGTTCTTTTACTTTTAATTCAATCAGGCAGTGGTTTCTACGTAATAAGCTTCAACAATAATCCCTATAATTTAAATTAATTAATGGATCTTCTCTTCCTGACAAACATTTGCCTTAAATATTTTCAAATTAATCAGTAACCAATCAAATCATTTGTCATATACCAATATCAATACTAAGCCCTATTTTGATTTACTCAAATAAAATCCTCAAAATCATCACAAAACATTCTTAATTCATTAGAATTAATTCGTTAGTGACCGCTTGTCTTTCCCTCGTCCCTTTTGGTGTGACCTGTGGAATTTTCACCATCTGTTTACAAACTGAAACATATTATCATTAGACATTTCTTGCTTAATAGAGTCAGAGTCCTTTTCCCCTGAAAAAAACACATATCCACTTTGCTTACATTAACAAGTCAATATTCATACATTTGGAAGCAGAATCAGTTCAGCTTGATGCAATCCATCCTGACATTCTGCAAAAGGAAAATTTTAAAGTTATGCAATAATAACCCAGGCCAGGACAGTTAGCAAAATTCATCCGTAGCCATTATTTCATTTGGGCACATTTTGCCCCGTCTCCCAAACCTGCATGTTCTCTGTAAAGAAAAACAAATTTCGAGGTTATTGTCAGATAGTAAAGTATGTATTTTCTTTTGTCTACTGTGCTCCCGTTGAAACAATCCAGACAGCAATTTTGTTAGGCAGAAAAATGGCTTCTTTCAGGGCTTTTACCCAATTACCCCTAGTGTTCTCCCAACATTTATTCAGCAAATGTGAACCCCTTAATAAACCATATTTGTCAATTGTTATACCATCTCCCTCTTGATGCGCGACACAACTCAAGCATCAATTTAACATAACATTTAACATGGTGTTCTCGATAAAGCCTGCCATCAACACCAACCCAAACGTTGTCCCTCAGACAAACTTCCTCCAGACATCTTTCTCTGAAAACATCACCCTCTGAAACAAAAATATTACATTCTTCACTTAAAGCCACAATTTCATTTTCTTATCGAAGTATTTGAAGGGCAACGGCCCTCAGTCTAACCGCGTATCCTGCTTTTCAGGCTTGTTGTTTTGTCTCGCAACCATTTTTAAAAGTCATCAGTAGTTTCATCTCGTCAGGTCGTGCTGTACAGACTTGGTCAATGTCAGTCAAAAAAAACATTCTCCTCCTGTTTACAATAATCATAAATGGCTCTCTGCATAATTTGATATTGACTTAGTCAATATGTTACTTTGTTGTTGCTATTATTCAGGCGGAAAAGCTGCCCTAAACTAAACCCCTACAAGACATAAAGTGCTGTCACCATCTCACACACTCATGCTAGATACACATATGTTAACTGCTCATTTCCAATGTTCGCTTTTTTATATTAACTCTAAAAGTATAATATTTAAGTTCAAATAAGATTTAAACTTCACATTTTCCTGTAGCTTTTATATAATTTTACATCTTTGAAATTTGGCCTCTAAAACCGTTTCAAATGTTCTATCTGTTCATTATTCATTTTTCTTTAGAAAAGTCAACTGGGTTGTTTTGGTTTATTATCATTATTTTGTTTAAGCTTGCCTTACCAGGCCTGATAACAGAAAGACAGACAGAGTACATCCCTTCCTCCACTCAGCAGTCTCTCTTACACAAATAAGCTTTTCAACAGCCTCCTAAGACTGAAACTTAATTAATCATAGTCTAGAACCCTTAATAGTTCACAAATGTTAATATACAAATGTTTAACTCAAATTAGAACCATTACAATAATCTAAAATACATTATGCTATGAGCATTCCTAAGATTGTCTTTAGTTTGAATACTTGTATAAATTCTCAATTCACCTAACCTTCGTTATCCAAACTCTACAAAAACTGCCTTAATCTTTAGCTATCACCATGTCTAACCTTCAGGAGTTAAAACCATCCTATAGACATATTAGTTCAAAATCAACACTTCTTTAATTTTCCTTGCCCATAAGGTAACATGTTCCTGATATAAATTAATAAGTTATGTTACTGTCTCCCCAACAAATAAGGACAATCACCTCATGGTCTCAGCTGACTCTTGAAAGCACATTCACATTAGCTCTTTATCTATAATTTCCATCAGACTTGTCACAATTGAAAACAAGCCATACAGTGATTTGCGTTTTTTTTCTGGTGAGTGGTATAGAGGAACTCACATTTTCTCTTGGGTCAGACCGTCGCGATTCCTCACAAAGCATCTGACCTCCCAATGCTATGCTGACCCCGGTTGGCCTCCGGTAATCAGCGCTCAACTCTCATACCTTTCTCACATATTAACACCTCCATCCGGAGGTGTCCAGTGTTATTGCGTGACCTCCCTGCCTTAGGTATAGTCCCCTGGCCAGGAAGATCTGCCCCGTCGTTGGGCAGATCACTCGTACCCACTGATGACCCGCTCTTTCCCATTACACAATCAGTTTTCTTCAACAGAACTCAGCTGTTTTCTGGAGCTTAGGAAAGGCACATTCAAGAGTCACCTCCATCTGGACTGACAATCACCTAATAGTGTTTAAGGGAGACAGGTTAATAACAACAGTATTTAATCACTCAAATCTGTTAGACCTGTCCGAATCAACAAAATCTCAGTGAACTTTATTCACATCCGTCTATTCAGTGTACATCTATAGCCATGGTCATAGGTCCTGTGTCATGGTGAAGGCTAAGATCAGACAAATACGTTACTGGTCCTAAAATAACAAGTACAACAATGTCACTTCTGTCATTCAGGTCTACATTATTATTTTAAAGACTTCTTTAAAGTCATTCAGTTTTACAAATCTAAAATATTTAAGTACAAATTGCCCTCTGAATGGCAATGATTTCCTTTAACATGATTTCTTTTAACATCTCATTATGCTATAATTTTCAACTGAAACACTGTGCTTTACTATAGATAGCTTATTGTCATGACAGGCTAAGATAACAGCCTTCTTACATTGAATGAGAGAGAGACTCTGAGGCCTTCAGTAATTGGTACACTGTTTCTCATACTAAACATTCTCTACTTTATCTTTTAATTCTAGCCCAGTTTAAGGCACCTTTGCCAGCAATTACATACGTTTTCAATATAAAAATAATTTTATAGTTGTCTTTTACTCTTATATCAGGGAATTTTAGACATTAAAAATTTCACTCATATTGAGACTGTCCCACTGGCAGTTTCAGTCAAGTAAGTCCCAAAGCTTATCTTTTGAAACCAAAACATCAGCTTCTAGCTCCTTCATGGTCACCACTACCAAGCTGTTTGTTTAAACAGATCCCTTTCTACACATTTTTACATTTATTAACTCTAAAACCCAGTGCTACTGCTTCTGCTTATTTGATCTTAAATATAAATAGTTATTCTATTTCTCAATAACGTTTCATTATAACATCTCAATTTTAGTTGTCAGATTCTCAATTACAATCTGCAAAAAAATAATTTTTTAAGCGTTTCATTAAAAGACAATCATCTTTTTAGTTACCAGTATTTTACAAATATTTTTCTTATCTGTAATTTTACATTTTACTGGTACTTTAGTTATTTTCCTTTTAAAAGGATTTCCTTACGACTTAAATCTTTCAACTTTCTTTTCTCTTTCAATCTACTTAGCACTTTTCACTTTCCTTCATTGTCTATCCACTCCGCACTCCATTCACATTCTTAGTTCTTTCTCAGACGAAAACTTTAATATCGTCATTCAAATCCTGTTCTACTTTCAAACCCACATTAATCGCCACTTTCACATTCCATCAACTTTCTTTTACACCTTTCTGAGAGGGCATTTACAGTTGCTGCTAAATGACCCCACTGACCACAATTAAAACATTCTCTGTCCCCTTCTCCTATAGTTCGATCCCTCTGTCCCCTTCTAGCAGCTCCAACTTACTGCACACACTTGAAGTGTCCCAATCAGGAATGTAAACAGAGCTGATAAGCAGTTCTCTCTATTCTTTGACAGTCCAACCAGTGGCGGATTCTATCACACTAGCCAAATCATTATTTTCATCATTATTATTGGCAGAACATTAATTTTCCGCACGGAAATGCATAAATTGTTTCTAAGTTGTTTTCACAAAGTTTCTGTTTAACTTTAACACTTGTCCAGGGAAAATTATCCCCGACCCATAATTTCCTTTATAAAACAGACAATGTCTTTTTTCCCTCAATGACTTAATATCAACAAAATATCCGACATTTTACATTATTTAATTCCAAAATCTGTCTTCACATCTCTCTAATTCGGTATTATTATCACCAACACTGATTACAATAGCAAGTACACATTTAACATCCGGAAGCCGGGCTGAATAAGCACGCGCTGTTGCTGTACTCCCAACATAGCTGGAGTCTTTAGGTTCAAAAGATATAGTGGTTGTCAAACCAAAAAATAAACATAATTTCACTCTTTATTTTACCACTAAAATATAGAATTGTTCCCCACTTTGCTTAATGAAACATTCATTATCTTTATCTCATGTTAATCCCTGTTAATCATACTCAATACCTTATTATTATTCTTTTTAATCTGAACCTCACTTTTCATACCATTTCTTAATCTGACTTAACAGCCGTTCATATATAGTTCCATAAATTTGATCAGAAATGTTATTTTCATAACATACCTTTTCTACAGTTGTTTTCTTCTCAAAATGGTTAGTCTGCAGATTCAACAAGTATTATCATTACTGTCTCAGTCCCACTTATCTCTACTGTTTTTACAGAAACCAAAATATCATCAGAGGTGGGTAGAGTATCCAAAAACTGTACTCAAGTAAAAGTACAAGTACTTCTAGAAATATTTACTCAAAGTAAAAGTAAAAGTAACAATCTTAATAGTTACTTGAGTAAGAGTAAAAAAGTATCCAATGAGAAAACTACTCAAGTAGTTAGTTACTAGTTACTTCGGATCATAGGCCGATATATATGATACATATATAAAACGATATTATTTAGATATTTTTTATTTAAATTACTATTATTATCATAATTAGTATCCAATGAGAAAAGTATCCAATGAGAAAACTACTCAAGTAGCTATAGTTAGTTACTTCGGATCATAGGCCTATATATACTATGATATATATATAAAACATGATATTATTTAGATATTTTTTATTTAAATGACTATTATTATCATAATTAGATAGGCTATCTTTGCCACAAAAACAGAAGAGACAAGCATTATTTCTGCCATCTGTAGCCCGAAAATCATTGCCTATCCTTTGGTTTGTATAATAGTAACTTATACAACTACAGTTGGATTATTAGACAATGTCGAAATATAGTGTATCTGCAGAGTTTTGCATTTAAAGGCATGTAAAGGGAAACATTGACACAGAGAAGAAAGAGTTAAAACTCTTCACATGTGCTCGCGCTGACCGCTACTGAACATCTGAACACAAACGACGATCAAACGCACATCGACGGATCTTCTTCTGTCTGTTCTCCAAAATGTAATCAAATGTATATTTCTGCAAGCATGTTTAAACTGGTCAACAGTGTCTAAGGCAGGCAAAGGCATTCGTTTTCAAGTTGAGTTGGCACGCCACTGCGCAATACACACACATTACCGCGGGATGGCGGGTGTTCATTTCATATGTGGACAATGGTAGCTTATTATATTGTATGTATAAAGTAATGTATATGTCCAAAAAAAACGGGTAATGTCATACTTTGAAGTAGTGCTATCATATCGTAATAATCTGTTTGGTTGTAAAATGTATTACCTGAATGAAATTAAATCGAATATTCGTTCCACAGGATATGTCGTCCTCAGCATACGAAGATAATAGAGATCTTCATCGTTGGCAAAAATTATGCATTTGCAGATTTGCTTTCACTCGACTGTACTGTAGGTCCACAGCCACTTCATCCAACGCTCTTGATGTTCTTAAATCTTCCTGTTACGACTCCGAGTCGAGTGTGAATTGAAAGCGCTTCAGACGATTCAGTGCGTGCAGGAAACTGAACAGATCATACAAACTGATTCGCGAACCGATTTAGACAGATCTGCCCACTTGTTTGATGAAGTCTTTGAACAGAATTGACTCAAAAGAGTGATTCATTTGTGAATTGAGCATCGCTCATGCCCAGAAAAAAGATACAGCGCGCTTGGAATAAACTACGCATTTAACAACACGTATTGCATTAAAATAAAGTAACGAGAGGAACGTCGCTCAACGTAACGAAGTAAAAGTACCGTTTTTTTATTAGAAATGTACTCGAGTAAAAGTAAAAAGTACCCACATTTAAATCTACTCTTAAAAGTACAATTTTTCCCCAAAAATACTCAAGTAAATGTAACGAAGTAAATGTACTTCGTTACTACCCACCTCTGAATATCATATTACTCATATCTCAATCCTTCACAAAGACAGCCTTATTGCTGCTTGCTACTTCAACTCTTGTTACAACAAAATCTTCTGACATCTAATGTCATGCATTCATCTAATGGATGAAAAATAAAAACCCTTTTATCAGTTATATTCAATCTTACTATATGGCAATACATTCTAGCCAACAACATTCTATCCGCAACTGTCTTTTCACACTTTTACACACGTTGAACGCAGACACAACAACCTTTGTTTCTCACTGCCCTGTTCAACTGATTCCTGCACCATCTTTAATCTTGTGGTGCTCAATATCATACATTTCTGCCCTTAATTTTATCTCATTTGACAAAACACCGGTATACCAAATTTCGCAAGCTTGCTTTTGATACATCCCCATATTGGCTGCTTATCTGTTCTCTGTGGATTTCTCTTTTACGCGCGTTCTCTTTATTTGTCAGACGTCTCTGAAACAAACCCGATTTTTCTTTTAACCCAAATCGGACGGGTTGCACTATTAATGCCCTCCTAATTACGGTTTACCAAAAAATCTGTTACGATTTTCTTGGCTCCCCCTAATTAGCCTCAGCACCCAAAAATAATTTGCTCCGTGGTGGAACAATTAATTTCCAGGTACCTATCTGTGTGAAATGTCTTGGTCTGTTTACAGTTCTCAATTAATTCCAGATTATTTATCTGCTTGAAATATCTTGTTCTGTCACAGACCTCAATTAATTTCAGATTATTTTCCTCGTATCTGTTTGAAATATCTTGATCTGTATGTAGATCTCAATTAATTTCAGATTACGTACCACAGAAACAGTTCTCAGCCAATATGGTTCAATTTCACTCTTTCCCCCAATTAAACCGAATTTAAATGACCCTTACCAGAGACGTTGTTTCATGCCACACGCGGGTTCTTTAGATCCCAGTGGTCGACTCTCCCGGGCTCTGACATCGGCCGGCCTCTCTCTCTTAAGTTTACGAGGTAGAGCTGGAACTTACTCAGTCCAGGTGGCCAAACACCGTCCGATCTCAGGTCCAGGAGGCATCATCCAAGGAATCCCACTTCTGACACCAAATTGTTGTGGCAAAAATTCATCAAACAAACATCACTGCGTAAGGGAGACTCAGAGTCAAATTATAAAATAGCAGTATTTATTCTTGCAAGAATAGGAGCAGTCTAATACACAGTTGTTACCCTGTGCAGAAGAGTGACACACCCCCAGACAGACTGAACCACCTTTTATCTATAAGTTTCAAGGCCTTCTCCGCAGAGCCTTCCTCCCACAGTAGTTTTCCATCCAGTGGTTTTCCATAGACAAGGAAGCCATAACACTAGTTTAGATTCGTCACTAGTTGGCCCATAAGCCCTCCTTCACCAAACGGCCTTCTGACATTCTAGGTCAGAGGTCCTTGTTCGTCTGTTCTCTGGAGTGTCTCTCCCTTCTGCCTTCCCAGGTACATAAAAAGAATCTTCTCTCACTACAAGTGAGAGTCACACATGTGACATTCTTTGAATCATCTATATTTTACTAAAGATCAGTGAATATCATAAAACTTCCACCACATTCATTAACAAAAACAGTAACATCTGTTAAAAAAAAAGTAACAACATTATTTTTATTTGGTAAAATGTAATATTCTTTAGTTTTATTAAAATTAACCATTGGTCATCCAGCATCATGCATTTAGATCATGATAACCACAGATAAAATGTAACTTTATGGTTTCTATGGTATTTATGAAAACCAGTAGCCTAAATACATTATTAAAAACTGTAATCATATTCCATTAGTCCTTTAATACATTGTCTACATTAATAATATTATACAATTCAATATATATATATCCCACGCACATTTATCCCTACAACAGCATACAATATTACTAGGCTAACGTTAACTTACAGTAACGTTAAATCCGTGGTGAATGATGGGAATGTGTAGACGGAGAAGCTTCTGACTGTATCGCTGCGCACAGTGTTTCTCCTGTTCGTCAGCGCTGTTTCATCTGCCTTTAAACTGGTTTGAATCACTGAGACATTTGTGTTCCTCGCTGAATACAAGCGCTTCTCACTGGATCTTGTGACCGAGACCGATCAGAGTAAACGCGTCTGCTCTAGTGAACTCGCGCTGCGCTGCCGTTTGGACTTTGAGCCGAGCGGATAAACGGTCCGTGTGGCGCGCGCGGTTCAAATGAGATTTGTTCCGCTTTTGGCGCAAAAACATTATCGAACATTTATCGAGCTCTTGATATCGTTTTATCGAGAAAAAATATATCGCGATAATTATCGTTATCGTTTTATCGCCCAGCCCTAGGCCCAGTCTTTCTCTCTTGGATTAAATTACTTTATAGTGCTCCCTCTGCAGTAGTCCTAAGCAATGGTCTGTACTCTAGACCATTTAACTTGCATCGCGGAACTCGACAGGGCTGTCCGCTAAGCCCACTACTATTTGCTTTAGCTATTGAGCCTTTAGCAATCGCCATACGCCAGAGTCAGCAAATCACTGGAATTACCCGTGGTGAGGCGGTGCATAAGGTAACTCTATATGCAGACGATCTGCTGCTTTTTATATCAAATCCGCAAACTTCTTTACCCGCAGCTCTATCTTTGCTTGAGAATTTTGGTCGGTTTTCTGGCTACAGGCTTAATCTGCACAAGAGTGAACTTTTTCCAATTAACAAGGTAGATACGCAACTACACTACTCCAACATACCACTGAAAGTAGTCAAATATAAGCTCACTTATCTTGGGGTCTGTATTACTCGCCATCATAAACATATTCTTAAACATAATTTTGGCATGCTTTTTGAACGGATTAAGAAAGATCTTTCTAAATGGTCACCTTTAAAGATCTCCCTCATTGGGCGTATTAATTCCATTAAAATGGTGGTGCTTCCTAAATTTCTTTATCTCTTTCAATGTTTACCCTTATTTCTTCCCCTATCTTTCTTTAAATCTTTGGACTCTGTTATCTCTTCTTTCATTTGGAATGGTAAGCACCCCCGTTTACGCAAAGCATACCTTCAGAGGCCTAGATGCAATGGTGGTATGTCCTTACCTAATTTTAAGTTTTACTACTGGGCAGCTAATATACGAAATACACTTTATTGGTGGCATTATCACCTCTTGCCCAATAGACCGTCCTGGGTGGACATGGAAATAAATGCTTACAAGCAAATTTCCCTTCCAGCACTTCTTGCATCTGATTTACAGTTGACTTCTTATACTTCTATCGATTGCCCAGTGGTAAAACACTCGTTGAGGATCTGGACCCAATTCAGGAAATCATTTTGTTTTAGGGATCCCTCTCTTCTTTGCCCTTATTTCCGTAATCATTTTTTTACACCTTCAATGCAGGATGGTTCATTCAAAAGTTTGTCTCACAAGGGGATAAAATGTTTCAAAGATTTATTTGTGAATAATGTATTCGCTTCTTTTGATCAATTGGTATTACGTTTTGGTCTTACCAAGTCAGATTTTTTCAGATTCTTGCAACTAAGGCATTACGTTAAGTCACTGGTACCAGACTTCCCAACGATGCCTTCTGAAAATCCTTTGGATAGGTTCCTTTCATGTAACGTAATAGCTAAAGGCTCAATTGCTATTATTTATAATTTAATGATAAATCTGGCATCTTCATCCCTGCATAACATTAAAAGAGCTTGGGAGGAAGACCTGGATAGACCACTCTCTAAAGACACATGGAACTGTGTTCTTAAACAGGTCCACTCATCATCAATATGTGCTCGGTATTCGCTTATACAGTTTAAAGTAGTACACAGAGCTCATATATCCAAAGTTAGACTAGCTCAAATGTTTCCTGGTACCAACTCTATGTGCAATAGATGTCAATGTGCTGAGAGAACGTTGATTCACATGTTCTGGACATGCCCCAAATTAGAGCATTACTGGCGATCCATATTTTTCACCCTCTCTGCGGTCCTTCAGCATAGATTAGAGCCAGAACCGCTGGTGGCATTATTTGGAGTTGACCCAGAGGAGATATGGTTGTCAGCATCTATGTGCAAGGTCGTTGCTTTCTCCTCCCTGATCGCACGTAGAGCAATATTATTAAAGTGGAAAGACCCCTTGCCACCAACTCAAAGATCAAAGATATGATGTCTTGTCTCTGCCTCGAAAAAATTAGATATTCACTAAGAGGATCGGAAAATAATTTTTTTAAGATGTGGCGCTCTTTTATTGAATATGTTGACAAGTCTGTTTAAATAATGCCATTACTATGGACACTTCACTATTATTTCTTTTTATTTTATTTTTGTATTTTGTATTTTATTTTCTTAATGTATGTAATTGGTTGGAGGTTAATGTTTGTTAGTATGTTTATATGTATACTTGGCTCTTACAATTCTATGTTGATTTAATGGACAGTATGGATGCTATTCTAAGAGGTGGGGAATGGTGAATGTGATTTATATTGTTAAAAACAATAAACAAACCAGGAAGTGCTCATAGAGCTGTTCTGCAATTATGCCTTTAAGCACAATTGTTCCTGTATAGAGGGCAAACTGTCTCAACTCTGTGGCCTTCCATCTATCAATCTCTTCCAAGCCTCTTGGTTTGCTAGCAAACACATTTGGAATATATGCTTTAAGCTTCAGAAGCTGTAAACTGACCTGCTTAACATGCCCAGATGACAATCTGATTCCCAGTGGTCCCCTCAGCCACATGAGGATCATTTTGCGCATAACCCCAAGGCAACACTGGTGCATATAATCTGCAGGGAACTGTTCAATCATGTTTATTGGGAGCTGGCAAAATGGCGACAGAACTGAAGAGAGGTGGTGCTCCTCCTGAGATTTATCTCGAAATGTTTGATCAGTTCTCAATGTTAGGTTGTTCATTTCAGGATAGATCACCCGATGGCCATCCCACACTCCTTTTTGTGTACATTTGTCACACCCATAATAGCCTGAACACAGTTTTATGGACTTCACAAGAGCCTTGGCTGGGGCATCACATGTAACACAACGCAGGCTCATCCTAATCAAACCACTGTCTGTCTCTAGTCCATTTTCTATAATGCTGCGAAGGTCACCAACAACATCATCAAGAAAGTCAAGATTTTGAGGTTTTGACAAACCAAAACACAAAGCCGACGGAAATACTGAGGGAGAAGATAAATTCAATTTGCACAACACTGGCCACAGTGTCTTCTTGCTACTTTTGAAAAGCGGCAAGCCATCAATATTGAGCAAAAAGCTTAATCTAATTCAGAAATATCCTGTAAAGGATACATTTTCAAATGATTCAGGAGCTGGTCTTTGCAGCCAAGGTAGATATACTGCATTCCTGATTTAATCTCAAACTCAACACTTTCACTGGTGGCAAGCAGTGTTTTTGCTGTCCTTGGCAGGTCTGGGTGTCCATTTTCAAAAATTTTAACAAAGAATCCACTGCATTGTGTTTTACACGAAATTCATTTGTGCACTGTGCAATGCAATGTCTAAGTGGTAGTTTAGTATCCCTATAGCTGCTCTGGGACAGGAAATCATCCACATCTCCCTCATCTGCACTATTCTGTTTGACAGAACTCTCCTCTTGTGTAAGTTCTTGGGAAAGCAGTGAAGAGCAATGAGTTACAAACCAAACTTGTAGGG
Source organism: Phoxinus phoxinus (assembly GCF_949152265.1). NCBI lineage: Eukaryota > Metazoa > Chordata > Actinopteri > Cypriniformes > Leuciscidae > Phoxinus > Phoxinus phoxinus. Next base: position 32,050,046 of record NC_136893.1, on the reverse strand, counting down.
AATGTTAGCCGAAGTTCTGAGAACGTTCCCTGCTAGCTGGGTAATTAACAAAACACACCTGAACAGAACTAACAATCAACCAAACACCTGGGAAACAAACAGGCAGGGGCCGGAGAAGGACAGAACTGAACTAAATGCCAGAACACAGACAAAGACAGAACTCCAAACAGACTGACAGTGTCACAGAGAGACAGCTTACATAACTTATAGAACAAAGATACATCTACTCTGTAAAAAGTGGTAACCTGCTATTGTTATGTAGAGAGCTATTTCTACCAGTCTGTCTTGGTGTAGCGTAATATATCTGGTTTGAATCAGCAATATTGATTTTTTCCCACCATTGACAAATTGTCATTTATGAGACACTGTTTTAATGCCATGACTCTTTATTTGATATAGTGTTTGAGCAGATAATCATAGAAAAAATATTGTGGGGGCCATGGAAGTTAGGTAAATATCGTCAAATTAAGGTGGAGGTTTTAACTTTTAATAAAAATGAAACAAACATACCATTGAGCACATTAACTTTGATGGAGTCCAGTGCTGGGGTTTTTGCCCATTAGACTTGATGTCGCCAGAGCCTCGTGTCCAAACATGACAACAGCCAGCTCCTGGGTAAATACTGACATTTTGGTCTCAGACAATCCCTCGAATGCCCTTTTTGGAATAGTGATTCCTTCACCCAGGGACATCTATTTAGATAACAGTAAAAAATAAAACAATTGTGTCAGAAGTGTGTGTGCGCGCATCAATGACATTAACAGTGGCTATATTATATTTACACTCGCTAAAACAGAAAAATGCCTTTTCAGGATACTGCAATAAATTAAGGATACTTTGCTAAAAATATTTCAAGTACATTTACATATATTTTTTTGGTAAAAAATGTAAACAATGTTTGGCTTTTTCAACGACTTAGAAACAATTAATAAACATGCAACTGTGGAACATTCAGGGATAGTTCCAGTGGCGTCATGCCCATTCAAAGTGAGGGCACGTGCCCCCTCAGATTTTGCCTCCCTGATAATTTTTTTGTCACAACTTTATTCCTATTATGCTCCATAATATACCAGAGCCTATAACGACTCAAATGTATTCCTCTGGATGTGTAATAAATCGGTCAGCATTAGCCCGCCCCTTTTTCCTAATATGGTGTCTGTGTATATCAAATCTAAAGAGAATCTTTGCTGTGTATGTTCAAGCAACTCACTCGTCTCGCACGTTGAGCTGGCAATGAAGTGGTAAGTGGGCAAAGCAACAAATCGGCATTGAATTAGTTATCGGATGATATTAAAAGGTAGTGGGATTATTTGTGGTTGACCTGGAAATTTTAACTTGATCAAAAAGTTATGGATTTGATATTAGCTGCGAATTCAGAGCATTAACTTAAGTTATGTCAGTGTAACGTTATCGATAGCTAGCCTAGTCTAACCATAAACTAGTTGGCTAACGTCACTGCCATACTAACATTATCTGATCGGTTTTGAAACATCTGTTCTGTTTTGTCTTGTGTCAAAGTCTCCAGCTGGTTCAATTGTTTTCAGTTTCATAGAAACGAGGGTGTTACATTTGTTGTAGGCTAACTGCAAAATCCAACCTAACATTATCAAGGCATCGACTTGATGTTTCTCCCATAGACTGTTATTCACGGACCATTTTCAATATGTTTAACCATAACAGCACAAATAATTGACATGAACACTTCTGAATAAACATACAGGGCTGGCCCTACCACCAGACGTCCCAGAGGAATGGACTTTAAGAGCCCCTGTCCCTAATCCTCACCACCATGACCTTCACCCACCTGAGGAATGGTTTTGCAACAGTTGTTACCCAGAATCATAAATCCAATGGCTAGCTAGCTATAGCTATAAGTTACAAGTTGCTAGCTTTTCTGTTAGCTCATAAATTACTCTTTACAAGTTCCTTATTTAAAATATAATAATGAGCAGTGTAACTACAGTATTTCAATGATTTTACTAAAGTAATGTTACATATTACATTTGATTTGATTACTTTTTTACATTTCTGTCAAATATTATTATTTTTAAATAAACGGGGTACACTGTAAAAAAAAATTACATCCCCAAGTAAACATTTTCTAGTGACTGGTCACATCTAAATTTTTCAATTAGTCTGACATATTATTTCTCATTGAGCCAATGTTAACAGACTATTGCAACAATTAATTCACTTGAGCCAATTTAAAAATTTAGATGTGACCAGTCACTAGAATATTTTGACTTTGAGACGTTTTTTTTGTTACAGTGTAGTGTTAACCTTATTCAGCACTGAAATCTGTCAAACTTCTTTCAAAGTCCTTCATCACATATTAATATTAAAATAACTTAATTTCAGAGCACCACTAAGTCAGACCTCAGCACCTTTATGTACCTTTAATGTAAGATCGTTCTTAGGTCACATACCAATTTAAAATTATAACATAAAAACTGCAATGGTACTGTTTTTAAAATCATGTGTAGTAGGCCTAAGTGTACAGTAAGTGTGTGTGTGTGTGTGTGTGTGTGTGTGTGTGTGTGTGTGTAAACAGCTTTTGAATTTGAGCTTACAGTTCTTTCATCAACCTGTCTTTTACATAAACTTACAAAATAGATACTTTAACTTAGTCCTCAGATAGAGGAGGGTTGCTGCTAGCTCCGTTAAAGGTATTTCTGTCCCTCCCAAAACTGCATTGAAATGGTATGTTTAGCAGCCAGAATTTAAACATTTTCAGGGGGAGAAACCCCTGACCCCTCCTAACATGATCCATATCACCCGTCAGAAAACATTTGCAACGTCTCAGATTGTGCCCCCCCAGAATGTTGGCTTGCATGACGCCCCTGAAGGTAAGCAACGTGTTTTTTTTAAAACAGAATTTGGGTACATTTGAAATGGCGAGTGTATGCAGGCTCTGATACTCTCTGAAGAAACTGGTCGAATTTTGTAGCAAATAGTTGGCTTGCTAGGAAGGCCATGGTAATTAGCTTTCTGCAATAAACATCTTTATGTAAAAAAAAGAATTTGGGATTATTTCTACATTCAGCGAGGCCTATACATTCTTGAAGTTACATAAATTGTGTATGATTGGAAAATTTTTATCTCGTGCAGTGAGTCCCCAATAATTAAATGTGTTGTACTTTTGTTTATTTTACAGAATGAGTGCAGCTAATCCAAAACTGCCCAGAAGAGCTTCGAAACCCTCCGAAAAAGATGAGTTTGTATGAACCAGACCCCAGCTCAACCAGAGATAACCAAGATGGTAATTGAGTTATTTTACTATACTATGGCTTAGCTAATTTTGTTAAGTATTAAAACTGGTTTAAGTGGTTATTTTTAACGTACTTTTGGCCACTTTACTAACCAAAATATTTGTCAGTATTTGGTCTCTTATTACTGGATTTTTTATAAATACTGTATATATTGGTAGCTGGCACAATATTGATTATAGCCTACAGGAATTTTTAATGGAATGTCATGAAAAAGGAGTGCAACTTATTTGTACATTTTAGTGACTGAATTTTGCTAATCATCTCAAAATTTAAGGAATAAAATAATTTGTATAGGAATTGCAGCTCAAAGTTCTTTACAAAAAATATTCCTGTGCCATACTCTTCATAGACAATGTGTAAAATAAATAAATAAATAAACAAATAAAATGTGTGATAATTAAATAATGAAAGGGATTAAAAACATTGAAAAAAATAGAATAGAGAGTGCACAAATCAAAGAGTTGCAGGAGCGAATAAATTTGAAAGTGCTAAAAGAATAAAGTTAATCCTAGTTGAAGGCTAAAGTGAAGAGGTCATTTTGTTGCTTTGCTAAGAAGGTTAGAAATAAGACAATAAAGATATAGTAGCATGTTTAAAGGTGCTCTAAGCGATGTCACGCATTTTTTAGGCCAAACATTTTTTTTTCACATACAGCAAATATCTCCTCACTATCCGCTAGCTTTCTGTCTCCTGAACACACTCTAAAAAAACGCGGTCTCTGTAGACACCCCAGGCTCCACAAACAGCAACAAAAACAGACTGGACAAACCCGCACCACAACATAACAAACAGTGTTCCAGCCAATAACCGACAAGAAGGGTTTGGGGGTGGGGTTTGGGTTGTTAGTGTGCGGATGAGGAGTAGGGAGGGTCTAGCTAGCCTCCGTTTTGTTTGTCAATAGTTCGAACGTCAACAAGAAGTGACGTCACCCAGGATCGCTTAGAGAACCTTTAAGTAAGATTGATTTTTAGCCTGCACTGATTTACTCACAATCTCCTTTTTGTTTACTTGTTCATTTTCAGGACTTTTTGTATTTTTGACCTTTGAAGATGGATACACAGCAAAGATTTTTAATCTCTGTGATATACTAAACAAAGATGATAAACCCATCGCTTGCTTTAGAGATCTGACACCAGGAGAAAAAGTACTTGCAAGATGGTCTGACAATAAGTTCTACAATGCTACAGTAGACTTCATTGGTACAGCTGACAAAACGGTGGATACCAAGAAGGCGACAAAGAAGGACATGAAAAAAAGAGATGCAGCTGCACAAAGATTCTACAACCTTCCATTCCTACCTCTGTACAGGCCAGTCCACCTCTGCACAGGATCACCCAAATACTGTGGACCAAAGTGTCATTCAGCCTCCAACAACCTGGCCAGCTACCAGCCTCCACCTACAGAGTCATTTCTACCTGTCCAGCCACAGCACCAGCATGCAACTGCCTGGCCACAGTACCAACTTCCAGTTTCCCAGTCATCACCAAATACGCCACAACATTACCAGCATTCACCAGTCCAGTCGCTCAACCAGTATGGAACTACTCTGTCTCCAATTCCACACAATTCCAGCCGCATCACCAGCCTCACACAGCACTACCCACACCTTCAGACCAAACACAACAGCAGCCTGTTTTGGATCAGCCAAGACAGCCACCAGCTCCTACAGCCAAAGAAAGCTTCCTCAAAATGTTGCACAGTCCTAATACACATCAAAAACCTACTGTTCTTGGGGACCAGAGCCAGACAAGCACCTCTGAACACGAGACTTCTTCAAACTCAGCTGCAGATACTTTAATCATCGAGCGTTAGATCTCCAATTCCAGAATATGGAGAACCATGTTTTGTCTCTCTGTTGCAATTACTTGTTCTTTTACCACTTCTTTTTTCTCTCTCACAGTTTTTCAAACACACCTAATATCTATTCAGAAGAGTTGTGTAAAAAAAAACGTGGATAATAATCTAGTGTATTAAATTGTGCAACATAAAATTGTAATTATGTTTTTATATTGGTATTCGTTGAAAGTTCTACTACATTGTCTTACTTTGGACATTGGGAGTTATTTGATGCTTAAGCTAAATCTTAAAAGCTTTAAACAATTTGGTAAAACTTGTATCCAATCATGAAATCTTTTGGACTTTTAAATTTTTTTTTTTTTTTTTACTTTATGAATGCTGCTGTGTCCCTGTAAGGTAATATACATATTTTGTGTCACAGGTGGTGAGCAGCTCGAGGCATTCAGAAGTTTTCTGGACAAAGTGGAACAGATCCGACCTCCGGCTGGTGTCTCCAGAAGGCAGATCTCGGCAGCAGGAGCTATATCCAGGAGGTGGCCTCCTCTTGTCCTCGACTCACCTGGCTGCAATCCATACAACCGCAAAGAAGGACTGCCTTCGCTTGTTCCATCTTCTTTTTGACGAATTCTTTACTACAGAGGAGTGCCAGAATGCTGTGGCATTTGGGAAACACGGAAAGGTGCCAGATGGGAAGAGAGTCCTGGATAAGTTCAAAGTCAATGGAAGCTTTAGCGTAAGTTCTGCTGGGAAGACTCAATTGTTGCGTCATTGATTATCTTCTCATCTATCCAATCACGTTTTAATACTAGAAGTATAAAAGACCCGTACTTACACTTGTCTGAGTTCGCAGATGCTGACGCTTCACTCACCTCCATCCACCCCTCCACCACCAAGATGATTTCTTCCCTCCAGCAAGAGATGGGTTCCTCCGTCCATCCTTCCTATCACCATAGGATTTCCCCTTCAACCTCCCCACCACCACCAGGATGGTCCCTTCCAATACCGCATTGGGGGTCGGCTGCGCCCCCGCCATCTTCAGGCGGGAAATGCTGAATCCGTACCCTCGGATTGCGAGTTACGGACGGGGCCTACGCCAAAGAACTTATTGCATGTGGCTTGCTGGGCTGTTAATAAATGTATAATTATCGAGTATCTATTCTCCCGAGTCTTTGTGGTTGAAATGCAATTCTAAGTAAGTATGTTGCTCATGTGGTTGTTAACAATTTGTGGAAAAATGTTGTGAAAATTCATAGGTAAAAAATGTGTGGGAACCCAATAAGAGGTGTTGGACACCCATATATCACATGGCTACGTTAAATGTTATGATTGTTTCACTGTCCTCACAGTTCCCTTTCGAAGGGAACTCGACAATACGTCATCGACGCTTTGGGGAACGCCTCAGGCGTGACAGGTGTCTGAAATCACAATCAAATCACGGCAATCACATTGACCGGCGACAGCCCGTGAATCATTAATGTGAATGATTAACGTGCGACCTGGAAGTATATAAGGGCGCCTTGCAAACATGACAAACCATCTTTTCGTCTTCAGGGACTGTTTTGTCTGTAACTGCTTTTGAAAATCAAAAGGTAATTATGAAATGCACTGAGAAGGCTGAGTGTTTTCAGCTGTGCGTTTTCTGTCTGGGAAGGAAGAGCGCGCACAGGCAGTTCCTGAGGTAACTGCCTGTACAATTGCGAGCGTTTTTTCTTTGAGAACGCTCCGATCTCGTCTGGCCCTCTCCTTGAGAGAAGAGGGCTCAGCGTCTGGGTGAAAGATCCCAGATGAAGCCCGCCGATCGCCTTGAGAGGGGTATAATCCTCTCAGACGATGTGGCGGCTGACGAGAGTAAGCAGTGAGTGCTTTTTCGGACAAACAGGAGATGGCTGATGAGGTAATCGGAAAAATAGATCCTGAATCTTCTCAGCCACGCTGCCCCGTGTATGCTGAACTGGTTGGTGTTATGGAAACGCTCCGCGAGCAGGCTAAAAAAAAACAAACAAAAAAAACAGCTGCCGTGGCTGCACGTTGGGGGAAAAATCGCTCACTATGAGAGTGGTTTTTCCCCGGTCATAAAACCACCAGCTCAGGTGAGCCTTTCATTTCTTCCCGATCTCATACTGAGATCGAGAGAACATGGAAGAACCCATACTCTGCCCATGTCCACCGACATCAGCGGACTAGTCTCACTGATGTTGGGGTGATAGGAGAGCATGGGTATGTGTCGATGCCGCCCATTGACGAGATGTTTGCAAAAAGAAAACAGAAAAAAGTCTGGCAGGCGTCGACACTGAGAGCTCCAACCCTGCCAGTTTAATGGCAGAGCATACACGCCAGCGGGTCAGGCCGGTGCGACCCTGCACACCATGGCGGTATTGCAGGTACACCAGGCCAATCTGCTGGGGGATCTCGACCAGGGGGTGGGGCGCCTGAGGCGGTTACTGAGCTGCGCCACGGAGTGAACCTGGCCGACATTGGGGAGAAGAGAGAAAGGCTTTCTCCTCGATTCACTGGTTTCGCCCTCTGAGCTTTTCGGCACCTCCGTGTAGGCGGTGGCTGGAAAGTTCAGAGAGGCGAGGGCGCGCTCAGCTGTATTAGGACCTACATACCGCTGAGATCCGTATCCACACCCAGACAGACGGGAGGGCCTGGCCCATCATGGTCCGGGAACCTTAGACAGGGCCAGAGAGCCAGTGTTACCTCTTGTGCGCCTCCTCCGTGGAGGAGTAGATCACAGAAGAGGTGCAACTCCCGCAAGAAGAGGGATCTGAGGGAGGTGATCCAGCACGATTGCACACAGCATTGGCATGGATCACCTCCCCCTGAGGGCGTGAATATATCTTAGCCCTCTCCTCTCTCCCGACTCCCCAGACGCTTCCTACATCAGGCCTGAGGCTGGGCTCATGGTTAGAACAACGTTCTGATGGCCCGCCTCTGCTTGGTTAGTGAGAGTGCCTCTTTCAGGCATGTAAAGGTGGTAGACCCCATGTTCATAAAGAACTGTCTGGTAAGTCTTCACTTCGCAAGCCGCAGGTGAGCTGAGTGGTCTTCTTTAAGAGTAATTTTGTGTGCAACTAACACTAAAATGTATCTCTATACAGACCTCGTTCCCTGTATAGAGCTATGGGGTCATGTAAGGTACATTTTTGGATTATTAGGGCCCTGAAGTCCCCGTTTAGGTGGCTAGAACGACTATTTTAGCCCTCGGGCTGTTAGCCACCTCAGGGTAGGGTAGTTGGTCTCTCTCCCACAGGATTTTCATTGTGGAGTATAGACTGACGCTAGTGCTTCAGATAGATCTTATGTCCGGTCCATGGGACCGTCTGACTTCCTTCCTGAGTACATCGCCCCCTTGAGCTCTGTTTGGGTTTTCAGTGGGCTGAACGATTCTGCAGAGGCTGTGGCTCCTCCGAGCCCTCCGAGGTAGATCTATGCTTGCAGGCTGGCCCTCACCAGGGCCGCCTCTGTAGCTGGCCTAGGCTGTGCCAGGGATAGTGGAGGTGCTCTGCTTAAGCATTTCTGCCTCTGAACCTTCACTTTGTGAATATAGGTTCCTAGCATCCCTGTATGACAGCCTCCTCCAATGGGAGTCGTTAGGCCAAGGCCCGCCCCCTTCTCTGCATTCTGGGGTGACAAGAGTAATGCAGCGTGGTGCAGAGGCATGGTTTATAAAGATCCTGGGTTAGGCCTCAAATAGGCCTCTCCGGTACAATGTGTCTTTATTGAGCAGGGTTAGGCCGTCTTTCACCTCATGAAGAGACTGGATCTGTCTGCCCGACCCTGCCGTGCAGAACTAGCAATCGGATCTGGGCCGCCAGTATAGGCTTCACTCACCTCGCTGAGCTACTGCTCGAGCGTCGGGTTGTAGGTGGTTGGCTCACAAACAAGCCCCACTCCCCTAGGTTGGGCACAGATACATTTTCTGTCACCCCTAGAGCCACTGGCAGGCCCGCACCTTGGTAAACCTCAGGGTGAGGTGGAGAGTATTCCCCTGTGATACAGGGTAGGTCTGAGTCCTTCACTTTCAGTTCTGTATTATCCTACCTCGCACCACTATGGCTCGGGTTGAGCGGAAAGTTCTAGCCTTCACTTCTTTTTTGGTAACGAAGTACGCTCCCTTGAAGCCAGAGCATTGCCATGAGCTGACGCCCATGCGTACAGATGGTAGGCCCCTGACTCTGGGGCCTCCGTTAAGGCAGAGTGGCGTATGTTGTACTCCCCTTGCTTAAAGGGTGCTAGCGCTCTTGCTGAGTATACTGCCATGGGCAATGTGATTAGGTACCAGAAAGCTGTAGGCGCTGTGTAAACAGCTTATCTGCCAACGTAGGCTGCGCCGTTAGGTAGTAGGCCTCAGCAGGCCTCCTGAATGGGCAGCCCCCAAGAGGGCGCTGTAGGCCAGCTCACCTCATGTGGCTGGCCTTGGTGGTTCGGGCAGTTGACTCACTGATGGGTAGTAGGCCCTAAACAGGCCTCCTCGGAGGTGAGTTCCAACATTGTGGGACATACTTTAAAGCCGCGACCAGGTAGCTAGCCATATTAGGCCTCCTGTGGGTGGACCCAATAGTTACGTTGGTATAGTATGATTCCCAACAGTGTACCTTTTGTAGCAGAATTGACTCGCTATCAGCTAGTAGGCCCGACCAGGCCTCCCTGATAGGCGAGTCCCTAGCTGGCTGGCCTTAGCAGGCCGCCTTGGAATCGTCAACCTAGGCCTTCACAGGCCTCCTCAGTGTTATGAAACACAAACACTGGGTAGATCCGTGGATCGAGTAGAGAAACTCCCCTCGCTGGCAAGGGTTGTAAAGCACTATGCTGAGTCATACTCTCCGGGATATCCCGTCTCTGAGATCCGGGCCGAGTGGTTCACTGCCAGCTTCGCAGTCCCTCGGTTTGGATGCCTTACCTAAGGCAAATGTCCAGAGGCTCTGTCTCCGGACAGACAGGAAGTTGGCCAGACTGAAGTGTCCGACTTAGTGACACCAGGTCGGGCCGTCCTGGTGGCGTTTCGGGTGGTAGTTTCCCCGAATAGTGACTGGCTGGGGTTCCCTCGGGTTCCCTAGCCACATTCCCTAGAAGGGACCCCTTCTAAAATTGTCCAAGTTGTGGTCCTTGGCCTTTGAGCAGGCCTAGGTAGGCCTCTGGTAAAACATCGTTTTGGAGGGCCTCCTGTTAGGCTTATAGCTTGGGCTAAGACCGTAGGGAATGCTGTCACTGACAGCCCAGTGTGACCTGAGGGTGAGTGGTTCTTGCATTTCATTTGAATTTGCTGGTTCTGACAGTTCTCACTGCCTCCTGGCATGCACTCCCCTCAGCATGGCGGAGTGGGTATTTCGTTCCCCAAAGCGTCGATGACGTATTGTTGAGTTCCCTTCGAAAGGGAACGTCTCAGGTTACAACTGTAACCTATGTTCCCTGAGAACAGGGAACGAGACAATACGTCTCCCTGCCATGCCTCGGGGCCTGCCTACCAAACAGTCCCTTCAGACGAAGGATGATTTGTCATGTTTGCAAGGCGCCCTTATATACTTCCAGGTCGCACGTTAATCATTCACATTAATGATTCACGGGCTGTCGCCGGTCAATGTGATTGCCGTGATTTGATTGTGATTTCAGACACCTGTCACGCCTGAGGCGTTCCCCAAAGCGTCGATGACGTATTGTCTCGTTCCCTGTTCTCAGGGAACATAGGTTACAGTTGTAACCTGAGACGTTTTGCTGCATTTCCTTATGTGTGATCCATAGAGATATTATAATGTGAATTTTGTCGTATCAGGATGAAAGAAGTTGTTAATACTGTTGTGGTAACTGCGGTTACTCAATGCACTCTGTAATTTGTGCTTTCTTCTCTTTTATTATTGCAGCTTACGTCATGCGCTGTAGTACACTGGATGGTTGGACACCGGTTGAGAAAAGTAAGGTCAAAAAAGCCTTCATAAACAAATGCCGCATCAGGGCCACAACACTGTAAATATCGGATGGGGCACAGAGACATTTGTTGAAATGACAATGTTCACAAAAAGTCCTTGTTTTCAAATCATGTATGTTGGCGTCAGAGACTCAAGTTTATTGTTGTGAATTGTTGTAAACCTGGCCTGCCACTGCTCATAACATTGTTACTGTTTTAAAAACAGAATTTTACAACAGAAAAAGCACTTTAGTTTTGACCATGTTTAAACAGTTTTTGCTGTCTTTAAAATTTCTTTAAATTTGTTAATGTTATTTTGATTTAAATAAAGATTTAGATTCAAATGTCTTTATTTCTTTATTACATCAGCTAATCTGCCATTTGCTATAGATTTTTAAAGCCTGATGGTTGTGGATAGATCTTCTGTCTGTCCTGCAGTGAAGAGAGAGTAGCATTCCCGTCCGTTGTTTCTTTGGTCCATCAAGATGTTCTGAAGTGGATGATCTGTGTTGTTTAGAATGGTGAATCTAGTCTGGTAGGAGGAAAAGGTCATATGATTGAATTAGTAATTAATGTGCGTGTGTGTTTGTGTGCATGAGAGGGAGAGGGAGCGAGAGACTCGGATATTGCTCCATTGTAGCTCCAGTATTGCTCATTTTCTTTTTCAAAGGAGAAATAAAGGAGTCATTAAAAACACCGAATTGAGATTAGCAACCCAGCCAACATGTCCATGTGGGCCCCACATGGGTTTTCTCTGGGTTATATGGGTGTCATGTGGGAGTGGGCACTTTGATGGGGTTATTATGGGCCCCAGTTTGGTTTAGGTTGTGGGCTCCAGCTAGGCTGCCCATTATTGTTTATTTGCGGGTCTTTTTTGGGCCCCAATTGGGCTATATTAGACTAAATTTGTATTACTAAATTTGGTTTGAATTTGTTTAAAAAGTACCTGCCATAATTGTGTAATTGCCATAATTGTGAAAATGAAAAACATTTTAAAATATTATAAATAATAATATTAATATATATAATAAAATACTAAGTTTTTTTTAATTTGATAAAAAAATGCACATCATTATCAAAATTTTTTTTTAATTTCATGGCCTTATAATTTTGTAATGTATACCGGTAACCTATGTGCAAAAAATGCTTAAAACTATATTTTCTAAAAGAGTAGCACTTGCATCATACTGTCCCCTCCCCCACAAGCTAAGATTGCCTCCTCCCGGCTCCCGCATTTATTCATTCGAAGAAAAAAAAAAAACCAACGGTCTTATTCTCTCCTGACAAGTTTCTAGAGCATCACCGTCAAATATCGAGATATCTCTTGTTGAACACTAGCAAGGTAAGATATGTATACGTTGTATTTTGTATTAACTTAGTTTTACTTAAGATTTTATAAAACTAGATATTTCGGAATCAATAACGAACATTAAAGGAACACTTCACCCATTTGCATTAGACTTTGTATCTTTAGAAACCCAGTCACATTTTCGAATGGTCATGGTTTATTCCCTTATTTTCCCCTGAGATGGGAGAAATAAGGATTTAAGTGTTCCACTTCCTGCTTTTTATGTATGGAATAAAATCACTATCAAAAATAATCGTACGTAATTCAAAACATTTGTGTGTAATTTTAATATACTCGTGCGTAATTCTGGTTTTTGTCAGAGTTGGATTCCAAAATCTACGGCCACGACAGTTTACAGATCCGCAATTCTGTGTGTTTTTTAGAGTGCAACTCTAAAATGCACGACTGTGACAGTTTACAGACACAGCGCTTGTTTTCACAACAGCTCTGTTACACACACGACATGCGAATTACGACCACGAAGTGCGGTGTGCGAAACGACTGTCAAAAATACGTCATCAAGGTCACAGGCATTACTGTCCGAGGGAAGATGAATCGATTCAACGAAGTGCGCATGCGCCTCACCAACGTTCTAAACCACTGGCGCTAAAATCATGGCGGATCAGCAGCCAAGCGCTCACTCCTCGTCTCAGGTAAGGTAATTATTATTTTTTAACCTGACATGTTTAATCAGGGGTCATCAAACTTGTTCCTGGAGGTCGGAGCTAAACTCTACAGGACACCAGCCCTCCAGGACCGAATTTGACGACCCCTGTGTTTAAGGGTTAGTTATCACTAATAACAGAGAAGAGCAATATTAATTACAGAGATAGTATAGTAGGTAAGATAAGCTCTCAGAGTACATGTAACGTTAAGTGCTTAAAGAAGACAGTTGTTTAGGGGGTCATCACTGCAGCGCGATGAGATAGGGCCAAGTGACATAAAATAATGAGCAATTTTAAGTGTTGACTTCCTTACAGCCATGTTACATGCACTGTAATACATAGGTCATGTAATATAAGTGTTCACTGTTTATGTACTGAAGTCATATTTCATTTATCACTAGTAAAATATAGAATTTTTTCTAAGTAATAATACTAATGTCAGAGTAATTTGACTTACAGGGACCGCTGATGACGCACCTACTAGAACGCCTCCGGTCACGAATAAGTGCAGTTTTAGATGGTCATCAGCTGGACTTGGACTATTTTCAGTATGTTATCAATCAAGAAGTGTTTATTTTGTCATCAGCCTCCACTATCTTTGATGTGCCAAATTATATTTTGGAGACCCTCATGGATTTACAAAAAAAAATTCATGCAGCTCTTTCCCAGGAGGTGGCCCCAGTTCTTACGAGGGAATGTGGTGGTGGACGAGGTCGACCTAATAAGTTTGTTGTTTCCGAGGAAATGCTGTCCCGTCTCATAGAGATGTCTTTACCAGTTTCTTGTATTGCGAACATTTTAGGAGTAAGCCAGTCAACAATCTTCCGCCGAATGCGTGACTTGGGTTTGTCTGTCAAATCTACATATAGCACCATATCTGACAATGAATTGGATAATGCCATTTTGGCCATCAAAAGAAGACTACCAAATGCTGGATATAGGATGATAAAAGGCTGCCTGCAAGCAGACGGACACAGAGTGGATGCCCCTGGAATTTTGGAAAGGATGACACAGCTGGGGTGTATTGTCAGGAGGTCATATTTTGTTCAAAGTCCACTGTCATTAGTCCATATTGACACGAATCACAAGCTCATAAGGTATGGTCTTATATTTTACCTACGAAAGTGTAATGTTATGCAATATTACGTTTAACATGGTTTTACTTTGAAGGTACAACATCATCATATTTGGTGGGATAGATGAGTTCTCACGAAAGGTAAACACATTTATTTCCAACCCAGTGGAATCTATCTATCAATTAATAATATTACTTATCTATCTATAATCTGACTACCTGTATCTATCTGTGTTTGAATGTATTGAATGATTTAATGTATTACATTTATTCTTTTTTGATATAGATCATGTACCTGGAACCAGCAACAAACAACCGTTCAAGCACTGCCTTATCATTCTTTCTCCAGTCTGTGCAAAAACATGGCTGGCCTTCAAGGTAGGAGAAAATTGTTTTTCTGCTCCTCACTTCCTTGCGTTTAGTTAAAGGAGAACTCCGGGCAATTTTTAAGTTAATCTTGATCGTTATACCTTAGTGAGAACTGTATAGAAAAAAAAAAATGGACCGAATTGGTGCTTGCAACACGGAGCTGCTACCGCTAATGCCCAGAGCTCCCACTCAGCTAACGGCAGTTATGGGGCATATTCATGTGTTTTTGTGCCTCTTAACAGACACAACATGCAATTAAAATGTCTGTCCAACATGAACACGGAAAAAGGTAAATAGAAGTGTGCAGGTGGGAGGAGCGTTGTGTGTGTGAAGGACGATCATCACTCTTCACACACACAACACTCCTCCTCCTGCACACTTCTATTTACCTTTTCCGGCTACAACGGGAGTTCCCACAGGACTTCAGCGCGAGACTACAGCTAGCCGTCTAAAACACTATTTAGGTGAATTTAAACAATGGCTAAGTTGCTAAACGCATCTTGATGTCATGTAAGGACCCTGTTCATGCTGGACATGTAAAACTGCCGTTTTAGCTGAGTGGGAGCTCTGGGCATTAGCGGTAGCAGCTCTGTGTTGCAAGCACCAATCGTTTTTGTTTTTTTTATATAGACAGAACTCACAAAGGTATCACGATCAAGATTAACTTAAAAATTGCCCAGAGTTCTCTTTTAAACCCTCATCCGTCCCTCAGGTCATTTTGACCCAAAAAATTATAGAAATCTTGTGTTGATCGTCCAAGATTTCTTTACTTTTTTCATACTTGCACCAGGAATACACACACACACACATAAAAAAAACCTGAGTGGATTTGAGGAGTTTAAATGGGTGCAATAAAAAAAGTAACAAAAGGGTTCCTCGTGGGTCTTTTTTTTTTTCTCTCGATATACAAAATCTGATAGAATAAAGATTTATACCCCAATGAAGGACTGAGACTACAGAATATCCCCAATGCAGAAAACACACACACTCCACTAGAACATAATGTTTCATGTTTCTGCTGGGATATTTTTCGTTTATTTTTTATTTTATTTTTTTCGTTTAGAGTTTATCATAGTTATATTTTTTTAAATATATTTTTATTTATGAAATTGTATGAATGCACACAGATATTTAGGTTCTAATTCAGCAATATATATATATATTTTTCTTTTTACAAAATACGGATTTTTTTAAATATAAATATATATATATATATAGAATAAAAGGTAAATATAATAAAAAAATAATAGAAAAACCTACATAAATATTTAGAAATAAATTATAAAAATGGAATCTAAGATTTCTGGCCCTCGGGTCATTTTGACCCAGGAAGGACACTTCTGTTATAGGTTCGGATGAGTAAACATGTTTATTTGTATTTTCTTAACATTATGGCAGTCAAGCAGATTTAACCTCTCCCTTCACCCCTCCATTTCAGGGTCCGGGGTGATGAAGGTGTGGAAAATGTGGCAATTGCAGAAACCATGTTTCGTGTGAAAGGGACTGGAAGAGGAAGCTTCATTGCTGGAAAAAGCGTACATAATCAGAGGTAATAAACAAGTTATGATGTCACACTATTGTGTAATTTATCATTTATAATCAATACATTTTGTATTCTCTAGAACTGAACGCCTGTGGCGAGATGTCTGGGTCAGCGTAACACAGCTGTATTACGAGATACTTCACAGCATTGAGGAAGATGGCTTCTTGGACTTGTCAGATTCCCTTCATGTGTTTTGTGCACATTATGTCTTCCTCCCACGTCTGAAGCGTGACCTCCACAGTTTTTCTGAAGGCTGGGACAATCATCCATTACGGTCTGAAAGTGGGCTCACCCCTAACCAGATGTGGATAATGGGACACATGCACAACTCATCTGGAGACAATGAAGAGAGTTTTCAGGTTTGTTTTTTAATTGATTTTCTATGCCTTCAAGTTATACTGTCAAATTGTGCTTTTGCATGATGTGTGAAGTAATTTAAAAAATATTTCATTTAAGAATTTGGAACTGTTTGGAACAGACTGGGAGACGTTTGATAATGTGACAGAAGAAGATGTTGGAGTTCATGTTCCAGAAATTGAGTGCCCACTCACTCCTGCTCTGATGGAAACAGTAAAATCCATCTTTAATCCTCTTGCAACATCTGACTGTTATGGCAGAGATATTTATACATCTTTGGTTCATTATTTTGAAAGTCTTTAAAATACACAAACAACTGTGTGAGACCATTGTAAACATTTATTTAGCAAATTGTGTATATACTTTGAAAACTGTAACAAAGCAGCACAATGAATGAATTATGAAAACTAATTTGTAAATAAATTCAGAACAGTTACTGATTGAGTTGTTTCTTTAACATGAAAATTATTTCAACAAATACTGTCAAAGGAACAGTTTTACTTATGCCAGTAAGTGGCATAAAAGTGATTCAAAGAGAAGCTGATACTTCAAATAGAAGTTGCTATTTCAACATGCTTTCCCACCAAATACATTTAAACATTGTCAAATGACTCCCCATATTTCATAGCTAATTCCATTATGTTTTTAAATTCATTCAGCGTTTTCAGGTGAGCTGTAGGAAACGTAATTGTGCGAGTACATGCGCTTACAGTTGGAAAACACACAGTGTGTTTTGTGTCACAGTCGTGATTGAACTTCACAGTGATGTCGAAATCCTTCTGGTCACTGGGGAGAATAGGCTTATGTCTCTGGCCTGTCATCCACTGCATAACTTTACCTGCCGTCATTTGTTCAGCTTCACCGTCTTAAAAACAGGGAGGGAGGGAGGCTTAAAGTTCTGTTAATCTTGTTTTCATTCCACTAAGTATGTTCTGCTATTATGATAATATATACCACGATCCTCAACTTCCTGTAGGAAATCCTGGAAAAAGTTCATTACATTTACTTCTTTGGTGTATTTCACAGAACCTTTGTCACTAAAGACAGGGTGGCAATTCTCCAGAATGAAGCATGCATCCACCTTAAATAAAATATATAGTGTTAGCATTTCTATATGCCTGTCACATTTAACATGTCCTCATTATGAAAACACCATAAGAACCACAATAGTTTACCCTGTCATCTTTTTCCCCTGGGACAAACAGTGGTAGACATAAGTCTGGATGCATTTCCATGACTTTCTGGAGATCGTAGAGCTGCAGGCCTTTTCTCAGCTGATCAAGCATTGGAACAACTCTCATAGTGGAGTGTAAAAAATAGGCTCTAGAGGCAATGTAATGGTTTCATCAAATGTTTAAAACACTAAACAATATAACAAATATATATATACAGTAACTCAATTTTGATGTACTATATGATAAATGTGATGCTTTCTGTTATTTACTATATACTACATTTCATAAAGTATAGTGCACCTGATTATGTTGCTTTTCATGTCAGCAGACACTTTTCCAGTGTATCCACAGCTTAAAATCTCATCTGTAAACTCACTCATGTCATCTGTTGAGTTAACCTAAATACAGAGAAATAGAATAGTCTTATTGGCATCCCTTATTTACTTTAAGAGTTAAACATTACTATATATTACTTACATTTCAGGTTACTATTTTACCTTCTCAATGAGCAGGGAGAATTCCAAATCTGTGACATCACTGGTAGTCACCTGTATGCTGTCATAATCTCCAGAGCAAAGATATTGGAAACACCGGCGGTGGTCCTCCTTGTGCTAGACTGACAGCCATAATTTCTCCTGCACTTCTAATACCATACCACAGTGGATAAAACAAAACCTTGAATCAACCAAAAAGGTTTATTGAAACATGTTGAAAAATGTTAACTGATCAAATCTTGCATACCTGAAGTAGTTACGATCCAAGCTGTTGAGACAATAGATTGGATTTTTCCCTTTTTTATCTACACCAGCGATAAAAAGTCTTGTTTCAATCTCTGCAATCATTTCTAGACAACAAATACAACCGGTTTAAAATCTGATCTGACAAAATGACTGCTTTAAAATATAAAACATACATTTTATAATAAAGTAAATTAATTATACCTGTTAAGAACTCCTTGCTAAGAGCACCAGAGTCAACCCCAGCTTCGCCAAAAAAGGTAACCTTTAGTCTGCCTTTTGGTGATGATTTCTTGACGCTGCCACTGCTGCATTCCTCTGTTGTAGATGTCATCCCGAGAAATGCAGATGGAAAAGGTGTTGGTTTGATCAACTTTACTGCCGATCCAATTCAGAATCTCCCCAGAACTTTGTAATAGAAATAAACAGAAACGAAACATGAAATGTACCAGCAAAGAAAAACAAACACTTTCTTAATATACCATTTTTACCTTTGAAGTGTATTTATTGGGTCACTGAAGTTATCATCATATTCTGCAGTTCTGCACACAAACAAAAATTAAATGCTTTAATATTTAAAATTGCTGGATAGGAAACATTTAAATTATTAATATTGGATAAGTGACACTAAACTATTTAGTAATTTACCGTAATCCACAGTTGGCTGCATGTATCTCTATTACATCACTGTCAAAGGTTTTCTTGCACAGTGGACACTCAGCAGTCTGATGTGACATTAAAATACTGAGTTAAATTACACACAAACAATTGTTTAGGAACCATGCATAAACGGAAAATTCATATATATATTTTAAACGCATACATAGATAAATAAATATAATTTTCACCTTCTCTGTCCAGACTTCATTTATATTTGAAGCACAGCTTTCATTATCTAGTGACTTTTCCAATTCCTGAAAACGTAAAAAGCACATAAAAAAATGTGTTTTCAAAGCTTATGAAATATAAACAAAAGATCAATATAATGTTTTTTTGTTTTTTTAAACACGCCTCTTTCCAAGTGTCAATAGAAGTTGAATTATCTTCTTGTCGGGAGTCTGGGGACTTCTCCATCGACTGGAAATAAAACAGAAACTCATCAACCTTGTTTTTAGAGCTCACTGATGACTAAAATAAACACCTTAGACTTACATCATCACTTGAGATACACAGATCCACATGTTCCCTCTTGCAGTGTTTTATGTGTACTGGAAGGCACTGAAGGGGAACCATTTTGCTGCAGAGTGTACACTGGACTTGGACACTGGAATTCCCTTGCATCAGGTGGTAATGGAGTTGTGTCAATTTGCTCTTGCAGAGGAACTACATACATTGTGCTCTTTCCATTGCTGCTCACGGTTTTTAATTGCTGTCCATTATACCCATCAGGGTCAGGAGGGATGACAGTCAAATTCCGTTGACCACCTCCACCTATGATTCAAAGTATTTAACAGAATATAGAAATAGACAGAATACACCAAAAATATTTAACAGATAAAATCCATCTTATATCTATAAACGCGTATGATTTCAATTCACATAAGCTTTAAGAGGTTAGGGAAAAAAAATCAAAACGATCCTACATACCTGAGCACTTGTGCAGCAACCATCCTCCGCAGATTTTTGCCAGTTTTGGATATGCATTAACAAGCACCTCTGATAGCTTAATTATCAAAGGCAGAATAAAACAGAGTAAGGAAATTCACCCAACACAAAAAACAAGAAAAATTACATTATTGATCTTACCTCTGAATGAGTCATGTTTTCGGTTATAGTTAATGATCTTCTCCCAAGTCCTGCAAGTGTAAGTTGTAATTCTGTCTCTCCTTTGGGCGTTTTCTCATATTGTTGGTCAAGGAGGGAAAAAACCATCAAAAAGCTTTTCGGTGGCCGTTTATATGGTCCAAAACGTTTTTTACCCCTTACTTCCTTTCTGAAGAATCCAGGAAATGACCTAAAAAGGACTTAATTTTTATTTTGAGCCAGTTGAGAACATTGGGAACACTCACATGAACACTAATATATGTGATGTAATGTTAATGTGTGATGAAACATATACAGTATGTAATAAAAAAAATATATACTGTACAAACTGTATATTCCACCAGTACAGACATACACACAGTTTATTAAAACAACAATTACACTGAATCTCACACCTAGCCATTTCCTGCTGAACTGACTGCACATTTGACTTGGACCTTCTTTCTTCTGCTGACTGTACACTGCTATTGGACTGGTTCCCCACTTTTGGTTGTCCAACACTTAAGGTGTTGGTCAACATCGACACCTGGGCTGTATGCAAGATGTCACCTAATGGAACCTGATGAACAATGAAATATGACTTCAGTACATAAACAGTGAACACTTATATTACATGACCTATGTATTACAGTGCATGTAACATGGCTGTAAGGAAGTCAACACTTAAAATTGCTCATTATTTTATGTCACTTGGCCCTATCTCATCGCGCTGCAGTGATGACCCCTAAACAACTGTCTTCTTTAAGCACTTAACGTTACATGTACTCTGAGAGCTTATCTTACCTACTATACTATCTCTGTAATTAGGGCCCAAGCCTTGAAAAGGCGAAGGCCCTATTGTTTTCCTTCGGATTATTCTTCTTTATTATTTATTAGGGCCCAAGCCTTGAAAAGGCGAAGGCCCTATTGTTTTTCTTGGGATTATTATTAGGGCCCAAGCCTTGAAAAGGCGAAGGCCCTATTGTTTTCCATGGGATTATTATTTATTCTTCTTCTTTATTATTATTATATTACTACCTTTTGGGCACTTTTGGGGGCCTTAACGTGCTCAAAAACTCTTGAAACTTTGCACAAATGTCAGAACCCGCGGCCATTAGGGCCCGACTGAAGCTGGGACCCGGGCGTGGCAGGGGGGCTCGGCAGCGCCCCCTGGAATGGGATTCAAAAACATGTCCATATCTCAAACACGCTTGCATGTAATAATATGAAACTCGATACACGTATAGATCTCATCGGGCCGAACAACTTTCGTGCTCTAAGTTTTACGCCAGTCCAACAGGAAGTCGGTTATTATGGGCTGTATGGAAACGCATGTTCTGGCATTTGAAACACTTGTCCTAGAGAATTCATCGGATGACCACGAAACTCGGTGTGCATGAAGTCAAGACATGGAGGATGATAAATTGCCAGGGGATTTTTGATATCTCGAACGGTTTGGCCGTGGCGAGGAAACGAATTTATGGCGAATATTGGAAACAGGAAGTGTGTTATAACATCCTCATACATTAACTGATCTTGATGAAACTTCAGCAGTGTGTTCGCTGTAAGAGGCCGATCACATGGATGTGACTATTGTGAGTCAAAGTTATAGCGCCACCAACTGGCAGCAGGAAGTGTGTCACTTTCAAAATGCTTTGAAATCACCCTCTTATTTTTACCCGATTTGCTTCAAACTTCATCTGTATAATGTAAACACACGGCAGATGTAGACCTGTGAAAGGATTATTGATATCTTAAATACTGTTGCCATGGCAACGCATCAAACTTTAATATTCTTTTTTAAAGTTTTTGAGACTCTTAGCATACTTGAAATTGCATGAAACTCGACAGACACTTTACATTTATTGCCTAGTACACTTGTGCAAAGTTTCAGAAACGGGCGTGGTAAGGGGCTCAGTAGCGCCACCTTTAGTCAAAAATGGGGTATTAGTTTTACCTACAGTAACAAAAATCGGTATCTATATTTATCTCCACGAGCCGGACAACTTTCTAATTTACAGTCATTAGCTCCGACCAACAGGAAGTCAGATATTTTGGTTTGAATGTGATTTGATGGGAATTTTGCCAGTCTCTCTCAGTGTCTGTGTGTGTGTGAGGAGGGGGGCTTTATTTTAACCCTTTCTCTGCTGTGTGGGACTTCTCGGGCACTTTTGGGGCCCTTAACGTGCTCGAAAACTCTTGAAACTTTGTACACAGGTCAGAACCTGCGGCCATCAGGGCCGGGCTGAAGCTGGTACCCGGGCGTGGCAGGGGGGCTCGGCAGCGCCCCCTGGAATGGGATTCAAAAACATGTCCATATATCAAACACGCTTGCATGTAATAATATGAAACTCGGTACACATATAGATCTCATCGGGCCGAACAACTTTCGTGCTCTAAGTTTTACGCCAGTCCAACAGGAAGTCGGCTATTATGGGCTGTATGGAAACGCATGTTCTGGCATTTGAAACACTTCTCCCAGAGAATTCATCCGATGACCACGAAACTCGGTGTCCATGAAGTCAAGACATGGAGGATGCTAAATTGCGGACGGATTTTTGATATCTCAAACGGTTTGGCCGTGGCGAGGAAACGAATTTATGATTAAAAAAGGATGCATAAAGTGTGTTATAACTTAGTTATAGTTTTACCTACAGTTACAAAACTCAGCGTGTATATTGATCTTATCAAGCCGAACAACTTTCTAATTTACAGTCATTAGCTCCGACCAACAGAAAGTCAGATATTGTGGTTTGAATGTGAATTGTGTCTCTCTCTGTCTCTCTGCCATTCTCTGTGTGTGTGTCTGTCTGTGTGGGGTGGGGAGGGGAGGGGGGGATCTGTGTATGTGTGTGTGTGTGTGTGTGAGGAGGGGGGCTAGTTTAGTTTAACCCTTTCTCTGCTGTGTGCAAAATCTCGGGCACTTTTGGGGCCCTTAACGTGCTCGAAAACTCTTGAAATTTTGCACACAGGTCAGAACCCGCGGCCATCAGGGCCAGGCTGAAGCTGGTACCCGGGTGTGGCAGGGGGGCTCGACAGCGCCCCCTGGAATGGGATTCAAACACTTGTCCGTATATCAAACACGCTTGCATGTAATAATATGAAACTCATTACACATTTAGATCTCATCGGGCCGAACAACTTTCGTGCTCTAAGTTTTACGCCAGCCCAACAGGAAGTCGGCTATTGTGGGTGGTATGAAAACGCATGCCCCTGGAATTTGAAACACTCTTTCTAGAAAATTCATCCAATCGCAACCAAACTCGGTCAGCCTGACGACAAGACATTGAGGATACTAAATTGCTGACGGATTTTTGATATCTCGAACAGTTTGGCCGTGGCGAGGAAACTAAATTATGGCGAGAAAAGAGAAACACGATGTGTTATAACGTCTTCATACATTTATTGATCTTGATGAAACTTCAGTAGCGTGTTTGTTGTAAGAGAGCGATCACATGGATGTAACTAATGTGAGTCCCTCCCCCTTTTCTGTGTGTGTTTGGAGGGGAGCAGAAAGACTCACACTGATACAAGCTCTAAAGCAGACTTCTTCTCGACAGTCAAAGCGGGGTTACGTTATTGGTTATTGCCCGTCGTGCACAGGAACCCGAAAGGCAACGGGGTGGCGGCTTTTTATATATATATATATATATATATATATATATATAAATATAGCTGCAAGCAGCGATGGAGGGCCCAAGCCGGTGGCAGCGCCAGCCCGGTGCCTTTAGTGTAACTAAAGGCACCAGGGTGGCGGTGCCACCGGCTTGGGCCCGTAATCGCTGCTTGCAGCTATATTTATATATATATATATATATTTATTATTATTATTATTATTATTTTACTACCTTTTGGGCACTTTTGGGGGCCTTAACGTGCTCAAAAACTCTTGAAACTTTGCACAAATGTCAGAACCCGCGGCCATTAGGGCCCGACTGAAGCTGGGACCCGGGCGTGGCAGGGGGGCTCGCCAGCGCCCCCTGGAATGGGATTCAAAAACATGTCCATATCTCAAACACGCTTGCATGTAATAATATGAAACTCGGTACACATATAGATCTCATCGGGCCGAACAACTTTCGTGCTCTAAGTTTTACGCCAGTCCAACAGGAAGTCGGTTATTATGGGCTGGATGGAAACGCATGTTCTGGCATTTGAAACACTTGTCCTAGAGAATTCATCGGATGACCACGAAACTCGGTGTGCATGAAGTCAAGACATGGAGGATGCTAAATTGCGAGGGGATTTTTGATATCTCGAACGGTTTGGCCGTGGCGAGGAAACGAATTTATGGCGAATATTGGAAACAGGAAGTGTGTTATAACATCCTCATACATTAACTGATCTTGATGAAACTTCAGCAGTGTGTTTGTTGTAAGAGGCCGATCACATGGATGTGACTATTGTGAGTCAAAGTTATAGCGCCACCAACTGGCAGCAGGAAGTGTGTCACTTTCAAAATGCTTTGAAATCACCCTCTTATTTTTACCCGATTTGCTTCAAACTTCATCTGTATAATGTAAACACACGGCAGATGTAGACCTGTGAAAGGATTATTGATATCTTAAATACTGTTGCCATGGCAACGCATCAAACTTTAATATTCTTTTTGGGTGCATTTGAGGCTCTTAACATGCTTCAAATTGCATGAAACTCAACATGCATATCAGATTTATTAGGTACTAGGCATGTGTGAAGTTTCAGAAACGGGCGCGGTGGAGGGGCTCAGTAGCGCCACCTTTAGTCAAAAATGGGGTATTAGTTTTACCTACAGTAACAAAAATCGGTATTTATATTTATCTCCCCGAGCCGGACAACTTTCTAATTTACAGTCATTAGCTCCGACCAACAGGAAGTCAGATATTTTGGTTTGAATGTGATTTGATGGGAATTTTGCCAGTCTCTCTCAGTGTCTGTGTGTGTGTGAGGAGGGGGGCTTTATTTTAACCCTTTCTCTGCTGTGTGGGACTTCTCGGGCACTTTTGGGGCCCTTAACGTGCTCGAAAACTCTTGAAACTTTGCACACAGGTCAGAACCTGCGGCCATTAGAGCCGGACTGAAGCTGGTACCCGGGCGTGGCAGGGGAGCTCAACAGCGCCCCCTTGAACGTGGTCCGAAAAACTTGGTCCATATATCAAACACGTTTGCATGTAATAATATGAAACTCGGTACACATTTAGATATCATCGGGCCGAACAACTTTCGTGCTCTAAGTTTTACGCCAGTCCAACAGGAAGTCGGCTATTATGGGTTGTATGAAAACGCATGCCCCTGGAATTTGATATACTCCTCCAAGAAAAATTATCCTATCGCCACCAAACTCAGTCAGCATGAAGTTAAGACATTGAGGACGCTAAATTGCGGACGGATTTTTGATATCTCGAACGGTTTGGCCGTGGCGAGGAAACAAAGTTATGGCGAGAAAAGAAAAACACAATGTGTTATAACGTCTTCATACATTTATTGATCTTGATGAAACTTCAGCAGTGTGTTTGTTGTAAGAGGGCGATCACATGGATGTGGCTATTGTGAGTCAAAGTTATAGCGCCACCAACTGGCAGCAGGAAGTGTGTTACTTTCAAGATACTTTTGACTAAAGTGGGGGGGTTATTTTTACCTACAGTCACAAAACTCGGTCTGTATATTGTGCTTATCGATCCGGACATCTTTCTCATTTACAGTCATTAGCTCCGACCAACAGGAAGTCAGATATTTTGGTTTGAATGTGGTTTTGTCTCTCTCTGACAGAGTTCCCCCTGCCATTCTCTCTCTGTGTGTGTGTGTGTGTGTGTTAGTCCAGTGAGATACTGGAGGAGGAGGGGGGGGGGGGGGGGGATTCGGGGGAGGGAGGGCACACACACAGACAGCCCCCCCCCCCCCCTTTTCTGTGTGTGTTTGTAGGGGAGCAGAAAGACTCACACTGATACAAGCTCTAAAGCAGACTTCTTCTCGACAGTCAAAGCGGGGTTACGTTATTGCCCGTCGTGCACAGGAACCCGAAAGGCAACGGGGTGGCGGCTTTTTATATATATATATATATATATATATATATTTTATTCTTCTTCTTCTTCTTTATTATTATTATATTACTACCTTTTGGGCACTTTTGGGGGCCTTAACGTGCTCAAAAACTCTTGAAACTTTGCACAAATGTCAGAACCCGCGGCCATTAGGGCCCGACTGAAGCTGGGACCCGGGCGTGGCAGGGGGGCTCGCCAGCGCCCCCTGGAATGGGATTCAAAAACATGTCTATATCTCAAACACGCTTGCATGTAATAATATGAAACTCGGTACACATATAGATCTCATCGGGCCGAACAACTTTCGTGCTCTAAGTTTTACGCCAGCCCAACAGGAAGTCGGTTATTATGGGCTGTATGGAAACGCATGTTCTGGCATTTGAAACACTTGTCCTAGAGAATTCATCGGATGACCACGAAACTCGGTGTGCATGAAGTCAAGACATGGAGGATGCTTAATTGCGAGGGGATTTTTGATATCTCGAACGGTTTGTCCGTGGCGAGGAAACGAATTTATGGCGAATATTGGAAACAGGAAGTGTGTTATAACATCCTCATACATTAACTGATCTTGATGAAACTTCAGCAGTGTGTTCGTTGTAAGAGGCCGATCACATGGATGTGACTATTGTGAGTCAAAGTTATAGCGCCACCAACTGGCAGCAGGAAGTGTGTCACTTTCAAAATGCTTTGAAATCACCCTCTTATTTTTACCCGATTTGCTTCAAACTTCATCTGTATAATGTAAACACACGACAGATGTAGACCTGTGAAAGGATTATTGATATCTTAAATACTGTTGCCATGGCAACGCATCAAACTTTAATATTCTTTTTGGGTGCATTTGAGGCTCTTAACATGCTTCAAATTGCATGAAACTCAACATGCATATCAGATTTATTAGGTACTAGGCATGTGTGAAGTTTCAGAAACGGGCGCGGTGGAGGGGCTCAGTCGCGCCACCTTTAGTCAAAAATGGGGTATTAGTTTTACCTACAGTAACAAAAATCGGTATTTATATTTATCTCCCCGAGCCGGACAACTTTCTAATTTACAGTCATTAGCTCCGACCAACAGGAAGTCAGATATTTTGGTTTGAATGTGATTTGATGGGAATTTTGCCAGTCTCTCTCAGTGTCTGTGTGTGTGAGAGAGGAGGGGGGCTTTATTTTAACCCTTTCTCTGCTGTGTGGGACTTCTCGGGCACTTTTGGGGCCCTTAACGTGCTCGAAAACTCTTGAAACTTTGCACACAGGTCAGAACCTGCGGCCATCAGGGCTGGGCTGAAGCTGGTACCCGGGCGTGGCAGGGGAGCTCAACAGCGCCCCCTTGAACGTGGTCCGAAAAACTTGGTCCATATATCAAACACGTTTGCATGTAATAATATGAAACTCGGTACACATATAGATTTAATCGGGCCGAACAACTTTCGTGCTCTAAGTTTTACGCCAGTCAAACAGGAAGTCGGCTATTATGGGCTGTATGAAAATGCAAGCCCCTGGAATTTGATATACTCCTCCAAGAAAAATTATCCTATCGCCACCAAACTCGGTCAGCATGAAGTCAAGACATTGAGGACGCTAAATTGCGGACGGATTTTTGATATCTCGAACGGTTTGGCCGTGGCGAGGAAACGAAGTTATGGCGAGAAAAGAAAAACACAATGTGTTATAACGTCTTCATACATTTATTGATCTGGATGAAACTTCAGCAGTGTGTTTGTTGTAAGAGGGCGATCACATGGATGTGACTATTGTGAGTCAAAGTTATAGCGCCACCAACTGGCAGCAGGAAGTGTGTTACTTTCAAGATACTTTTGACTAAAGTGGGTGGGTTATTTTTACCTACAGTCACAAAACTCGGTCTGTATATTGTGCTTATCGATCCGGACAACTTTCTCATTTACAGTCATTAGCTCCGACCAACAGGAAGTCAGATATTTTGGTTTGAATGTGGTTTTGTCTCTCTCTGACAGAGTTCCCCCTGCCATTCTCTGTGTGTGTGTGTGTGTGTGTGTGTGTGTGGGGAGGGAGGGAGGGAGGGCACACACACAGACAGCCCCCCCCCTTTTCTGTGTGTGTTTGGAGGGGAGCAGAAAGACTCACACTAGAGTGCGGATCGGGCCAAATTTTTCAGTCCGAGCCTGGTCCGCGTCCGACAGAGCAGTAACCGAACCTGACCCGAGCCCGACAGGCATAAAGATATTTATGTTCGAGCCCGACCCGAGCCCGACAGTTAAAATCCCATTTTTTTCTCATACTAATGACAATTGTACGTTTTTTTGTGTGGAAAGCCCGCTTTTATTAAGCAACTGTAGGAAGGCAATCGGAAATGTCAACAGGACAAGCGCATCAGCGCGCGGAGCAACAAGCGCTCTTAACACCTGGCGCGCGCACATTATGCACGCGTTTCGTTGTCACGGCTACATAAACAAATGTCCGCACACAGGAAGACGGATGTTATGGTAATATTTTACATGTATTTTAATCACAAAAACGAACGTTTGCATCAAGTGAAAGCATCAGGCACATCGGCTACCTACATAATAAGCTGTTTTAAATTTAAAATGTTCAATGCCTTATCGCGCTGATGTGACCGAGCCCGACCCGAACCCGAACATCATTTCTAAATATCTGTCCGAACCCGGCCCGGCCCGTCGGGTACCGGCGGGTCCCGTCGGGCTCGGGTCGGGTATCCATCCTCTAACTCACACTGATGCAAGCTCTAAAGCAGACTTCTTCTCGACAGTCAAAGCGGGGTTACGTTATTGCCCGTCGTGCACAGGAACCCGAAAGGCAACGGGGTGGCGGCTTTTTATATATATATATATATATATATATATGTGACGTCCCTGTCGGTCCTTCCTTGTTTTGTGTGTGTGTGGATGTGTGTTGTGGTTGATTGTCTGCAGGTGACTGCAGCTGATTGCGGCGTGATGGGGAACACCAGTGCGCAGTTTCTTCATCCCTACAAAAGCTGTCGGGTTGTGGTTGGCGGGGTGTCTTCTGCTCGGGCTCGGCGCGGCTGTTCCTGACGGTTTCGCATCGATACAACTAGCGGGGAATGGCCGACCGACCGACGGCTTAATTAAAAGAATAATGTGAAATAAAGTGCAGATGTTAGTAATGTAAACGTATTCGTTCTCTCCTTATTTTGCGCTGACTCTTTGGAAGCGTAACATGGGGGCTCGGCCGAAATATTCATAGTTTTTTTTTTTTTTTTTCTCCTCTGTAAGTTGGTAAGTAGACAACAGTTTGGATTGTTGTTTGTTTTGGATTTGTATTGTTTGGGATTGGTTTTGGCGAGATCATTTGAATCGAATTTGTGTATAGGCTATTTTGTTATATTTTGGCTTGTGAAATTAGTAGGAGAGACGAGTGCATTTATTTTTTAGTAGTAGACTATTTGTCCGCAACTGTAGCTATTGGATTTAGTGGAATGCCGTGGGTCTAACTTCACTGTTAGGTTTTAGCGGCATTTCCTTTCGTGGGATGTGTCGGGTTTTTTGTTGTTTTTGTTTTGGGCAGATCAGTGGTTAGAGCTTAGTCTCGGGAGCACGCCGAGGTTGGAGGGAATCGCCGATTTAATTGGTTGTTCTGCTCGACTTGCGGTATCAGGTGCATAAAAACCCGCCACTGTATGCTTGAAGATTAGGGTCTACTTAGTTAGAGTTTTTTTTTTTTTTTGGTTATTATTTTTTGTAGGGAGGGTGTGAAGTTGGATCCCCAGGGCATCTTTTTGTGGTTGTGCAGTTGTGGTAGTTCAGTAAGACTTCATTTGTTTGTTTTAAAGAGCTATGTTGTATGGAATTATTCATTGGGCTATAAAGTAGGCTGATTAATAAATATGACATCTATCGAAATAATTGGATTTATTGAGAGTCCGTCTGAGCAAGGGTTAAATTTATTAACGAAAGATCAGTTGATTGAAGTTGCAGTGCATTATGGGGTCAGTCTGTCCACGAATGATAAAAAATTGAAAGAGAGTATTCGAACGGTTTTAAAGGGTGCACTTGTAAATGAAGGAATTATGTCGTCTGTAGCAGAGGTGGTAGATTTACCGGGAACTATTTCTCCGTCTGTAACGCTGTCGTTTGAGCAACAAAAAGAATTAGTTCTTCTCCAAATGGAACAGCGTAAAATGGAGTTTCAGATGGAAATTGAGAAGAGAAAACTAGAACAGGAGACTATGTTGGCACAGCAGGTTTTAGAAAAAAGAAAGTTAGATATGGAACAACAGCGTCTTGACCTTATGAAAGAGGGTAAGGTAAGAATGTGGCGTGAAGGTGATCTACATGAAGGGGTGGAGAGTGGTCTGCTTGCTCCTAATTTTAATGTGGCAGCAAATTTGCGGTTGATGCCTTTGTTTGATGAGGAGGATGTAGATACTTTTTTTGTGTTATTTGAACGGGTTGCGGATAAACAAAAATGGCCTGAAACAGAACGCACCTTGATGTTACAATGTGTTCTGATGGGTAAGGCGCAGAGAGCTTATTCTGCTTTGAGCTGGTCTGATAGTCAGAATTATGAGAAGGTTAAAAGTGCTGTTCTTAAAGCATATGAAATGGTCCCGGAGGCATATCGCCGGAAATTTCGTGGGTTGAGGAAACGTTCTGCTCAAACACACGTAGAATTGGCACGTGAGTTAGGATTGTGGTTTATACGTTGGTGCAGTGCATCTGCGGTGGAGTCGTATGAGGAGCTTGTCAATTTGCTTGTTTTGGAGCAGTTTAAGAACACGCTGCCAAGTCAAACGGCTGTGTATATTGCAGAGCGTAAGGTGTCTACAGCGGCTGAAGCAGCAGTTTTAGCAGATGAATATGAGTTGATACATGGATCCTGCTTTGGTGTTGGCCGCTTGGAGGATGAAGGTACTGGGAAAAGGTTGGCTTTGTCGAATCAGTCTTCAGGTATGTCTACATCCTCACGTTATGGGAATACGAGATTGGTGGGTAATTCCGATTTGGTTCTAATTTGTAACTATTGTCTCGGTCATGGTCACTGGAAGAAAGATTGCCCTGTACTTAAAGTAAAAGATCGAAACCGCTATAGTATGCCCAAGCCATCGGCGTTGGCTGCTGTAGTTCCCATGAATGGTGGTCCAGTTCCCCCGTGCTTCGCATCAGATGTGGGAGAAATTAACAAAACTGGTTGTTCAAATTTTGAGTTTTTACCTTTTGTTTCTGATGGTTTTGTGTCACTTCCGCAGGGTGAGAGAGTTCCGGTGAAAATTTTGCGAGACACTGGTGCTTCGGTTTCTTTTATTTTGGGATCGGTTCTGCCTTTCTCAAATGAAACATTTACTGGTGATGCTCTGTTGATTCGTGGAATAGGTATGACTAAAATGTCTGTACCTTTACATAAGGTTGTTTTGTATTCCCATTTAATTCAAGGTGAAGTTGAATTGGGGGTGAGATCAGCTCTTCCAGTGCAAGGGATTTCAGTGATTCTGGGTAACAATCTGGCTGGGGGGCGGGTTTGGAGTGATGTGTCCTTACCTTTGATTGTTTCGTCCAAACCTGTTTCTACTGGAGATATTGATGAGAGTGTGCGGAGTTTATCTGATGTTTTTTCAGCATGTGCGGTTACGCGTGCGGCTAGTCAAGCTGCTGCGACTACAAAGAGTGCAGAACCGTCTCGGGCAGATGAAGGCATCTTGTGGCCACATGCTCTTCTCTCAGTGTCTCCGGGTGAGTTGATTAAGGAACAAAAGACCGATTCCACTCTTGATGTTCTATTTTCACAGGTAATGACCGACGACAGTGCTGCACAGGGGTATTTTATTCGTGGGGGAATTTTGGTAAGAAAATGGACACCTCAAGTCAAAGCGTTCCTGAAGGAATCTGTGGTCCAAGTAGTAATTCCGACGCTGTTTCGTTCGATGGTGCTGAAACTCGCTCATGATGACTTATCTGGACATATTGGAGTGAAGAAGACTTACAACCGTGTGATGCGTAATTTCTTTTGGCCTCGCCTAAAACGCGATGTGTCCAAATATATACGAACGTGCCATACATGTCAGGTGATGGGTAAGCCTAATCAAAATCCAAAGCCGGTTCCTTTGCTACCGATTCTCGCTGGGGGTGAACCGTTTAATCACCTCATAGTGGACTGTGTTGGACCTTTGCCCCGTTCTAAATCGGGCAGTGAATATTTGCTGACCATTATGTGTCAGGTTACGCGGTATCCTGCTGCTTTTGGGTTAAGGTCAATCACGGCAAAATCTGTGATTAAAGCATTGTCTCAATTTATGTCGGTTTTCGGAATACCTAAAATCATACAGTCGGATCAGGGTACTAATTTCACTTCTGGTGTGTTTGAGGAAGTTTTACGCCAACTTAACATTAAGCATAATATATCAACGTCGTATCATCCGCAAAGTCAGGGTGCGTTAGAACGCTTTCATCAGTCACTTAAGTCCTTATTACGTGCGTACTGTACGGAATTGGATCGAGATTGGGAGGAAGGCTTACCCTGGCTTATGTTAGCGGCCAGAGAAGTGACTCAGGAGAGTACTGGGTTTAGCCCTAATGAACTCGTTTTTGGGCATACTGTTCGTGGGCCGTTAGCGGTTTTGCGAGATGGCTGGGTGCCTACTGAACCACCGAAGAAGTTGACCGAATACGTGGATGGTTTTAAAAGGCGTCTTTTTGAAGCGGTTAAAGTGGCGAAGGTGAACCTGGAACAGGCACAATCCAAAATGAAACGTTTGTATGATCGCAGGACGGAAGCTCGTTCTTTTTGTGTGGGTGATCAGGTATTGGCCTTGTTGCCGGTTGTTTCATCTCCGTTTAAAGCTAGGTTTGCCGGTCCTTACGTAATTTTACGACGGGAATCTAATGAAAATTATGTCATCAGTACGCCAGAGAGAAGAACTAAAACCCGGTTATGTCATGTGAATTTGCTAAAGTCTTATTATGTGCGGGAAGGACGGCCATCATCTCATGAAACCGGTTCTGTTGCTTTGTCCGTGGATCAGAGCTCAGCAATGGACGGGTTGCCTTTGATCGATTATGAGGAGGCCATAGAACCGGAAGACTGTGTTCTGTGTCCTCGGTTAAGTAATTCGGAAACTTTGAGAGATTTGTCAATGTTCCTGGAACATCTGCCTACTGAAAGGGGTTTTGAGTTGAGTAAGTTAATTCGGGAGTATTCGGCCTTGTTTTCCGATGTCCCTTCGCAGACGCATGTAGTACAGCATGATATTGATGTGGGTGATTCCCCTCCGATACGTCAGCGCTTTTATAGAGTACCGTGGGAGAAAAGGAAACAACTGGAGTTGGAGGTGGAGTATTTGATTGATAATAATCTAGCCGTTCCATCACTTTCAAGTTGGTCATCACCTTGTTTGTTAGTAAGGAAAAAGGATGGGACATCTAGATTCTGTACGGACTATAGAAAATTAAATGCGATTACTAAACCAGATTCGTTTCCGCTCCCACGTATTGAGGATTGCGTGGATCGGGTGGGTACAGCGAAATATCTTAGCAAGTTTGACTTGTTAAAAGGATATTGGCAGGTCCCGTTGACCGAACGTGCTCGAGAGATTGCTTCCTTTATTACTCCAGATGGGGCATATTCCTATAATGTTATGAGTTTCGGTCTGCGAAATGCCCCGGCCACATTTCAACGGTTAATGAATCGGGTGGTAGCTGGGCTTGAGGGGTGTGCGGTTTACTTGGACGATTTAGTTGTGTATAGTGATTCATGGGAGGAACATTTACTCCGAATTCAGGCTTTGTTCAACCGTTTGAAAGAGGCTCGGCTCACTGTAAACTTAGCGAAGTGTGAGTTCGCTCAGGCCACGGTGACATATCTTGGCAAGGTCGTTGGTCATGGCGTTGTTCGTCCAGTAGATGCAAAAATTGAGGCCATCAATAAGTATCCTTCGCCCTGTACGAAGCGGGAGTTGATGCGTTTCTTAGGTATGGTGGGGTACTATCGAAATTTTTGCAGGAATTTTTCAGATATTGTTGCTCCATTGACTGATCTGTTGAAGGCGTCACGTACATTTGTGTGGAGTTCAATATGTCAAAATGTTTTTGAGAATGTCAAAGCACTTCTTACTAGTGCTCCAGTCCTTGCCGCTCCTCAGTGGGATAGATCGTTTAAGATGCATGTAGATGCTAGCAAGGTAGGAGCGGGAGCTGTCCTTTTACAGGATGATGATGAGGGAGTCGAACGCCCAGTATGTTTCTTTTCGAGGAAGTTCTTGTCATATCAGCTGAATTATTCAGTTATTGAAAAAGAGGCATTGGCGCTGGTTTGGGCACTTCAGCATTTTGACGTTTATGTGGGAGGGGGTGGTACGTCAGTTGTGATTTATTGTGATCATAATCCCCTTACGTTTTTGGCGACCCTTCAAAATCCTAATCAGAGGTTGATGCGCTGGTCATTATTTCTACAACCTTATAATTTGGAGATCCGCCATATAAAGGGAACTGAAAATGTTTTGGCGGATGCATTGTCCCGGGCACCTGTGTCTTAATAAAGACGGAGTAATACAGTAACTCTTGTGTTATCATGCTTTTCTTTTCCAGGTCGGGGAATAGTGTTGGCACGGTGGCTAAGGAGATGGGCTCTGACGCTGGGTCAGAGTGACCTCATTATGCTTGGATACATGGAGGTTCCTGCGGGGTGTGCCTTATAATTCGAGTTTTTTTATGGGGGAAGGTGTGACGTCCCTGTCGGTCCTTCCTTGTTTTGTGTGTGTGTGGATGTGTGTTGTGGTTGATTGTCTGCAGGTGACTGCAGCTGATTGCGGCGTGATGGGGAACACCAGTGCGCAGTTTCTTCATCCCTACAAAAGCTGTCGGGTTGTGGTTGGCGGGGTGTCTTCTGCTCGGGCTCGGCGCGGCTGTTCCTGACGGTTTCGCATCGATACAACTAGCGGGGAATGGCCGACCGACCGACGGCTTAATTAAAAGAATAATGTGAAATAAAGTGCAGATGTTAGTAATGTAAACGTATTCGTTCTCTCCTTATTTTGCGCTGACTCTTTGGAAGCGTAACAATATATATATATATATATATATATATATATATATATATATAAATAAATATAGCTGCAAGCAGCGATGGAGGGCCCAAGCCGGTGGCAGCGCCAGCCCGGTGCCTTTAGTGAAACTAAAGGCACCAGGGTGGCGGTGCCACCGGCTTGGGCCCGTAATCGCTGCTTGCAGCTATATTTAGGGCCCAAGCCTTGAAAAGGCGAAGGCCCTATTGTTTTCCTTCGGATTATTATTTATTATTATTATTATTATTATTATTATTCTTTATTATTATTATTATTTTACTACCTTTTGGGCACTTTTAGGGGCCTTAACGTGCTCAAAAACTCTTGAAACTTTGCACAAATGTCAGAACCCGCGGCCATTAGGGCCCGACTGAAGCTGGGACCCGGGCGTGGTAGGGGGGCTCGGCAGCGCCCCCTGGAATGGGATTCAAAAACATGTCCATATATCAAACACGCTTGAATGTAATAATATGATACTCGGTACACATATAGATCTCATCGGGCCGAACAACTTTCGTGCTCTAAGTTTTACGCCAGTCCAACAGGAAGTCGGCTATTATGGGCTGTATGGAAACGCATGTTCTGGCATTTGAAACACTTCTCCCAGAGAATTCATCCGATGACCACGAAACTCGGTGTGCATGAAGTCAAGACATGGAGGATGCTAAATTGCGGACGGATTTTTGATATCTCGAACGGTTTGGCCGTGGCGAGGAAACGAATTTATGATTAAAAAAGGATGCATAAAGTGTGTTATAACTTAGTTATAGTTTTACCTACAGTTACAAAACTCAGCGTGTATATTGATATTATCAAGCCGAACAACTTTCTAATTTACAGTCATTAGCTCCGACCAACAGAAAGTCAGATATTGTGGTTTGAATGTGAATTGTGTCTCTCTCTGTCTCTCTGCTATTCTGTGTGTGTGTGTGTGTCTGTCTGTGTGGGGTGGGGAGGGGAGGGGGGATCTATGTATGTGTGTGTGTGTGAGGAGGGGGGCTAGTTTAGTTTAACCCTTTCTCTGCTGTGTGCAAAATCTCGGGCACTTTTGGGGCCCTTAACGTGCTCGAAAACTCTTGAAATTTTGCACACAGGTTAGAACCCACGGCCGGGCTGAAGCTGGTACCCGGGTGTGGCAGGGGGGCTCGACAGCGCCCCCTGGAATGGGATTCAAACACTTGTCCGTATATCAAACACGCTTGCATGTAATAATATGAAACTCGGTACACATTTAGATCTCATCGGGCCGAACAACTTTCGTGCTCTAAGTTTTACGCCAGCCCAACAGGAAGTCGGCTATTGTGGGTGGTATGAAAACGCATGCCCCTGGAATTTGAAACACTCTTTCTAGAAAATTCATCCAATCGCAACCAAACTCGGTCAGCATGACGTCAAGACATTGAGGATACTAAATTGCTGACGGACTTTTGATATCTTGAACAGTTTGGCTGTGGCGAGGAAACGAAATTATGGCGAGAAAAGAGAAACACGATGTGTTATAACGTCTTCATACATTAATTGATCTTGATGAAACTTCAGTAGCGTGTTTGTTGTAAGAGAGCGATCACATGGATGTAACTAATGTGAGTCAAAGTTATAGCGCCACCAACTGGCAGCAGGAAGTGTGTTACTTTTGACAAAAGTGGGGGGGTTAGTTTTACCTACAGTCACAAAACTTGGTATGTATATTGTGCACATCGAGCCGGACAACTTTCTGATTTATAGTCATTAGCTCCGACCAACAGGAAGTCAGATATTTTTTTAGTTTCAAAAGTTATCTGTCTCTGTCTCCCTTTGGCTGTCATTACCCTCCCCTCACTCCCACAGTCTCACTTATTTCTTTCTGTATCAAATAATATTACCATAAACAAAAAGTTTGAGTTTCTTTTTCAATCAATGTATTATGTGTAACTTAAAAATAAGCAGATTAAACAGATATGTTTGAGGGCAAGACATGAAAACGATGAAATATAATATAGTATTAGTAAAAGAGTGCAGTATAGGGTTGGATGAATCAGATAAATAACATATTTTTTAAAAAAAACATTTGGTTAAATAAAATCGAGTGATACATAGGGCTATATTGCCCTCTCGACAGTCAAAGCGGGTTACGTTATTGCCCGTCGTGCACAGGAACCCGAAAGGCAACGGGGTGGCGGCTTTATATATATATATATATATATATATATATATATAAATATAGCTGCAAGCAGCGATGGAGGGCCCAAGCCGGGGGCACCGCCACCCCGGTGCCTTTAGTGTAACTAAAGGCACCAGGGTGGCGGTGCCACCGGCTTGGGCCCGTAATCGCTGCTTGCAGCTATATTTATATATATATATATATATATATATATATATATATATAATTTATTATTTATTATTATTATATTACTACCTTTTGGGCACTTTTGGGGGCCTTAACGTGCTCAAAAACTCTTGAAACTTTGCACAAATGTCAGAACCCGCGGCCATTAGAGCCGGACTGAAGCTGGGACCCGGGCGTGGCAGGGGGGCTCGACAGCGCCCCCTGGAACGCGGTCCGAAAACTTGGTCCATAAATCAAACACGCTTGCGTGTAATAATATGAAACTCGGTACACTTATAGATCTCATCGGTTCATATATCCTTCGTGCTCTGACTTTTTACCCCAGCCCAACAGGAAGTCGGCTATTTGGCGTAGTTTAAAAAACACATGCAATGGAATTTAAAATACTCCTCCTAGACGATTCAACCAATCACCACGAAACTCGGTGTGCATGAAGTCAAGACATGGAGGATGAAAAATTGCGAGGGGATTTTTGATATCTCGAACGGTTTGGCCGTGGCAAGGAAACGAATTTATGGCGAATATTGGAAACAGGAAGTGTGTTATAACATCCTCATACATTAATTGATCTTGATGAAACTTCAGCAGTGTGTTCGCTGTAAGAGGCCGATCACATGGATGTGACTATTGTGAGTCAAAGTTATAGCGCCACCAACTGGCAGCAGGAAGTGTGTCACTTTCAAAATGCTTTGAATTCACCCTCTTATTTTTACCCGATTTGCTTCAAACTTTATGTGTATAATGTAAACACACGGCAGATGTAGACCTGTGAAAGAATTATTGATATCTTAAATACTGTTGCCATGGCAACGCTTTAAACTGTTATATTCTTTTTGGGTGCATTTGAGGCTCTTATCATGCTTCAAATTGCATGAAACTCAACATGCATATCAGATTTATTAGGTACTAGGTATGTGTGAAGTTTCAGAAACGGGCGCGGTGGAGGGGCTCAGTAGCGCCACCTTTAGTCAAAAATGGGGTATTAGTTTTACCTACAGTAACAAAAATCGGTATCTATATTTATCTCCCCGAGCCGGACAACTTTCTAATTTACAGTCATTAGTTCCGACCAACAGGAAGTCAGATATTTTGGTTTGAATGTGATTTGATGGGAATTTTGCCAGTCTCTCTCAGTGTCTGTGTGTGTGAGAGAGGAGGGGGGCTTTATTTTAACCCTTTCTCTGCTGTGTGGGACTTCTCGGGCACTTTTGGGGCCCTTAACGTGCTCGAAAACTCTTGAAACTTTGCACACAGGTCAGAACCTGCGGCCATCAGGGCTGGGCTGAAGCTGGTACCCGGGCGTGGCAGGGGAGCTCAACAGCGCCCCCTTGAACGTGGTCCGAAAAACTTGGTCCATATATCAAACACGTTTGCATGTAATAATATGAAACTCGGTACACATATAGATTTAATCGGGCCGAACAACTTTCGTGCTCTAAGTTTTACGCCAGTCCAACAGGAAGTCGGCTATTATGGGCTGTATGAAAATGCATGCCCCTGGAATTTGATATACTCGTCCAAGAAAAATTATCCTATCGCCACCAAACTCGGTCAGCATGAAGTCAAGACATTGAGGACGGTAAATTGCGGACGGATTTTTGATATCTCGAACGGTTTGGCCGTGGCGAGGAAACGAAGTTATGGCGAGAAAAGAAAAACACAATGTGTTATAACGTCTTCATACATTTATTGATCTTGATGAAACTTCAGCAGTGTGTTTGTTGTAAGAGGGAGATCACATGGATGTGACTATTGTGAGTCAAAGTTATAGCGCCACCAACTGGCAGCAGGAAGTGTGTTACTTTCAAGATACTTTTGACTAAAGTGGGTGGGTTATTTTTACCTACAGTCACAAAACTCGGTATGTAAATTGTGCTTATCGATCCGGACAACTTTCTCATTTACAGTCATTAGCTCCGACCAACAGGAAGTCAGATATTTTGGTTTGAATGTGGTTTTGTCTCTCTCTGACAGAGTTCCCCCTGCCATTCTCTGTGTGTGTGTGTGTGTGTGTGTGTGTGTGTGTGGGGAGGGAGGGAGGGCACACACACAGACAGCCCCCCCCCTTTTCTGTGTGTGTTTGGAGGGGAGCAGAAAGACTCACACTGATGCAAGCTCTAAAGCAGACTTCTTCTCGACAGTCAAAGCGGGGTTACGTTATTGCCCGTCGTGCACAGGAACCCGAAAGGCAACGGGGTGGCGGCTTTTTATATATATATATATATATATATATATATATATATATATATATATATATATATATATATAAATAAATATAGCTGCAAGCAGCGATGGAGGGCCCAAGCCGGTGGCAGCGCCAGCCCGGTGCCTTTAGTGTAACTAAAGGCACCAGGGTGGCGGTGCCACCGGCTTGGGCCCGTAATCGCTGCTTGCAGCTATATTTATTTATATATATATATATATATATATATATATTTAGGGCCCAAGCCTTGAAAAGGCGAAGGCCCTATTGTTTTCCATGGGATTATTATTTATTCTTCTTCTTTATTATTATTATATTACTACCTTTTGGGCACTTTTGGGGGCCTTAACGTGCTCAAAAACTCTTGAAACTTTGCACAAATGTCAGAACCCGCGGCCATTAGGGCCCGACTGAAGCTGGGACCCGGGCGTGGCAGGGGGGCTCGACAGCGCCCCCTGGAATGGGATTCAAAAACATGTCCATATCTCAAACACGCTTGCATGTAATAATATGAAACTCGGTACACGTATAGATCTCATCGGGCCGAACAACTTTCGTGCTCTAAGTTTTACGCCAGTCCAACAGGAAGTCGGTTATTATGGGCTGTATGGAAACGCATGTTCTGGCATTTGAAACACTTGTCCTAGAGAATTCATCGGATGACCACGAAACTCGGTGTGCATGAAGTCAAGACATGGAGGATGATAAATTGCGAGGGGATTTTTGATATCTCGAACGGTTTGGCCGTGGCGAGGAAACGAATTTATGGCGAATATTGGAAACAGGAAGTGTGTTATAACATCCTCATACATTAATTGATCTGGATGAAACTTCAGCAGTGTGTTCGTTGTAAGAGGCCGATCACATGGATGTGACTATTGTGAGTCAAAGTTATAGCGCCACCAACTGGCAGCAGGAAGTGTGTCACTTTCAAAATGCTTTGAATTCACCCTCTTATTTTTACCCGATTTGCTTCAAACTTCATCTGTATAATGTAAACACACGACAGATGTAGACCTGTGAAAGGATTATTGATATCTTTAATACTGTCGCCATGGCAACGCTTTAAACTTTTATATTCTTTTTGGATGCATTTGAGGCTCTTAACATGCTTCAAATTGCATGAAACTCAACATGCATATCACATTTATTGTGTAATAGACATGTGCGAAGTTTCAGAAACGGGCGTGGTAAGGGGCTCAGTAGCGCCACCTTTAGTCAAAAATGGGGTATTAGTTTTATCTACAGTAACCAAACTCGGTACGTATATTCTTCTCTTCGAGCCGGACAACTTTCTAATTTACAGTCATTAGCTCCGACCAACAGGAAGTCAGATATTTTGGTTTGAATGTGATATATTGATATATTTTAGACTCCGAGTTTTTAGCGGTGGTTGATTTTATTCACACCAAACTTTTTCAACATGATGAAAATACATTAAAGATGCTAAATTATGAACGGATATTAAATATCTCAAACGGTTTTGCTGTGGCGAGGGATTAAAGTAATGTCCAGAAAGGAAACACTAAAAGCCTCATATCTTCTAAAATTTTTATTATACACCATTTATTTCTATATAAAAGTATACAAATATCAGAACTAAACCCATTTTGTTCTTTTTTTCAATTTAAGAATTATGTATAAGTTAAAAAACAGCCAGAATGCGCTATTTAGTAAAAAAATAAGTCATACATAGGGCAATACTGCCCTCTTGTGTTCGAAATCAGGTAGGCCCATTGTATATTGTATTTATATATAAATATATTAGTGACTGTGAGAATATTTTCCTACGGGTTAATGGATGTGTGATTAAAGCGGGGGCTTTTAAATCGCTAACTTAAAAGCCAAAGTAGTAGCCTACTGGACGTCCAGTAGGAATGAACTAAAACACATTCACTCTGTTCTGCTCATAGACTGTAAAAAAATGGTTCTGCTCGTTCCTCGCCGTGAACGCGTTATTACCCGTGTAGCCGTGAGCATTTAGTTTCATTTTAAACATAGCGCCATTTCGGGGGTGGGATTGCTTGAATTGCGTGTTCAATATTCCGTCATCATCTTTTCAGTCAGCTGTCCACCCATGATTAATGAAATTGGACTCCTTGTGCTGATCTTTGCTGCGACTCTCATTCAGCTCACGATTTATTAAGCGGACACGTTCGGGTTTTAATTGTAGGTTAGTGCCCGTTCTCTAACTGAACTAAATTATTTTAACACACACACACACATCAAATCGACGGTGGAGCGCGATGATATATTTAATATATCTGTATATTTGAATATCTGTATATTTTTCCCACCGGTTAACCAACGTGTGACACCAGCGAGGGCTTTTAAATCGCTAATATAAAAGTGAAAGTAAGTATGATTATGGTGGCGCTCGCAGTGCGCTCGAATGAATTCCTATGAAAGTAGAAATTAACTAAAAAACGTTCGCTCTGTTCTGCTCACTCCTCGCGTTGGACGCGCACCGTTATGAATGCCTGTGCAGCCGTGAGCTTTTTTAGTTTAATTTTAAAATTAGCGCCATTTCGGGGGCGGGTAGACTATTGCTTGAATTTATTTTACAAAAACACGTGCTATATTTCAGATCAATATATTTGTTTTCCTTAAAATTATTCTCATCTGAATTACAAATAATGTATTTCTGTATAAAATAATACTATGACTAAAAATGCATTTGATGTTTCTTTTTTAATCAATAACTTAAAAATAAACGGATTAGGCTACTGCTCTGTTTGAGGACTAGAAATTAAAACCAATGCAATATGATGAATGTCCAAAAGATGGCACCGACAGACTGTTTTAAACGAGGTTGGATAAATATTTCTTGTTTTTAAACAGTGTACGTGTGCGTGTGTGCGCGGGTGTGTGTGTGTGTGTGTGTGTGTGTGTGTGTGTGTGTGTGCGTGTGCGTGCGTGCAATCAGTCCCAGGTAAGAGGCATGAATGATGGGAATTGGACTTCTGGGAGTGAGGTTAATATTCCGGAGACGGTTCCCTCAGGTTGTGAAAAGGAGGCGGCGCGGGAGCCCCAATAGTAACCAACTGCAGAACCCCAGAACCATACGTCATATCAGTGTGATCACGACAGCGCCAGCCTAAAAGTCTGATGCCAGAAGTGGGCGTGGCCAGACATTGCGCTACTTCTGTGTTTCAAAGTTTAAAACAATGCTGATATTTTTTTTTTGAACGATTTCATTACAAATGTTTATTTAATATATATATATATATATATATATATATATATATATATATATAAAATATTATAAAATATAATAACAATGTTTTGTCCTATTAACAAAAGACAGACAATGTACTATGAACAAATGTTAA
Source organism: Phoxinus phoxinus (assembly GCF_949152265.1). NCBI lineage: Eukaryota > Metazoa > Chordata > Actinopteri > Cypriniformes > Leuciscidae > Phoxinus > Phoxinus phoxinus. Next base: position 32,007,167 of record NC_136893.1, on the reverse strand, counting down.
TAGTTTTTTAAAAGTTAAAATGATACTTTATGCATTTGGTTAGTGTCAAATGATTAACAATATAAATTGAACAAAGTTTAAAACAAACAAAATAATAAAACGAAAACAAAGCTTGAACATCTGATTTAATTGAAAAGCATTTTTTAAATAAAATGTGTTTTTTTCCTCTGAAATAGCAAAAGCATCGCACACTAGCTGTACCTGCTCTAAATAAATAATAGTCATTAAATAAAAATACAAAATCGAAATAAATAAATTATATTTTATTGTTATTTTTTTAATTCTTGTTCTGTTCTGAATATCAATACATTTAAAGGATTTGTTGTGGAATATTTTGAGTATCATAATAAAATCAGAACAATTCTCGTTTTAGTGATTATTTTTATTTTTTATTTTTTTCACTGTTCTAATCAGGTCAGGCAAGTCAAATTCTTTGTCTTGTCCCTTAAAAAAGGTAATATATATATATATATACCACACTTCATATGAATTTTTGGTGTTGTGTACTTACAATGGCTGCTGATTTCATGTGTCCGTTAAGTCCATGAGACTGTAGGGTGTCTAATTTTTCATTTTAGGTTTCAGAAGGGTGCTCACGCATACTTTGTGGTTGATATGTGCCCTCGATGCGCACTTTTGCAGAACCCACACTGATGCAAGCTCTAAAGCAGACTTCTTCTGGACAATCAAAGCGCCACCAACTGGCAGCAGGAAGTGTGTCACTTTCAAAATGCTTTGAAATCACCCTCTTATTTTTACCGATTTGCTTCAAACTTCATCTGTATAATGTAAACACACGGCAGATGTAGACCTGTGAAAGGATTATTGATATCTTTAATACTGTCGCCATGGCAACGCATCAAACTTTAATATTCTTTTTTAAAGTTTTTGAGACTCTTAGCATACTTCAAATTGCATGAAACTCGACAGACACTTTACATTTATTGCCTAGTACACTTGTGCACAGTTTCAGAAACGGGCGTGGTAAGGGGCTCAGTAGCGCCACCTTTAGTCAAAAATGGGGTATTAGTTTTACCTACAGTAACAAAAATCGGTATCTATATTTATCTCCCCGATCCGGACAACTTTCTAATTGACAGTCATTAGCTCCGACCAACAGGAAGTCAGATATTTTGGTTTGAATGTGATTTAATGGGAATTTTGCCAGTCTCTCTCAGTGTCTGTGTGTGTGAGAGAGGAGGGGGGCTTTATTTTAACCCTTTCTCTGCTGTGTGGGACTTCTCGGGCACTTTTGGGGCCCTTAACGTGCTCAAAAACTCTTGAAACTTTGCACACAGGTCAGAACCCGCGGCCATCAGGGCCCGACTGAAGCTGGTACCCGGGCGTGGCAGGGGGGCTCGGCAGCGCCCCCTGGAATGGGATTCAAAAACATGTCCATATATCAAACACGCTTGCATGTAATAATATGAAACTCGATACACATATAGATCTCATCGGGCCGAACAACTTTCGTGCTCTAAGTTTTACGCCAGTCCAACAGGAAGTCGGCTATTATGGGCTGTATGGAAACGCATGTTCTGGCATTTGAAACACTTCTCCCAGAGAATTCATCCGATGACCACGAAACTCGGTGTGCATGAAGTCAAGACATGGAGGATGCTAAATTGCGGACGGATTTTTGATATCTCGAACGGTTTGGCCGTGGCGAGGAAACGAATTTATGATTAAAAAAGGATGCATAAAGTGTGTTATAACTTAGTTATAGTTTTACCTACAGTTACAAAACTCAGCGTGTATATTGATCTTATCAAGCCGAACAACTTTCTAATTTACAGTCATTAGCTCCGACCAACAGAAAGTCAGATATTGTGGTTTGAATGTGAATTCTGTCTCTCTCTGTCTCTCTGCCATTCTGTGTGTGTGTGTCTGTCTGTGTGGGGTGGGGAGGGGAGGGGGGATCTGTGTATGTGTGTGTGTGTGTGTGTGTGTGTGTGTGTGTGAGGAGGGGGGCTAGTTTAGTTTAACCCTTTCTCTGCTGTGTGCAAAATCTCGGGCACTTTTGGGGCCCTTAACGTGCTCGAAAACTCTTGAAATTTTGCACACAGGTCAGAACCCGCGGCCATCAGGGCCGGGCTGAAGCTGGTAACCGGGCGTGGCAGGGGGGCTCGACAGCGCCCCCTGGAATGGGATTCAAACACTTGTCCGTATATCAAACACGCTTGCATGTAATAATATGAAACTCGGTACACATTTAGATCTCATCGGGCCGAACAACTTTCGTGCTCTAAGTTTTACGCCAGCCCAACAGGAAGTCGGCTATTGTGGGTGGTATGAAAACGCATGCCCCTGGAATTTGAAACACTCTTTCTAGAAAATTCATCCAATCGCAACCAAACTCGGTCAGCCTGACGACAAGACATTGAGGATACTAAATTGCTGACGGATTTTTGATATCTCGAACAGTTTGGCCGTGGCGAGGAAACTAAATTATGGCGAGAAAAGAGAAACACGATCTGTTATAACGTCTTAATACATTTATTGATCTTGATGAAACTTCAGTAGCGTGTTTGTTGTAAGAGAGCGATCACATGGATGTAACTAATGTGAGTCCCCCCCCTTTTCTGTGTGTGTTTGGAGGGGAGCAGAAAGACTCACACTGATACAAGCTCTAAAGCAGACTTCTTTCTCGACAGTCAAAGCGGGGTTACGTTATTGCCCGTCGTGCACAGGAACCCGAAAGGCAACGGGGTGGCGGCTTTTTATATATATATATATATATATATATATATATATATATATATATATATATATAATAAATATAGCTGCAAGCAGCGATGGAGGGCCCAAGCCGGTGGCACCGCCACCCTGGTGCCTTATAAATAAATATAGCTGCAAGCAGCGATGGAGGGCCCAAGCCGGTGGCAGCGCCAGCCCGGTGCCTTTAGTGTAACTAAAGGCACCAGGGTGGCGGTGCCACCGGCTTGGGCCCGTAATCGCTGCTTGCAGCTATATTTATTTATATATATATATATATATATATATATATTTATTATTATATTACTACCTTTTGGGCACTTTTGGGGGCCTTAACGTGCTCAAAAACTCTTGAAACTTTGCACAAATGTCAGAACCCGCGGCCATTAGAGCCGGACTGAAGCTGGGACCCGGGCGTGGCAGGGGGGCTCGACAGCGCCCCCTGGAACGCGGTCCGAAAACTTGGTCCATAAATCAAACACGCTTGCGTGTAATAATATGAAACTCGGTACACTTATAGATCTCATCGGTTCATATATCCTTCGTGCTCTGACTTTTTACCCAAGCCCAACAGGAAGTCGGCTATTTGGCGTAGTTTAAAAAACACATGCAATGGAATTTAAAATACTCCTCCTAGACGATTCAACCAATCACCACGAAACTCGGTGTGCATGAAGTCAAGACATGGAGGATGAAAAATTGCGAGGGTTTTTTTGATATCTCGAACGGTTTGGCCGTGGCGAGGAAACGAATTTATGGCGAATATTGGAAACAGGAAGTGTGTTATAACATCCTCATACATTAATTGATCTTGATGAAACTTCAGCAGTGTGTTCGTTGTAAGAGGCCGATCACATGGATGTGACTATTGTGAGTCAAAGTTATAGCGCCACCAACTGGCAGCAGGAAGTGTGTCACTTTCAAAATGCTTTGAATTCACCCTCTTATTTTTACCCGATTTGCTTCAAACTTTATGTGTATAATGTAAACACACGGCAGATGTAGACCTGTGAAAGAATTATTGATATCTTAAATACTGTTGCCATGGCAACGCTTTAAACTGTTATATTCTTTTTGGGTGCATTTGAGGCTCTTAACATGCTTCAAATTGCATGAAACTCAACATGCATATCAGATTTATTAGGTACTAGGTATGTGTGAAGTTTCAGAAACGGGCGCGGTGGAGGGGCTCAGTAGCGCCACCTTTAGTCAAAAATGGGGTATTAGTTTTACCTACAGTAACAAAAATCGGTATCTATATTTATCTCCCCGAGCCGGACAACTTTCTAATTTACAGTCATTAGCTCCGACCAACAGGAAGTCAGATATTTTGGTTTGAATGTGATTTGATGGGAATTTTGCCAGTCTCTCTCAGTGTCTGTGTGTGTGAGAGAGGAGGGGGGCTTTATTTTAACCCTTTCTCTGCTGTGTGGGACTTCTCTGGCACTTTTGGGGCCCTTAACGTGCTCGAAAACTCTTGAAACTTTGCACACAGGTCAGAACCTGCGGCCATCAGGGCTGGGCTGAAGCTGGTACCCGGGCGTGGCAGGGGAGCTCAACAGCGCCCCCTTGAACGTGGTCCGAAAAACTTGGTCCATATATCAAACACGTTTGCATGTAATAATATGAAACTCGGTACACATATAGATTTAATCGGGCCGAACAACTTTCGTGCTCTAAGTTTTACGCCAGTCCAACAGGAAGTCGGCTATTATGGGCTGTATGAAAATGCATGCCCCTGGAATTTGATATACTCGTCCAAGAAAAATTATCCTATCGCCACCAAACTCGGTCAGCATGAAGTCAAGACATTGAGGACGGTAAATTGCGGACGGATTTTTGATATCTCGAACGGTTTGGCCGTGGCGAGGAAACGAAGTTATGGCGAGAAAAGAAAAACACAATGTGTTATAACGTCTTCATACATTTATTGATCTTGATGAAACTTCAGCAGTGTGTTTGTTGTAAGAGGGCGATCACATGGATGTGACTATTGTGAGTCAAAGTTATAGCGCCACCAACTGGCAGCAGGAAGTGTGTTACTTTCAAGATACTTTTGACTAAAGTGGGTGAGTTATTTTTACCTACAGTCACAAAACTCGGTATGTAAATTGTGCTTATCGATCCGGACAACTTTCTCATTTACAGTCATTAGCTCCGACCAACAGGAAGTCAGATATTTTGGTTTGAATGTGGTTTTGTCTCTCTCTGACAGAGTTCCCCCTGCCATTCTCTGTGTGTGTGTGTGTGTGTGTGTGTGTGTGTGTGTGTGTGGGGAGGGAGGGAGGGCACACACACAGACAGCCCCCCCCCTTTTCTGTGTGTGTTTGGAGGGGAGCAGAAAGACTCACACTGATGCAAGCTCTAAAGCAGACTTCTTCTCGACAGTCAAAGCGGGGTTACGTTATTGCCCGTCGTGCACAGGAACCCGAAAGGCAACGGGGTGGCGGCTTTTTATATATATATATATATATATATATAAATAAATATAGCTGCAAGCAGCGATGGAGGGCCCAAGCCGGTGGCAGCGCCAGCCCGGTGCCTTTAGTGTAACTAAAGGCACCAGGGTGGCGGTGCCACCGGCTTGGGCCCGTAATCGCTGCTTGCAGCTATATTTATTTATATATATATATTTAATATTGCTCTTCTCTGTTATTAGTGATAACTAACCCTTAAACACAGGGGTCGTCAAATTCGGTCCTGGAGGGCTGGTGTCCTGTAGAGTTTAGCTCCGACCACCAGGAACAAGTTTGATGACCACTGATTAAACATGTCAGGTTAAAAAATAATAATTACCTTACCTGAGACGAGGAGTGAGCGCTTGGCTGCTGATCCGCCATGATTTTAGCGCCAGTGGTTTAGAACGTTGGTGAGGCGCATCCGCACTTCGTTGAATCGGCAGAACTGCGCATGCGTCGCGAGTGAGCGCTGTGTTTGAAGCTCCGTCGACTTGATTCATAAATCGTTGATTTTGTTCTTTACACTCATTTAGAAACGAGCATTTTCTATTTTTCCAGCGTGTGAACATATCTCCGATACTACTCTCTATAAAAAACAATCGGATTGCTTTGATATCGCTAGTTATATCCAACTTTCCGAACTTCCGTTACTATCTCTAACGATAGCCCGCTAGCATTGCACGCGTGGCCTCGCCTATCGACCGTCTTATTTACACTCGAATCACTGAAATCGCTCTGTTTGTGTTGGAGTTTGTGCTTGTGCTTCGAATCGCTTGTTTGTGTTTGAAGTTTGTATCTGTGTTTCGAATCGCTTGTTTGTGTTGTGTTTCGAATCGCTTAACTGTTAGTTTGTGCTGTGTTTCGAATCGCTTTGTTGTGTTGTGTTTCGAATAGCTTAACTGTTAGTTTGTGTTGTGTTCGAATCGCTTTGTTTGTGTTTGTGTTTCTGTCAGGTCAAATACAAAAGGATCCAAAAGCAAAGGTAAATCAATGCAAAGTCTTTAATGTCCAACAAAAATCAGCTCTTAGATAGATAGCTCAAAACTGGAACTCAAAGGGGCTCTCCAGGAAAACAGCTTCACATGGATACTTTGTCGGGAGAGACTTGGATGAACAGAACAAACTCTCAGATAGGTGGGTCCTTGTAGAAGGCAGTCGGGCTGAGATCTACAGATGTGGCTCGTCACAACAGGTAACAGGAAACAGGGAACAACAAGGCGAATGCTGCTACACAAGACAAGACATGGTAAGATATCCTTTTGCTGACAAACATAAGAGAGCCTTACTCACACAATAATCCGACACAGAACAGAGAGAACAAACACTAGAAGTAGACGGAGTAATCAGACAAGACAAGACACAGGTGTGAGCGCAAAGCAGCGTGAGCACTGATTGTGATGATCAACAGGTGAAGACAGAGTGAAACCATGAGTGTATGTGTGTGCGCTAGAGAGTGAGAGAGATGGGTGTGTCAATGAGTGTGTAAATGAGTGTGTGTGGTGGAAAAAGAGTGAAAGAGAACAGAGAAGTAACCCAGATCCTGACAGTTTCGAATCGCTTAACTGTTAGTTTGTGTTGTGTTCGAATCGCTTTGTTTGTGTTTGTGTTTCGAATCGCTTAACTGTTAGTTTGTGTTGTGTTCGAATCGCTTTGTTTGTGTTTGTGTTTCGAATCGCTTAACTCTTAGTTTGTGTTGTGTTCGAATCGCTTTGTTTGTGTTTGTGTTTCGAATCGCTTAACTGTTAGTTTGTGTTGTGTTCGAATCGCTTTGTTTGTGTTTGTGTTTCGAATCGCTTAACTGTTAGTTTGTGTTGTGTTCGAATCGCTTTGTTTGTGTTTGTGTTTCGAATCGCTTAACTGTTAGTTTGTGTTGTGTTCGAATCGCTTTGTTTGTGTTTGTGTTTCGAATCGCTTAACTGTTAGTTTGTGTTGTGTTTCGAATCGCTTTGTTTGTGTTTGGAGTTATGTTTGTGTTCGAATCGCTTTGTTTGTGTTTGGAGCTCCGTCAAATTGATTCATAAATCCTTGATTTTCTTCTTTACACATTTTTGTGTCTCGAATCACTTTGTTTGTGTTTGGAGATCAGTCGAATCTCCATTTCTCTATTTTTCTCTACTTTTCCAGCGTGTGAACATATCTCCGATACTACTCTCTATAAAAAAAACAAAAAAACAATCGGATTGCTTTGATATCGCTGGTTATATCCAACTTTCCGAACTTCCGTTACTATCTCTAACGTTAGCCCGCTAGCATTTGCACGCGTGGTCTCGCCTATCGACCGTCTTATTTACACTCGAATCACTGGAAGGATACGGGTTCTATCCATGATTTCAGTCCTAAATTAGTAGTGATATTGGTAGCATCACTGCTAATTTATTGTTCATCTGTCATAATGGCGAATACATCGGATGTGTGTCTACCTCTGAGTGCAGGTGAGGACACGTTTGAGCTGCATTCGGTGCGGTTGGAGCTGGAGTCCGTGGATAAGCAGATCCGTGATCTGCTGGGGAGGCAGGCCGAGCTGCGAGACCGACGATCAGCGCTTGAAGCATCACGCGCCGATGCTCACAAGTCAGTGGTTAGTAACTTTTCGACTCCGGCCTCCTCTACTCCGTGTATTTCTCTGCACAGGACCCGAGCCCCCCTGGTTTCGTTTACCCCGACAACGACACAGCACCATGGACCCTGGATGATGCCACAGCGGAAGACACGAGCCAGGACCAGAGCAAGGACCTCTCCGCCCCTCCCGGTCTTCGAGATCTCCACCCGGAACCGCTTCTCCCCTCTTCGCGAGACGGAACGCGACGACGCTGTGATCATCGGCAGTTCCATGGTCCGGCATGTCCGCGCTACCTCAGGTAAAGGTATGGTGCGCACTCACTGCTTTCCTGGTGCTCGTGTTCTCGATGTCGCTGCGCAGGTCCCCGAGATCCTGAACGGTGACGAGCGCGTCGGAGCTGTCGTGCTGCACGCGGGGGTGAACGACATCAGGCTGCGGCAGACGGAGGTTCTGAAGAGGGACTACAGGAGCCTGATCGAGACGGTACGCAGAACATCGCCTGAAGCAAAGATCGTCGTGTCTGGACCGCTTCCCACGTACCGACAAGGACAAGAAAGGTTCAGTAGATTGTTTGCACTAAATGAATGGTTAATGTCATGGTGTAATGAACAGAGACTGCTCTTTGTAAATAATTGGAATCTGTTTTGGGAGCGACCTAGGCTCTACCGTGCTGATGGCCTGCACCCCAGCAGAATCGGAGCGGCTGTTCTGTCGGACAACATCTCCAAGACGTTACACACCATATGACTAGTAAGTCAAAGTCCAAATCACATTCTTTGCTGTCCCAAATTAATTGATATAAGTACCAGTGTAGAACACTATATAGAAACTGTGTCTATTCCTCGTTTAGTGAGGCCAAACAATAAATCTACTGCAGGATCTAAGAAAAATCTAATTGTGATTAAACCAGAAAATCTCAATATTAGTGAACAAAAACAATTTCTAAAGCTAGGTCTTCTAAACATTAGATCGCTCACACCTAAGACGGTTATTGTAAATGAAATGGTCACTGATAATAGCATCGATGTACTCTGCCTTACTGAAACCTGGCTTAAACCAAATGATTATTTCGGTCTTAATGAGTCCACTCCACCAGGATACGGCTATAAGCATGAGCCCCGTCTGATTGGTCGTGGCGGCGGTGTTGCAACAATCTATAGAGATATTCTTAATGTTACTCAGAAAACAGGCCACAGGTTTAATTCGTTTGAAGTACTTGTGCTAAATGTTACGCTCCTAGATGTAAGAAAGAAATCCCTATTATCTCTAGCCTTGGCTACTGTATATAGACCGCCAGGGCCTTACGCTGATTTCCTAAAAGAGTTTGCAGATTTTCTCTCAGATCTATTGGTCAATGTCGATAAGGCAATAATTGTTGGAGATTTCAACATACACGTAGATAACACAAATGATGCGTTAGGGGCTGCGTTCACAGATCTACTAAACTCCTTTGGGGTCAAGCAAAACGTTAGTGGTCCCACTCATCGTCTTAATCATACTTTAGATTTAATTATATCATATGGAACCGATCCAACCGATATAGATATTACACCGCAAAGTGATGATGTCACTGATCATTACATGGTAACTTGCATACTACGTACGGCTGAAATGTGCCATGTTGCGCCGCGTTATCGACCAGGCAGAACAATCCTTCCAACTACTATAGATAGATTCTTGAATAGCTTACCTGATCTATCTCCGCTCCTCAGTGAACCCAAACTAACAGATGAGCTAGAGGAAATGACTAGCAGTATGAGCACCATTCTCTCTAGTACATTATAAATTGTTGCACCAATTAGATTAAAAAAGGTTAGAGAGAAAACTAAGCACCATGGTACAACAGTGCTACGCATGTTATCAAGAGAGAAACTCGTAACTTAGAGCGCAAATGGAAACAAACTAATTTAGAGGTCTTTAGAATCGCGTGGAAAGACAGTATGTCACGTTATAAAAAGGCTCTAAAAGCAGCCAGGGCTGAGCATCTCAGCAAACTAATAGAAAATAACCAAAACAATCCAAGGTTTTTATTTAACACTGTGGCTAGATTAACAAATAAACAGACATCACCTGAACAAAATATTCCGTTACATCTTAATAGTAATGATTTCATGAATTTCTTCACTGAGAAAATAGAAAGCATCAGAAACACAATTGTAAATGTACAATCTTTGACAGCATCTTATGATTCAGCCTCAATTATCGTCCCTCAAGAACAACTACAGCGCTTTACAACTATAGGACAGGAAGAGCTAAATAAACTTATTACTGCATCTAAACCAACAACATGTTTATTAGATCCAATACCCACTAAACTACTGAAAGAAGTGTTACCTGTAGTGGAAGAGCCTCTTCTCAATATTATTAACTTGTCTCTATCTTTAGGACATGTTCCAAAAACATTCAAGCTGGCAGTTATAAAACCTCTTATTAAGAAACCACAATTAGATCCAAATAACCTAGCAAAAGTTTCAGTCTGGATTCAGGCCACATCATAGCACAGAAACTGCGCTGGTTAAAATTACAAATGATTTACTTTTAGCTTCTGACCAAGGCTGTATCTCAATACTAGTTTTACTCGATCTTAGTGCTGCGTTCGACACTATAGATCATAAAATACTCTTAGATCGACTTCAAAATTACACTGATGTTCAGGGACAGGCATTAAGCTGGTTTAGATCGTACCTATCAGACCGTTACCATTTTGTCCATTTAAATGGGGAAAAATCAAAGATAACGTCAGTAAATTATGGAGTGCCGCAGGGATCTCTGCTATTCTCAATTTATATGCTGCCACTTGGTAATATTATAAGAAAACATGGAATAAGTTTCCACTGTTATGCTGATGACACTCAATTATATATTTCATCACGACCAGATGATAACACTAAATTATCTGAAATGACAGAGTGTGTTAAAGATATAAAATATTGGATGACGTGTAATTTTCTTCTATTAAATTCAGATAAAACGGAGGTATTACTGATTGGTCCAAAAAACTGCCCACAAAACCTCTTACAATACAACCTTAATCTAGATGGACGTCCTGTTACTTTATCCTCTACAGTAAAAGACCTGGGTGTTATACTAGACCGCAACTTGTCTTTTGAAAATCATATTTCAAATGTCACAAGAACAGCCTTTTTCCACCTTAGAAACATTGCTAAGCTACGTAATATGCTATCAGTTTCTGATGCAGAAAAGTTAGTTCATGCATTCATGACCTCGAGACTAGATTACTGTAATGCTCTATTAGCTGGTTGTCCTGCATCCTCCGTAAACAAGCTACAGTTAGTCCAAAATGCAGCCGCTAGAGTTCTTACTAGGTCAAGAAAATATGATCATATAACACCAATTTTATCATCTCTACACTGGTTACCTATTAAGTTCCGTATCAACTACAAAGTATTGTTACTGACCTATAAAGCCCTAAATGGTTTAGCTCCTGTGTATTTAAGAGATCTTCTATCGCCATATAATCCATCGCGCTCTTTAAGATCGCTAAATTCGAGGCTTCTGGTCGTACCTAGGATAACTAAGTCCACTAAAGGAGGGAGGGCGTTTTCACATCTAGCTCCTAAACTCTGGAATAGCCTTCCTGATACTGTCCGAGGCTCAGACTCGCTCTCCCAGTTTAAAACTAGATTAAAGACGCATCTCTTTAGCCAAGCATTCACATGATGCATCTCATACCTTTTATACTACAGTTAAATCAGATCAAATGCATTCATATTATGAACAGCAGCTACGCTAATTATTTCCCATCTGCCTTTTTTGTTGTTATCTCGGGACGCCTGTCCCTATAACTCAAATAGAGTTCGTCAGCTCCAGTTATGTATCCAGCCTCTCATGGAGACTTCAGATGCCCCAACGCCTGTGATGAGACGACCCAACGCCGGCGATATGTTATGCCCTAAATTTTATGATTAACTAACTGTATTTTGTGTGTATATTTTTGAAATGCATTTTCTGTAAAGCTGCTTTGAAACAATATGTATTGTATAAAGCGCTATACAAATAAACTTGAATTGAATTGAATTGAATCGATTCATCTTCCCTCGGACAGTAATGCCTGTGACCTTGATGACGTATTTTTGACAGTCGTTTCGCACACCGCACTTCGTGGTCGTAATTCGCATGTCGTGTGTGTAACAGAGCTGTTGTGAAAACAAGCGCTGTGTCTGTAAACTGTCACAGTCGTGCATTTTAGAGTTGCACTCTAAAAAACACACAGAATTGCGGATCTGTAAACTGTCGTGGCCGTAGATTTTGGAATCCAACTCTGACAAAAAACAGAATTACATACAATAGTTTTAAATTACGCACGAGTATATTAAAATTACACACAAATGTTTTAAATTACGTACAATTATTTTTGATAGTGATTTTATTCCATATTTATGACGCAAAAATCGTAATTTTGCGTCATAAAAAGCAGGAAGTCCAATTTCTTTGAATAAGGGTAAGACTACAAACACTAGCTCATCATTTATCCAGTAGAATGCGCTGTTCCGCATGTTTTCAGCCCGCCCATAGAGGGAGGGATCTCACCGTTTATATACTGTCTATGGATCTCACTTATGGCGCTTTTCCACTGCACAGTACCAGCTCGCCTTGGCTCGCCTTACCTCGACTCGGCTCGCCTCTGTTTGGTTTTCCACTGTGTAAAAGTTGTACCAGTACCTGCTTCCAGGTACTTTTTTTCGTATCACCTCCGGCGAGGTTCTAAGCGAGCCGAGGCGAGCTGAGGCGATACTAAAACGTGACGTGACACACGGGAGACTGCTGATTGGTCAGCGAGAATCGTCACTATTCACTGCGCCATCATTGCACGCGCCAGACGGAGTATCCTGAATAACCCCGGCATTTTTAAATAGTTTTGCCAGAGATTGCGTGATATACCCATTACTAATATTATGTAAAACAGCATACACTCGATTTCCTCCATTGTCCTGTGTGTGTGTGGGTAGCGGGTGTGTGTCGCGTCGCTATGACGACCACCAGGTACTATTGTGGAAGTACTATATGCAATGGAAAACGGAGCGAAACGCGAGCCGAGCCGAGACGAGCTGAGACGAGCTGAGTCGAGTCGAGCTGGTACTGGTAATGGAAAAGCGCCATTACAGAATGTACATATAGTGTCAGCCATTTTTTATTTGGAAGCTAAGCTAACAGTTTCTCTTGTTCTGTGGAGAAAGCCGAGTAGTAGGGGTTACCATCCTCTTTTTCCCGCACATGTCCGGCCGTCGAGATCGTCCAAAATGTGCGGGATTCGGCTTTTGCTTTCTGCAGTCGCATTCATTGTTTACATGCACACCTTTTGTTTCAATCTAACTGAACTCATTCCGATCGGTGAATCTGACTGTAGTGTTTACATGAACGCTAAACAAGTGATCGGTTGATGTGCGTTTTAACATTGCTAAGAAAATTCCCGCTCCTCCGTGAGAGACACGAGACCGGTGCGTCCCACAGGCGCCGCTCATCAGTAATCACGCCACCGGCCTCGCGCCGTTCTCCCGTGGCCGTTGGTCTCGTTCCTGCTCGCCGTTCTCCCGCGGCCGTCAGTCTCGTCCTGCTCGCCGTTCTCCCGCGGCCGTCAGTCTCGCGCCGTTCTCCCGCGGCCGTCGGTCTCATTCCTGCTCGCCGTTCTCCCGCGGCCGTCAGTCTCGTCCTGCTCGCCGTTCTCCCGCGGCCGTCAGTCTCGTCCTGCTCGCCGTTCTCCCGCGGCCGTCGGTCTCATTCCTGCTCGCCGTTCTCCCGCGGCCGTCAGTCTCGTCCTGCTCGCCGTTCTCCCGCGGCCGTCAGTCTCGCGCCGTTCTCCCGTGGCCGTCGGTCTCATTCCTGCTCGCCGTTCTCCCGCGGCCGTCAGTCTCGTCCTGCTCGCCGTTCTCCCGCGGCCGTCAGTCTCGCGCCGTTCTCCCGCGGCCGTCGGTCTCATTCCTGCTCGCCGTTCTCCCGCGGCCGTCAGTCTCGTCCTGCTCGCCGTTCTCCCGCGGCCGTCAGTCTCGTCCTGCTCGCCGTTCTCCCGCGGCCGTCGGTCTCATTCCTGCTCGCCGTTCTCCCGCGGCCGTCAGTCTCGTCCTGCTCGCCGTTCTCCCGCGGCCGTCAGTCTCGCGCCGTTCTCCCGTGGCCGTCGGTCTCATTCCTGCTCGCCGTTCTCCCGCGGCCGTCAGTCTCGTCCTGCTCGCCGTTCTCCCGCGGCCGTCAGTCTCGCGCCGTTCTCCCGCGGCCGTCAGTCTCGTCCCGCTCGCCGCAGTAAACATGATGAATGGCGACTGTAGAACGCAAAAGCCGAATCCTGGACATTTTGGGCGACATCAAAATACCGGGCAGACTCACGGAGACTCACTAGTAGCATAGCCTTGTTTACAGCGGCCTCTTACCGGTAGGCGTGGCCTCCTAGGGCAGCAAAGCAAGTGCATTCTGGGAGTTGTTGTCTTTCATCCCCATAAGCCAAAAATACATTTTCTGGCTTTTCTCAGTCTAGAAGGCTCCAAATTAAAAAATAATTTCACATTTCTTCTACATAAATGACCCATTTTAAATACACATTCATCTTTCCAGAGGTGAAGTATCCCTTTAACGAAGGTTAGCCAGCTGAGCTCAAACAACTAAGCTAACTAAAATGAAGTTGGTTAACCATCAAATTTTATATAATAATGTGTTCTCGCCAGGCCCGGCCCCAGATATTAGATGAAGTCATTGCTCACCGATGTCCAGTGATCTCCTGTGAGAGCGACATATTTTGCTTTCTCTAAAATGTCCATCCTTCGCGCCCTCTCGCTGTCATACAAACTGTGTATTCTCGACATAATCGTTCTTCTCGAGGGTAGATTGTAAGACGTGTCTCCCGATGCAATTTGCACGATTTCTCTCAGTCCCTCGTCTTCCACAATGCTAACTGGGCGGCAGTTTCTAGCTATCCATTTAGCTAAAGCATCGGTTAATTGATCAGTTACAGGTTTGGTCAATGGCCTGCCACGATTACTGTAGCACTCTAGTAACGTGGATTGGTGAGGCGCTCCTGTAGCCTCGCTAGTTATGTTGCTAGCACCTGGGTGCTTTGCTTTTAAATGGTAGATTAAAGACGAATTGCTTCTATAATATTTAAATTCAGCTTTGCAAATCGTACACACCATCTTTGTTTTATCAAACAGGCCATCAGGCAACTTTTTAAATGTAAACATTCCTCCTAAAACTCCATCCTTGTTCATCTCCATCATGAAAGGGTGACTGTTCGGCACATTCACAATAAGCAATAGGAAGTCATGGAAACGATCAAGGCAAAATTGCGTCAATTGCGTTATTTTTTTTTAACGCGTTAAACATGTAAAATTAATCGCAAAGATTAACACGTTAATTCCCCCATCCCTATCTCCTTCAAGTCCCTGTTCGGGCGCCACTTATGTAACGGTGGCTAGCCCATTCAAATGGGATTTCTAAATTTAAACTCCTTCACAAGACAGCCCACAAAAAAGATTCAGGGTAAATATTTATATTATTCTTTTAACAAAACAAACAAAAAATCAGTGTTGGGGAGTAGTTAACTACAAGTAGCGACGCTACTAACTTAACTACATTTTTCAGTAGCTTGGCAGTAACTCAGTTGCTTTTTAAACAGTGTAGCTTTTCCAGTAGCTAACTACTTTTTGCAGCAAGTAGCGGTGTAGCGCGAGCAAAAGCTACATTGCGTTTTGTCGAGCCTGCGCGAATCAGCGCGATGTCAGGATATTCTTCTTCTTTTAGAGTTGTGACGTTCGCGAACGAACCAATTCTTTTGAACGGCTCATAAATATGAACGATGGGAGCCGAGTCGCGGCTGGAGGGGAGCCGTTCTTTCTGTCGTTCTTTTTTTCCTATGCGTGTTTCACACAGATGCACACAAATGAGCTCCTCCGGAGACAGAACAGTTATAGGGGGAGGGGCGCACCCAGCGCAGGGGTGTTGTGTGATGATAGTTGTGTTCCATTTTATTTATTCTAATTTTATCTACAGTATATATTTAAAACTTTAAATATTTTTTGTTTTCTATCAAAATGTTCTTGTGTGGAAGTGTTTTAGTAAAAGCTGTTTTGCACAGAAATTCATTGCAGCCGGCTTTGTTTTTGATGTTTATTTGTGAGTAGGTATGAATAACATAGTCAACGTAGCTTTACACACACACTTTGGTAAATCCAAAATAGTGATGTCACTGTCTAAGCAGAGGGATGACACATGACAAATGAGGTAATAATCAATATTTCAGAATAATTCAAACTCAGATATTGGTGTGTGATATCTGAGTTAATTATTTGACTACAAATCTCACCTCATCATTCTCCCAGTGAATATTTCCAGGCTAAACTGAGATGTCCCCAATCTGGCTTCTTAAAACTGACTACTGGTAAATATTTAAAAAGAGCCAAAAACAGATCGCCAAGATCCGGATCCCCTCAAATAGCCATTTTTTGCCATTACCGCCACCTGTTGTTTAATCAGTTCACTGACGTACAGAAGTGGGTTGACACACCCATATTATCCATGATGGAGCAAGACGTGGCGGCAGATTTGGAGGATGGAGAAACAACTAATGTTAATTACCCATGGCCTTATTTGTCCAAGTTCATATTTGTTGCAATTTTGCACTTTTGACAAACAGTCTGAGATATTTGAGTGTAGTGTGTAATAAAACAATACTCTTTGAAATCATAATTGTATTGCATTGTTTTAAACACTAAATATTTTACTTAAACATTCCTCAGACACTTATTCAGTTATTTATAATATACGTTGTTCAAAAAAATCAAAAGTAGTTTCAATGTAGCTAGCTACTTTTTTATAGTAACTTGTAGTGTAGCTAACTACTTTTCCAAAAGGGTAGCTTGACTGTAGTTTAACTACTTTAACTTACGAGTAGCTTGTAGCTTGTCAAATTACAGTTTCAGAGTAGCTTCCCCAACACTGCAAAAAATAAACAATACTATTTCATTTTCTCATAACAGAGGTTTAGTATATTATCAGATCACAACCCTTACGAAAATTAACCATGGTTTTTTTGTAGTTACTATGGTTTTTTTGTAGTAACCATGATTTAACTATGGTTTTTGTAGTAAAACCATAGTAACTAGTAAATGAACCACGGTTTTACTACAATAACCGTGGTTTAACCATGGTTTTTTTGTAGTAACCATGGTTTGTTTTGTAGTAACCATGGTTTGTTTTGTAGTAACCATGGTTTAACTATGGTTTTTGTAGTAACTACAAAATGAACCATGGTTTTACTACAATAACCTTGGTTTAGACATGGTTTTTGTGGTAAAACCATAGTAACGATAAAATGAACCATGGTTTTTGTAGTAAAGCCATAGTAACAAAAAAATTAACCATGGTTTTACCATAGTAAAAACCATGGTTAATTTTGTTAAAATTCACTCTCAGAAAAAAAGGTACACAATGGTGCAAATAATGTTCCTCAAATAACAGTTTTGTACCTTTTCAAAAAAACATGGTTAATTTAGTTAAAATTCACTCTCAGAAAAAAAAGGTACACTGAAGTGAAGGTACATAATTCATAGGGACATAATATTGTTCTAACATCAAGGGTACAGTGAAAGGCAATTACTGTTTCATTCATGATTGGTTGCTGTGTTGAGTATTTGGCATAGCAACAAAGACGCTGATTGGTCGAAATCACTTCAGCTATAGAATTTTCCGAGCTGACAGCGGGAAGCAGGCTACACGACTGCAGCGGTCCAAGCAGGGTTTATTTTAAATATCAAACTTGAAGAAGACCAAATTTAAAGGTGAGTTCTGATAATTTATGTTTATATTTAGTTCACAAGTCGAAAATATATGTTTCAGCCACTTAACGTTTAATTTAGCGAATTAAATTAGCTTCGCATCAAATGCTTTTTAGCCATTTGACTTGTACACTTTTTAATATTTTTAATGCAGTTATTGACTAGTATTAGTCATCGCGTATACATAATATGGCGTTTGTTCTCCATTGTCCACCATAACTGTTAACGGTTAGCTTTGCTATTAGGTATAGCAAGCAACATGAATCTGATTGCCCGGGTCGCTGCAGCTGTTACTGCATTTTCAAATAGACCGGAGAGCGGGAAGCCGAGCACGAGCACCACCATGGCGTCGCCCTCTTTATCCAGAAGAACTTTGGAGCTTGGACTCGAATTACAAGACAAAGAGAAGATTCAAAGGTGGGTTTTATGTTTAACCAAATAAAAAAAAGTAAAAAGCGTTTTATACAGCCACTCAACATGACATTAGCGAGTGTAAATAGCGTAATTAACGTTAGGTAACTTACGAATCCAGTGATATTAGCCGTCTGCAAATATATTTTAAAGCTATTGAATTTCTGTGTCATAAGCAGTGTTTAATTTGTAAATTGGGAGGTCCCGGAGCGCAGAGGGAGGGTGGATCCGGTGTTGTGCCGAATTCTTACTCCCTGCCAGAATCTGACTCCCCTCTCGAGCACGCGCATGACGTCAATTTATGTCGCCTCGCCAGCTGCTAAATCAGAAACGCA
This sequence comes from Phoxinus phoxinus, assembly GCF_949152265.1. Taxonomy (NCBI): domain Eukaryota; kingdom Metazoa; phylum Chordata; class Actinopteri; order Cypriniformes; family Leuciscidae; genus Phoxinus; species Phoxinus phoxinus. Next base: position 31,988,908 of record NC_136893.1, on the reverse strand, counting down.
TCAGACAGCGTAAATGACATGATCAATGTGTGTGTTGATCTTTGATCATGTATTTCTTAGTTATGTGTCTTCGATCATGTATTTTATTATTTTTTGATTATGTATTATTATTATTTATTTTTCTTTGATCAAACTAGTATGACTGTCTAGCTGTGCTTTTTCGCTTGTATTGTGTTTTTAACAACAGTAGGGCCTATTATAAATCCGTTTTCTTAAAAAAAAAAACTAGTATTTTTTGTAGTAAAACAATAGTTTAGTTTCTGGTAAAGTTTCTACACCTTAACATAAACATTACTAAAGAGATTTGACTTTACTGCCTGCACATGAAAACAAAACAGTGTTGCCAAAATCATACTCCCCTATGTAAAATACTTATTATTGAACTTAAACACTTTTGCTTTTTTCTAGGTAGTCTTTAGGATGAGATGTGTCTCCAGAATGAGTTTTTTGGGTGTCTGACCCAATTAAAGTGATCTCAGGGTGGGGTGTGTGAATTCAGCAGTGTTGCCAAAATCATACTCCCCTATGTAAAATACTTATTATTGAATATAAACACTTGTGCTTTTTTCTAGGTAGTCTTTAGGATGAGATGTGTCTCCAGAATGAGTTTTTTGAGTCTCTGACCCATCTAAAATTTTAAAATAAAATAATCAAAATATACTAGTTTCCTGATGACCCTGTGCCTTTAGGTCAATTTATATAATTTTGTAACTATTTATAACTGATTTCTGGCAAACACTATTTTCAATGCCACTAACAATATTACTGTCCCTTGCAGACCTCTTCAACCCCAAATCATGTCATGTTACTTATCAGCTGCCAGTTTTACTAATCAGTATACTTTTAGTACTTTTATTTTATTTTATAAAATCACTGTTCAATTGTGAATAACATGTCATGGGAAAATCATTAAATCTTTTTATTTACATTCTACATTGGAAAATTTCTGATTTGGGTTTAATTAACTATTTACATACATTTAGGTAATTTAGAATAAAGATATTTAAATAAGCTAGCAAACAAATATATATTTAAAGTGAAATATATAAAAAAAATAGATACTTTACATTAAATAAAAAGAATGGTCAACATAAATCACTATAAATATGAGGAGTCAAGGTTCGCAAACTGCGCAGATGAAGTGTTTGTTTTTCCTGGAGCGTTGCACGCAGTTGCAATGGAACCAGCGTGGGCACACATCACAGCCAATCTAAACATGTCGACAAACAAATTTTGAAGTCAAGCATAGGTATTTATTTAATCCATATCAAACAATACTTACATGAACATTATTATATCACCTTCAATTCATATGGCAAATTCAATAAAAGTTTGATAAAGGAAAACAATCTTTCTTCCAATGCTTACCCAGTTAGTTACTTTTTTCCCACTGTTCTTGTCCCCACACAGATGGCACAGGTCCTTAAGGTTGGCTAGTTGAGGATCATGCCAAGGCAGAAGAAACATTGTTGTCATAAAACAAGTTCTTAAAACATCAAAAATGTTCACAAGCACATGAATAATCACATATTTACCAACACTGTTAAATGGTTAATGTACCAAAGAATTAATGAATTTTGGAAATGTGAAACTTGCCAGTGTTCTGTAAGACACAAGCCGCTATGGTCATCCTCAAGGCTTCCACACTTTTCTCAGATGTGGAAAAAAGTAGCGGCTCCTTATTTAGAAAACATTCTGCAAACTAAAAATGAAAAGTGATTATGTAATTGAGAAGGATATTTTATCTATTTATTTTTTTCTTGATGATTTAAGTCTACAAGACTGTCTTTAATAAAATAGAAGTAAGGGAATTGTAAATAATGACGTTACTACTATAAAGATAACTACAAGGAAGTCCCCCTTATCTTCTATTGTCTTCCAAATATATCCTTGTGTTGTTTTTAAATGGAAGTCAACTTAATTTCAATATTTATCATTGATATTCATTTACCATCTAGGATGACCATCTCCATTAATATTTTCCTCTGGTGTTACAGTAAGGAAAGAAAGCCATATATGGCATAATGATCCATTTAACATACTTTCAAAACAAAGGGCCCACAGGAACTGCCATCTTGTTGGCGCGAATGGGGTAACGTGCCACATACCCATTTGGGCACGTTATAGCCCTTCTGTGTCATGAAGGACCTGTAATATGATTATGGGGTTAAAAACAAAATAAGAATTTCATTGTACATAGGTACACATGACAATACAAATCTTGAATTTGGAATTTAATACATTAAATAGAATACTAAGAAACACCTTTAGATTTTCAGAAGATCTTGTTTAAAATGTTGATTTACCTCGTTACATTCTGGCACCTCTTGATGTCCGTTGTGGACTCTCCAAGAGGATCAAAGAACAGAGCCCTGTTCTCTCGTGGGATCATTATCTAAATAATAAAGATATTGCAAATAATTACAACAACATATTTTATCCAACCACTTAAGACTGCTTATAAAACATATAAAATGTACCGTCAGAGTCCAGTGATGGTTCTCATTAATGACCCCAAAAATGTACCTAAATTTCTTTGGATCCATCTGAAATTTCATTTAAAATAAAATCAAGTATTTTAAGATCTAGTGAGCAACAAACAAAAAAGCATTCCATGACTCATGTTTGATTGCTGGTAAAAGAAATCTGACACTTTCTCCAATGTGACATTGCCCGGCCCTGACATTGCCAGACTGGACTGTTTATTTAGAATAAAAAATTCATATATAATTATTTTTTGAATACAAATAATAATAATTCATTAATATATTCATCAGAAATAAGTTTTTTTCCTTATACCAAAACTCACATTACCTCTATTGTCTGTTGTATGAAATAATACACAACTGATGTTTGTATGAAGATCACTACATGAGTTACATCTGTGTTTTATATCACATTTATATTGCAGTTTTCAAAAGTGTTGTACTTACCTTGACCTTTGCTTTTTTATGCTTCCAGATGTCGCTCATTTCAAACGAATCAATGCACACAGCCTTTCTTGGTGAATCCTTATTATATTTTTGTACCAAAAGGTACATATAAGCATTCATGACCTGACAGGAATAAATTAAGACATATTAGTTTCCTATTATAAAAATATATTCGCAGAGGTGATCTGTTTAAGGATGTTTAATGTTTACTTTTTCATTTTGAACTGTGGATAGTTTTCTTTGGACATTATGTGTTTGTAAAACATTATTTTAACAAAATAATGAATAAAATGTTCAAAAAGTTTAATATGAAGTGGCTTCATTCACAAACTGTTCGATTTTATTAACACAATTATATAAAAGATGTGTACATAACGTATACAAATATGTACACTGTGGAAACCAATAAGAAAACCATTTCAGAAACAAAAACATGTTGTACAAACACATTATTATAATGGCTAGTTAAAACTTTAGAACCTAGCAAGATAACAATTTCCAAGTGAGTTGGTGCTTCTAAAATAATCAACTTACCTCACTTTCAAAATGTCGTGTGGGTGCAGTCTGCTGAATATCTGAGTAAAACAATTTGAAAGGCCCTATTTTGGAAATTAGCACATATAAGCTTTTTCCTTCCCAGGCTGCTTTGACACCTGTAAAAAAAAAATAAAAAAAAATTGTAAAGTCCTGAAAAGTTAGAAAATTAAACTCTGAGGAAAAATCCCAATTGAGGTTACATGTCTATCTTAAATTATGCAATGGTCTTACTCACAACTGGTGAATTAATGTGTAACTACTATGTGTATTTTGTATTATTATCACTAGTAGTAGTATTATAAATGTCTAAATCGTTGTTTAAGTACATACGTGATTCTATATCTGAAGACCCTAAAAAAATTAAAGCTCCTGAAGATGCTGTTTCATTGGCTAGAGGTGATGCTGGTGAGGAGGTGCCTGAAGAGACCACATGAACTGGTTGTGGAGATGCCGGGGAAGAGGGGCCAGGGAGTGGTGGTGGAGATCCCGGTGAGGAGGGGCCTGAAGAGACCACTAGAACTGGTCGTGGTGATGCCGGGGAGGAGGGGCCAGGAAGTAGTGGCGGAGACACCGGTGAGGACGGGCCAGAGAATGGTGGTGGTGGAGATTCCGGTGAGGAGGGGGCTGTAGAGACCACAGGGAGTGGTGGTGGTGGAGATTCCGGTGAGGAGGGGCCTGTAGAGACCACAGGGAGTGGTGGTGGTGGAGATTCCGGTGAGGAGGGGGCTGTAGAGACCACAGGGAGTGGTGGTGGTGGAGATTCCGGTGAGGAGGGGCCTGTAGAGACCACAGGGAGTGGTGGTGGTGGAGATGCCGGTGAGGAGGGGCCTGTAGAGACCACAGGGAGTGGTGGTGGTGGAGATGCCGGTGAGGAGGGGGCTGTAGAGACCACATGGAGTGGTGGTGGAGAAGACTTTAATTTATGTGGGATCCGGGGTTGTTCCTCAAGATGTAGCCTTAAGTGATCAACATTTATTCTTGGGAATTTCAACCCCCCCTCATCTTCTAGGTCTGCACTTTTCCCTTCCAATTTAGTGATCGTATAAGGGCCTAGAAAATTTGCCTCCAGTTTTCCACCCTTTCGCTGTTGGCTCCTAATATTTTGCCTCCACACTTTGTCCCCAACTTTGAATTCCTTCTTGGCTTTCTTCTGTTTGGATTGCTGCCTAACCCTTTCTTGGGAAGCTCTGGTGTTCGTATGAGCTTCATTTAAGACCTCACTCATAGCAATCGCAGATTCAGTCAGCTGTTCAACAGACATTGTATCCTCCACATTCTTGTTAATCTGACAAAAAGGGCAGGATAATTATGTTAAAAAAGTGCTACCTATTAATCATTAATTATATTTATATGAAAATTGTAACAATCTGCAGTTACCTGATAGTGCTCAGGAATTTCTGAAGGGTACCGGGCCTCCCTCCCAAACATTAAAAAGTACGGTGAGTACTTAGTTGTAACCTGACGCTTTGTCCTAAGCCCAAACATTACTGCATCCAGGTGTCTATCCCATTCATTGGGCTTGTCTCTTACAAGCTTGCAAAGGGATCTGGTAAAATAATAACATTATTTTCAGGTTCAAAGCAGTCAGGAAGGAACATTTACAATCATGCATCTGTCACACATTTTTATCACATTTCAATAATAGTGTATAAAGTGTACATATTCATTAAGTGCATTTGCTAGGAAATGAAACAATGAATTTAGCATTTCTATCATCATGATCTACTTAAATACATAAATGGCTAGTTATTTGCAAAATTGTTATCAGTGTGAAAATAATTAAATTAAAATATTGTTACCTCTGTATTGTCGCATTCATGCGTTCCACAAGGCCGTTTGTCTGTGGATGGTAGGGTGCGCACAAGGACCTTTTAATGTTTAAAATCTTGCAGATATTACTGTTCAGCTGCAATTTATAAAAGAAAACAGACTCTTAAATGTATCATGGAAAAGATGAAAGGTGTGTATATTGAAAAAAGTTTACATTTAATCATTGTTTATCAATGATTTAACAGTGAACATGTATGACTCACTTTGTTTACAAACTCTTTTCCCTGGTCGGTGAGGACTCTCTTCGGTGCCTCAAACTGATGCACAAATTTCAATAGGCAATCAGCAACCTCCCTGGCAGCCTTTGTCTTGAGGGGATAAGCCTGGGGCCACTTGGTCATGTAATCAATGATGACACAGATATATTGATTTCCATTTTCTGTTGGTGTTAATTTTCCAATTAGATCCATCCCCAAAAGTTCAAAAGGCTGTTTAACCTAGTGTTCATTAAATAGAAACAAGGTAATTAATTATATAACTTAATTGTAATTTCTAAATTAGTTAAAAAATATATACAATATAAGTGTGTGATGGAAAGGAATACCACAATTGGAATAATTTCACTTTCTTCCTTAACTGATGACCTGCTGGCCTGACATGGTACACACTGTGCCACCTGTGATCAAAACAGTATAATGTTGGAAATCATTTGCATTTTATAATATTGCAAAATGATTAACTCTGTACATGTTAATACCCAGGTGTCAATGTCCTGTGACATGCCAGGCCAGTAAAATCTTATAGATATTGCGTTTCGTGTTTTTTTTTGTCCTGTGTGAGCTCCGAGGCTGCTCGCATGGAACTCCTCAAATATTTTGTTTGCCTCTTCTGTCCCACACACAACTTTTGGTTTGATCTGCTGTTTTTTGCCTTTATTTTGAAGGTAATACAATTCACCATCTATGAAAAGAAAAATTAGACAAAAGAGACAAATTTATAAAAAATATACAAAGTGTATTTACTTTGCTGGTCAGAATGCTTTTCACCCTTGGTAAATACGATCAAAGATGGCTGTAATAAATTAATCAGCATGGTTAATCCTTTGTTATTTTAGCTAAATAATTAGCAAAATTCTAACCTTTCAATGAAGTAAAATTATTGAGGGTGTGTGGTAGTGGAGGGCATTAGGAAATAAATGTTTTTTTCCAAAACACGTTGGGAAAAATTATTTTCCTCTTGAGTCTTCTCCTATAATGCCTGATGAGTTTTGAGAACCCCTGACCAGAGATCAGATACCCATTACTCTGTACAGAATCTCTCCAGATCCCTCACATTCCCAGATCCATGTTAGCGCTTCTTCTCTTCAGTTCAGCCCACTCATTTTCCATAGGGTTCAGGTCAGGGACGGGGTGGCCATCGCAGATGCTTGGTTTTGTGCTCAGTAACCATTTTATTTTTATGATTTTGATGTTTGTTTTTGGATCACTGTCCAGTTGGAAGGTTGGCTCGTTATAAGATTTCTAGCATAGGTTTTCAGGTTTAGATTTTTTATCTGTTGGTACTTGATTGAATCCACAATACCATGTGTATCTGAACAAAATGTCCAGGACCTCTGGCAGAAAATTAGGCCCACAGCATTAAAGATACAGCACAGTATTTCATTTTACACATGGGGTACTTTTTTATCCCTGTATGAACCAAACCCATATTAAGTGTTTGTTGCCAAAAAGCTCATTTTTTCATCGTACCACAGAACGTTTGAACTGACACCCCTTGAACTTCAAACAGGACGGGTTCCATGGTCGGATAGAAAAAAGGAGCTTTTTGTCAGCAAAAATACTCTGATTAAATATTATGCTGTATCTTTAATGCTGTGGGCCTAATTTTCTGCCAGAGGTCCTGGACATTTTGTTCAGATACACAGGGCACCGTGGATTCAATCAAATACCAACAGATAAAAAAAAAAACTGTTATAGAAATCTTATAATGGGCCATATTTGGATCTTACAACTGGATAGTGATCTAAAAACGAACATAAATGTTTTTTTTTTTTTTTATAAAAATGGGTTACTACACACAAAACCAAGAATCTGTGATGGCCATCCCAGTCCCTGACCTGAACCCTTTAGAAAATAAGTGGGCTGAACTGGAGAGAAGCACTAAGATGGATCAGGGAATCTGAAGGATCTGGAGAGAATCTGTACGGAGTAATGGGTATCTGATCTCTGGTTAGGGATTCTAAAATTTCATCAGGCATTATAGGAGAAGACTCAAGAGCTGTTGTCTTAGGAAAAGGAGGTGGAAAAAATTATTTAAAAATATTTTTTCCCAACGTAGAGAAAAACATTTATTTAATAATGACCATTACCCCCCCACCCCCCTTCAATTATTTTACTTCAATGAAATGTTAGATTTTGGCTGAATTTAATAATGCAGATTTATTGTTTACAGTCATCTTTGATCATATTTACAGAGGGGGCAAATAGTTCTGACTTGCATTGTACACATACTGTATGCCCTGGACTAATTTATACTGCTAGCGAATATAAATGGCATACATGTAAAATTACAAAAGAGTGGGTAATAATTACAAAATTTCTATCCCCTATTTAACTATTTATGCTAATTATATATATATATATTTATGCATTATATATATATAATTATATATATATTATTTAAGCTAATTATATATATATTGTACCTGATATATATATATATTTATTTTTATATATATATATATATATATATATATATATATATATATATATATATATATATATAAATAAATATATATATATCAGGTACAACGTATCAGCGAATTTGTATTGATGGCGATTCAACTTTGCAACGTTCATAATTTTGTTAACGTGTGCATTGTTTAATCATGAATATCGTCACGTTATATTGTATTCTGTATTTTTTTTTTACCTGAAAGCTAAAAAGGATGGCTAGCTGCACGTGAACATGGCCTGGCCCATAGCATAGATAATTTGACAGTAAGCTGTAAGGCATGGCCTCACCTTGTCTTTAACATATGACATATACATTTTAGATCAAACTTCAAACCATTTTAACAAAGATAACTGATAACATAATTTAAAAAAGATATGAACTATGGTATGGCTTTCTTACCTTGGAGGTCAAAAGTGTTGGCCTTTTTTCTAAAATTAGATTTCTCCGTTTTGGAATACCCATCAGGGTATGAACCATTCTTTTTATAGTTTAATATTTGTTTGTATATGTCAGGATCCATGTTAATCGCCAAAAAACGAAATAACCGCAAAGAAACGTCTGCAAGCTGATGCGAGTGAGTGTCTGGGTCGGTGGGTTTACGTAGAGACAACAGGAAATAACTTTAAATTATTCAAAATAATTATACAATAAGAAAAATAATTTAAATTAGTGGGAGGCAATCCCTTGGTTCTGGGTAACTTTTTGTATAACCAACACAACAGACAGTTGGGAAAAAAAATGTTTTATTAACAAAAGATACTACAATACAATGACACTGCAAAAGTGTACTTCAATGCAAAAGGATGGTAAATATAGAGTATTGAGTAGTAGGCTACTGAAAATACAAGTAAACTATGTATGGTAGAATGTTATCTGATATGTAATAGGGTGTAAAATATCTGATGCCTTAAAGGGATAGTTCACTTTGAAATAGATTGTTTTTAATATAATTCAAATCTGTCATCACATCACCCTCATTTTGTTTCAAACCTATAGAAATGTCTTTCTTCTGCTGAACAGAGAGGAAGATATTTAGAAGAATGTCAGTACCAGACAATTTCTGGTCCCATTGACTTCCATAGTATATAATTCTTTCCCTACTATGGTACCAGAAACTTACTGGTTACTGACATTTTTCTAAATATCTTCCTTTCTGTTAAGCATAATAAAGAAATGTATACAGGTTTAAAACAACATGAGGGTCAGTATATGATGACAGAATTTTCATTTTAAAGTGAACTATCCTTTAAATAACAACTGAATAATAATTTACAAAAAGAAATCTGAAGAACAGATATTTTACATTTAAGCATTAGGCAGACGCTTTTATCCAGAGCAACTTACATTGCATTATCCTATACATTTATACATTGGTATGTGCAATCCCCTGGGATCTGCGTTGTTAACGCAATGCTCTTACTACTGAGCTACAGAAAAGCACAAATGTTTACCCTGAGATCACTTTAGATGGGTCAGACACCCAAAAAACTCATTCTGGAGACACATCTCATCTTAAAGACTACCTAGAAAAAAGCAAAAGTGTTTATATTCAATAATAAGTATTTTACATAGGGGAGTATGATTTTGGCAGCACTGCTGAATTCAAACCCCCCCCCCCCACCCACCCTGAGATCACTTTAATTGGGTCAGACACCCAAAAAACTCATTCTGGAGACACATCTCATCTTAAAGACTACCTAGAAAAAAGCAAAAGTGTTTATATTCAATAATAAGTATTGTACATAGGGGAGTATGATTTTGGCAACACTGCTGAATTCACACCCCCCACCCTGAGATCACTTTAATTGGGTCAGACACCCAAAAAACTCATTGTGGAGACACATCTCATCTTCTAGGCTACCTAGAAAAAAGCAAAAGTCTTTAAGTTCAATAATAAGTATTTTACATAGGGGAGTATGATTTTGGCAACACTGTTTTGTTTTCATGTGCAGGCAGTAAAGTCAAATCTCTTTAGTAATGTTTATGTTAAGGTGTAGAAACTTTACCAGAAACTAAACTATTGTTTTACTACAAAAAATACTAGTTTTTTTTTTTAAGAAAACGGATTTATAATAGGCCCTACTGTTGTTAAAAACACAATACAAGCGAAAAAGCACAGCTAGACAGTCATACTAGTTTGATCAAAGAAAAATAAATAATAATAATACATAATCAAAAAATAATAAAATACATGATCGAAGACACATAACTAAGAAATACATGATCAAAGATCAACACACACATTGATCATGTCATTTACGCTGTCTGATGCGTTTCTGATTTAGCAGCTGGCGAGGCGACATAAATTGACGTCATGCGCGTGCTCGAGAGGGGAGTCAGATTCTGGCAGGGAGTAAGAATTCGGCACAACACCGGCGACTCAAAACGGGGGTTGGAGGTAACGGAACAAAAAAAAATAAATAAAAATTGCACTGCCTACGTAGCTTCTCTGCAGGGACAGCATGTGCTGAGTGGGTGCTGCTAGATCATTGACGGGGAGCTGCGCAAAACTTGGTCACTAAATATTTAATATTCAGTTATGTTAATAATCACAATTAAAGTTTTAATTTTATTAAATTGAACAAGCGCAACATTCAGCATTCAATCAAATAGGCCTATTCTAAAATATGTAGGCTATTATTAATAATAATGTTAGGCTATTTCAACACAATATCTCGTTATTTCGAAATATGTGTGCGTGCATCTGTAGGCTAAATCCGGTGACACGTGTATTGATTTTTATTAATAAACAAGTGTTTTCTCTAAAAGTGTCGACTCGGCTGCAAAGATGAAGTTGACGATCGCCATCTCCGTGTGAACGCGCTTATAGAGAGAAATGCACATAAATAAGCCTAATAATGGATTACATAGCCTAATCAGAGAGTAGCCTTTTTCTTTTTTCGTTTTGAATTATTTAGTTTAAAGACATTTCAAGCTTTGTGTATTTGATGTATAGTCATGTCTGTGTGAGGCATACACTGAGTTTCGTTAAGTTAGGATGCGCTCTCTAGTTCACGTGCGCAAGTGAGCGCGCGGGCGCCTCCGTTATATTTGTTTCGTCGGCCTATTCATTAAATACAGGCAATTGGTTGATGAAAAATTGATTAAAATTAAGATACAATTTATACAAAACGAAATTCACTTTAAAGAAAGGCTTTCTATAACAACTTCAACTTCAACGGTCAAAATCATGTCTGACCCGCTCCATGTCTCATATTGCGCATCCAATCTTACTCGGTCGTGCTGTTCACTTTTCATAAATCAACATAAATGAAAAAAATAAATAACATTATAATATTTTAACAAATATGAAACGCACTTTTTTTAATGGCTACAACAGTATAGTAGGCCTACATATCCTACTCTCTATTTGTACACATTTCTGCACATTAATTTAATGCACACACAAGTTGAAAGGCATTTGTTCAAAAAAAAGTTAACGGATAATTGTGCGTGCATTTATTATCATTTATTTATAATCATTATGATACTAAAATCCTAACAAATAGGCTATGTACAAAAAATCAGATGAGCCCATAATATGAACGGTTAAGCATTTTCCTCCCATAGAAAACCATTAGGCTATAAGAACGCTTAAAGGGTTAGTTCACCCAAAAATGAAAATAATGTCATTAATGACTCACCCTCATGTCGTTCTAAGCCCGTAAGACCTCCGTTCATCTTCGGAACACAGTTTAAGATATTTTAGATTTAGTCCGAGAGCATTCTGTCCCTCCATTGAAACTGTATATACGGTGTACTGTCCATGTCCATAAAGTTAATAAAAACATCATCAAAGTAGTCCATGTGACATCAGTGGGTTAGTTAGAAGTTTTTGAAGCATCGGAAGTACTTTTTGGTCCAAAAATAACACAAAATAAGACTTTATTCAGCATTTTATTCTCTTTTAATCAATCTGAAAGATTTCTGTCACCTAATTATATTCACATAAAACTCTGACATTTATAAAGTATATAAATGTAACATGCACAATGGCAATGTATTTCTGTATTTTCATTTACATTTTCCATACTATATGCGCAACATCTGGAGCAAAAATAATAATAATAATAAATCAATAATATAATAATTTGCATTACTACACTATAGCTTTAACATATAATTGAAACATACATCTGAACATTTTTATACGTTTTTAAAAATTACATAAAAAATGTGTTGCAGAAATTAGATGTTTAACATGTTCAAGCAAATATTGTAGCAAAATGATAATTAAGTTATTTTTCCTAGTTGCTTTTACACTCAAAGTTAAGGCGCTTGATGCAATGATTGCATTTTCAAATCCACATTGAATTTTGCTACGTTCATCGCGGGTATTTAATAAAAATGTAATCGTAAGTGTCTTAACTGTGAGTGTAAATGCAATTAAGAAAAAAAAGCATTTAAATTATCATTTTGCTACAATTTTAGCTTGAACATGTTAAAGGCATAATTCACCCAAAAATGAAAATTCTTTCATTAATATTCACCCTCATGTCGTTCCAAACCTGAAAGACTTTCGTTCATCTTTGGAACACAAATGAAGATCTTAATAATGAAATATGAGAGCTTTCTGATCCCCCATAGACAGCTAAGCAACTACTACTTTATCACTTTAAAAAGTTCATAAAGTGATTGTAAAACTAATCCATATGAATTGAATGGTTTAGTCTAAATTTTGTGAAGACATGATTGCTTCCTTTATGATGAACATGTTGAATTTAGACTTTTATTCACATAAATATTAATACATTCACACATCAGTTACGGTAAACGGAAGCTCAAGCATGTTCGCTTGACATGCGAGCGCAAATGAGGTTCACTCTCGTGTGTTGCGCAGCACGTTTGAGGAAGAGGTTTGTTCTCACTTGTCAAGCATGTTCGGTTGAGCTTCTGTTTATGTTCGCTGATCATGGTTTAAATGTGAAGAAAAGACTAAATTAAAAATCTGTTCATCATATAAAGCGATCGTGTCTCTTCAGAAAATTTTAACTAAACTGCTCTATTCAAATGGATTGGTCTTACTATCTCTTTATGAACTTTTAAAAGCGTTAAAGTGGTAGTTGCTTAGCTGTCTATGGGGGGTCAGAAAGCTCTCTGATTTAATTAAAAAGATCTTCATTTGTGTTCTGAAGATGAACGAAAGTCTTACAGGTTTGGAACGACATGAGGGTGAGTAATTAATGACAGAGTTTTCATTTTTGGGTGAACTATGCCTTTAAACATCTCTAATCATTTTTGTAATACATTTTCGTTTTAATTTTACAACTTATAATTTAAACATACATTTAAAAAAAATTCTATGTTAAAACAAGTGTAGGAAATGGCTAATTTAATTATTATTAGGGCCCAAGCCCTGAGAGGGCGCAGAGCCCTATTGTTCTTCTAAGGGTTTTTTGTTTTTCTTCTTCTTCTTCTTTATAATAAATTTTTTTTCAAGGTTTTTGCCACTTTTGGGGGCCTTAACGTGCTCAAAAACTCTTGAAACTTTGCACACTGGTCAGAACCCGCGGCCATTACAGCCGGACTGAAGCTGGTACCCGGGCGTGGCAGGGGGGCTCGACAGCGCCCCCTGGAACGGGGTCCGAAAACTTGGTCCATAAATCAAACACGCTTGCATGAAATAATATGAAACTCGGTACACTTATAGATCTCATCGGTTCATATATCCTTCGTGCTCTGACTTTTTACCCCAGCCCAACAGGAAGTCGGCTATTTGGGGTAGTTAGAAAAACACATGCAATGGAATTTAAAATACTCCTCCTAGACGATTCAAACAATCACCACGAAACTCGGTGTGCATGAAGTCAAGACATGGAGGATGAAAAGTTGCGAGGGGATTTTTGATATCTCGAACGGTTTGGCCGTGGCGAGGAAACGAATTTATGGCGAATATTGGAAACAGGAAGTGTGTTATAACATCCTCATACATTAACTGATCTTGATGAAACTTCAGCAGTGTGTTCGCTGTAAGAGGCCGATCACATGGATGTGACTATTGTGAGTCAAAGTTATAGCGCCACCAACTGGCAGCAGGAAGTGTGTCACTTTCAAAATGCTTTGAAATCACCCTCTTATTTTTACCCGATTTGCTTCAAACTTCATCTGTATAATGTAAACACACGACAGATGTAGACCTGTGAAAGGATTATTGATATCTTTAATACTGTCGCCATGGCAACGCTTTAAACTTTTATATTCTTTTTGGATGCATTTGAGGCTCTTAACATGCTTCAAATTGCATGAAACTCAACATGCATTTGACATTTATTGTGTAATAGACATGTGCGAAGTTTCAGAAACGGGCGTGGTAAGGGGCTCAGTAGCGCCACCTTTAGTCAAAAATGGGGTATTAGTTTTACCTAAACTCGGTACGTATATTCTTCTCTTCGATCCGGACAACTTTCTAATTTACAGTCATTAGCTCCGACCAACAGGAAGTCAGATATTTTGGTTTGAATGTGTACTGTTTGGAGCATTTTCCCTCTGCCCCTCTGTGTGTGTGTGTGTGTGTGTGTGTGTGTGTGAGGAGGGGGGCTAGTTTAGTTTAACCATTTCTCTGCTGTGTGCAAAATCTCTGGCACTTTTGAGGGCCTTAACATGCTCGAAAACTCTTGAAATTTTGCACACAGGTCAGAACCCGCGGCCATTAGAGCCGGACTGAAGCTGGTACCCGGGCGTGGCAGGGGGGCTCGACAGCGCCCCCTGGAATGGGATTCGAACACTTGTCCGTAAATCAAACACGCTTGCATGAATTAATATGAAACTCGGTACACATATAGATTTAATCGGGCCGAACAACTTTCCCTGGGTCAAGTTTTACGCCAGCCCAACAGGAAGTCGGCTATTACGGGTTGATTGGAGAACGCTTGCTCTCGCATTTGAAACACTTCTCCTAGAGAATTCATCCGATGACCACGAAACTCGGTCAGCATGAAGTCAAGACATGGAAGATGATAAATTGCCAGGGGATTTTTGATATCTCGAACGGTTTGGCCGTGGCGAGGAAACAAATTTATGATTAAAAAAGGATGCATAAAGTGTGTTATAACTTAGTTATAGTTTTACCTACAGTAACCAAACTCGGTACGTATATTCTTCTCTTCGATCCGGACAACTTTCTAATTTACAGTCATTAGCTCCGACCAACAGGAAGTCAGATATTGTGGTTTGAATGTGTATTTTCTCTCTCTCTGTCTCTCTGCCATTCTCTGTGTGTGTGTGTCTGTCTGTGTGGGGAGGGGAGGGGAGGGGGGACATGCTGCGATGTCAAGATTGCAATGCTGGAATGCTGTGTGTGTGTGTGTGTGTGTGTGTGTGTGTGTGTGTGTGTGATTTTGGTTGGGTGACAGACAGTTGTAGGTTACAGTTTGACAAGAGTTTATAGTTTAATAGTTTGTGTTTCATTGCGAGTGTACACAAATATAAGGAAACACTTTGCATTTTGAATGATGGTCTGTATGAACAAAATGACGGAGTATGTTTTTATGTCTCCATTGTTCGATCGAGCCTCACACACACACACACACACACACACACACACACACACACAGCATTCCAGCATTGCAATCTTGACATCGCAGCATGTTCATTATAGCCTTAATAAAATATAATAATAAAATAGTCAACCTTACATATAACAATTACACTGCTCTGTTTAAATAGTCAGTTGTACAGTTTGTGCCGTTCACAGTAAGCACCGCTCCACTGTGATGTTTCCAAGCACATTTTTGCGCATTTGAAGAGGATAATTTTTCTATATTGGAACGTGAGTGTACAAAGTACAAAGCCTATAAAAAGAATAGTTTAGCATCCAAAAATGTTAATAATATATATAATAATATATATGTTAAAAATAGGGGAAAAAATAATTTACATAATATATATATATATTATATATATATATATATATATATATATATATATAAATAATTAAAGCTGCAAGCAGCGATGGAGGGCCCAAGCCGGTGGCACCGCCACCCGGTGCCTTTAGTTCCACTAAAGGCACCAGGGTGGCGGTGCCACCGGCTTGGGCCCGCAATCGCTGCTTGCAGCTTTAATTGAATTTGAATTGTCACTTTGCCCTAAACATTGCATAGTATGGAACATTTTAATTTAAATAATACATTGCCATTTTACATATTACATTTCAAATAGTCTTTTGCTACCTGTATGCCACCATTCTAAAGAGATTGTAAAATAATTTAAATCAAGCAGTATAGTCAACATTTTTCTGTAGAGATACGATCGTTTTATATGATGAACAGATTTAATTTAGGCTTTTATTCACATATACATCAATTCGCACATATACATGTTGTGGTAAACGGAAGCTCAAGCGTGTTTGCTTGGCGTGTGTAAACTGATGAGGTTCACTCTCGTGTGTTTTACAGCTCGTTTGAGTTCAGCAAGAACCAATGAGGAGGTTTGTTCTCGCTTGTCAAAGCAAGTGCGGTTGAGCTTCTATTTGGGCAATGTTTACATGTGAATAAAATCCTAAATTCAATCTTATATTAATTCAATTATATAAAGCTGTATAGTCTCTTAATTCAAATGGATTAGTTTTACAATCTCTATGAACTTTTTGAAGCGTCAGAGTGGTAGTTGCATAGCTGTCAATGGAGGGACAGAAAACTCTCCCATATCATTAAAAGATCTTCATTTGTGTTCAAAAGATGAACTAAAGTCTTACAGGTTTGAAACTACATGAGGGTGAGTAATTAATAACAGAATTTCCATTTGTGGGTGTACTAACCCTTTATTAACCTAATTTAAATTTTGAAAATATCAAAAATATTGTCCATGTGACTTATCTTATTTTTTAGTGAACATCTTGCCTTTCACCATACAGTAGCCCTAGCTCTACTTTGCACATTGATAAATCCTGATATGATGTGATAAATCCTGTTCACATTGACCATGCTTAAATTATGCTAAAGTGAAAGCAATATATTTGTGTAAACACAATTTCTCAAACATGGGAACAAGCGTCTATCATAGAAGTGCAAAGTATGGAGGATTTGCACTGTAAAACAGGGCTGCAGCTTACATTTTACTTTTCTGGGTACTTTATATGAAGCTTTAAGTGAATCATTTAAAAATGCTTTTTTTTTTTTTGTGAAACTTTTTTCTTCTGCATTTCAGTTCTTCCAGAAAATGGACGTGTGCATGCTGTGGTTGATTCAAGGTGTTTCCAGGATTCCTTAAAGGTATAGTTCAGCTAAAAATTAAAACTCTGTCATTTAATTATTCACCCTCATGCCCATTTATCTTCGGAACACAAATTAAGATATTTTTGATGAACTCCAAGAGCTTTCTGTTCCTCCATTTGGAGCCTACGCAACTAATAAATTCAAGCCACAGACAGGTAGTAACGACACCATTAAAGTAATCCATGTGACTCCAGTAGTTTAACCTCAATCTTATAAAGCGATGCAAGTGCTTTGTTTTGCGCAAAAAACAACAATATAATTTACCTCTATGTACAAATTAATATTATCTAAAGCACATTCACGGAACAACTTCCGGTCTTTAGTCAACACAATCCACAGTGCTCCTCCTACTGGATTGCAGGTCAGTATTTTCCTAAATAAAATGGTAAAAAAAATGTTTTTGCAAAAACAAACAAAGCACCCGCATCGCTTCAGAAAATTGGTTAAACCACTGCAGTCACATGGATTACTTCTGTAGCACCATCGCCAGATGTTGATAGATAAAGCATACATGTTCTATTTTGTTGACTTATTGCAGGACTAAAAGGTTTCTTGACATTTTGCTAAACTCAGACGAAACACAGGTTTTGTGATTTACTGCATTCCATAGTGCCTTCCCTTCTTTTTCAACACATTAACGTTTGCTGAAAGCTTTTAGCCGATTCTGTGCTTAGATAAGAGAAGACATCCCGGGGTTCTTTAATTTAATTTATCGTGGGTGAGGACGTACACACCGCGTCTGTTTTATTTCACAGGGACGCCCCGCAGGGAAAGCCCCTTTCATGTATTGTTCTAAAACCAAACGCACAAACACAGACATATGTTTTACACCGTGTGAGGTTAAATCCGGTCACACACTATCTCGCTCGTCCCACACACACACATACACCCACACGGTGGGGCGAATCACAGACACATACACGCACATAATTCTAAAAGTGAGAATAACGTTGTTTTGTGAGAATGCAACATTCTGTTTGAAACGGCGATCAACAAGCATGCAGAATCTGACGTAAAATGCGCGTTCACCGGATTAAAACAACCAATAGAAACGCATAATACCTAAAAATCATTATAGTTCGCTTTAACATTACCTACAAAATAGCAAATTTGGTATGGTTGCAACACATAAAATTAGACGAATTCGAATCTGTTTTGAGAAGCAAACTATTATGCATTATTAAACATTTACCGAAGTGTAGAATAATGTCAGAATAAAACTCCGGCCCCTCCCCACGCGCGGAATGGGCATACCATCACAGACAAAGGAATCTTGGCGCCAACAGGGTCCCACTCGTGATTGGCTCCCAGACTCAGAATGGGCGTGCTCCGGTTTCATTCATATTTTGGAGACGAGCCAAAGAAGCCCAGTTACTTTTTTCTCTAGTTCCTCATCGTTCCAGCTTCTTCGTCTTCCGCTCTTCAATTCTAGTTTACCACTCTAGTCTCTCTAACTCTTAGCTTTGACTCAACTTCAAGAGAGCCTTGCTCTCCGTTTACTTTCCGTTTCTAAGACTAAGTCTTTATTTTTATACAAGTTTAAAGCTACTTCCTTGATCCAGCGTTTTAACGAACGAAAGCTTAGCGTTTCCACCCTGCGTCAAAAACGACCACGTGACCGCCACCCGGAAGCCCGCGAGATTCCAAAAAGAAACAACACGAGCACCAGACGACTTTTCCAACGACAACACAGTAGGCTAATTCTGATCTGATCTTTGAAACAAGCTAGTTAAGGTTGTCTGAGCATCCTCTGGTCTCTTGATTATTGAAAGTATCCCTTGAACTGTGTACTCTCTCTCTCTCTCTCTCATACCTCACTCTCATATCTCTCTCTCTCTCTCTCTCCATCTCTTTGGTTAATATCGTGTAATTATATATACACGCTACGTAATCGTTTTATACTCATTTGTTTTGTTTATGCATATTGTTATACTCTCGATCGTGTAACCTACGTACCTTTAAATTGTCTTTTATTAAACTTCATTGTAATCTTCGTCTGAAGTTGTGTTTTATGAATCCATAATCTGAAATCCCTGAAAATCCGATTTTCTATGCTACCTTTTAAAAACGCTCTACCACTATTTTAAACATTGCATAGCTTAAATATTCCCGATCTGATAATCTTGAAGGGTAAATTACCTCCATTAAATGGCCATGTGGACGTGTTTTGCTTGACAAGAACTAAACGGATCGAAGTGTTGATGTAAATATTGTATGTATACGCATTAGTGGTTAAAGTGGTATTTCCAAGTACGACTGATTAAAATCATTCCCCTTCCCTGTATGAATTAGTATCACGAGTAAATCGGATACATATTCATATAGGTTCAAGGCGGTACAAGCCCATATTTAGAACCATTTTAGAGCGTATGCAAATAATATTCATCAAAACCATGATTATTTAATTTCCCATTTGAGTGCTAATTTCCCCAATTTATACTCAAAGTCAGTATTGCTACACTTCAATGATGTCTTTCCTATCGTTCTGGGCCATGAATGGGTTAGTTGCATTGCTCCCAATGGAGGGACAGAAAGCCCTCAGAATTCAAAGCCCTCTTCATTTGTGTTCCGAAGGTGAACCGAAGTGGGAGAGGGAGTGCGCTGTGATTGGCTGGTGTGAGAACCTGGCAGATCTATAACCAATATAAATTGAATTTGAATCTAAAATCTTCTTCTGTATTGTTAATATATTTTGACATCCACACAGAATTGTGGATAAATTACAAAAATGTCATTTCTAATTATAATCTTCTTTAATACAGACAAGAGAGAGTGTGAAACCATCAGCTGTTTGCCAGGTAAATAGTGAAGTCGTAGTGAATACCATTAATAAACATAATGATTAAATGGTATGCACTGTATATCTCAATTTGTTTTCTTTTAAAATCGTTTTTGTGTGTGTGTGTGTGTGTGTGTGTGTCTGTGTCTGTGTCTGTGTGTGTGTCCAGCCTGCCAAAAAAGACCTGTCCAATCTATACCAACAGGAAAGAAATAATTATTGGACTGGAAGAAAGTGAGTTCTATTGGCAATTCGAGTGTATTAGTGGTAAGTACATTTACAAACCAATTAATCTTTGTCTAAAAAATGTCAGTATAACTCCCCAAATAAAATATGGTAAACATTAAAGGGATAAATAACTTACCAAAAAATATTTTATATCTGTCGTCATCTACTCATGTTTTTTCAGACCTTTATGACTCTGTGGAACATAGGGCTGGATGATATGGGCAAAATTTATATCACAATATATTTATTCATTTCGGTCGATACGATAAAATTCCGATATCGATATGAACAACATAAAAGCCTCAGAAAAAACTGCCAAGAACGTCCACAATTAATGTCTGTAGGCCTACCTACAAACTTCTGAAAAATGTATTTGCCAAGTCTCTGAAACCTATAAAACTTTATGATAAAAAAATGGTCCAAATAAATTATTGTTAATATTTTATTTGTATGTAGCCTTCATACAAGAAATGTAAAATCACTGTCAAATAAACATAAGTTAATTACTCATAAGTTAATAAGCTATAGGCTAACATTGATTATATTATTCTTATAGATTGAAAATAAATATTCTTATATAGAGAATATAGAAAATAAATATTCTTATAGATTGAAGTGTTTCAGCCAGGATAAAGAATATGAAAAGTGCTCAGAGTTGCTGCAGAAAAAAAAAGTGAGCTACAACAAACATGTTGCTGAGGGACATTGAGTGTTGATGATGTCGTGGAAAATTCTAAGTCTTCAAAGTCTGGTTCAGGTTTCAAAGAAGTTCTAACAAAGTCGAAGTTTCAGGTCTCAGAAGAAGCAACTTTATTGAGCATTCAACAAAGTGAGATGGTAGCTAGTCATCTGATTTCTACATGGTTGGTTTACACCAGTGGTGGGCCGTTAGGGCCAGCAAGGCCTTCTCTGCTGGCCTAAACACTATGAGAATCACTGACTTGCACTTTAATATATATTTTTTATGAATGAGTATTAGCTACATTATTCCCAATAGTCCGTTCTCATAATTCCATAGCTTTTCTCTTGGTTGCGCTGCTTCCAGTAGTGTATATTTATTTTAGTGCTTTTATCCAATCATATTTCAGTCATCATGTGTTGCCAGGGTCAAATATATCTGCCTCGAGGCCTTCAGAATCGATAGTGCGGGCGCCTGTAGCTTAAATGAATGGCAATGAAACTGTTGCTTTAACCAATCAGATAATCGGTCAGATTTAATCAGCCAATCAGATATCGAGTTGATTGCACCGGGGCCATCTAGCAGGCATACAATAACGTAAGCATTTTCACGCCCTTTGATTGGATGGTCAGAGCGTGTACTATTATTACTGGAAGTCAGAGCTAGCTAACCGCATCTGTTGCGAACTGTGTAAACTAAAATACCTGTAGATTTAATAGTTTTTCAACCCACAAATTAATGTTTCTTTCCTTCCTCGACCACCAGCAGGTTCAAACCTACCGGAAAAAAATCCCTTATTCAGCTTACGCAGAGTCTCGAAACTCTAGCGATCTGTCCGGGTAAAAACAGAACTGACTGCAATGTAAAGTTATGCCAGGACTGATTTTGAAGGCAAAAGTCCCGCTGATCTCAATGATATCGTTCAAAAATCTGTGTGAGAGCTTGTGTCGGCTGTAACGTTACACATCGTCATGTTTTGCGGGGTTTTCCCTGTTTACTGCTTCTATCGAGCAGACACTCTCAGCACTAAAGCGAATTAAAACTTATGACAGAAATACGACGGGACAGACTCGACTTTCAGCACATTAGCCTCGATGGCGATAGAAAAGGTTGCTGGGACCGAAAAGCACAGACAACCTGTACAACCAAGTAATTCAAATCTTTTTGAGGAAAGAAATTAGGATGGATTTTGTGTAAAAAAAATCAGTTTTGGAGAGTATAATGCATTTTTTGCCCCTGTTTTTGTCCGTGCCGAATATGATTTTCTTCCTAATTTTTCTTGTAAATGTATGATCGAAACAACTTATTTTTTCCAAACATTAATACTATAGCCATTGAAGGATAAGACAGGGATGAGGATCCGTTTCTGAATTTATAATCGGAACGCAAGAACCACAGTACACAAAAGCCGAACTCACTCGCTCGTTTCTCTCTACCCGGCCTTTCGCAAACTCACCGCATTAACCCTATAACTGCCGGTGCAAAATAAAAACAGGAATTTCACAACAATTATAGAGAGTATGTGCGTGCGCTGCTACACTATTAAAAGTTATTAATTCAGGGTGGACATCACTGAAGGCCTAGGTGTGAAATGCACGGCCCGCCACTGGTTTACACGGTTATACTTTTTCTTATCTCCAAATGTCCAACTAGTGGTCTTCACACTATCTCTTAGTGGTTGCTCCTCCTTGCCACCGTTAGAAGTTACTACCCACTTGGCCTACTTCTAAGTGTGGGCAACCTTCAGCGCATGCGTTATTTTAAAAAAATCATATGTTTTCTGGGTACTTTCTCAACAATATCATCTCGGGACAAGCTTCTACTTTCCCAGCAATGTTATCTCAGAACAAGCTTCTTCTAGTTACTTTCCACAAGCTTTCACTTTCTCATCAATGTTATCTCAGGACAAGCTTCTTCTTAGCTACTTTCCAAGGCCGTCTTTTCATAACCAATTCAGCTGACCCTTTACTTACATCTTGTTTTTCTCATTTTGCACCATTGAAACTTAGAGCTTATGTATGTGATAGATGGATTTCTCCAACACAACCCCCCTTTGGGACTACCTCTAGTCCCACCTTTAAACAGTAGCACCCAGAATGCATCTTCATGAACGAGCCTCCTGTCAGTATCTATCATATATGGTCAACATAGACCACCCATCTCTACCAATAGGGCCCAATCACAAAGGTGCACTCTGGAGGAGGCATAAGACCAAACATCTCCACCCCCACTTGGCTAGAATGGAGTAAAAGATCTCACCCTCCTGTCAACATCATATTAAAGGGATGTGCTTTACTCAACTTCCCATAATCCTTCACATAATACATTTCTACACATTATCATTCTTGTTTGGTCCATCCCACGGTGCCAGAGGAACTGCGCAGGCGCTTCCGGTGGCCTGGAGTGCTATCTGGGTTGCTCCATCGTTGCCAGAGGTGCCCAGGCATTGCCTATGGCGCTATCTGGTGTTGGAGCAGACAGCGGGTTTTTAAACCACCAGTTGAGTCTACTCTTGTTTCTTCAGCAAGCAATGACCGCGCTTTGCGAATAATTCCCCTTTTACACTATACTATATACATGTTCCAATGTTCCAATGGGCAGATGCATATGATGTCTCAACTCCTAGGCTTGTTACAATGATTTATAAAACACACTCAAAAAATGATTAAACATTGATTTAAGTATTATAAAAGTGATAATAAAACATTCAATTCTGGTCCCTTAGTGTCTTGTTGCATTACCTCGTACCACGGGCAATGACCTGCTTCAGACCTTCTTTTCGTCCCCTCTCATGCACATATTAAAAATAAACAGTTAGTGTGATTATGTTCAAACATTTTCAGTATGATTATAAGTATAAAGCATGCAAAAGGTTATATAAGTAATTATCCAGGAAAAAGGGTCCTCATAACATATAAAAGGAATGTAGAAAAATCCCTCTAACTAACTCCCTACTCTACCCAGTGTTTTTAATTGCAGTACCTAATTTTACCCCAAATTAAAATACACAGTTGGGCTATCTCCCTTTCTACAGAAAACATAGTCAAAAATAGTATTAAAGAGATTAGGTACCCTTTTGTCCTTACATCTTACAGGAATTCATCCCACTCATCCAGGTCTGGGGCATTTGGGTACACTCCAGAATTTGTGCACTCAACATCAACTCCTGATCTCTTCACTGATACATTGATCATCTGTTTGGCTGCAGCACTGGCTAGCATGGATCTGAGGAAAGGCACAATACAGCAGAACAACAAAAAGAAAGCACCAGTGACTGCAGCTATTATCATTCCCACCTTAATAAGCCACTCTTTCCATGATCCAAATATGGAGTCAATCCAGTGTCCAAAGTTTCTGTCTCTCCCCGCATTTTTAGTGACCTCCTCTTTCAAGTCTTTTGACTTTTGATAAGTGAAGGAAAAATGTGTCTGCTTTTTTTCTGCTAATGGAACACTGAAAAATGCAGAGCAAAGGTCAATCACAGTAAAATAGTTAGCAGCAGGTGGAACATTCGTCAGAAGCATATGTGGATTTGGTACTTCAGCTGGCCAGTCTTCAACTACTTCATTAACTGCCCTTAGATCATGCACTAGCCTTCACTTTGATTTGTTAGCTTTTTCAACTGGTAGAATTGGGGTGTTGCAGTAACTATTGGTTTCAATCAGAACTCCTGCTTTTGTTAACCCTTCAATTGTTGTTCTTATCCCCTCTACTGCTTCACGTTTTAATGAGTACTGCTGTTTTCTTGGTAATTGTACTCCTGGTTTAGTAGCTATTCTAATGGGGCTGGCTGATTTGACTAAGCCTACATCCGTGTCATGTGTTGACCATAACTTTGCTGGCACCTGTTGTTCCATGTCTAAAGTCAGTTCCTCTTTCTTGGATCTTAATTCTTGTTTCTCTTCTGCCTCCACTACCAGCTTTGGAGTCCCTATCATGTCAGTTGTGCACAAGATCCTAAGATGTGTCATGTCTGATGTTTGGCAAATGAGGGGGTTCTCAGTTTTGTCCCATAACTTTCCTTTGGCTGCTAACATCATTGGGCCTAAATCCTTATCCTCATATCCCTCATTTATATACAACGTAACAAGTGGAACTGAATGATCTACCCTAAACCATATTTTTGTGAAATCACATTCTTCAATTTGCAATGCTGCTCCTGCTGGTCCTATTACTATGTAGTTTGAGGTCAGAGGCACTTCCTGTCCCTTTGTTTTCTCTAACCAGTCTTTTTCTTTCACCTGATCTCTAAGAGGGTCGTACCTCATGGTGCAGTGGAATTCAGTCTCTGGGGAGAGGGGGTTCTGAAGTTGTTCTCTAACATATTTTTCCCATTTGTCAATTGTCTGCCCTACCTCCTTATCTAGATTTCCTATCCAGAATATGTTTGCTTGTATTTCTTGTTGATCAGTTCCACTCACTACTGCCATCTGTCTTACACCTGCATTTTCTATGTATATTCCGTCAGGGGAGCACCATATCTGTTTTAGTTTACATATAGCATCCCTGCCCAACAGATTGACTGGTGTTTGGTCTGATACTAGTACAGGTATCTTGATTTCAGAGTCTTTGACTTTTATGCTGACAGGGGTCGTCATTGGAATTAGCTGCGTCAGTCCCGAGAATCCTGCTGTCTTAACATATTTTCCAGACTTGGGGAGATGTGAGGCATAAGTTGGGCTTTAACATGTATACGTTGCCCCTGTGTCCAGCATGATAGGTGTCACTTTGCCCTCTATTTTAACCTGCAGCATAGGTTTTTGGTCAGCATTAGATGAAAGTACTGGCAGCTGACTCCTCCCCGTAGGATTCTCTGGGCATCCCTAGTAGCCTTGGGCAGGGCCGCGCCATGGGTTGACGGGTCCTGAGGTCTGACCTTGTTGATTCTGTGATCCTTGTTGCCACTGCTGCTGCATCTGGTCTTGCATCTCACTCTGGGGCCATGGATTGACGTGGCAATTTCTTTTGGTATGTCCTGGTTGATGTCATCCCCAGCAGATGACTTGTGGGTCCATACCTCTCTGCTGGTTGTATGGCCTTCCTCTTCCTCTTCCTCTTCCTGTGGCTGGCATTGTTCTACCTCTGCCGTCATGTTGTTCAGGAAGATATATCACAATGGGGCCATTTGGTTGTTGTGGCTGGCCTGCCATACTGGGAACATTTGACCCATTGGAGTTGGTGCAGGCATTACTACCTGGGGCTGCGGGATCTGGACTGGCACATTCATGGCAACCTGTTGCATTGTTTGAGGCGGTGGCACCTGGTTTGGTAAGTTCACAGCAGCCATTACTGCAGACAGGTCCTCAGGTTCCTTCACTGTGGCTTGAACTTTCTTTTTCTTGCTGATCAGCTCATCTAACTGCAGTTGGGCCAGTCTCCTTTGCAGCTCTCTTTCTTGATTCTTCAATTTCTGCTCATTTTTCCTGTATTGTTCTACTGCGTGGGCCACATGGTCACTGAATTCTCTTGATGTTTTTGAACTCAGTCCAACCACATCTTCCAGCTTGGTCTTTACTGCAGAGGGCATGGCGTCAAGTATGGCTGACCTGAAGAGAGCTGATATGACTGGATCCTGCTCAGGGTCCCTCTCCAGTTCTTGCTTCCATCTTCTTGATTGTTTCTGAACATAGGTGACAGGGTTTTCTTCATCCCCTAGCGGCTCCCCCTTCAGCATTTTCGGGTCCATTCTGGTAGGGTACTGTCCTCGCAGGGCCTGCCACATTTCAGTTCTGTGTCTATCGAGTGGTATGCCATCCATTTTTATAGACTCCACTGCGCCACTCAATCCAGAGTCACTCAAAATCTCATTCATCTTGGCTCCACCCACGCACTTTGCAAGTAAGGCTTTGATATCTCCTATGGCTAGGATCTTTCCCATTGTCTCTTCTTCCAGCAGCTTGATCCATTTACCTGCCCCTTCATGTAGGTCCGGAAGGCGGGCTATCAGTCCTTCCAGGTCCTGTCCAGTCCACGGCACATATTGGCCCTGTTGTCCCTTGATCAGGATTGGAAATTGTTTTCGGGCTTCGTCCTGGTCCTCTATGTCTTGATATTGGCTAAGTCTAGCATGCGGGCTCCCTCTCAGGTTTAGTCCCCTCTTCCATTTTGACCCACCCTGAGGAATATCTTCCAGTAGCAAGGTGCCAGACACATTCTTGTATTCTTTTAGAGGACTGGGGGAGCGGGATCTATAGTGTGGTCTCTGTTGTTTCTTTTGATGTTCTCGCAGTCTCTGTTGTTCTCGTTACATGGAAGCTGTGAGCTGCCTTTCCATGCGCTGCTTTTCCTGTTCGATCCCTTCCTCAGCCATGTCCATATATCTGTACATTTCGTCCCAGTCACACTGGGTGTGTGGACTGTTTCTTTCTTCTTCTCTTCTCATCATTCCATCAGAGTCTCTGACGCGCTGTCTGTCATCTTCTGGCCTTTTCTCCATTTGTCTCTTCATCTCCCACAATGCTTTGTTTACATGGCAGTACGGGTTATTTAATGTAGAATTTCTGTTGGTCTTGTCTTGGGATCTCGCGTCCTGGTCACTGCTTCCCCCACATTTGCTCCTGATCTTCCACTCTTCTTGGGGTTCACTTATCTCTGACATGTCTGCCTTTCTAGGGAATGCACTTCTTTTTGCAGCTACTGGTGGCCTTGAGGTTTTAGTTAAACTTGCAGCCCCTCCTTCCTTGATTTCATGCTCCACTTCTTCGCCTTCTTCTTCTGTTAGCTCCTCCTCATCATCCCCACCAAAGTCCACATGGCCACTTATCTCTACTGTTCCAGTCACCATAGGCAGTTGTCGACCAGTCAAATCATAGGAAGGTGCATACGGGGGTGGGGTTTCTATCACACTGGGTGGGGTTGCCTTCGTACTATCTCCTTTTTCTACTTTCTCTCTTAATTTTTTGACTATCTTTACTCCTACGTCCCTAAATAGATTCAGTACTTCCTGTTCTTTATCTCGTTTTTCCTGTCTTTTCTTACTTTTATCTTGGGCCTTGTGGTTCTTTATCAAGCCTCCCATTTCCCTACACATAGCCAAATCAAATGTTCCCTCTGCTGGCCACTGGGTATTTAGTCTTTTGGTCCTTTTTTCCCATTTTTTAGATAAGTTCTTAATGGTATCTCTGCATATTGGGTATTGTGTTGCCAATTGTTCTACAGGGGGCTCTTCTTGAGGTGACACCGAAGCCATAGTGTCAGCACCTTGCTATATGTCTTTACTGATTTTAAGTATAACTTCCGTTAATGCTTAACAATTCAGATGTTTGATTGTTTTTTTGTTTTTTTTTCAAGATATTTCAGAATAATTTTTATCAGTACCTGGGACAGTGGCTTCGGCGTCACTTCTTCTACTCTGGTGTATGTACTGCACTGCCAAATGATGTCCTTCCCCAGGTAAATTAATTCGAAGCTCCAAGTTATATTTTCCTCAAACCACCGGCCTCGTGCAGTTATTTCTCTCGCCCTATGCAGATATATAAGAGATGGAGTCAACTTCACCCCACTGCCCTCCCACATTGTTATTTTTACATTTAATTCATCTTTGGTGCATTGTTCTAATGTTAGGGGTTCAAATAAGTCAATTAATGCCTTTCGTTCATTTTTGTTTAACAGCCTTCTCCCCCTACATCCCCTCTTGTTTGATCTGTTCGGCCATACTTGTGACATTGTCAATGACTATTGGCACCTCCTCCAGTTCTTCCTTGTCCTGGCGTATCTCTATCAGCAGGTGACGAATCTGGTTTGGATTGTTTTTCAGCACTACCATTACCACTAACTTTTCTAGTGTCCAATTGTCCACTAATGCTGGCCTGGTTTCTCCTGTTATCCCAACTTCCACAACAGTGTCGCTTTCCCACTTTACTGGCCTTATGCATGTCCCTACTGTTATATAGAGATTCTGCAAAATTGTTGAGCCTCCCAGTCCTGGGGGCCAAAGATGCCCTACGTTGCTCTTCAGGTAGGGAACACACACTGGATCTAATTTTGTTTCGGCTGTGACTAGCAGCGCCTCCAACAGGAGTGATTTGGGGAGGTTAAATTTGTTCAGTTGCGTTCTTAGGGTCTCAAATGTTACTTGACTCTTAATTACATTATGCCAGTCCATGTGTGGCCACTCAGTTTCGAGCTGATCGATGTTTGTGATTTTGATCAAATCTCGCAAAAACTCATCTCTTTTTTGTTCTGTCAATTCCTGTCTCTGCCCTCTCTCATCTACGTATTCTTTTTCCAGCCAAAAATGATTTTTTATACCCTTAGTCAATTCTGATGCCCTCCTTAATTTTTCTTCCTCTCTCTGTTTCCTTCCCCAGCTCCTCACTATCTCCTTCTGATATGCACTTAGCCCACACCACATGTGCTCTGTTTAGTTTGCAATTCTAGAGAATTCTTAAACTATGTTTGACTTTTCCCTTTTCTCTGATTTTTTTGCTGTATATTCGAGATGTATTTTATCACTCACCTCTCATTCACACACCCGGGTTTTCACTCACACACTCTCACTCAATTACTTGATGTTTTTTAATGCCACCCAAATTTTGCTTAGTTCTTATCTAGTAGATAACGAGTCTCTTTATCTGGATCACAATATTTGCAGTCTGATGAGTGCCCAAACAACCTACAAAACCAGTTCCTTGGAAGATTTCTCGTTTTCTGATATCTGTATTTTTGTACTTTTTCTTCACTTTTTTGATTCTTATTTTCCATTCAAATTAAAAGATTCTCTTATATTACTTTCTTAATTATTGTTAATCTTTTTATTCTCTTTATTTAGTCTTCTCACATTTTTTCTCACTATTCAACTCCCTCAGCTCAGCTTTATTATCTATCTTTGATACTTTTATTGACAGTATGCCCAGCTTGGCTGGCCTGTGTGTTTTTTCAGACGGCACCTTTTCTCTGTGTCTAAAGAGTCCTATAATCCTAATTTTATATTTTCATTGACTGCTTTATGTTTTTTAGTAATCTAATACACTTTGATGCTTTTTAGTTTTTAGTCAATGTTCTCCTTTCTTTTTCTTTCGTACTCCTTATTGAATATTCTTTTTTACTAACAATTTTAACAGAATAATTCAAACATACACTCAGCACATTGCTCACACTTATTCTATCATTCATGCAGGTAGTTTTCACAAGACCTCTTGTGATCTATCCTCTATAATTCTTTTTATAGGTTTTAACTCTACTTTCGCTTAGGTATCTCTTCTTATACCTTGTCACTCACACTGGTATAGCTCTTCTTATACCTTATCAATCACACTGGTATAGCTCTTCTTATACCTTGTCACTCACACTGGTATAGCTCTTCTTATACCTTATCACTCACACTGGTATAGCTCTTCTTATACCTTATCACTCACACTGGTATAGCTCTTCTTATACCTTATCACTCACACTGGTATAGCTCTTCTTATACCTTGTCACTCACACTGGTATAGCTCTTCTTATACCTTGTCACTCACACTGGTATAGCTCTTCTTATACCTTATCAATCACACTTATAATCATACGCATGCGGTTTTCTCCCTTTGACCTGAAAATTAGACTTTTTCTTTTCACAATTCTCAACTGTATTATGTTTTAGGTTCGTTTTACGGCCAGGTTTTATTAACAAAGTAATCAAAGGTTACTGACCACAACGACAGCTCTATCAGGGACCACACGAAACAAACTTAAGCAAAATTGCTTACCTTTATTTTTGGTCGACCTGTTTGTTTCGTGAGGCCATCGACAGTGGTCGCCGTCGCAGTCGCCGTTCCCGTCTTCGCGGCTCCTGGCTGGCTCGCCAATTATGTCGTGGAAAATTCTAAGTCTTCAAAGTCTGGTTCAGGTTTCAAAGAAGTTCTAACAAAGTCGAAGTTTCAGGTCTCAGAAGAAGCAACTTTATTGAGCATTCAACAAAGTGAGATGGTAGCTAGTCATCTGATTTCTACATGGCTGGTTTACACGGTTATACTTTTTCTTATCTCCAAATGTCCAACTAGTGGTCTTCACACTATCTCTTAGTGGTTGCTCCTCCTTGCCACCGTTAGAAGTTACTACCCACTTGGCCTACTTCTAAGTGTGGGCAACCTTCAGCGCATGCGTTATTTTAAAAAAATCATATGTTTTCTGGGTACTTTCTCAACAATGTCATCTCGGGACAAGCTTCTACTTTCCCAGCAATGTTATCTCAGAACAAGCTTCTTCTAGTTACTTTCCACAAGCTTTCACTTTCTCATCAATGTTATCTCAGGACAAGCTTCTTCTTAGCTACTTTCCAAGGCCGTCTTTTCATAACCAATTCAGCTGACCCTTTACTTACATCTTGTTTTTCTCATTTTGCACCATTGAAACTTAGAGCTTATGTATGTGATAGATGGATTTCTCCAACAATGACACACTGAATTAATTTTGATTGATGAATCTGAATGTAGTGTTTACATGAACGCTAAACACGTGATCGGATTGTTGTGCGCGTTTATGTCACAAGCTTCAAATCAGAATAGATTTTTTTTTACATGCACACACTGCACAGATATAGTTTACAGCTGTTTGCACATAATAACTCCATTCTCGAATCCACCATTTTTGTCCGACAAAGCAGTCAGGAGAGTTAACTTAGTAGATTAACATTGGAGGATTTGAACTTGAGAAGCGGAGTGTACTGACGTCTTTACGCGGTTAAAACATTCCTTCTGATGTTCATTAATTTAATGTTTATTTGATGCAGTAAATTAACTAGAAGGAAGAGCTGATCGGTTCACGAGCAGCTTTAACTGAGGCGACACAGCGATCTGTCACACACATTAAAGAGCCACAAAACGCTATTTATTGTTTAAATTTCTTGCCAAAATTGGCAAATTTGAAAGTTGAGACTTCGTTTAATATCAAAAGTAAGCTGGTCTGTCGGTGTATTGTCAGTGTCTCTGCTCCGCTATGTGTTTTTCACTGCGTGAGAACATGGTGTAGTGTGAGAGAGCGGCCGGCGTGGCTTGTTGGGTCTTTGCAAACGGTCAATTTGGAGACAATGAACATATGAACCGCTGTGCTGTGCTGCTTATATTTATCACGCATAAAAAATGTAAATGTAGCCCATGCCTGTAATCTATATAGAAAAATCGGAAATGTGTTTAAAAATCATATAACCGTTATTGAGAAAAAATATATTGCGATATATATTGATATTGAATTATTGTCCAGCCCTAGTGGAACACAAAACGTGAACTTTGGAAGAATGTTCTGATCTGTTCTTTCCATGTAGTGAAATTTAACAGAGCCAATATTTTTTTCAACTGTAAACGGAATAAAAAATAACCCTAAAATAGGTCCACATGACTCATGCACTGTTTTCCAGGTTGAAACAATACAATAGCTTTGGGTGAGAAAAACCCTTTCTTGATTATCTGTCTGGGTATTTCTCAATTCTTTATTATTATTATGTATTTAAGATTGTATTGAGTGTCTAGAGCTCTATGCCTTGGTTTGAGTAGAGACATCTGTAACCAACAAATACATTCTCCTTCTCTTTTGTCCTTTATTCCAACCCATTTTCTCTTTCGTGAAATTATGTATATATGAGAATAGTACTTTTTGCTAATAATGTATGGGTTATTTATGAAAACACTGGCTGAATGGACATTATTACATGGCTACTCGATAGTGCAACTGACCAATAACAGTTGAGTATTCCAGCTTGTGTGTTAATGTGGTGTGTGTTCTTCTCATTTTAGCTCCTGTGTCCATTTGGGCTGAAGGTCGAGACAGAACCAAACCAAAGCTGGACTGTAATCTACTGGCCATATGACAGACTTCATACTGACAACTACCGGCGTGGATGCTGCATCACATGCTTTTCAACAAGAACTTTCACCTAGAAATTTAAAGTGTGGAGTATTCATCATGAGGAGACTCAATGTCTTCATCTCTTGTGAGTGGATATCATTTAAAACATTCTTGAAAGAACTGCTAATTTCTTCTGAATTTATAGTATTTATCGTTCATGTGAAGTAATATTGTTGTAATTGTGGTAATGTATATACAGCAGTGTTTCCTCTAGGATTTTTTCCAGCTGTGGTGGCAGGCCCATTTCCCCAGGGGGAGGGGGCGTCGTCCATGAGTGATATTCCCATGGGCCACGCCCCCTTGCCCCAGGTGTTTAAACCTCCCCTAAGTATTATAATTAGGGCTGGGTATCGATTCAGATGTTACAATTCGATTTCGATTCGCAAGCTCTCAATTCGATTTCGATTCGACTCACAAATCCTATATTTGTAAAAAGGAACAGTGAACATAAGTTTACAAGTGGTTAATTAATCAAAAGAAATTAAGAGCTGCAAACCTGTATATTAATCTATTTTTTTATTTTAGGTACACTTGGGTACATTAAAACAGAACCCAACTCTATATTTCAAAAGCATACAGTGAATAGACGGGATTTTGATGCAAGATGAAAAATCGATTATTGAAAAAGTCAGAACAGTCTCATGCCTTGATCAAACAGGATCAGGTTATTTTATGTTAAGATAAAACTAACATAAAATCTCACAACATTAGCTGTAACATGGAGGCTGCAAGCCTATGAAGTGCAAACTAATACTGGCTTTTGGGTGATAGATAAATAAATATGGAGAAAAAAATCAATTCGTAACCTTTGAGAATCGATTTTGAATAGACCACATTTAAAAAAACGATTAATCGAAGAAAAAAAAAAGTTTTTGCCCAGCCTTAATTTTAACATGAAAGGCTCCAATTTAGAGCGGCAAAGCGATTATGCGCATCCCGTGCGTCGAATGATGCACTTGAAGCAACGCAAAGTCACAGCGCGCTACATTGAAAAGTTCAAAGCACAAAGCGAAGAGATATTTGATGCTTAGTGTATTATATCTAATCTATGCAACAGTTTGAGCAGTTTTAAATTTCAGTTACAGTGCGCATGAAGAACAACTCATAGTGCTCTCTACTCCAGTGCTGTAATCTAACAGACACCCGGGAGAAAGGAATATGATTTAGACTGCGCAATAAACTCCAGCAAGATAAAGTAATTTAATGCAAAACATAGACCTTTATCTACAAATAAAGTATAATAATGGGAACATTGATCTTGGAGAGAGTGTCATCGCATTACTGACGTAGCGGTCGTAACCGAATGTGATGCGCTGTTTGAATGTTGAATGGAGAATGACTGAGGAGAGATGAGTTTCCATTAACTTTAACTTAACGACTTAAATATTAATTTTTACCTCACATTATGCTATCGAATGACTTTAGAAGTCTTGGAATATAGTGCACAAAAACGTTATGGTACTTTACATGTTTTTTATGCCGCTTAAAGGAACACTCCGACTTTTTGGGACTTTAGCCTATTCACCTTATCCCCCAGAGTTAGATAAGTCCATACATACGTTTTTCATCTCCGTGCGTGCTATAAGTCTGTTTGACGCACCCACCGCTAGCCTAGCTTAGCACAAAGACTGGATGTAAATGGTTGCAGCTAGCATACTAATCCAAATAAGTGACAAAATAACGCAAACATTTTCCTATTTACATGTTGTGATTTGTATAGTCACAGAGTGTACAAAAAACAAAGTCACATGAGACTAGGGCTGGGCGATATGGCCAAAAAAAAATATCACGATATTTTTTTTTATATCAGTCGATATCGATAATTATCGATAAATGTCAAATCTTTATTTATTTCAAGTTTAAAGACAGATTTTTACTCCAAAGTGAAAGCTGTAGAAACCAGCGCGTTGTGTTTTTAAACTACTCTTTATTGTCAGAACATATCATGACAAACACTTGCCAAACAGGTGAACATTCACAAATCCGAGGTAGAACATTCAAACATTTGTCATTTTTCCTTAACAAAATAAATATCTTTATTTCAGTAGTATTAGCTTGAGTTAGGATGCAGATTTACTATATACAATTTATGTTCATTAACAAAAACAGTAACATCTGTTAAAAAAAGTAACAACATTATTTTTATTTGGTAAAATGTAATATTCTTTAGTTTTATTTAAATTAACCATTGGTCATCCAGCATCATGCATTTAGATCATGATAACCACAGATAAAATGTAACTTTATGGTTTCTATGGTATTTATGAAAACCAGTAGCCTAAATACATTATTAAAACTGTAATTATATTACATTAGTCCTTTAATACATTGTCTACATTAATAATATTATACAATTCAATATATATAGGCTATATCCCACGCACATTTCATGGTGCAGTTAATATTACTAGGCTAACGTTACAGTAACGTTAAATCCGTGGTGAATGATGGAAATGTGTAACGTTAGACGGAAAAGCCTTCTCTGTATCGTTGCGCACAGTGTTTCTCATGTTCGTCAGCGCTGTTTCATCTGCCTTTAAACTGGTTTAAATCACTGAGACATTTGTGTTCCTCGCTGAATACAAGCGCTTCTCACTGGATCTAGTGACCGAGACCGATCAGAGTAAACGCGTCTCTGCTCTAGTGAGCTCGCGCTGCCGTTTGGAGTTTGAGCCGAGCGGATAAACGATCCGTGTGGCGCGCGCGGTTCAAATGAGATTCGTTCCGCTTTTGGCGCAAAAACATTATCGAACATTTATCGAACTCTTGATATCGTTTTATCGAGAAAAATTATATCGCGATAATTATCGTTATCGTTTTATCGCCCAGCCCTACATGAGACACAGACATATTTTAACCGTATAAATACTGGGAACTATATTCTCTGAAGGCGAAGCACTGCTACTTGGGCGGAGTGATAACCGCAGCACCTGAGACGCGCCGAGGTGAGGAGCAGAGAGTTCGTTCAGAGTTTGGGTAACAGAGTCAGCAATTTATAAATAGTAAAAGCGTAGTTTACAATCATGGATTTTCGCTGTATTGTAAAGAACTGTGACAATAAACAGGGGAGACCGGGTAATACCATGATGTTTCATAGAATTCCAACTAAAAACGCTGACCGGATGAAGAAATGGCTACTTA
The DNA here is from genome assembly GCF_949152265.1 of Phoxinus phoxinus. Lineage (NCBI taxonomy): Eukaryota > Metazoa > Chordata > Actinopteri > Cypriniformes > Leuciscidae > Phoxinus > Phoxinus phoxinus. The sequence continues at coordinate 31,953,073 of NC_136893.1, read as the reverse complement.
CTCTGGATATTGATCAAAACACACCTGAGACAAAATGAGATTATCAAGGGACATGATGTTTGCTCGGTACATTTCACTGAGGACGACTATTTTCAAAAAATGGAATTTGCCACAAGGACCATGAAACGTGTGCTGAAGGATACGGCCATCCCATCGATATCACATACAGGACAAAGTGGAGCGGCTGCGGTAAGTGTTCCGTTATATTCTTTAAATGTTTAGCCTAACGTTACTGTAACAGTGCCATTAGCTAACTTAGATCTAATGTAACGTTAGTGACACTATTATATGAATAGGGTGGTAACTACTATTGCAGTGTTTACGGGCTCCATGTATCCCCTGTAATGTTAGTATTGTTGCCTCGAACGCGCTCTGTCGTCCCAGTAACACTTGAGCGGAGCTAGAGGTCACGTATAGTCACGTTGGTTTTGTTGACAGAAGAAACAATGACGCGTCTCAGGTGCTGCGGTTATCACTCCGCCCAAGTAGCAGTGCTTCGCCTTCAGAGAATATAGTTCCCAGTATTTATACGGTTAAAATATGTCTGTGTCTCATGTGACTTTGTTTTTTGTGCACACTGTGACTATACAAATCACAACATGTAAATAGGAAAATGTTTGCGTTATTTTGTCACTTATTTGGATTAGTATGCTAGCTGCAACCATTCACATCCAGTCTTTGTGCTAAGCTAGGCTAGCGGTGGGTGCGTCAAACAGACTTATAGCACGCACGGAGATGAAAAAGGTATGTATGGACTTATCTAACTCTGGGGGATACGGTGAATAGGCTAAAGTCCCAAAAAGTCGGAGTGTTCCTTTAACAATAACACAGTATGCACAATATCGGAGCTCACTGAGAAGCTGCAGCCGTGGCGGGAGGATTTTTGGTGTGGCGGCCCATCACGGCAGAATGAATGTAGAGGAAACACTGTACAGTATAAATTGCAAACATGCTTGTGTTGGACACGTGTTCACAGGTTATAGACATTTTAGAGGAGGTAGATGCTGTGTATTTAAAGGTGCTCTAAGTCATGTTTATTTGTACAAGATGTTATTTTTGTATCTAAATCATTATTGCAGTGGAACAAATTGCTATTTATTTATTTGTAAATTAGAAACTGAATTTTTAACCATTGCACAGCACCACTTTATCACCAATCATTTTTTATAACTTTGTAGTTTATTGTTTTGTCACATGTGAGAACAAATGCAAGTTTATATTTTCTTTCAGATTATGTAATTTTTGTAATAAAGTCTGTATCATTGAATGAGAACTTATTTCTGTTGTTATTTTGTAGATGTTTGTTGTGACAGAATGGCTTAAATGTAATTTCAAGATAATTTAGTAAAACTGCAGTTTTACTATAGTATTACTACAATATATAACTGTAGTAGAACCATGGAATCAAAACCATGGTTTTTAAAAAATACCAGTTACTACAGTCATGGTTTGGTTACTATAATTTTACTGTAGTAAAACCATGGTTCGCACCAAAATACCATGAAATACTACAGTCATAGTTAACTACAGTTTTACTGTAGTAAAACCATGGTTAATTTTCGTAAGGGAATGCCTTTGATGTAGGTCGTGTGGTGTAGGCTCGCATCAATCAAAAGTCAGTTTCTCAACACAATATCAAATGCAAAATATAACGCAAGATATCACACGAGGCTGAATCCAGCTTCTTATTCGCATCTTCTTATTGACGCAATCCGTTCCACCTTAAATGACGCGAACTTCCGCGTTTGCTGGCTTCTTATTGACGCTCAACTTAGGGACCGTGCGGTTTTTATATTTTTCGCGTTTTTTAACGGAATTGTGTTACTTTTGTGTCTATTTTCAGAATAAAAGAATAATATTTGTTTTTAATGCAAATAACACTGATATATCAGCGAATAATGACTGTAAAAATATAAAGGCATATAATTAGGCTACAGTATTCTTTAATAATTGTACATGTCATCAGCTCAATTGTAGGGACCATGTGTTTTTTCTCTTATTTACACTTTTTAGGGACCCTGTTTATATTGTATGCCTATCTATTTTCAGAAAAGAATAATACATTATTTCAAAAAATGTAAATAACAAATAATAATAACATAAAATGACTGTAAAAAATATAATGAGGCCTATACATCAATCTTTAATTATTAGAAATAACATAATTTGAATGTATTAAAAAATAAATATATTGAATACTTTTTTTATTTGATTTTTATTATTATTACAAAATGAAAATGTGACAAAGTAACCAGAGATTATGCTCCAGCTTGGATCCAGCCCCTTATGAAGACTTCACAGACACATTTGAAGAGATGAAACCTGCTCCTGCAAGGACTCCGGAACATCAAACATGGATGATTATAAATAAATTATCATTTTATCATTGCTTTAAACTGCACATTAATGTTGCTTAAAATGCATGTGTTTGTAAATACTATTTTTTTCTATCTAATAACTGTACTTTCTGCTGATATCTCATAAAATCCTGGTTTTGTAACAGAAATCGCATTTATCCTGCATCTGTGCTTGAATATAATCATGCACAATTTCAGATATTTATACTGTAGAATTTTGAAATTATGGACCCATGAAATGGGCCAAAATTACCCATTACCCATTGGGGAGATCTATATCTCAGCTGCCTTTGAGGGTGCGTTAAAAGTTGCACTGGGGCCTTATACCCATTGTGATTGACACATAAACAAATTTAGACATTTTGACTGTAGCATTGTGAAGTAAGTAGAGCTACTACTCTAAAGAAATCCAAATGTTAAGCATTTTTTACTGTAGAATTATTATTGTATGAATTTTTGAACTTGACACATTTCACAATGTAAAATAATACGCCTATTGCATTTTCTGCACAATTCGCGGCGCTGTTTCTCGGCAACCTCATAGGGTGCGTTAAATTGGACATTATCACATTATAGTAGTGCTACTACTATAACGAAATCCAAAATTTCAGCCGTTTTTACTGTAGAATTATTTTTGTATGAATTTTTAAACTTGGCACTTTACACAATGTACAATAATCCGCCTATTGTATTTTCTGCCCAATTCACGGCACTGTTTCTCAGCCGCCTCAGAGGGTGCGTTAAATTGGACATGATCCCTTTATAGAAGAGCTACTACTCTAACGAAACCCAAATTTTAAGAAGTTTTTACTGTGGAATTATTTTTTTAAGAAGCTTTAAACTTGGCACTTTACACAGTGCACAATGAGCCTAATGTATTTTCTGCCCATTTCGCGGCGCTGTTTCTCAGCCGCCTCATAGGCTGCGTTAAATTGGACATGATCCTATTATAGTAATGCTACTACACTAACGAAACCCAAATTTTAAGAAGTTTTTACTGTGGAATTATTTTTTTATGAAGCTTTAAACTTGCCACTTTACACAATGTACAATAATCCGCCTAATGTATTTTCTGCCCATTTCGCGGCGCTGTTTCTCAGCCACCTCAGAGGGTGTGTTAAATTGGACATGATCCTATTATAGTAGTACTACTACTCCAACGAAATCCACATTTTAAGCAGTTTTTACTGTGGGATTATTTTTGTATGAATTTTATGACCCATGTTGTCAGATACTACAATACACTTAGAATAGCCATTGCATTGTTAGCCCATTTGGAGGCTATTTATTTTTTGTGCCTTTGAGTGTTTTTTTAATGGTTGCACTGGAGCCTTATATCCAATGTGCTTGACTGTCACCATGCACAAATTCAGACATTTGTACTGTAGCATTTTGACCTCAAGGACCCATGAATTTAACAAATGTGATAATACAGTTAAAGGAAAAATTGCATTGTTGGCCCATTTGGGGGCGCTATATTTCAGTTGCCTTTTAGGGTGCGTTAAATGTTGCACTGGGGCCTTATACCCAGTGTGCTTGACTGTGACCATGCACAATATTAGACATTTCTACTCTAGCATTTTGAAATTATGGACCCATATCTTTGACAGATATAACATTTAGAATAGCCATTGCATTGTTAGCCCAATTGGAGGCATTTTATCTCAGCTGCCTTTGATGGTTCGTTAAAAGTTGCATTGTTGCCTTATACCCAGTATGCTTGACTGTAGCCATGCACAATTTCAGACATTTTACTACAGAATTTTTAAGTTATGCACCCATGAATTTGAAGTATCACTGTCCATGGTCACTGTCCATGGTGCTAAAAACTATAACAATTGGATTTGAAGAACTGAAAATAATTTTTTTCTAGCATTAAACAAAGTTATTCATTTATCTTCATCATTTACTTAAATCATCAATTACATTTACTTTTTGAGGTTATATTATCCTACATGAAAACGTTATGAAATTTTGTTATTAAATGTTATCACTATATGAAACTGGAAATTTAATGGGTTGTATATAAATATACATACAAATATGGCCAGTCATATTTTTAATTAAATGTAATAATCAGCTCAGATCATCATGAAACACTACAACACATGCACACATAATGAAACACTGGAAGCACCTTAAAATATCACACTCAAATGTATTGATTGATTAATTTATTGATTGATTGATTGAGTTATAATATGAATTTGACTTTGTCTAACATGTCTCATTTGAGACCAGTTTCTGTAAACTGTAAACCATATTATCAGTGGATATATATTCAACATTCATTATGTAGTAAATGTTACACTTCAATACATGAACAGTATATTACTCATTATGGATGATTGCTGTATATTACTTTTGTGTTTGCAAATTCCTGTGTTGTAGGAACAGAAGACAATTCCAGTCTCTCCTGTATATCTTTAATCTTCACCTATTGAAGACATGAATACAAGTATTGTTTTTATTATGCTGATATAATATTTATAATACACATGTTTTATACTCAGATGTACTGTACATTGGTTATGCTTAGTAAAAACACTGTAAAAAGTGAACACTTACATAAAAAAGTTAGTAAATCCTTTGCCTTAAAATTATTAAGTAAAATAACGTAATGCTTAATTAAAAAAAATTAAGTTATGTGAACTTGATAATTCCACTTGACTCAATTTTACTTTTAATTTTTAATCAAGCATTATTCCTATTGAATTAATATTTTTAAGGCAATGGGTTTACTCAATATTTTTATATTTTAAATACTGATTGTTTTTCACAGTGAAGCTGTAGTGACGTACTAGTAATGAATCACTGTGAAAGGCAAATACATGCTCATGACAAGTGACTAGAAATGGCAAAAGTTAGCTCTAAAAAACAACAACTTTTGGTTGTTATAAATAAATTAAATGTTGTACTTGTGTCTAAATTAATGTGATACATAACTAAATATTTTCATGACTGTTAGGGGATGTTTACACTAGTAATAAAAGCCTTACCTTCAAAAAATACATGACTTGAAAAAGCCTTTTCCGCTTGATAGTGGTTTAATCCCTCCAGTTTCCTCAGGATGCACAGGGTTACCTTTACAATATAAATGAAGTGTCACATAACATGAACTGCTATTCACATAAAAGGCAAGAAGATATCAAAAATAGACTTAACAATTACCTCAGGTGTCATCACATCCAAATTAAAAGAAAGTTCCTCCAAGTCTGTTTTTTTACGACCCAATACAGTGTCCACTCTTTCTATTATGGCTGTCGTCTGGATATAAATAACCAAAATTACGTTTAAATTTCACAAAACTATTTCTCTCCTTATTACATCTTTGTATTATACTTTATTACTAATAACAACAATGATTAATTATTATTATTACTATTATAGGCATACCTGTTTTTCATTGAAGATACTGATTAGGGCTTCTCGGTTTTGTTTGAATTTGAAATTAAAATTGGGGTGATGCTTAAGATACATACGATTTGATCGCAACACCCCAGTTCTAAGGTCATCTGCAAGTTTCTGTGAATCCAGAGAGCACAAATTGAAAATGACATCACATTAACGACAACTGTGTAGTTAATGAATCTATATATTTTTTTTATTCTGTTCTATTATTATTATTATTATTGCTTCATTTTGATATTTTAAACTTTTACTTGAATCTCCTCATCTGTCATGATACATTCCAACATGTGCTTTTTCGCAGCAGCCTTCGTTCTATAATAAAAGTGCAGTTATCGCATCATAATTTGTGGTTTTATGTCACATGACAGAAACATTGTGTGAGGCCAACCTTCTTAAACGATAGGGCAGTTTCACTTTGCATCCACAGTTAAATGATGTTGCAGTGCCTACTTCACTTGGATCTATTCCTGCGCATTCTGTGTGAAGCCAACCATGACAGGAATTGCACTGTATCCATTGCACATTCTTCACTTCTGAGTGCATGGTTCTGTAAAAAAAACAAATCTCTCTTGGTCTTTCTCTACATATTTACACACACACACACACACACACACACACACACACACACACACACACACACACACACACACACACACACACACACACAATACAGTAATGGTAAAAAGTTTGGAAGTGTCTTATGCTCATCAAGGCTGCATTTATTTATAAAAAAAAACCCAGTAATATTGTGAAATATTATTACAATTTAAAATGATGATTTTCTTTTTAGATATACTTAAAAATATAATTTATTCCTGTGATCAAAGCTGAATTTTCAGCATCATTACTCCAGTCTTCAGTGTCACATGATCCTTCACAAATCATTATAATATGCTGGATGCTCCAGAAACATTTCTGATTATTATCAATGTTGAAAACAAACAGCTATGCCAACCTGATCTCACGGCACATCATACATATTTTACAAGTTGGCCGTTATGCTGCTTATTTTTTGGGGGGAATCTGTGATAATTTTTCCTGGATTAATTGATAAAAAGTAAAAAAGAACAGCATTTATTCAAAGAACAAACCTTATTTTCTAACAATAAACAGATCCTTGCTGAATAAAATGATCAATTTTTTAAAAAAAATAACTTTTCTATTTTGAATAAATGCTGTTCTATATAACCTTTTATTCATCAAAGTATCCATCAAAAATATCACGGTTTATTAAAAAATATATATAAAGCAGCACAACTGTTTCCAACATTGATAACTTTTTTTATATTTTTTTTTTCTGTATTCCGCAGGCTTGATGAGCATTAGACTTCTTTCAAAAACATTAAAAATAGTAATGTGTCCAAACTTTCAGCGGTACTACAGACAGACAGACAGATTTTCCCTATTTGCCTTACTGATTTCCAACCCTTTGATTGCAACAAGCTCCAAGTTCCTGTGATAAGCATTCACGTTCCTGTAATTCTTTGTGAGGAGCAAATTTCTGTTGAACAATATAAAACAAGTGTTAATATAAAACCGTTAATATAAAACTAATTTAAAACCATAAAATCAGGGTTAGTCAACAGCTATACTGGACAAAACATTGCACCCATCAAACTATCCAAATAGGTCTTAAACTGGTCAACATTATCATTTTTTAAAAGAGATTTAGTAATTCAATTTATATATTTTATAATTTATTATTAAGTCATCTTAATTTTTTTTAAGATACATACCTCAACAGGTGTTTCATCATTGAGGTTCATTGTAGGTGAAAGTCCTTCCACCTCGGGCTTGTCAGCAATCTGCTCTTCTGTAAGAGTCTGCACCAGAATAATAAAATGGGATGCTTGTATTAATTGTTTAAGGATTGATCTGGGAACAAGTTCCCCATGGCTCACATGTGAGAATGAATGCAATAAAAAAAACCTTTTAAAATAATAGTTAATAATTCAATATTACATTGAACAGACTTTGGAGTGTATTCTAGTAATCCTACTGATTATGGTTGGGTCCTACCATTCTGTCAAATTGCTCCTCCTCCATACTCTGTCCATCACTGATAGAGATTGTAGTTAACCCTTCAATCACAGGCTTATCTTCTGTTGGAGTCTGCAAACAAGTTTAAAAGAAATGGGATGAAGGAACTAATTGTGTTAAGTTACATAAATATGGTATGTACAGTTGCTAACATGTTTTGTATCAGGTGTAGCCTATTCTGTGCCTATAATATTTATATCTCTCTCTCTCTCTCTCTCTCTCTCACACACACACACACACATTTGTATAACCTACTACGCACTAGACACTTAAAACGATAAAATATTGTGTTGAAAAAAAAGCTTCCTAAACCGTACAGATTTATGTTAATCCCTTTTGTAATTCAAATAGATAGTTAAGGTGAAATAGTACATTTGTTGTACTAAAGTGGTTACTTACCCTTACAAGTACAACATGACCCACTGTACATTTTTTTGAGAATACACTTCTAAAAACTTGGCCGGTTGCCTGTCGGTCTCCAGAGCCTGGCTGTTTTAGTTCCTTGATCCCATCATAAAAATTCCAGTGACTCCCAGTGATTCAATGAAAGGAAACAAAATGATTTTCTGACTCAAGGTGAAACGTCACTGCAACAGGTTGGTATCTGATTGTGAACAAAGATATGTTATGACATAAAGCTACTGAATAATTCCAATTAAACAGTTAATTACATAAATAAACATATAAATAATATAAATAAAGTATATGTAATTTTTTTTTTTTAATATATAACCTTTTAACCTATGGTGAATGTGGACTCTTTACTAAGTTTATAACATTTCCTAATTTTCAAAAAGTAGATTCTTGCCTTTCGTCACACAGTAGCACTGATGAAGGAAGCATTGGTGGTTGCATTTCTGGATGAGCATTACAGAAGACTGAGCATCTATTGCCACTATCACAACAGGAGGTATTCCGTGAATGAACCTCTGGGCTGTGTATGTTGTTCTTCCCTGACACACCTTTCCATTCCTGTACACAACACAATACATAAACAAATGTAATATATTACATAACTTTGTTGAAATTATGTAAATTATGAAAAGAATAAAATAAACACACACACACACATACAGTATATACTGTATATGTGTGTGTGTGTGTGTGTTTTCATTTTATTCTTTTCATAGTAATATATTACATAACTTTTGATAGACATATCTTTGCTTGCAGTTACTGTATTTGTTTTTAAATTGTTATGTAGGCCTACCTCTGCTTTTTTTCTGCATGGATATGAATGACTGTCAACAACCCAGTTGTCAATTGACTGTTGTAGGTCTGAGAAGTCATTACACCTATTTTGTTGTTTTAAAGGCAATTAGCATAATGGTACTGACATCACATTTTTATTGACATTATGAAACCAAAATATTTGTAAAAATAAATGTTGGTTACTTACACTACAGCAACATTCCAGCAAGGCTTTTGGATCTGAGGGGAAGGACATTTGTCAGCATCACATACAGACATTCTTTCAGTGTAATGGATGTAGTCTAGACGGCAAACCACAAAGTCATCTTCAGTCCCAAATGTATCCCACTGATCTTTTCCTTTGAAACGATCCATGTTTTGCAACCAGGAGACCTTTCCCTGAGACCACTGTCCAACCGAGAAGTGCTGGTAGACCTCCAACAATGCATTCATCCAATTATTCTTCATTTTCATTTGCTCAATTTCCAAAAGAATGAATGGTCTTGTGTTCATGGCTAAGTACCTAATGTACAGTAGATTGTCAATTGTGCATGTGTTAGTCATTGTTATAGACTGCTGTCCCAGCTTTCCATAACCAGACCATGGAGGAGATGTGAAAGAGACTTCCTTGGCTTTCTTAGCCTTTGGGGGATTGTAGTATTCCGATTTTTTTCTCTTCTGTTTTTTCCCCCTCCATTGCTCCTCCTGAGTTAATGGTTGGTCAATGTCTTCCAATTCCTTCTCCTTCATGACTTTTTGCCGAATTTCTGTTATCCTGACACCACGCATTCGACCAGATATGAATTCGTGCATTGTTTGAATGAAATCTCCAGGCCGTCTGTGGAGTTTGTTTTTAAGGACTATTGTTTTGGTGGTGCGGAACCAATTCTCTGCTTTGGAGTTTGTGTCTCTTGTTTGGTTTAGGTGCTTTAACATAATCCCAGTCCAAAGTGGCAGAGTTGGGATGCAGGTACTGACTATGTCAATCAAGCACGGGCAGTAGTAAGGATTTGAGGGAGCGCTCAACCCCTTCTTTTTTACGATCTTTTTCTTGTTATCTGTGAATATACCTGCAAAGAGTTTCACAAATGGAGAGTCATGTCTGACCGTCTTTGGTGTTTTATCTATGAATAATTCTGCTTCTTCCATTGGTGTTCTTGCAGTTTCCACATCTGCAATAACTGCCTGATTTTGAATGGCAGTCTGCAGATTGTTCAGACTCTCCTGGCAGTCTCAAATTGTTTCCTCTGTAAAAACTGCACACATGTCTGTTAGCAGAGCTTGAATCTCATCTAGTGTTGTGGCATTCTGCAGCAGTGCCATTGAATAGAGAAAGAGGTCTTTTGTTGCCTTCGCACACTTCACTTTTGATGTCTTGCAGCACAGGATTTTAATCATGTGTGCAGCACAAATGTGCACAACAGTGAACAAGCATTTTTGTTTTCCTTCACTGACCTGAAGACACCGCTGCAGGTACATGTGCACATCATTCTGGTAGAAAGCAAGAACACATCCATGAATAATTGCCCAGCTGAAATCTGTTTCTACTTTTTGTGGCTGGAGATGCTGATTAAACATTTTGAAGAAATCACGCGAAAAACAGGTTAGCCAGTGCTGGATGGAAGGTGTGCTCTGATCAGATGAGAGCATCTCTGACACTGCAACAACTGTTGTTCCTGTAGTTGCTGTAACAGGACAGCAAAGTGCATAATATAGTACACGTTTGCAGTCATTAGGTTTGGCCACAACACTACCTGTTGCATCAAGGTAGAGGAGAAGTGTATTTTTCTTCTGCAAGTCTCTTAGTAGTTGGAGTTGATCAGTTGAGTACATAAAGGGGAAATTGCCACAAACTGTATGTACTGATGCTGTAGAGGACTGAAATTTTGATTCAAGTCTGTTTCTCTCTGAATTTTGACACAATCCAGAAACGGATTGGTGTCCATTCTATTCTCAAGATTGTTTTCACTTTATATTTTTTGCAGTACTGTGAGCGGAGGCACCTCATTTGTATTCCCTTCAATTAATTTTTGCTCGTCTGCAGCAGTAATTTTTTTGGTGTGAAGGTGCATAGGTGTGCATTCTCTCAGCTTCACCTTCAATTCTTCCTTTTCACTGCTGCTAGTGCGTCTTCGAAATTGAAGGCCTTTGGAATGATCTATTTGGCCAGACACTTCCACATTAACCAAAACACAGTCTGCATTTTTGACAGGTTCTTCCAATATGTATAAATCAAATTTGGCACATCCTGGAAATTTACAACTGGCCTTTCCATGCCAGTATGGAGACATCCTCTTTCTTGATTCAGACTGAATGGCTTTATTATATGAGAATGACAGAACACAGTTGATCATCTGACCGATTTTTTCTGACATGATGTCTGTCCAGCCATGTTGCAGTATTCTGTAGCCTGGTCTTATGCTTGGTTTTATTTTGTTCCTCTCATCTTCTGATAGGTTTAACTGAAATTCAGTTGGGCACTGTTTAGCCTGTGCCTTTCTTTCACTATCATGTTTTCCTTCATCTTGTTTTTCCAATGCTTCTTCAGTGTCATAAGACTGAGGTGAATCAGGATTCCCAAAAAAAAGCTTAGTCCTCTGTAATGGTCTTCTTATCCTTTTTACGGAACAGTCAGGACACAGCCATGGTGAAATCAGTGCTATGTCTTCAATGTCCCTGAATCCAACACACCTTGGGTGAAACCAGTCTTTACATCTATCACACTGAGCATATGGTTCTAAGGTATTTGGCAGCTTGCAGACACAATATAGCTGTTCATCAGATACAGATTCCACTGGAATTGAATGCTCAGCCTAATTTGGAAAAAATAATATATATATATAATTGACTGATGAATATATTGATTATAGTTAAACGCAAAATTTATGAAAATGATCAGTATGACAGTACTTTGTAATGTAGACAGTTGCATATGTAAGTCAGAAATTAAATATGAGGCACTGTTAATTAAAACAAAGAAATTGTAATACAAGTTAAAAACAAAAACAAAAATATTATGTTAATATTATATATATATATATATATATATATATATATATATATATATATATATATATATATATATATATATATATATATATATATATATATATATATATGTGTAGCAAACTCAAAACATTTGAAGCAAGTTTGTTGCTTCTGGAAATGTCCATGTGTACAGATGTGTTAGTCAACACAAGCAATATACCTAAAAGTAAAGCAAATGATTACAAAGACAGACATAGAAAGAGAGCATTACTAACCTTAATGTGCAGTGTGATCTTGTGAAGTCTCTTTCTGTTATTAAAATTGTTTGGTATAGATAGATAATGACATAGTTGTCCCCAGAATGCATTTTCTTGGTAAGGGGTATCAGTGAAACACTGTCCATTAGACTGCAGTTTCAATACTTCTGTTAGAATTTTTTCCTCACTCAACGATACATATCGATACTGTTAAAAAGTCATTGTGGTTACGATACATTACAGTTTGATGACAGCAAACTATAATTACCAAGCCAAATAACTTATAAAATTATGAATAAATAACAAATATCTATTACGTCATGTTACATAGCCTACCTTTCCAAACACTTTGAACCTGGAATGACAACAGGTAAATAGATATTTTAATTAAAGAACATATGAATAAATGTTCTTCTTTAAACAACAGTAGTCCTACTAGAAATGAAATGACAACTAATTTTGAATAGTTGTCTATCCTCAGTTAACATTAACCCTTGTGCGTCTTTATGGCCATTTTTTTCTTTTGCCTGTGTTAATACCAATAACATACATTTTGGCACAAGTGTGTATTATTATTTGAATTTTACTATTTCACCCCCCATTTCCTTTAATAAATCTGTTTTAACACTAGGTACACCAAATAGTTTGACTAAGGACCTTTTGGACAAAAATGTCCCCATTGAAAACCATTTAAAAAACGTTTTTATCCGAGGGCTATTTAACTATAAAATGACATGGTCTTTGTTAATAGGCTTTCATTATGTTGGCAAGCCTTAAAATTTACATTTTACTATTTTTGACCAGATGGTGCCATTTTCTCAGCTTTGGCCCATAAAACAAACAAAAAAATTGTCACTTTAATCCTCTTTTATCCTTCTGCTTATTATAGAGCCAATTATGTTAAATTATGCAGCTATAATTGAGTGGGTGTGTTGATATGGATGTCAGAGTGTGGCTGTGTGTAATAAAAAAAAATGTGTGTGTGTGTGTGCGTTCAATATTTGAGAGAGAAAAACTCTACTGTACTGCACATCACAAATCCAACCACTGTGTACTAGTGGAGTTTTGATGACATCTAATGGGGGACATTTGGTACTGCACAAAATCTGACTGAAAGCAAATTTTTTGAGATATAAACCTCAAATTTTCTTGTTCACATTTTCTAGCAGTTACAGATTTAAATTTTTCTTATTAAATATATATTATGTATAAAATAATGTTCATAAATAATTTTTATAAATGTAAACCTCTACAATTTTTTTCAGTTTTTTTATATTTTCTTTTCTTTCTTTCTTTCTTTCTTTCTTGTAATTGTTACTTATTTATTTTGGATGATTGAGTGGATTGGACACAATGGATTGGATCGATTTAAAAAAAAAAAAAAACCTTTAGATTAGATAGCCTATAGCCTAAAGCAATAAACGTTGTGTAGAATACAAGTACTACAAAGGCTACAGTAGTCGAAGCTATAACCAAGCATAATTAATTAAATATATATTTATTTATTTATTTAATTGCCTATAGCCAATCTTTATTTCTTATTTCTCGATTAATGTTTCGCGGACGTTCGCAACACTGAAATGTGGCGCATGTTTTTTGCTTACCTGTAAACTTGTTCAGACATGTTTTGAGTCGTCCAGCATGGCTAGATGCCACACTGTACTTAATAATTGTCGGCGTAGGTGTATTTATTTTTGTATTTTGCACAAACCTTTAAAACAAAAAGCTTTCCAATGTTATCATCCTTACACGAAAAAAAAGGAAATATAGGCCTATTTGATATATAGCGCCCCCGAATGGGCAAACACTGCAATGGTACTTTCAATTGTCATGTAACAAGATAAGATAACGACAAAAAACGTTGTGATCGATGAAGATAAATGAATTAATTTGTTTAACGCTGGACAAAATGTATTATCAGTTCTTTTAATCCAATTGTTATAGGTTTTTTTAGCACCATGGACAGCGGCATAAACGCATTTATAGGCCGACTTCAAATTCACGGGTCTTTAACTTAAAAAAGCTACAGTAACAATGTTTAAAATTGTGCATGGCTAATTTCAAACACACTTGGTATAAGGCCTCAGTGAGACTTTTAACGAACCCTCAAAGGCAACTGGGCCACCAATGCAATGACTGTTCTAACTGTATTGTCATATCTGTCAAATTCATGGGTCCATAACTTCAAAATTCTACAGTAGAAATGTCTGATATTGTGCATAATTATAATTCAATAGGTGGATTTTTGTACATTGTGTAATGTGTCAAAAATGTATACAAAAATATTTCAACAGTAAAAACTGCTTAAAATTTGGATTTCGTTAGAGTAATAGCTCTACTATAATGGGACAGTGTCCAATTTAACGCACCCTCCGAGGCAGCTGAGAACCAGCGCCGCGAACTGGGCAGAAAATACATTAGGCGGCTCATTGTGCAATGTGTAAAGTGGCAAGTTTAAAGCTTCATAAAAAAATAATTCCACAGTAAAAACTGCTTAAAATGTGGGTTTCGTTAGAGTAGTAGCATTACTATAATGGGATAATGTCCAATTTAACGCAGCCTATGAGGTTGCCGAGAAACAGCGCCGCGAATTGTGCAGAAAATGCAAAAGGCGGATTATTTTACATTGTGAAATGTGTCAAGTTCAAAAATTCATACAAAAATAATTCTACAGTAAAAACTGCTTAAAATTTGGATTTCGTTAGAGTAGTAGGACTACTATAATGGGATAATGTCCAATTTAACGCAGCCTATGAGGTTGTCGAGAAACAGTGCCGAGAATTGTGCAGAAAATGCAATAGGCGGATTATTTTACATTGTGAAATGTGTCAAGTTCAAAAATTCATACAAAAATAATTCTACAGTAAAAAAATGCTTAAAATTTCGATTTCTTTAGAGTAGTAGCTCTACTAACTTCACAATGCTACAGTCAAAATGTCTAAATTTGTTTATGTGTCAAGCACAATGGGTATAAGGCCCCAGTGCAACTTTTAACGCACCCTCAAAGGCAGCTGAGATATAGATCTCCCTAATGGGTAATGGGTAATTTTGGCCCATTTCATGGGTCCATAATTTCAAAATTCTACAGTATAAATATCTGAAATTGTGCATGATTATATTCAAGCACAGATGCAGGATAAAGCATCAGTGAAACATCCCCAAATGGGCCAACAATGTGATAACTCTTCTGTATTGTCAGATTGGGTCCATAACTTTAAAATGTACAGTAACAATGCAATGGCTCTTTCAAGTCAATTCAATTTAATTCATACATGCATTCATTTGTATAAAATTTTTCACAATACATGTATATTTCAAAGCAGCTTTACAGAAAATGCAGATTTCTGTTACAAAACCACAGTAGGATTTTATGAGATATCAGCAGAAAGTACAGTTATTAGATAGAACAAATTAGTATTTACAAACGCATGCATTTTAAGCAACATTAATGTGCAGTTTAAAGCAATGATAAAATGATAATTTATTTATAATCATCCATGTTTGATGTTCCGGAGTCCTTGCAGGAGCAGGTTTCATCTCTTCAAATGTGTCTGTGAAGTCTTCATAAGGGGCTGGATCCAAGCTGGAGCATAATCTCTGGTTACTTTGTCACATTTTCATTTGTAATAATAATAAAAAATAATAAAAAAAAGTATTCAATACATTTATTTATAAATACATTCAAATTATGTTATTTGCAATAATTAAAGATTTATGTATAGGCCTCATTATATTTTTTACAGTCATTTTATGTTATTATTATTTGTTATTTACCTTTCAAGATAGTGTATTATTCTTTTCTGAAAATAGATAGGCCAACAATATAAACAGGGTCCCTAAAAAGTGTAAATAAGAGAAAAAACACATGGTCCCTAAATTGACATGTACAATTATTAAAGAATACTGTAGCCTAATTATGTGCCTTTATATTTTTACAGTCATTTTTCGCTGATATATCAGTGTTATTTGCATTTAAAACCAATATTATTCTTTTATTCTGAAAATAGACACAAAAGTAACACAATTCCGTTAAAAAACGCGAAAAATATAAAAACCGCACGGTCCCTAAGTTGAGCGTCAATAAGAAGCCAGCAAACGCGGAAGTTCGCGTCATTTAAGGTGGAACGGATTGCCTCAATAAGAAGATGCGAATAAGAAGCTGGATTCAGCCTCGTAGATATCAACACTTATTATGCTCATATTCAAATCGTCACAAAAATAATCCTTTACAAAAAAGAAAAAGGAGCAAAACACAAGCGATCGCTCTGAGCGCGACTTGGATGAGGGTGCGGTGAATAATTGTGAATGTTCGTTTGCGTGTGTGTGTGTAACGTAATGTGCATCTGTCACTGACGTGAATGCACAACGCCCCCAAAGGAAGTCTTTCGGTCTTGAGGAGGATTGCTTTGGAGTGAGTACCTGAGGTAAGCTTAACGCTCTGCAGCTAGTGTCGTTCCACAGACACGCGATGAAACCCCTCTGGCTCGTTCCCTCGGTTGTCTGTACCACCTCGAAACGCGTGCGTTAAAGGAGATCCACGCAGGTGACTTGACTCAACCAGCTTTACTTGTACGTTTTCTTCCACGCAGATCTTTAGTAGCAGGCGAAAGATTCATGCAATGACCGAAGAGAACTCGAGCTGTGACAGTCTGTCCACCTGCTTCCTTTACGTTTACCGCCCCCTTCCTTAATTTCCTTACCGCTTCCTTTTCATACCCTCTGCGTCATCTCTTGTCTGTCTCCTGATTGGTCACCTTCATTTCATTCATGTGATAGTAATTATCGTAAGTGCGGGTTCGTCACGAAACCGTCACACCACATAACCAAAGAGTTGTAGATGCAGAGGGTGGTTCTGTGTACACACTAGGTTAAGTTAACCCACTCTGTTTCCCTTAATTAACTGTTAGCACTACATTTGTAATTTTGTTTCTTCTATATTTCTTTTCATCTCAACTTCAGGTCTCAGTCCTTGGGGACATTGGAGGGAGGAGCCTTGATGAGTGTGTCCGTAGAACTATGGCATTTTTGATGATAAATGACCTTGCCCGTCAATTGAACCTCACAGGGCGCCATGGAAAACGCTCATTCAGGAGCCTACGTCTGTTTGATACTTTGCATGGTATATACAGGGTTCGTACGGTCATGAAAAACCTGGAAAAATTTTAAAATGGCAATTTCCAGGCCATGAAAAGTTTTGGAAAATGAATAAACTCAGAAAGTTTTGGAAAAGTCATGGAAATTTGTTTTTTAAAATATACGTGTACTTGAATTTGTTTAATTGATAATATTGTTTTTCAAATTGCAATCATTTTTTCGTTCGGGCGATCACAGTCACATCACGTGACATGTTCTCTGCGTGGGGATACGGCAACTCAGTTGCAGCTGAGCAAAAATAAACAATGCCGGGAAAATGTCGGTTTAATAATGTTTGGCTTCAATCTGAAAAATATACTGCATGGCTTGATAAAGACCAGGACCCGGGACGAGCAAAATGAAGACTCTGCCATAAAACGTTCGACATTTCGAACATGGGAGAAGCAGCGCTATCTAGCCATGCTAAAGGTGCAAAGCACCAGTCTGCCGCTGCCACTGCGCAACAGCCAGCTTCCAACTCGATCGCTGGCTTTTTCACCCAGGTGACTAACGTCGTGACACCCTCTGCCAGCTGCAGTGCTTCCCTCTCATCCACCACCACAAAGCAAGGGACCATTTTGAGTGCTGTGACCAGAAATGAAACCCTCACTGCAGAGGTACTGTGGGCGCTAAAAGTGGCTAATTCTCACTACTCGTACAAGTCTTGTGAAGACATAAGCCAGCTTTTTCTGGTCATGTTCCCCGACAGTCAGATAGCTGCAAGATTTGCATGCGGTGAACACAAGTGCTCGTATATGTGTAATTTTGGACTGGCTCCTTATTTTAAGAAACTGACTTTGGCTAGTGTATCAAAGCAACGAGTATATGTCATGTTATTTGATGAAAGCCTGAATCACTATTTACAGGCTAAACAGTTAGACATGCATGTCAGGCTATGGGACGGGTCCGAGGTGAAGACTAAATACCTCGGCTCAGAGTTTTTGGGCCATTCATCAGCTCAAGACATCGTTGAAAAAATCAACAACTTGCTTTCTGAGATCGGAATCAAGAATCTTGTCCAAATCTAAATGGACGGGCCGAACGTAAATTGGAAAGTATTTGAAACTCTCCAGAAGCAAGTGCAGAATGATGTGGGAAAGTCACTAATCAACATAGGTTCGTGCGGGTTGCACATACTACACAATGCGTTCAGACATGGATGTAAATCTGCTGGATGGGAAGTCGAACACGGACTCTCTAGCCTGTATTGGCTGTTTCATGATTGCCCTGCTCGTCACGAAGATTTTGTGACAGCAACTGGATGTGACACTCCCATGCTCAAGTTTTGCAAGCATCGGTGGATTGAAAATGTGAATGTGTCAGAAAGAGGATTGCTGCTCTGGCCACATGTAAAAAAATACATCGACATGGTAGAGAGAGGTGAACTTCTGAATCCAAAAGTGAAGTCGTTTGATGAGGTGAAGATGCGATGTGCTGATCCTCTATTTCCAGTGAAAGTGGCGATATTTAACAGCATTGCGAGAGAAATCGACCCCTTCCTCACCATGTATCAGTCAGACCAGCCGATGCTGCCTTTCCTTTCTGATGACATGTACAAACTGATTAAAGGTAAGGATAAACATGGATTGTGTGATTTGCTAATGTTTTATTGTACACATTGCAGTAATTAGAAATGTACGTATATATATAAAGAAATTCTGTAGTTTTTTTTTTTATTTTGCTACTTATCTAGAGCAAGATATAGGGGATTATCACGCTGATACGTAGTACTTCCGCATTCAGTGATCTTTGTGCACTGCCACTTCCGGTGAATCACTCATCACTCTGGCGTACCCATGATGGACAACCTTAAGTTTATTTATACTGCATCCAGGGTGCGATTTACCGTGGGATTTACCCCTTTCTGGTCAATTAAATGTATCCCTGCCTCTGTTTAATTATTTTTATCCCCGGTGGCAGGGATGTAGTGGAGGCTAAACGCACGTAAACGCCGTTTGCGCACCTCCCAAAATTCTGAAATAGCGATCCACCTCTAAATTGCGTTTATCCACCTCTAAATAGCATATTCCTAAGCCATTTTAAATTAAGTTTAGGCTATGTCGTTTTAGTTTCATATTGTCCATTATTAGTTTCATAGGTTGTTAAACCTAAGACGAAGTCTTTCATATTGCGCTGCATTACTGTCAGTAGCCGCGCGGGTTAGACCATAATAATACAGGGCTAAGATTATCACAAATAAACACAAGATTTTGACGCATATCCAAGAGTTTGTGGAGCGGAGTGTGAGCGCGCACTGCATGGAACGGACGCGCGGCCGCGTTTTCCTATCAACAGTGAAACAATTTAAAATAGGCTACTCTATCATTTCTGGTCATACAGAAAATAATAATACATTATTCGCAACTACTTTTATTTGTGTGAACTCGCAATATCAAGAAAACGTTGTGCTTTTGTCAAATAAAATAAAACAATCAGGTGCGCTTTCATGATCTCCGTGAACAGGAGCGCGAGAACTGAAACTAAATATAGCCTATGTAGGCTAAAGCTCGAAATGTCCACTTTAAAACAAACTAATTTTTGTTTGTAATGTTTGTAATGCGTATGAAAGGTGCATTTCTCTCTAACGGCGCATCTGCTTAACAGCGGAGATGGGGATATGTTTTTAGCCGACACTGATTTAGAAAATAGTTTATTAAAAACAATTAAAATGCCTCGTTATTTTTTCAGACACATTTATTATCATTAGCCTATAAATCACCTTTCTGTAGGCTGTGGTTCCAGAGACATATGGCTCTTCTCATTCAGCACTGCGGGATTAATATCATTTCCAGGTTCTAATTTTGTCTTAGAAAAATAAATCAACAACAACAAAATCCATATTAATTTGTGAATATTTTAAATGTTTAATTAAGGGGCAAAAAGTAATTAAAAAAATCGTCAGTTTATTTTTTTGCGCAGCATTTGGTGTAGCCTACCGTTCAAATTAAAATGTTGGTGTTCAATTTTGCGTTTTAAAAATACAACAACCGGTTTCGTTTTGTAATTACGAATTCCCGCTCCAAAGTGGACAAGGGATACGGTTTCTTTTTCGAGAGCTTTAATCCACTTCTTCCTTAGACTCAGTTCAGTCGGGAATCCATGGAAACTTGAATGAGGTTGGCGTTGTTTGTTTGATTGACTAAGTGGAACAGAGCAGTGACATCTAGCATCTAGCCTTCGTTTCAGCCATTGTTGAACTGTGCCGGAAGTGGACATGCACAAAGTTGAAAAATCCCGCCCAGTAAACCCGGAAGCGTGATAATCCCCTATTGCATAAGTTTAAGTAGGTTAAAAAAAAAGAATAGCGCGTTTTTGTGTTTTGTCTGTGAGATGCGGCAATGGAATGAATTAAACGCAAAGTCTAGAGAAGTTTTATTTTTTTTACTTGAGCGACACCTACTGGCAAAGTGTTAATTTTTTTTGCCGCTTTTTCCCTTATAACAGCAGAAATGACTTTAAATACTCTGTCATGGAGATTTAAAAAATTATATATGATTATTTAAAGTAATGTAAAAAAAGTAATTGTTTAGACTATTTCATTTGTCTAGTGTTACACAGTTATTGTAATGTTCCTTCTTGAAGTCCAATAAATTAATTGATATTTAAATGTTTACAAAAGGAAAGTGTTTAGATCAAAATTTGATTTAGAACATTTTATTTGTTTGTAAATTTGCAAATAAAGTGATCAAACTGCATAATAACACCCCTAATTTAAAAAAAAAAATTTTTTGCAGGCCTCATGGGACGATTTCTGAAAGAAAATCACTTGCAAGAGGCCACATCTACACTAAAGCTCCTCCAGGTCCCTTTTCAGGACAGCACAAGGATAGTTCTCAGTTTGATATTGGATTTGCAGCACAAGTCACTCTCAACCAACTCAAGTCTTCCAAAAACATTTCTGAAAGGCAGAGACTAGAGATTAGGATGGACTGCAAGAAACTCTTGATTGCACTCCTTGAGAAGTTGCTGAAAAAGGCTCCAGTGCATCACACATTAGTGAGAAGCATGCAGTGCCTTGACCCGAGACGCATGGCTGAATGTAAAGAACTGTGCGCAAGTCAAATGAGAAGAATGCTGCACATACTTGTAGGAGCTAAACATGTAAATGAGGCTATGTGTGATGACATCCTTCGAGAATTTAGGGAGTTTTGTGATTTGGCTGCTCTTCAGGCTAAGTTCAGGGAATTTGACCCGAAAAACACTCGAGTGGACACCCTGTTTTATGAGACAATGGGGACAAAACCATCATTTTCCAAAGTGTGGGATGTTGTGAAGATTCTGCCAGTGTGGAAAGAGGCTTTTCTATCAACAAAGAGTTAATCGTTGAGAATCAGAGGGAGAGGTCTCTGGTGGCTCAGAGGCTCATTGTTGACCATGTCAGATCTGTAGGAGGCATAACCAAGGTAGAGATCACAAAAGAGCTGCTTCTTTCGGCTGCAGGAGCCAGGCAGAAGTACCATGGCTACTTGGAAGAGGAGGAAAAAAAAGAAAGAACAGCAAGCTGTTGACTTGAAGAGGAAGGCCCTCACAGATGATCTAGAGCAGCGGTTTTCAATAGGTGAGGCGCGCCTCCCCGGGGGGGCGCCAAAGAGCCACAGGGGAGGCGCGACACGCGAAGAAAAAAATAACTGTATGCAGCTAAATTTTCGTGTATTAGCTTTAAAATTAAAATGCATCGTTTCCTTGTCCCAAGTCAACAGATGTCAGCATTAAGGGAGGACACAGTCACAGGACCCAGCAAAAAGCGTAGGAAATATGATCATGAGTAGGCCTATTTAAAGTTAGGTTTTATCTGGTCGAGGTCCGATCTGCACCTCTGCCGCAGTGTGTGCTCTGCAAGGAGGTGCTAGCAAATGATAGAGACTAGGCTTGCTACGATAGTCGGTGTTACGGTGTTCAGTCACAACACCGGTTTCATCACTTGCCCACCGCAAAAAAAAAAAAAAAGTTTAAAGCGTTCAAAATATTTAACGCAATTGACTAGCGTTGTATTATCACGCTCTTATTAATATGCATTTTAAACCGTTTGCACGACAAGACTAAAGAGACCACGCTGTAAGTCCTGCCTATTACAAACACACACACACACACACACACACGACCCAAAATACGCGCGTCAGTATCGAGTTCTCTTTCGGGCTGGAACAAACCATAACACACACAAATTATAACAAAATGTCCGTTTTGTCGAGTGTCCTCATACTAGCAGTCTTAAATTATTTAAATAAAGTCTTAAATGAACGAAGAGTTTTGTGAGGAAATGGGACGCGTGTCAGATCGCGTCTCTGTCAGCAGCGTCTTGAGCGTCAATGCGTCCCATTGACTTCCATAGTATTTTTTTTCCTACTATGGAAGTCAATGGGACCAGTTAACTGTTTGGTTACCGACATTCTTCAAAATATCTTACTTTGTGTTCAGCAGAAGAAATAAATTCATACCGGCTTGAAACAACTTGAGGGTGAGTAAATGATGACAGAATTTTCATTTTGAAGTGAACTATCCTTTAAGCGTGTTTTGTTGACTTGTGGTTAGGCATAGGCTACTGATGTTAATTTTATTGATTTTAAAAGTAGCCTCAATTAGGCCTGCATGAAGTTGGAAATTATTTGCTGTTGCAAAGAATCGTTTATGAATGCACTTTTAAAAAAGTTGTAGAAATAAAATTTCTTCAAATACAATTAAAAAAGTTTTATCAGTTTATACATTTTATCAGTTGTTATTGAAACTCATCATTGCCTGGAACACACAAAAGATGGCATTTACTGCAGAGGCGTGTGTGGGTTAGGGCAGGCGGACGGGGTATTGGGGATGGGGGGCTCGGCTGTCCTTACCTACTGTAAGGGGAGGCTCACATTCACCCAATTTGAAAACCCCTGATCTAGAGGATTTGAAAAAGAAGAGGGCTAGAATGGAGGCAGACATTTGTGCTCTTGAGAAATCAGCAGATGAATATGCTGAAAAGGCAGAATCTTCAAGCAAACTCACCTTTATCACCAAATCCAACAGTTTCCGCCGAACTGCAAAAGAAAAGAAAGCATCTCTGCAGAAAATTGGAAAACAGATTGACGAGAAGCTTGCAGAAATGAAAAAATAAACTCCGTTGATTTTTTTGGGGGAATGGAGAATTCAAATACAGATGTTAACTTGTTAAAAATGGTTATCCAGTGAAGTTAAATTTCCTTCAGTTAAAGTTAATGACAATGTTGCTGGACACTTTTATTTATTTTTAATTTTATCGGTTTTTATGTTGTCTCCCATTGATTTATGTTAATAGCCTCCTATGGATTTATGTTAATAAATGTCTAAGGAGTTGTCAGGGTTTGACATTATTTATTTTTATTGTGTTACTGTGTCAGCATTATTTAAATAAATATTTATTTTGTGGTGGAGAGTTCCTGCATCAAGTGGAGGAGTTTAAGTATCTTCTCGATTTACCGGTCAATCTACGTTCCTACTCTCACCTATGGTCATGAGCTTTGGGTCATGACCGAAAGAACAAGATCTCGGATACAAGCGGCCGAAATGAGCTTTCTCCGCAGGGTGGCTGGGCGATCCCTTAGAGATAGGGTGAGGAGCTCGGTCACTCGGGAGGAGCTCAGAGTAGAGCCGCTGCTCCTCCACATCGAGAGGGGTCAGCTGAGGTGGCTCGGGCATCTGTTCCGGATGCCTCCCGGACGCCTTCCAGGGAAGGTGTTCCGGGCGCGTCCCACCGGGAGGAGACCCAGGGGAAGACCTAGGACACGCTGGAGGGAATATGTCTCCCGGCTGGCCTGGAAACGCCTCGGTGTCCCCCCGGAAGAGCTAGAAGAAGTGGCTAGGGAGAGGGAAGTCTGGGCATCTCTGCTTAGACTGCTGCCCCCGCGACCCGGCCCCGGATAAGCGGAAGAAGATGGATGGATGGATGGATTTATTTTGTATTAAACCACATTTTTTGTTCATTTATTTTATTCAAGATACACTGTGGTACATTTGAACATAGATTTTTATTCTTATTTCACATGCATACACAGACGTTTTATGGAACATTAAGTCATGAATCCACAAATGTAGAGGATGTATATTCCTCTGGTGCTCTTCAGCTTGGAGATCCAAAATGTTTCCCAAATAAACAGTAATTCTGAGGCACACAAATTTCAAATCATTTACAGGCTTTTTAAACTTATATTCCTTGTGAGTGCCTCAGAACTACAATTTATTTAGTCATGAATATTTACCTTTAAGTCATGGAAAAGTCATGGAAATTTAATGGTAAAAATGTGTACGAACCCTGTTTTCTGTGTATTTTCTTTTGTATATCGTAGCTCGGGACCAGGCTGGATTTTTAGCTGCTTCCCCAGGTGTTGTGCTGCCAGAACTGTCGCCATGGCTGGAAGCTGCTTCCCCAGGTGTTGCGCTGCCGGAACTGTCGCCATGGCTGGAAGCTGCTTCCCCAGGTGTTGTGCTGCCAGAACTGTCGCCATGGCTGGAAGCTGCTTCCCCAGGTGTTGTGCTGCCAGAACTGTCGCCATGGCTGGAAGCTGCTTCCCCAGGTGTTGTGCTGCCAGAACTGTCGCCATGGCTGGAAGCTGCTTCCCCAGGTGTTGTGCTGCCAGAACTGTCGCCATGGCTGGAAGCTGCTTCCCCAGGTGTTGTGCTGCCAGAACTGTCGCCATGGCTGAAAGCTGCTTCCCCAGGTGTTGTGCTGCCGGAACTGTCGCCATGGCTGGAAGCTGCTTCCCCAGGTGTTGCGCTGCCAGAACTGTCGCCATGGCTGGAAGCTGCTTCCCCAGGTGTTGTGCTGCCAGAACTGTCGCCATGGCTGGAAGCTGCTTCCCCAGGTGTTGCGCTGCCAGAACTGTCGCCATGGCTGGAAGCTGCTTCCCCAGGTGTTGCGCTGCCGGAACTGTCGCCATGGCTGGAAGCTGCTTCCCCAGGTGTTGCGCTGCCGGAACTGTCGCCATGGCTGGAAGCTGCTTCCCCAGGTGTTGCGCTGCCGGAACTGTCGCCATGGCTGTCGTCGCTACTTTAATCATTTATATATTTTACTTTACACTCATATTTAATTTGCGGGAGTGCAGCGTATCATCCCTCCCGCCCGCACCCGCAAGTGCACCTCCATCATCCCGCCCGCTCCCGCAATGACCTTTCAAAATTTGTCCCGCGCCGCACTGTTTTGCGTCGCGTTCCGCGGGACTCCCGCGGGAGTGCAGACCTCTAGCTGGAAGCTGCTACCCCAGGTGTTGCGCTGCCAGAACCAGAGGTGGGAGACTCGAGTCATATGACTTGACTCGAGTCAGACTCGAGTCGCAATTTTCTGGACTTGAGACTTACTTGACTAGATCTCTGAAAAGACTCGACTTGACTTTAGACTTGCTCCTTGTGACTTTAGACTTGACTCGGACTTGTGCCTATTTACTTGAAATGACTTGTGGAAAATATTTTTTTTTGAATTATTGTGATTTTTTAAAAATATATTTAAGAATGAACTATATTTATACGCATGCGTAAACCACTAGACGCTATCTGGAACCCGCTTGCCGCCTGCCAAAACAGCAGATCCCTCCGCGAACACCGCAACAACACCACCAGCTCCAGCCCCGAGGATAATAAAGTTTGGGTTTAGAGATTATCGTACACGGCCAAGAAAAGAAAAGAACGGCTGTGTGTAATATCTGCAGTGCCAAGATAAGTGATTCATCGCATCGGCCACAACTTCAAATTTCATTCGTCACTTCAAGTTGCACAGCGAGAAGTAAGTGTTGGTTGGTCACTCACTGGGTAAACGCAAAGGTTTTGCTAGTTTTCAAGCATGAGGTTTTCTGTGGTATCTATCTACTTCCAACTTAAATAAAAAGCTAGCGATATGTAAGGAATAATTGACGACAGGCCGTTGAATTATTATAAAAATAATGCACACCCGAGGTGGTAATGCGGTCACGACGCAAATTATTTTTATAATAATTCAACGGCCTGAAGTCAATTATTCCGCTTAAACTACAGTTACCACACCTCGAAATATTGTTCAGATGATGTATTTCAAGACGTTTGTAAAGTTTTTGTCATTAAAACGCTCTTGTAGGACTCATTCCGTGCGCATCTAAACCCATGCTCCGTTGCTATCCAAAACGTCATTTTAGAGTTAGCGGAGGTTTGAGCCGCTGATAGCAGAGTAATGCTGGACACACACGTAACGACTAGAAACATTATCTGACTGTGAATGCACTAGCAGATTTTAAACACCGATGTGAACACAGACTGAACGCGCTGAAAACGCGTGCATGATCAGTCATATCAAATTACATTCATAACCGGCCTTATGCAGTTATTAATGCAGTTATGAGAGAGAGAGAGAGAGAGAGAGAAGCATGTGCGTCAATATTATTATTTATTTATTTATTCAATTCGTTTTAATTAGGCTAATTCATTCATTCTTTTTTTCTATTAGTGACAGTAGCCTAGACTAGACTAATAAATGAAACACAAAGCCCTTTTAACAAGTATAGGCCTATCAATAATTATTTATTTGTTTTATTATTTGCAATAATTACGAAAACCCCTGCATTAGGACAATCAATTTATTTAAATATTCAGTTTAATTTTCTATTGATTAGGATATAGGACTATACTTTATTTATTAAAATTAAACTGCATGGTTCCATTGATTGTGAAGTTAGACATTGAAAATTGCAGATCAGGGGCTGCATGGTTTTTCTTGTTATGAATTGTATCCTATTTTCCGTTTTTACAGTTAAGTAGGCGCAGTGATATGGAGCTGTAATGCGGTTAAGACCTGCCTGGAACTTATTTAGCCGTGCGGTTCCCTGAAAATAATTGCACACCTCAGAACGTCCGTCAACCAATCAGATTCAAGCATTCAACGGCCCTGTAGTATAAAATAATGTAAACTTGAGGTCCACATTCACAACGGGTGTGTTATCCCGTGTCTGTCAAAAACCTGCTATGTAATGTCCAAAAACAGAGAGCTTTTAGGATGCTTTTGTTTAGTTTACTCTTTCATAGGGGACATCAAAATAACTATATGTAGGGCTAGCACAAGATGGGAAAAGTTTTATTAATTATTGTTTACTTGTTCATTTAATTTATTTTTATTTTAGAGCATTTAAAGTGCTTCTTAACAATGTTTTATTTATTACACACAAGTTAATTTATTTATTTTTGTAACCCATCATCAGCCCTCTGTGTCTAAATAAGTCATTTAAAGTAAAACAATGTGTCAAACGAGCCTGTGTGCGACTTGGTATGACTTGATGACTAAGTTGCGACTTGACTTGACTTGACTTGACTTGACAAAGAGTATGACTTGACTTGACTTGACTTGACCCTTACAACAGAATGACTTGACTTGACTTGACTTGACCCTTACAACAGAATGACTTGACTTGACTTTGACTTGCAATGTTAAGACTTGGACTTGACTTGAGACTTGCATTTAGTGACTTACTCCCACCTCTGGCCAGAACTGTCGCCATGGCTGGAAGCTGCTTCCCCAGGTGTTGCGCTGCCAGAACTGTCGCCATGGCTGGAAGCTGCTTCCCAAGGTGTTGCGCTGCCAGAACTGTCGCCATGGCTGGAAGCTGCTTCCCCAGGTGTTGCGCTGCCGGAACTGTCGCCATGGCTGGAAGCTGCTTCCCCAGGTGTTGTGCTGCCGGAACTGTCGCCATGGCTGGAAGCTGCTTCCCCAGGTGTTGCGCTGCCGGAACTGTCGCCATGGCTGGAAGCTGCTTCCCCAGGTGTTGTGCTGCCGGAACTGTCGCCATGGCTGGAAGCTGCTTCCCCAGGTGTTGTGCTGCCGGAACTGTCGCCATGGCTGGAAGCTGCTTCCCCAGGTGTTGTGCTGCCGGAACTGTCGCCATGGCTGGAAGCTGTGGAAATGATTGTGCAGTAGTGGTAGATCCAAATATTTCAGGTAGAGGACTGAAGATGTTAGCAAAGACTGAAGGTTTCTGCTGGGGTATGTGAGATGTTAGGGGAGATTTATAGATGGAGACCTGGGACGGAATCTTTGGAGCAGGTGTTGCGATGTCTGATCTTCCTTTTAACACTTTGGTACCTGCCTTGCTGGGAATGTGCTCATAGACTATCTGTTTGTAGTCGGGTGGAGGGAGAACCGACGGTTGACACGGTGCCGGAGGTAAGTTTTTTGAAGAGATTGACGTAGTCTTTAATACGGTGGCAGATGGCATTCTTGTCGACTGCAGATTTATAAGCTTCTCCTGACGACGGAGGAAATCATGCACTGTCTTGATGTTGATTTTTGGTAGAGGAATACCCACTTTACTGAGAACTGGATCCTCCACCAATATGCAGTGCTGAATTCGTTCGTAAGCCTTCAGGATTACGGTTTTGTCTGGGCTTTGTGTTTTGGAACTTGTAGGTGAACCCAACCAGAGTAGTTTCACCAGCGTGTACATGAGTCTGTTGTGCTGAGCACTGATGTCTTGTTGAGCTGGGGCATAGCGTTTTGCCATTTTGACTTTCTGAATCACAGCAGCATCGACGAGATCATCTCTCTTTGTGCGACAATACAGGGTGTTACCCCAGTGTGTTCTGTACAGCTGATGAAACTTCTGCGGTAGTTTATCATGTTCCTCTACGGCTTGCCACGTTTCGATCAGCTCGTTCCTCTCGTTCGTCGTCAGGCTCAGCCTATTTACAGTGTGGCCAAAGTCTACCAGCAGTGCACAGAACTTTTCCAGCTTCTGGAGTCCAGGAAGTGGGCTCGGGCTACAGGTGTCCTCCTGTTGAAAAGAACAACGATCACATGTTAAGTTAAAATGTCAGTCATTTTTTTAAATAAACATAAACAATACATGTTAGCGATGCGTACAGGTGAGCAGAAAATTACTCACAACGGCCGGAGGGTGAGCAGTGGTGGTTTCATCGGTGGTAAGGGTTATGTGAGCTGGGTCAACAGCCATCCTGTCGTGATCTGTCTCTGGGTCATGCTGGTACGCCTCATCCTCATCATCAAGGTCAGTTTGGCCTGGCTGAACCACCTCCTCCTCTGGGCTGGGTCCGAGGTGCAGAGTAGGTTCTGTGAACGCGCCCTTTGCCACCAAACACCGCGTCAGAACTGCGATCTGAGTTCCACCGAGCGATTCCACTAATCAAGTACACCTGATAGGGACGTGCAGCACAGTGGGGACCTTGAAATGACAGAGAAGGACATTAAAATCCAGACACAGACAAACAAAGCAAAGACGACTTTGATTAGATGATTTTTTTATAAAAAATTTTGCAACCCATAATTTTGTTTTATCAGCAGCATATCAAGGAAGAACGCTACAAAAAGCATGATGGATGGCACAGCAGGGTGACTATGTCAGGTGAGTATGATAGAATTCGTCATGAACGGACCGAGAACTGCTGATATGAAAGGAAGAGCTGATGATCAGACCGTCAGCAGGTACTGATTAGTCGAGCTGCAATGGCTATCCGAGGGTGGCAAGTACAGATAGGTAAAGCTCTAATAACTGGCAAATTCCCAAACTCACTTGAAGAATCCTTTTTTACAGGAACAAGGAGCTGTCTGAGAATGTGTTTGTTCTACCGGACAATACTGAAACGAGCATTTTCTATTTTTCCAGCGTGTGAACATATCTCCGATACTACTCTCTATAAAAAACAATCGGATTGCTTTGATATCGCTAGTTATATCCAACTTTCCGAACTTCCGTTACTATCTCTAACGATAGCCCGCTAGCATTGCTCGCGTGGCCTCGCCTATCGACCGTCTTATTTACACTCGAATCACTGAAATCACTCTGTTTGTGTTGGAGTTTGTGTTTGTGCTTCTAATCGCTTGTTGTGTTTGAAGTTTGTGTTTGTGCTTGTGCTTCTAATCGCTTGTTGTGTTTGAAGTTTGTGTTTGTGCTTGTGCTTCGAATCGCTTGTTGTGTTTGAAGTTTGTGTTTGTGCTTGTGCTTCGAATCGCTTGTTGTGTTTGAAGTTTGTGTTTGTGCTTGTGCTTCTAATCGCTTGTTGTGTTTGAAGTTTGTGCTTGTGCTTCGAATCGCTTGTTGTGTTGAAGTTTGTGCTTGTGCTTCGAATCGCTTGTTTGTGTTTGAAGTTTGTGTCTGTGGTCGAACCGCTTTGGTTGTGTTTGGAGTTTGTGTTCGAATCGCTTAACTGTTAACGTTAGTTTGTGAGCGTGTGAACATATCTCCGATACTACTCTCTATAAAAAACAATCGGATTGCTTTGATATCGCTAGTTATATCCAACTTTCCGAACTTCCGTTACTATCTCTAACGATAGCCCGCTAGCATTGCACGCGTGGCCTCGCCTATCGACCGTATTATTTACACTCGAATCACTGAAATCGCTCTGTTTGTGTTTGAAGTTTGTGCTTGTGCTTCGAATCACTTGTTTGTTTTTGAAGTTTGTGTCTGTGTTCGAACCGCTTTGGTTGTGTTTGGAGTTTGTGTTTCGAATTGCTTAACTGTTAGTTTGTGAGTATGTGAACATATCTCCGATACTAACGTTACTCTCTATAAAAAAAACAATCGGATTGCTTTGATATCGCTGGTTATATCCAATATTCTGAACTTCCGTTACTATCTCTAACGTTAAGTTAGCCCGCTAGCATTTGCACGCGTGGTCTCGCCTATCGACCGTCTTATTTACACTCGAATCACTGGAAGGATACGGGTTCTATCCATGATTTCAGTCCTAAATTAGTAGTGATATTGGTAGCATCACTGCTAATTTATTGTTCATCTGTCATAATGGCGAATACATCGGATATGTGTCTACCTCTGAGTGCAGGTGAGGACACGTTTGAGCTGCATTCGGTGCGGTTGGAGCTGGAGTCCGTGGAGAAGCAGATCCGTGATCTGCTGGGGAGGCAGGCCGAGCTGCGAGACCGACGATCAGCGCTTGAAGCATCACGCGCCGATGCTCACAAGTCAGTGGTTAGTAACTTTTCGACTCCGGCCTCCTCTACTCCGTGTATTTCTCTGCACAGGACCCGAGCACCCCTGGTTTCGTTTACCCCGACACCGACACAGCACCATGGACCCTGGATGATGCCACAGCGGAAGACACGAGCCAGGACCAGAGCAAGGACCTCTCCGCCCCTCCCGGTCTTCGAGATCTCCACCCGGAACCGCTTCTCCCCTCTTCGCGAGACGGAACGCGACGACGCTGTGATCATCGGCAGTTCCATGGTCCGGCATGTCCGCGCTACCTCAGGTAAAGGTATGGTGCGCACTCACTGCTTTCCTGGTGCTCGCGTTCTCGATGTCGCTGCGCAGGTCCCCGAGATCCTGAACGGTGACGAGCGCGTCGGAGCTGTCGTGCTGCACGCGGGGGTGAACGACATCAGGCTGCGGCAGACGGAGGTTCTGAAGAGGGACTACAGGAGCCTGATCGAGACGGTACGCAGAACATCGCCTGAAGCAAAGATCGTCGTGTCTGGACCGCTTCCCACGTACCGACAAGGACAAGAAAGGTTCAGTAGATTGTTTGCACTAAATGAATGGTTAATGTCATGGTGTAATGAACAGAGACTGCTCTTTGTAAATAATTGGAATCTGTTTTGGGAGCGACCTAGGCTCTACCGTGCTGATGGCCTGCACCCCAGCAGAATCGGAGCGGCTGTTCTGTCGGACAACATCTCCAAGACGTTACACACCATATGACTAGTAAGTCAAAGTCCAAATCACATTCTTTGCTGTCCCAAATTAATTGATATAAGTACCAGTGTAGAACACTATATAGAAACTGTGTCTATTCCTCGTTTAGTGAGGCCAAACAATAAATCTACTGCAGGATCTAAGAAAAATCTAATTGTGATTAAACCAGAAAATCTCAATATTAGTGAACAAAAACAATTTCTAAAGCTAGGTCTTCTAAACATTAGATCGCTTACACCTAAGGCGGTTATTGTAAATGAAATGGTCACTGATAATAGCTTTGATGTACTCTGCCTTACTGAAACCTGGCTTAAACCAAATGATTATTTCGGTCTTAATGAGTCCACTCCACCAGGATACGGTTATAAGCATGAGCCCCGTCTGATTGGTCGTGGCGGCGGTGTTGCAACAATCTATAAAGATATTCTTAATGTTACTCAGAAAACAGGCCACAGGTTTAATTTGTTTGAAGTACTTGTGCTAAATGTGACGCTTTTAGATGTGAGAAAGAAATCTCTATTATCTCTAGCCTTGGCAACTGTATATAGACCTCCAGGGCCCTATGCGGATTTCCTAAAAGAGTTTGCAGATTTTCTCGCAGATCTATTAGTCAATGTCGATAAGGCAATAATTGTTGGAGATTTCAACATACACGTTGATAACACAAATGATGCGTTAGGGGCTGCGTTTACAGATTTACTAAACTCCTTTGGGGTCAAGCAAAACGTTAGTGGTCCCACTCATCGTCTTAATCATACTCTAGATTTAATTATATCATATGGAACCGATCCAACCGATATAGATATTATACCGCAAAGTGATGACGTCACGGATCATTACATGGTAACTTGCATACTATGTACGGCTGAAATGTGTCATGTTGCGCCGCGTTATCGACCAGGCAGAACAATCCTTCCAACCACTGTAGATAGATTCTTGAATAGCTTACCTGATCTATCTCAGCTTCTCAGTGAACCCAAACTAACAGAGGAACTAGAGGAAATGACTAGCAGTATGAGTACCATTCTCTCTAGTACATTAGAAATTGTTGCACCAATTAGATAAGGTCTGAGAGAAAACTAAAGCACCATGGTACAACAGTGATACGCATGTTATCAAGAGAGAAACTCGTAACTTAGAGCGCAAATGGAAACAAACTAATTTAGAGGTCTTTAGAATCGCGTGGAAAGACAGTATGTCACGTTATAAAAAGGCTCTAAAAGCAGCCAGGTCTGAGCATCTACGCAAACTAATAGAAAATAACCAAAACAATCCAAGGTTTTTATTTAACACCGTGGCTAGATTAACAAATAAACAGACATCACCTGAACAAAATATTCCGTTACATTTTAATAGTAATGATTTCATGAATTTCTTCACTGAGAAAATAGAAAGCATCAGAAACACAATTGTAAATGTACAATCTTTGACAGCGTCTTATGATTCAGCCTCAATTATCGCCCCTCAAGAACAACTACAGCGCTTTACAACTATAGGACAGGAAGAGCTAAATAAACTTATAACTGCATCTAAACCAACAACATGTTTATTAGATCCAATACCCACTAAACTACTGAAAGAAGTGTTACCTGTAGTGGAAGAGCCTCTACTCAATATTATTAACTCGTCTCTATCTTTAGGACATGTTCCAAAAACATTCAAGCTGGCAGTTATAAAACCTCTTATTAAGAAACCACAATTAGATCCAAATAACCTAGCAAATTACAGACCCATTTCAAATCTTCCATTTATGTCTAAAATACTAGAAAAAGTTGTGTCCGCTCAATTGTGCTCTTTCTTGCAAGAAAACGATATCTATGAAAAGTTTCAGTCAGGATTCAGGCCACATCATAGCACAGAAACTGCGCTGGTTAAAATTACAAATGATTTACTTTTAGCTTCTGACCAAGGCTGTATCTCAATACTAGTTTTACTCGATCTTAGTGCTGCGTTTGACACTATAGATCATAAAATACTCTTAGATCGACTTCAAAATTACACTGGTGTTCAGGGACAGGCATTAAGCTGGTTTAGATCGTACCTATCAGACCGTTACCATTTTGTCCATTTAAATGGGGAAAAATCAAAGATAACATCAGTAAATTATGGAGTGCCACAGGGATCTGTATTAGGCCCCCTGCTATTCTCAATTTATATGCTGCCACTTGGTAATATTATAAGAAAACATGGAATAAGTTTCCACTGTTATGCTGATGACACTCAATTATATATTTCATCTAGACCAGATGATAACACTAAATTATCTAAAATGACAGAGTGTGTTAAAGATATAAAATATTGGATGACGTGTAATTTTCTTCTATTAAATTCAGATAAAACGGAGGTATTACTGATTGGTCCAAAAAACTGCCCACAAAACCTCTTACAATACAACCTTAATCTAGATGGACGTCCTGTTACTTTATCCTCTACAGTAAAAGACCTGGGTGTTATACTAGACCGCAACTTGTCTTTTGAAAATCATATTTCAAATGTCACAAGAACAGCCTTTTTCCACCTTAGAAACATTGCTAAGCTACGTAATATGCTATCAGTTTCTGATGCAGAAAAGTTAGTTCATGCATTCATGACCTCGAGACTAGATTACTGTAATGCTCTATTAGCTGGTTGTCCTGCATCCTCAGTAAACAAGCTACAGTTAGTCCAAAATGCAGCTGCTAGAGTTCTTACTAGGTCAAGAAAATATGATCATATAACACCAATTTTATCATCTCTACACTGGTTACCTATTAAGTTCCGTATCAATTACAAAGTATTGTTACTGACCTATAAAGCCCTAAATGGTTTAGCTCCTGTATATTTAAGAGATCTTCTATCGCCATATATTCCATCGCGCTCTTTAAGATCGCTAAATTCGAGGCTTCTGGTCGTACCTAGGATATCTAAGTCCACTAAAGGAGGGAGGGCGTTTTCACATCTAGCTCCTAAACTCTGGAATAGCCTTCCTGATACTGTCCGAGGCTCAGACTCAGTCTCCCAGTTTAAAACTAGATTAAAGACGCATCTCTTTAGCCAAGCATTCACATGATGCATCTCATACCTTTTATACTACAGTTAAATCAGATCAAATGCATTCGTATTAAGAACAGCAGCTACGCTAATTATTTCCCATCTGCCTTTTTTTGTTGTTATCTCGGGACGCCTGTCCCGAGATAACTCAAATAGAGTTTGTCAGCTCCAGTTAGTATCCAGCCTCTCATGGAGACTTCAGATGCCCCAACGCCTGTGATGAGACGACTCGACGCCTGTGAAGAGACGACCCAACGCCGGCGATATGTTATGCCCTAAATTTCATGATTAACTAACTGTATTTTTGTATGTATATTTTTGAAATGCATTTTCTGTAAAGCTGCTTTGAAACAATGTGTATTGTGAAAAGCGCTATACAAATAAACTTGAATTGAATTGAATTGAATACTGGTGACCAGGAGTAAGTGCCATCACAGCATGCATTTCATGAATTCATATACGTGTAAAACTGCAAAAATTCAACCCATTCGTTTATAACTTAATGCAATACACAGTGAGTGTGAAAAAGACTCATTCCACTGGACTGTGAGGTGGTAAGCATAATGTAAAAGTATGGAATACGAATATTTAAAAATGTGTGGCGTCTGTGCCGCTTTTTGTACCTGGTATCATGTGAGGAAGAACTTTGTGGAATCCCTCCAGACTGTTGCTTCCACGCAGACACTTGTAGTAAGGAAACATCCACCCCATTGATGCTGGTGCTACGTGCCACCCTGTACATACTCATCTCCGGAGGATCTTGTATGCACTCGAGGTGTCGCTGCTGGCCTTCCCACACACTATCTATTGCTTCTGTAAAGAAATAAGAGCAAATATTTAAGCATTATACGGTGTCAACACAGTACATGATAACCATAATAACATCCCCATACACGCTATGTGTTTATAATACACGCTAACAATGGATTACAATATATAGATCATATAGTTTACCTGAGCCTCATATGCCTTGTGCCGTATTTTAATTATGGAAAATGCTTGCAACAATGTTTTTAAATGTTTGCATCAGATTACTTACCTGCTGACTTGAAGAGGGGGATTCCACTTTCATCCAGCCCCGCCGGACCTTTCAGCTCATCAATGGCTGTCTGGACAAGACGTCAAGTCTCCTGAACCCCAAGCGTGACTCTACGAACATGGTGCTTCAGCTGTTCCCGCATCACGTAGAGTCGCACCACGTCTTCATCGGTCACCGTGTCATAAGCCGGGTCCTTTGCTCGGACCGCCTTGATGAGAAGCTCCAGGTCTGCGCGGTTGTAGGCCAGCACTGCTCCTGCTAGGGCAGGAGTAGTCTGCCAAACAGTAGTCTGTACCCATTGACTTCCATAGTATTTTTTTTTCCTACTATGGAAGTCAATGGGTACAGACTACTGTTTGGTTACTGACATTCTTTAAAATATATATATTTGTGTTCAGCAGAAGAAATAAATTAATACAGGTTTGAAACAACTTGAGGGTGAGTAAATGATGACAGAATTTAAATTTTAAAGTGAACTATCCCTTTAAAGACCGCGTATTTGGAGTGGCTATCGGTACGGATGGCTGCATCAAAGCGATGTATCCAGTGAAAAATATCCAAACGCACAACCATACCCTTGTCCACCCACGTATGGAACAAGGTCTCCACAGCGGTTGGGCCTTGTGCGCGACAGCACCCGCGGTCAATGTACAGGATATGAGGTACAGGTTGATTGGCCTGCTCGAATCTCTCCATCACCCCCTGGCACATGGGTCTCAGACACTCCGTGGATTCTTCGCAGGTTAGAACAAATGAGACAATCTGAGATTGCTCATTGCCTATACTTGTAAACCACTCCGCTGAGCCTTTGCCCTCTCCACTCAGCTTCTTAACCACCTGCGAGACACAAAGAACACCGGTCCAGATTGAAATTTGACGTTCTGTATTTTATGTAAGTGTATGCCTATTCAAAAAGGTGTAACTTCTCTTTTTTTCTTATTTTTTTATACAAGCGGCTAAATCTATTCTCTTCATTATTAGTGTTCTTTATTACATTGTTGTCTGCACTAATATGTTTGTACTTCTGTACTGGAAGATCCTAACACCAAGACATATTCTTGTGTGTGCAAACACACTTGGCAATAAAGCTCTTTCTGATTCTGATTCTAAATGTCACCTTTTGTGTGTTTACAGAAGAAAGGTCGTCATACAGGTTTAGCTAGTGGAGTAAAATATGAATGATGTAAATGATGATGTTCTAAAATATGTTGTATACACAGTGTATTGATTTATGTACCTTTTTAGTGGAGTCCATTTTAAGAACGGTGCCAAACGTGGAGAGAATCTGGGTCCTATAATCCTGTACGTTGTTGGCCTCTGCCAGCAGGAAGGCATGACGGAGCAGAGGGCAGCTCTCTTTGAGGAGGTGGAGCCTCAAACGTGTGCCCCAAGGCTGGCACGATCCCCCCAGGCTTCACCAGTCATCAGGAGGGTGGTATACAGATCCTTCCTGTGGAGATAGTCTTCCACGTGGTTCTCTTGAATCTGCCGCCACACTTTGGTCATGGTGTTACCCTCGGTCTGGTCCCTCAAAAGCCGCACGACGTTCTTGTCCACACCACGTCTATAAAGTTTGATAATCAGCGTGTTAAGCGAGAGGTAATTGCTGTTACAAGCATACACCAGCTATTTTTCAGTATTCTTACCTTAATGTGAGAATGGCTGGGAACATGGCTTGGTGAGCCTCGCTGAGTTGGCAGAGAATAGCATTATCCCATGCTAACCAACGACCCACCTTTCCACCGTCACCTTTCCTGCCCGCTTTAGTGCATGGTCCACAGCAAAGGACCTCCGTCAACATGGTGTACCAATTGGACACGTCGCAGATGTGACGAACCTGCAATAGCAGTAGCACATTGTTATTTTAACATTGAATGTGTTTATATGAAAATTAATGTGAATGAATTAATGAAAATGAATGAATGTTCGACAGATATGTCGATCCTTGGTGTGGTAGCCAGACTTGTAGAGGTGAACGTCCTTTCCTCTACCCGCGCATTCTTCACCACGGGGGCACTTCAGCGAGTATCTCCATACCCCAACAGGCCGCCAGACAAAGATGCGACTCCTAAAGAAGAGGTTTGGAGATGACACAGCGCCACTAACGTAGCCTGGAGGATCAGGAGGGTAGAACCACATACGGTCTGACTTCATCACCCGTCGCCTCTTCAGTGCGCCGGTACTCTGCTTGTACACCTGGACGTGAGTGAAGAGCCCTCTCTCTCTGTCGTCCTTCACCCACGAGAGGTCCGCTGGAGAAATGCAATTAGCATTTTCCCATAGGCGTACCCACCCCTCAAGCTCAACCTGCAATATACATCAACACAGTAAATCACTACAATAATAAAAATTAATGTTGGATAATTTTACATGATATGAATTACTCACAGGGGAGTCACTCAGACATGGTTCTCCCGAAGAAGACTTCTGACTCATGGCTGTGGACTGTGACGCTTTGTGCTTGAGCGTAGAAGCAGTCTTATGAAATATGCCCGTGGGAATGGTGGTCTGTGACGTGGCAGTGTCCGTGGCTGAAGTGGCAGCGGAAAGGACAGTGCACGTGGATATAGCAGGCAGCATGGCAGTGGCCGTCTCTGATGTGGACGTGGCTGTGGACGTGAACGATTGTGATGTAGACTCAGATCGGATCACCTCTAATATATGGCTGTCGTCCAGCCATGAAGGATCATTGCTGGGAGATTTTGACTGTGTAACAAATGCATTTAACATACTTTTAAATCAAACATGTCTTGATAAAAGAAAAGTCACATCTACTTTTTTTTCTTTTGTTTCCTGATATCTATTCATAAATATTTGTCAAAAATAAAATAAAAAAATGTCTGCATTGCAGGCCAGTTACTTGTTCATCTTTGTCATTAATGTACTTCCTAAACCTTTTCATCTGAACACTGCTGATGTGTGTTACAGGTGTATTCAGT
Organism: Phoxinus phoxinus; assembly: GCF_949152265.1. Lineage (NCBI taxonomy): Eukaryota > Metazoa > Chordata > Actinopteri > Cypriniformes > Leuciscidae > Phoxinus > Phoxinus phoxinus. The sequence continues at coordinate 31,914,052 of NC_136893.1, read as the reverse complement.
CACCGGCAGACAGAGCTGTGCGCTGCCTTGATCAGATTCCTCTGACTGCTGCTGAAGTCAGGTGGCCTGTCCTTCTGGGCAGAATGCTGGCTGTAGAGCTCCCACATCTCCTTAAAGGTATGATTTTCAAACCCTTTCTGCCCATATATACAGCAGTCGATGTTGGCCTCCAGGAAGATGGATATTTGAGGGAAGCTCTCAGCGTACTCTGCCAGAAAGTTCTTTATCCAGTGATGGTTAATCTTCTTAGGTTTCTTAGCAAGTTCTTCTCGGTGCTTGTCAACCACACTGCACTTACACATATTATTTATACCAGCTGGTAAAAGCTGCACACTGAAAACATCATTAAACATAAAAACAATGCTTACTACTTCATGTAGCCCACATCATTTTCCACAAGCCAGTGGAACGGAGCATTAAGGTACTGGCCAAATGGCACCACCAGCTTCCCCAGGCACTGCTGCCGTGATGGTGCTGCTGGGATCCCTCCTGCACGAAGGAGCTTTTTCGCTTGGGCCAAGGCAGTGGACTCGTCTAGCAGCTGTGTGTCAGGAACCAATCAGACTCAACCTCCCTCACCACACAACGATCACTCTCTCCAGAATTCTAATTACTCACACCTGTTCACAGTTATCAACCTCATTCCACCAACACATAAAACACACTGCAATACCCCAGTTCTTTGTCAAGCCTCCAACAGGAACTGACCCAAATCCTTTGTCTCCGATTCCTTGAGAAACCTGTGACTTCTTAAACAGAAAGTATACTCACCTGTGATTTATTAATCTCTGACTTCTTGATCTGTGGTCTCCAGGAACATAGTTGGGATTCACGTGTTACCTGACATCCAGCGATCTCCAGTGTCTCATTGTATCATCTTGCCACCCGTTGAACCAACGCCAGAACCTGTAAGAGAAAAGACCAGTATTCATATCCCAGAACAGATTGTGATTCATTTATCTGGAGTGTCTGAACATACCTGTTGTGGATCCCTCATCCTGTGTTTCCTCACGTCTTCTCGCTCCTGATACTCACCATGATTTGTTGCAACATTAAATAAAGCTGTGTTATATTCACTTACCTCGATCTCTGTGTGCCTTGTATCCTGACAGAAGGCTTGACCTAAACTGAAAAAAAAAATCGACGGTATGGATTCTACACAGCCTACAACCGCTGCTATTCCCGTGCAACCCTCAACCAGTGCGGAGAATTCGACATCACAAGCAGCCAGCGCTTCCGCAAATCCCGCTCCCACGCTGGTCTGCATCGCTAACTCCGCGTCCCGACCAGCGCCATTCTCCGGCCGGGCGGAGGATTGCAATGGATTCCTGTTGCAATGTTCACTCGCCCTCGAGCAGCAAGCTCATCTGTACCCTACTGATCGATCAAGGATCTCTTTCATCATCCAACAGTTATCTGGATCAGCATTGAGATGGGCTGAGTCATTTTGGATACAAGAAACTGCAGTTACCACATCATTGCAGAGCTTTGTTAACCATTTCAAAGAAGTATTTGGACAACCAATCAGTGATTCATCCATCAGCGATAAATTGTTACAGCTTCGGCAAGATAAGAAATCTGTCTCAGAGTATTCTATTGAATTTCGGACTTTAGCCTCAGCAAGTGGTTGGAACGAAAAAGCTCTCCTTTCTGTTTATCGCCGAGGTTTAAATCCTGCACTCCGTCTCCAACTCGCTATATATGATGATTCCCTGGGACTGGAAAAATTCATACAACAAACTCTCCGTATATATCAAAGATCTCAGAGTTGTTATCAAGATACTCAACACTCTCATGCCAAATCCCATCAAGTTTTCCCTGAACTCGTATCTGAAACCCCACCTGAGATGATGCAAGTCGACACTCACCGACTTTCCCAGGCTGAGCGCATCCGTCGTAGAGAATTGAAGTTATGTTTGTACTGTGGCGTTGAAGGTCACTTCCTACGTACATGTCCAACTCGACCACCTCGGTTGACGGTGAGTTCCGTTCGAAATCCTCTCTCTGTATCAACACCTCTCACGATTTCTGTAATTCTGAAATCCCCGAAATTTAACGTCTCTGCAGCAGCCATCATTGACTCTGGGTCAGCGGGGAATTTTGTATCAGGACGACTCTGTGAGAGACTCAACCTCCAGAAGATCAACACTTCCAAGCCATACTCCATCCATGCGGTGACCGGCGAAATTATCAACAAAGGGTATGTTACATCTCAGATAACACCCATCACATTGTGTGTTGAAAATACTCACCAAGAACTGTTCGAACCTTTTATTCTCACGGAGAGTCAAACGGACATAATCTTAGGTCGTCCTTGGCTAATTCGTCATCAACCTACCATTAATTGGCAGTCTGGTAAGATCAACAGTTGGGGTTGTCATTGTCCTCTTACTGAAATCTCACTTCCTATTCTACCTGAAGCTGAACCACAAGAAGCTATTATCGTGAGTTCCACATCCATCGAAAGTCCCAAGGAAAACCTCTCTGTGAATATTCCCCACTGTTACTCCTCGTTTTCAGATGTGTTTAATCCGGTGGCTGCCTCCAAATTACCTCCACACCGGCCCTGGGATTGTTCCATTGATCTGGTCCCCGGAGAGTCTGTTCCCAAGGGTCGAATTTACTCCTTGTCAATTCCTGAACAAGAAGCCATGCGGAAATACATCGAGGAGGCTTTACAACAAGGTTACATCCGTCCTTCCACCTCACCTGCTGCTGCTAGTTTTTTCTTCGTTCCCAAGAAAGATGGAGGTTTAAGACCATGTATTGATTACAGAGCCTTGAATAAAATCACCGTAAAGTTCAGTTATCCACTACCTCTTATCCCATCAGCTCTTGAACAACTCAGAGAAGCCAGAATATTCACCAAGTTGGATCTAAGGAGTGCATACAATCTGGTCAGAATCAGAGAAGGGGATGAGTGGAAGACTGCATTCATTACTCCGGCAGGGCACTATGAGTATCTGGTCATGCCGTATGGACTTGTAAATGCCCCTTCCGTCTTCCAAAGCTTCATGGATGAGGTACTCCGAGAATTCCTGGGACGTTTCGTGTTGGTGTATATTGACGACATTCTTATCTTCACCAAAGATCCTGTTGAACATCAACATCACGTGTCCTTGGTACTCCAAAAGCTCCGGGAATTCAATCTGTTCTTAAAAGCTGAAAAGTGTACGTTTCATCAGTCCAGTGTTGATTTTCTGGGTTATCAGCTTAGTGAACGAGGAGTGGAAATGGATGATCGGAAAACTGAAGCCATCACATCGTGGCCCACTCCCCAGTCTGTAAAAGAACTCCAGAGATTCCTAGGTTTCGCCAACTTTTACCGAAGGTTCATTCACCAGTACAGCACGTTGACAGCTTCCCTAACCTCTCTGCTAAAAGGTAAACCAAAGGTTCTTCTCTGGACTCCAGAAGCTGAACTTGCTTTTCAAGCCCTCAAAACCCCATTCACCACTGCACCCTTGCTCCGTCACCCAGATCCAGAAAAGGTATTCTTGGTTGAAGTAGATGCTTCCACTACTGGAGTGGGAGCTATCTTGTCTCAGTACTCCGAACATTCCTCCAAGCCCATACCTTGTGCTTTCTTTTCAAGAAAGTTATCTGTTGCAGAAAGCAACTATGACATCGGAAATCGTGAACTTCTGGCTGTTAAACTTGCCCTGGAAGAGTGGAGGCACTGGTTGGAGGGGGCAAAACATCCGTTTATAGTCCTCACTGATCACAAAAATCTTCAGTATTTGAGAGAAGCTAAAAGACTGAATCCACGTCAGGCCAGATGGGCACTATTCTTCACTCGCTTCCATTTCTGAATCTCATATCGTCCAGGCTCGAAGAATATCAGAGCAGATGCTCTTTCACGTGTCCATGCCCCAGAAGTTCTTCTGGAAGAACCTGAAACCATTCTACCAGAGAGATTATTCGTCAATCCCATTCAGTGGGAAATCAATGAACAACTGCTCGAACTATCACGGCAGCAACCTGGAACCCCGGGATGTCCCCCTGGAAAGATTTACGTGCCTGAAGATTTCCGCAATTCCTTGATTTCATCCGCTCATTCATCTGTAGGCACAGGTCACCCCGGAGTAAACAAGACTTACTCGACTCTCCAATTTCGGTATTGGTGGCCCAACATGCTACATGACATCACGGCGTTTGTTCAAGGATGTATTCCCTGTGCCATGTCAAAAGTTCCAAGAAATCTACCAGCGGGTAAACTAGTACCACTTCCTGTTCCACAGAGACCCTGGTCCCATATCGGAGTCGATTTTGTCACAGATCTTCCCATCTCTGAAGGTAATACCTGTATCCTTGTAGTCATTGATCGATTTTCCAAGGCTTGTAAATTAATTCCCCTGAAAAGACTTCCTACGGCCTTTATCACCGCTGAATTGTTGATGGAACACGTCTTTCGAAACTTTGGTATTCCAGAAGACATTGTGTCCGACAGAGGACCCCAATTCATCTCCCGAGTTTGGCGAGCATTCTTCACCCTTATGAACGTGACTGTAAGCCTATCATCAGGTTATCATCCTCAGACAAATGGGCAAACTGAACGAAAAATCCAAGATGTTGGTCGTTTCTTGCGTACGTTCTGCCACTCCAATCAAAACATCTGGAGTCGTTATTTGATTTGGGCAGAGTATGCACAAAACTCCCTCAGGCAGGCATCCACCCAAATGACTCCATTCCAGTGTGTTCTGGGCTATCAGCCTCCATTGTTCCCCTGGTCCGGGGAACCATCAGAAGTACCTGCGGTCAATGAATGGTTTAGAGAAAGCGAAAGAGTCTGGAATCAGACCCACCATCATCTTCAGCAAGCAGTAAATCGCCAGCAACATTTTGCAGATGCTCGTCGCCGTCAAACCCCTGAATACCAACCCGGACAATTAGTCTGGCTTTCTACGAAAGACATGCGCCTACGTCAACCTTGCCGCAAACTCAACCCTAAGTACATCGGACCATTCCCCATCGCCAGACAAGTCAACCCAGTCACCTATCAACTTCGTCTCCCCGCTCAGTATCGGATCCATCCCACGTTTCATGTCTCCCTCCTGAAACCACATCACCCACCTGTACCTGTCTCCCCAACAGAACCGGTTCCTGATGACAATTCCCAGATACCACCTATTGAACCAGAGTCCATCTACTCTGTGAAGGAAATATTAGACTCTCGACGTCGAGGTGGTCAACTTGAGTACCTGATAGATTGGGAGGGGTATGGACCAGAAGAAAGGTGTTGGATACCTCGGAACGATATCCTTGATCCCAATCTACTCCTTGAATTCCATGCTCAATATCCTGACAAACCTGCACCACGACCCAGAGGTAGACCTCCACGACGTCGGGGTCCAAGGTCCGCTGGCGCGGACTCTGGAGGGAGGGGTAATGTCAGGAACCAATCAGACTCAACCTCCCTCACCACACAACGATCACTCTGTGAACAGTTGATAACTGTTCACAGTTATCAACCTCATTCCACCAACACATAAAACACACTGCCAAGCCTCCAACAGGAACTGACCTAAATCCTTTGTCTCCGATTCCTTGAGAAACCTGTGACTTCTTAAACAGAAAGTATACTCACCTGTGATTTATTAATCTCTGACTTTTTGATCTGTGGTCTCCAGGAACATAGTTGGGATTCACGTGTTACCTGACATCCAGCGATCTCCAGTGTCTCATTGTATCATCTTGCCACCCGTTGAACCAACGCCAGAACCTGTAAGAGAAAAGACCAGTATTCATATCCCAGAACAGATTGTGATTCATTTATCTGGAGTGTCTGAATATACCTGTTGTGGATCCCTCATCCTGTGTTTCCTCACGTCTTCTCGCTCCTGATACTCACCATGATTTGTTGCAACATTAAATAAAGCTGTGTTATATTCACTTACCTCGATCTCTGTGTGCCTTGTATCCTGACACTGTGCAGGTGGCAGAGGGAAGGTCAGTTGCCATTATTACAGCCTGCTGACGATCCGGTGGAGCACTTGGATTTAAAACTCGGATCAATGGACTTGCCATGTCAATGTTTGCTGAAATTAAAATATGCATATTGTGAAAGATAACATAAGTTATTGATAACTTTACTAATGGGACAATTTTAGTAATGGAACAATACAATTACAATAAAATGCTATAATGCTTTCATCACTAGCTCAAAGGCATCAAAATGCATAAGTATGAATGGCTGATTAATGTTGCACATTTTAATGTTCATGTATGTCTTCATATTTAAATAAATATTCATTCATAAATGTTTGTTTCACAGTCTTATCAACTATTGTTTACTGTTGTCGGCCAGGTGGTTAAATGCTGCTTGTGAATATGCTGAGCCAGACATCAAATGCTTGTATACTGTATATACATTAAATGCTGCTTGTCAATATGAACATATGTTGTGATATTTTTATACCAAATTTACATTGTACTTAACATTAACAGTATTATGAGGCAGACATCAAATGCATGTACATACTGTATCTACTGTCTGCCGCGATTAGGAAAACAATAATAGATGCAATTGCCTTGACTAACAGTTAAGAGAACTATTTGTACTGTCAATTCAAATTAATCGATGAAATTAATTGATAAGCTTACCCTGCACTTTGTTGTCGTTGTTTCAATAAGTTTTTGACGTCTTCTTCGCTCGTAAATTCTGGCTTTTACTAGTAGTTGTCGCTCCACTCCCTGATTGGCTGTCCACATCCAAGTCGTGTGTCGTGATTGGCGGTCTACGTTCACAGCAGTTCTGGTCTGCGATTGGCGGTCTATGTTCCCAGAGGATATCTACTGTCCGATAGGATATCTACGTTCCGATTGCTAGTCTACGGTCGCGCTAGAGTCTACAGTGAGTCTACGCTCGCGCTAGAGTCTACGGTGAGTCTACGCTCATTGCACTACCGTAGACACGACCCCCGCGAATTCCCCAAATGTGGGAATCTCGACTGCATAATTTATTAATTAATTTATGGTAGTGGGGGACTGCGTTCGCGCTCTCCCTTGGACAAAAACTGGTTGTAAGAGCAGATTGTTGGAGTTCCACTTATTTCTTCTTCTTCTTCTGACAAGTAATGGCCTAGGAAGTCCTTAGAATTGACCTGCGGTAGTTGATTGAGAGATATAAAACAACCTAGGTTTTTCAGTCTGCGAAAGTGGTTTTTTTTTTTTTTTTTTTTTTATTATTCACATAATCTCTGTAATGGCAGTTTTTATCTTTCATTGACTTTTAGTAGATTGCAAAGGAATGTCATGTGTTTTTGCCATTTGCAGTACAGTGTGAGAACAGGGAACTGCTCTCAGATTTATGTGTTTATGTACCTGGGGAGGCAGAAGGGGGAGACACTCCAGAAAACAGACGAACAAGGACCTCTGACCTAGGTGTCAGAAGGCCATTTGGTGCAGGGGGGCTTAGTGGGCCAACTAGTGACGAATCTAAACTAGATATGGTTCCTTTGTCTATGGAAAACTACTGGGAGGAAGGCTCTGGGGGAAGAAGACCTTGGAAGAGCTAGGATAAAAAGGTGGTTCAGTCTGTCTGGGGGGGTGTCACTCTTCTGCACAGGGTAACAACTGTGTATTAGACTGCTCCTATTCTTGCAAGAATAAATACTTCTCTTTTTATAATTTGACTCTGAGTGTCTCTTACGCAGTGATGTTTGTTTAATGAATTTTTGCCACAACATCTCCAATATTTAACGAACGCTTAGATAGACAGCAGTGGTCACAGAGGCAAAATAGTTCAAAATGAGGAGTTCTATCATGTGGTGTGAATACCTTGTGCATGTGTGAAAGATCACTTGATATACAGTCATCTATGGTCGTATTCATGTTGTTGTTTTTTCTGTTTACAGCACCACCAAGTGGCCAGTCGCCACATCCCTTTTCACGATGATGCAAAATCCCAGGTTGCACTCCAAAGTGTCGTGTTGCGCACTCTGTTGTGGTCTGTTTTCGGTGTGTCATCCAGTCGCTGAGCTTGTTTGTTGGCAGCCTCAGACCCTCCCGTCGCGGCCCAGGTAAGCGTGGCCTTTGTCGGCTCCCCCACTTCATTGTGTCATCGCTTCTCTGCCTTTTGGATAAGATCAAATGTAATATTGTAGTAGTAATTAGTAGTGGAGATGATGGAAAGAGAAACCTTTGCACAAGTAATTATCTTAGACAAGTTGAGTTTGAAAGTTGAAGATGTCTACTGCCTGCAGACCAATAGACAAGAAAAATGTTTTGATGAAACCTTGAATACAGTGGAACTGTACAAAGCCGTGCCACAGCTGTGGCTCATTAGACCACCAGTTGAAGGAATGCAAGGAAGGCCGGAAGAGGAATGAGAGTGGAAGAAACAGAGATAGAGAGAAAGATGGGGGAGGATGGCCAACAGGAGATCATGGAGCAACAAATAAAGGAGATGATGATGATTGAGGAGGGAAAGGAGGAAGGCAAAGAAGCAGAGGATGTGATGGTCGCTTTTTTGGAGGCTTTGAATGGGGAACAGTTCAAGGTCACTGAGCAGGATTCAGATGATGTGGAAGACGGGATGGAAGTGGACAGTCAAAGTCTTCTGGATGGATCAAGAGGAGAAGAAAGTCAGCTGGTTAGGAAAGCTGAGAAAATAAAGGAGATACCAAGTAAGAGGGTGAGATCTCAGGCGAGGCTACAGTTAAGCTTCTTGGAGGAGTCTTCATCCACAGATAGTCAAGAAGGGCTCGAGATGGATAATGCTAGGCCCTTATTTCAGCTGACAAAGGAAAAGGACATCAGCGACAATGAAGATCAGAAGGATGAGGTTGTAACGCCTATATGTTGGTCTGATTTGGTAGCGAGTGAGAGTAAAGCCACAAGCATGGAGGGACAAGAAATGAAGGGGACATTAATGACCGAATAAGTGTTGTCCGATGATGATTTGACTGTGGGGTCTATAAACGTAAGGGGTATAAGAGACAGTGAAACGAAGGGCTGTTTTTTTTCTTTTTTGGAAAATTATAGGTGTAATGTGTTTTATTTACAGGAAGTACATTTAAAGGGTATAGAAGACACAAGGAAATTCAGAGAAGAGTGGGGGAGGGGTGGAGCAGTATGGAGTGTGGGAGGGGTCTATTCTTCAGGAGTGGGGATTTTGTTTTGGGACGAGGAGATTTAAGTCATTTTACATTTTCACAAGGGAGGGAGATTGGGGCTGATATCTAGTGGAAAGGGGGAGAATACAGATTACTTTCAGTTTACGCTCCTCAAACTGTTGAGGAGAGAAAATAAATTTTTGAAATGTTGTTAACAGTCTGTGCTACTAATAAGCAAATTATAATGGGAGGGGATTTTCATTTGGAATTAAAAGATAAAGGGAATAGTAGTCTGACCGTCTTGGAAGGGGTTTTGCAAGGACATGGGTTGGTGGATGGGGGTCAGGGAGTTAATCCAAAAGTTTGTATGATAATGTGGAGAAACTCTAGAGGAGTGGAAAAAAGGTTAGATTATGTTTTCTTTTCAAAAGATATTGTTTTGGATAGGGGTGGAGTGAGGCCTGTGTTGTAGCTAAGGGGAATAAATTAAAGTTTGGTAAGGGTTACTGGAGGATAAATATAGAGGTTGTCAGGGACCAAGCAGTTAAGCAAGAGGAGTCACAAGGGGAGTTCAAAAGTAAGGAATTTTATTTCCCAACAATCATGATAACAAAAATAAAGGTAAAGGTTTGGGCCCAACAAAAAGGGTCAAATACACAGACAATAACTGAAGCTCTGAACGTAAAAGACTCAAAACACAAAAGACAACTGACCTCCTACACAAACCAACGAGGACTTATATATTGGCTGATCAGACCAATTCTGACCCACAGGGAAAGACTAACAACAACACTACCACATAAGCTACAAATAACAGCAAACTCTACATAACACTTATACCAAAAAGAATGTACTTTTACTTAACCTTGACTCAACAAAAATACTTAGATACTTTTGGGGTTTAGATTTATACAATATTAAATAGAGAATGAACTATCCCCACCCCGGACATAACAAACAATGGTAGTGTCCAATTAGGCCATCTCCACTATAAAGCTGCTCCTGCTCCTAGCGCCACCCCTTTAACCCCCTGAGGTCGGCAAACGCGCGGGCGCGTTTTGCTCGTTTTTTTTTACATAGCAGCAAAATAGACCTAAAATACTCCGTCGGTTTTGGTCATACAGACTTAAGAAATATGAAAAAATAAGCTGTTAAATGTCTACTTTTTTATGTGTCCACTTACATTCGAAATAAAACATTGTGCTTTTGTAAAATAAAGAAAGTAAACAGGGAGTGCTTTATGCCTCTCCGTCTCCGTGAACTTTTTTTCTGAAGCACGTCTCTAAATTTATACAAATCTCAGCGAATACTATTCACTCAGACATGAGCTATATATCTCTATAATCATTTAAGTGTGTAGTTTTAAATTATCTAATTCAAAACTAAAACAAATATTCTCTGTTTATGTAATCTATATAAAAAGAGCGAGAGATCAGTCGTGCTCATTATTGTTCTGGCACCTCATTATCTGCTAATGTGACACGCCCATCGAGAGCGCGCCGCTATTCAAACGCAGATTATCTGAAGCAACACATGCAAACCAGTCAACGCCCACAACAGCTGGACAACACACTCGCTGTGAGGAATAATAATATCGTGATTATCCTGGAAATTTTACCTCAAACGTGCTGGAGTAGCCTAACAACGGATCCAGCTGCAGATCATCAGTAAGTGCTTTGTTCTAATCGCGATATGAAATGGTGTCTGTAATCCGCAAAAGACTGTTTAAATTTGAATGGCGTTTCTGTGTTTGAATGAATGAACGGCACATGCTGTTGTTTACTCCAGTTCGCGCGTTTCTGTGTTTGAATGAATGAACGGCACATGATGTTGTTTACTCCAGTTCGCGCGTTTCTGTGTTTGAATGAATGAACGGCACATGCTGTTGTTTACTCCAGTTCGCGCGTTTCTGTGTTTGAATGAATGAACGGCACATGCTGTTGTTTACTCCAGTTCGCGCGTTTCTGTGTTTGAATGAATGAACGGCACATGTGCATGTTGTTGTTTAACTACTAGCCTACAGCTCGCGCGTCTGTGTGTGTGAATGAATGAACGGCACATGTGCATGTTGTTGTTTAGCTACTAGCCTACAGCTCGCGCGTTTCTGTGTTTGAATGAATGAACGGCACATGATGTTGTTTACTCCAGTTCGCGCGTTTCTGTGTTTGAATGAATGAACGGCACATGATGTTGTTTACTCCAGTTCGCGCGTTTCTGTGTTTGAATGAATGAACGGCACATGCTGTTGTTTACTCCAGTTCGCGCGTTTCTGTGTTTGAATGAATGAACGGCACATGCTGTTGTTTACTCCAGTTCGCGCGTTTCTGTGTTTGAATGAATGAACGGCACATGCTGTTGTTTACTCCAGTTCGCGCGTTTCTGTGTTTGAATGAATGAACGGCACATGTGCATGTTGTTGTTTAACTACTAGCCTACAGCTCGCGCGTTTCTGTGTTTGAATGAATGAACGGCACATGATGTTGTTTACTCCAGTTCGCGCGTTTCTGTGTTTGAATGAATGAACGGCACATGATGTTGTTGTTTAGCTACTAGCCTACAGCTCGCGCGTTTCTGTGTTTGAATGAATGAACGGCACATGATGTTGTTTACTCCAGTTCGCGCGTTTCTGTGTTTGAATGAATGAACGGCACATGATGTTGTTTACTCCAGTTCGCGCGTTTCTGTGTTTGAATGAATGAACGGCACATGCTGTTGTTTACTCCAGTTCGCGCGTTTCTGTGTTTGAATGAATGAACGGCACATGCTGTTGTTTACTCCAGTTCGCGCGTTTCTGTGTTTGAATGAATGAACGGCACATGCTGTTGTTTACTCCAGTTCGCGCGTTTCTGTGTTTGAATGAATGAACGGCACATGTGCATGTTGTTGTTTAACTACTAGCCTACAGCTCGCGCGTCTGTGTGTGTGAATGAATGAACGGCACATGTGCATGTTGTTGTTTAGCTACTAGCCTACAGCTCGCGCGTCTGTGTGTGTGAATGAAACTATCTATATTGCCTACTGAGATGAGTAAAAATCGACTGAATACGTTGAAATAAAATGTCTTTGTATAAGCAACATTTTAAACTGCAAATTAACATTTATGCCCTAATATAGGCTATATTATAAAAGACGATGTTACAGACGAAATATGAAAGACAACATTTCGTTTTGGATAGATTATAAAGTTTGTACTGCCACATCAAAACCTAATTTCCAAGGTGCAAACAAAATCTTAAAAGGTCAATATAAGCCTTCTCTTTAAATTATTTTTGTGTTTTATTAGTGACAAATTTGGGGAGAGGATAGCCTACATAATCCAAAACTTTCTGAAAATATGAATAAGAATTAACTGCACAATTACTAGAAATGTTTACCTTGGATATTATACAATTTGCAAGCATAGGCCTACACAGTTTGTGGAAAAATACACTTTTTTTTCAAGATGTTTCCAACTCTGAACCAATTCTGTAGTAATATATATATATATATGTGTGTGTGTGTGTGTGTGTATGTATGTATGTATGTATGTATGTATGTATGTATGTATGTATGTATGTATGTATATATATATATATATATATATATATATATATATATATATATGTGTGTGTGTGTGTGTGTGTATGTATGTATGTATATATGTGTGTGTGTTGTCTTTGCATTCTGTGTGGTTCAGTGACACCTAAGGCTCATTAGTATGCAGCATTAGCAGGTCTTCTTTGTCTCCAGGTGTGAATGAGGACATTATTCATGACCTTGTTGGATCATTCACGCCCACCTGCATATTGCCTTTCCAAACAAAAAGTGTCTTACAAAATCTAAATCAATCTATTGTTTAATGTGAACGATTAGCCCGGATGATTTTCAGATCATTTTGAAGTAAATACTCTAGCCGACAAGATCCATTAGTCAAAAGTATTGTGGAAATATGTGAAGTTGGTTGTTTGTGGTCTTATATCAGAACATTTAAGTTTGAGTTTTTTGAATAACCACGCATAAATAATATTCTCTCAAAAATGCAAACATGTACATACATGTTGCTCACATATTATGATAGTCATGTTCGTGCTAAATAGAGTGTAATTACACCTTTGCCATTAATATGTTTATAAGCAACTGAAAAAAATACAAATATCAGGTCATGTCAAAACATCTCAAGGACCCCAAAAACACCTTAGACTCCAGAGGGTTAAGCCAGCCGACTTCCTGGATCTCTCCCGGGTGTGGAATCCAACACTGGTAAGCTCAGAAACAAATAATACAAACAGAATGATAATCCCAAAAATATATTTCTGAATGGTCAATTAAATAAAGTATAATATATGTAAAATGAACTACGTGTCCTGTGAGTTATTTATAACTAAATAAATATTTGCAACAAATGTATAATGTGTATGAGAAAATAGATATATAAACTAATCCAAAAGGAAACAGCATAAACTCAGGAAAACTATAAGTGCATGAGGTTACCGCTCTTGAACTGGTTGTGAGGCCATAGCTGTGGCCATCACAGAGGTATTGAAGGAAAATAAATTTTATGATGAGTATGTCAGTTTTTTTAAGGGTTTGGATGGGTTAAAGTTTCTGTATAATGATGTGGTTAAAGATTGCTCAAAGGAGAGGATTGTTAGATACATTGTTAGTAAAATAATAACGAGGAAGTTTTGGAGACAAGCAGGAGTTCTACAGAGAGAATTACAGTTGAAAGTTTGAGGAGTACAATGTTGGGGGCTGTTTTGATTGGGATACGGTTCATTCTCTGAAGAGACAGATAAGGGGGATTTATGAAGATCAAGCTAAATGGTTTCTGTTTAAAAGGAGACAGGAGACACGAGAGAATGGGGAGGGGAGTAATGCTGCTCTTTTTAGATCTGTAAGGGATCGTAAAGAGAAGCAAGTAATTGTTGAGTTAAAGGACAAGAAAGGGGGGAGTTTGATGAAAGTAGAGGAGATAAATGAATATGTATTATATACCTTATAAAGTATACAAGAGATGCCCGATGCTCCTCCGCAGGTTATGGAAACTGTTGCGAAAGAAATGGACAAAAGGTATCATAGAGCAGAGCGGTGTTTTGTACCCAAGGAAATGGACTCCTCCGACATCAGTCAGTTCCAAACCATTTCTCTCCTAAGTGTCAAATGCAAGGTATTCTTTTCTGTCCTCGCAAAAAGGATGACTACCTACACGGTGAAGAATAAATATGTCGATACATTAGTCCAGAAGGGTGGCATTCCAGGTTTCTCCGGGTGCTTAGAACATACGGGCATCCTCAATCCGCTTATCCGGGAGGCCAAGGAGAAGAAAGGACACCTAACGGTTGTCTGGCTCGACTTGGCTAACGCATACGGTTCAATCCCGCATGGCCTCGTCAACACGGCTATGGAACATAGCACAATGTAAAGCATAGCACGATTCGTATATCAAAGCAATTCAGTGTGCTTTACAAAGAAAACAAAAACATCATAATAATAATACAAGATACATAAACACAAGAAAGAATAAAAAATAATTTTTAAAAAGGCATAACAAACTGTAAGGCTAAACAATATAGCTAGGTTTAAGAGCTCAATCATAAGCACGTGAAAAAAGAAATGTTTTTAACTTTGATTTAAAGATCAACACATTTGGGGCGCATCTGAGATCTTCTGGTAATTTATTCCAGTCGTGTACAGCATAGACGCTAAACGCAGCTTCTCCATGTTTTGTTCTAATTCTTCGCTCCACTAGCTGGCCTGAGTTCATAGATCTAAGAGTCCTGCCTGGTTTATATTTTTCAAACATTTCAGAAATGTACTCAGGTCCTAAGCAATTCAGCGCTTTAGAAACTAAAAGCATTACTTTAAAAACTATTCTATAACTAATTGGGAGCCAATGTAAAGTTTTGAGAACAGGAGTGATATGCTCTATTTTCTTAGTCCCGGTTAATAATCTAGCTGCAGCATTCTGAATGAGCTGGAGCTGCTTTAGCCATCTTAGGGGGCTGTTTTGTTGTTTTTCAATTTCATTAGTCTGTTGGAAACGATTGGAAATAAGAATGGCCATGTTCTACCGCTGTGTAATGAGAAAAAAAAAAGGGGTCGGTCGGACTCGGGCTGATAATTCTGAGGAGCTGTTGGACACGGGCCGGGCTAGGGCCTGAGCGTTTTCGGGCCGGGCTAGGGACTGAGTTGGTTAGCATCAGTATAGATGTATCCAATAGTATGTAGAAGAGCATTTCATACTATTCTTCAGTGAAAGAAAGATAGTTATAGAGAAAAGTGAAATGTTTTTTGACTTCTTGAATAACTTTGTCCCTGAGGATGTAAAGGGTGAGTTAAGCTCTCCTATAACAATGGAAGAAGTGGGGGGAGTGTTGAAGAGGATGAGTAAAGGTAAAGTGCCAGGGGTTGATGGCTTACCAGTTTAATTTTATGTTAGATTCTTCAATATTTTAGGTCCTCATTTGGTGGAGGTGGTTAGGAAAGTGTTAGAAAATAAAAATATAAGTGGCTCAATGGCAACCGGTGTAATAAACCTTCTTTATAAAAAGGTGAAAAGGTCAGATATTATAGGCCGCTCACAATGCTTACAGTGGACCATAAGATTATAGCAAAACTTCTGGCAGACAGGTTGAGGAAGGCCCTACCTCATGTTGTGCATATAGATCAAACGTGTGGAGTAGAGGGCCGCAGTATTAAATGGAATTTACATATGGTTAGGGATGTCATTGCTTGGGCTGAGGATAGGGAGATTCCATTGATGGTTGTTATTAGCCTAGACCAGGCTAAAGCCTTTGATGGAAAGTTAGGACAGAATTTCGAGGTGAAGTGAGGCAGGGGTGTCCTCTCTCCCCATTACTTTTTATTCTTTATATGGAGCCGGTGGCAGAGGCAATCAGAGAAGAAAGTAGAATAAAAGGCCTGATGATACCTGGAGGCAAGGGGGCTGTAGTAAAATTGTCACAGTATGCAGATGACACTACGTTACTGTTGGAGTCAGACAAGTGTCTTGAAAGAGCTTTGTATCTATTTGAGGAGGTTTTTTTTAGCATCCGGGGCTATTTTAAATATTTCAAAGTCAGCTGTCAAGTTCTTTGGAAAGTTTAAGCAGAGACAAAAAGTAATTGGTGGCTTACAGGTGTGTGAGGGTCCTTTAAAAAGCTTAGGCATAAGCTTTCAGAGTGAAGGCTCAGCATCTCTGAACTGGATACGACGTATCTCGTCGGTGCAGAAGAGGCTGGCAATGTGTAAAGGCCGTAGGTTGACGTTGATGGGGAAAGTCCTGGTTCTGAAGATGGATGTATTACCAGTTTTTCAGTTTTTGGCTTACATGCAATGTTTCAAATGAGCTTCTAATGCTAGACAAACGCCTTTATTTTCAACGCGATCACCTTATACCCAAACCATTTCGAAACTAAGGAGCCATTTGTCCTCCGATTACATACAAGCTCCTCGGCGCCGCGTGTGCGGGACTCATGTTTCACCCTGTGGGGGATTTTAAAAAAGTGACGTGAGTGGAAGGGCGGCGCCGGCGCCGTGTGTGTGTGTGTGTGTGTGTGAGCGGAGGCAGAGCGGCAGAGAGATGCGAGTTGTGAAATTGCAGGCGCGGCTCGAAATGGCTGTTATTTTAAATAGCGTAGCACATTTTAAACTAATCGGTTAACCGGTTTCAACCGGCTAATGAGGCTCGGTGGTCGGTCAATAATTTTTTTAGTTTTCGCCATCCCTATATTCAACACAACGCAGACTAAAGCAACATACGGTTACATAAGCGTATAAGTATTGCTATTATTAACTCAATGTGTTCTCCCTAGACATTTACAGAGTATTGATGTATTTTACTCCCTTTAATTTATTCCCTACATTTTCCTGACGTGGTCTTAGAAATTCTTTAAAAAGTCTACCTTCATTAAACCTGCAGAAATGCTTGAATGAGGAGGAAGAGGTTGTGGCAGTGCAGACTGAGGGGTCTGAGGACGAGCTGTCTGTTTCTCCAGCTCCACCACCACCACCGCTCCTGAAAGGACCTAAACAAAGACCTTGTGTGGTTTCAAAGAGAATTCGTTTAGCAGCAACGGTATGTATGATATTGGTGATTATTTTTAAGTGTGATTATCTTTAAATGATGCCACATACATTCAATCCAACCATTTTCCATGGCTTCTCGTGGGGATGCTGGAGCCCATTCTAGCGTCTCTGGCCGAAGGCTGGAACAAAAACCTTGAAAAATGGCATTTAACATCTCATTATTAACATGTTGCTATTACTCCTGCATAGATTCAGTCTTCCATGTATTCTGTAGCTTATTGTGAAATTGGACCGTGAGTTTTGGGCGCCGCAAAGCTAATCTTTATTTATATAGCGCTTTTAACAATGTAGATTGTAGAGGTCGACCGATTCATCGGTCTTGACGATATATCGGTACCGATAGTTGATTGGTGGAACTATCGTTATCGGCAAAAATCCATACCGATAGTTTTTCCGGGTTGCGTCCTTTGCTGCAGCGGCTGAGAAGTGTGCGCTGTCATTACACAGTTTGAGAGCGCTGAGAAGACACTGCAGGCATTATACAGAGCGAGAGCGGGCTCTAGAGGCCAAATAACAAACTATCACTGGTGACTCGAGTCGTTTGCTTTAACACGTGAGGCTTGCGCGCAGCACGGAGATCGCATGCTGTACGGAGAGCGCTGACACTTCAGATGCGCATTTAAAACACTGACAGCGAAACGGTGTGAATATAGAACACTAAAGTACATATTGCCATATCGGTAGAAAGTAATTAATTTGTGGACTAGATGCTGCATAAGCAGAGAAAGAAAAGCAGTCTGTTTGCCGTCGAGGCTGTGAGAATACTAACATTAGTAATGGCTTCCTGGAGCGGTTAAAACAATGTGACAAAAACACACGCAAACCTGACCCAAATGTTTAATGTCACAATTGTTACCCTCTATTTGCATTAGTTTATATCCAGCTGGTCACTTTTATATATTCATTAGCCGGAGAAGGGGCATATTTAAGCTAGTGACGTGATTGCTTTCTCAACAGCGGCGTCGAGTCGAAGTTTGTCAAGGACGTGGAGCTCTCGGCATCTCGAAAACGCTGCGCTGATATTGATCCTCATTTTAGAAATCGTTTTTTCTCCAAAGTCTGCTTGCCATGGTCCATAATGTTTAAACGAAACAACAACAGCATGCAGATAGACATTACGAACTACACAGTTGTCCACGTCTGTCGCCTTGGTTACTATGGCAGTACGAACGGAAACCAGGGAGAACGCCGATATTACGTCAGTGACACGCGACAAGTGACATTTTTTTTTCCGGGATGGACAATTATTTAAAATTGGAATTTCTCTGAAATTAAAAACCTTTGGGGACTTTTGGGATATTGTAAGTACACAACTGCAGGAAATATATCACACTGTCCAAGGGATTTGGGGATATTTTATTACAAGTAGCTTGTAGCTAATTGTAACTTTAATATATTCATATTTATATGTTTATTTGATTTAGCACATTTCAGTTCCGCACTGTTTTACTTGGGAGTGTTATGTTTGTTTTTTATCCAGTATCTATTTTAAAAACTATCGGTTGATTAATCGGTTATCGGCAAGTTCAGTCAAACATCGGTCGACCTCTAGTAGATTGTTTCAAAGCAGCTCTACAGTGAAAATAGGAGATTAACAGAGATTATTTTGGCTTTATAGCAGCTCTAGAATAAGGTTATTGTCCAGCTAAAGTTAGTTTTGATTGATTCACTTCCATCGCAACGATAATTAGTTAAGTTAGGGCAGTGGTGTAGTCTAGTTATTTGTAGTGTGTAAACTGTGATACTCCCCACTAATAGTAATATATTTCTGTTATAATTTCTTTAAAGGTAGTGTTGGTAGGATTTTTATAAAAAACTTTTTCCAAATTTGTTTAAACTTTCTATATCAATGCATTGTAGCAACAATGACTGCTGTTTTTCGATCAATGAATCGTGATTCTCTAATACACTTCATTCGTTGTGTGACCAGATGAGAGCGTTGTCTCTTTCTCCATTACAACACACACACACACACACACACAAAGAGACATGTAATATGACACCAAACATTCCTTTGCATTAGGAGCACACACACACACACAAGAGACTTTTCTTCAAACGAATCATATTTAAAACATTACCAAATGCATTCTGTGTTGCCATTTATATGTCATGACAGGTTTTGGGATTTAATGTAAGTTTTAATGTGTGCTAATCAAACTATAAAGGCTTCTAATCTGTATATTTTATGTAACTTTGTTATTCCTAAACGTAACCTGAATGTGTTTGATACCATTTTAAATCTTGAGACCTAACGGAGTTGAATCTCGATAATAGACTGCAATGGTATGATTATTTCGATATGAATTCTTTCCAGTCATAGAAATGACTAGTCCCAAAGCTCTATCATAAATTATACAGCAGGGGGTCTCCTCTGACAAGACAAAGAAAGTTCCCGCTTTCGAAATGCTGAAGGCTATTGGCTGATCACGCCGAACGAAGGCGTGACCCATACAGTCTTTAAAAAGAAAGCCAGAGCTCCTCCTCCCTCTCTCGCGTCCTGCCTTCGTCTGCTCATCATGTGAAGTCCGCGATCGACTCCTCTCTGGAGTCCGCCCTCCTTTTTATTTCCTTTATAAAGTTTCTTTTGTTTCATTTTCAAATTCGCCTTGGTTCGCCTTCACCTAAGAGTGAACGAATTTAGCGTGAATTATCCCTTCAGCCACTTCACTTTCAAGAAGCCTTCAAAACTCCCGCGCCCAGCGCGCCCCGGAGACAGAGCACGCACCCTGTCCGAGAGAACCTCCACGAGAGAACGCGCCTCAGCACGAGAACGCGCGCTCCTCTCAGACCCACACAAAGAACTTTGCAAGTATCAAACTCTAACGAGTTTTAATGTTTTAAGGTTCGATGCATTCTGTTGGCTCTCTCAAGGTTTCTGTGATGTGGTTGTTATATGGTTGGTCACTCGTGACCATTCTCTCTCCCTCTCTCTCTCTCCCGCACTCAAAACGAGCGCGGCCCCATTCTCTCATTCTTTATCTCTCTCTCTCTCACTTTCTCTCTCATCATCTGTTACCCGTTTTGTCTTGTTTGTTAACTGTAAGTAAATGTATATAGACATATACAACGTGTATCTTGTGTAATAGTCCATATATTCTGTAGTTGTGCATTTATTAAAACATATATTCAAGACTGTGTCTGTGAAAAATGCTCGTAAAAGCACAAAAGTCAATGAGATAGATCAGAGCTACCGCGCTCCCTGTTTACTACATTAAGTAGTTTTAATTTTATAAACACCAGAAATATTAATGTTCACGGCCAGAAGGTTAATGTTTCTTGGAGTTTATAAGAAAGGATAACTTTATTGAGTTCATACGGACCAAGAGTCCGAGGCATATACTTTACAGCATAATTAAAATGTAAGTACTCTGAAAAAGAAAGTATAAAAATCGAGTGTCTGTAGACCTCTCACGACTGTTTTAAAGACAGCTCATTATTTCCATTCACTCCACCCCCTCCCTTCTGGGCTCCTTCCAAAGCCACGCCCCCAAAACACATGAACGCGACTCCGACCGCTGAGCTGAAGACGCATTATTTACCTGAGACGAGCAGAGAGCAGTGTTGCCAGATTGGGCGGGTTCCCGCCCAATTGAGCGATTTTGAATTTGATTGTGCGGGTAAAAAAGGGTTTGGGCGGGTGGACAAAATTTGGGCTGGTTTGGGGTCAGTTCGGCGGTTTTCAAACATCTACATTTTAAAGTATAATTGGTTAAAAAACTAAACTAAAGTGTGCATGTAGTGCATAAAATCGGTCATCATGACATTACAACACACACACACACGCAGCGCAGAGTCAGCTGGCGTTGGTGTTGACGTCACCAGCGAGCACGCACTTTCAGCCATCAACGAGCGATCAGCAGGAAGACGCGATTTAGCGCGATAACTTGTAGCTGTATATTCAAGTGATCGCTAATGCCAAAGTGACATGCAGTAAATTGCATCTACAGTAAAAATTTAGATAGTGAGCAATAAACGTACACATGTGGGGGTTGATGACTTGATGGTGAATAACTGAGAGGAGAGCACAGTTGAATTACTTGAATTGAAACTGAATATGGGACAACACAGAGTCATTTCCATGGTCATGTCATGTGCACACTAGCCTAACCAGACATCTGCCATTTTTACACCGTCCAGACTGCATGCACTCTTGTCCCTGAAAGCTGCTGAAAAAGGTTTGAATCAACGATGAATCAGTTTTGACTGCTAAATTCTGCGTTATGTTCTGCAATGTGTTCTTCCGAGGGCTAAAGTCATTGTTCATTTCTTGATTGCCGTTTTGACAGTGTCCACCTGGACATTTAAAGTCATATTTGCTAATTCTCCTTAATTATTGCCCTGGTTTGATGCGTTTTCCTTGGAAATTTGTTTATTTTTCATTTTTAATTTACCATCGTTATTTTGTTTTAAGGAGATACAAATTGTGCTTATCAACCTTGAATGACATGGCCATAAAATTATATCACATTATTTTGGTAGTAAAATTTTGGGCGGTTTTTTCTTGGAGTGGGCGGATTTTGGTGAGCTTTTGGGCTGGAAATCACCGTCCCAATCTGGCAACACTGGCAGAGAGGAAGGATCACAGTGCATGTAGTGACATCATGTCAGAATCACATGTAATAAAAAAATCTAACTTTATCATTATGAAGATAAACAAATAAGATGTATTTTAGTACTCACTATCAAGCTAGCATATTGATATTGGTAAAGTTTAAAATATATATTTATTGATTCGCTAATGAGCTAGTTATCTAAGGCAAAGTTAAAAACAGGTTGCATGATACACGTTTTTCCATTGCC
Source organism: Phoxinus phoxinus (assembly GCF_949152265.1). Classification (NCBI taxonomy): domain Eukaryota; kingdom Metazoa; phylum Chordata; class Actinopteri; order Cypriniformes; family Leuciscidae; genus Phoxinus; species Phoxinus phoxinus. The sequence continues at coordinate 31,892,126 of NC_136893.1, read as the reverse complement.
ATCATTTACACTGTGATGAAGATGAATTTCGTGTAAGATTCATAACATATATGGTGTTCTGCATGTAAGAGTTTCCATGATGAAAGCATTGTTGACTCTGATGAGGACTACACTCCAGAGACAAGTACCGCATCGTCAGCTCGAGGACAGGTCCGGGGTCGAGGGCGAAGCAGGGTCCGAGGAAGTAGAGGCCAAAGTGCAGGGCAAGGTGCACTTCTTGGACAAGAGGACCTGCGTCGAGTTTTGCATCTTCAAGCTCAAACAAGGGCATGTGAACAGGTATATATGATCTGGAGTGTAATGTGCACCAGTGGTGTAGTCTAGTTTTTTGTAGTGAGTATACTGTGACTCCCCGCCTAACCCGCCTCATACTAACCCGTCTCATCACCCCATAAGCACCACCACACTCACTTATGCATACAGTATGCAACGACATGTAATTGAGAGCATTATGAGACTAAGTGTTATCAACATGTCAATTTATTATAAGCAACACAAGACTTTAACAGCCAATGACATTTACAGCTGATGAGACAGGACTGATTTTCTACTGTTTATTGTTAATCACCATTTAACTTAACAGTCAAGAGCTACATTTAGCCTTAGATGATATATGAATATGCTCCCTGAAGCACAGGTTTTATCAGCTGACAATAACAATAATAATAAAAACATTATAGGCACAAATACAAATTTTTAGAACTGACTTTTACAACTTTTAGAAATTGTGTTTTTAAAAGAAAATGGTGTTATTGTTTTGGCAAGTTTACTGTTTAAGGGTGATTCTTAGACTACGGGCACTTTCATGTACTTTGGTCATATTTTAAAAAATACATATCATTTTTGACAAATTCCTCTTTCTTTGTCAAACTAACAATAAAACCACCTTAAAAACTTTTAACCACCTTTCTATTAGGATTTTTTCATACTTTTCAACCTCCTTATGTATGTCAAAATCACTGTTTTCTCCTTGTCGCACACCCAGGCTTTTTAACTTCAACAATGAAAATACAGTTTAAAAATATGACTTATCTGGTAACTATTAATATACCTAAATGAAGTACTAGTAAAATAATTAAAATACATTATAGTATTTAATGTGAGACCACTATCAATATTACTTTTTATACAAAATATAGCTGTCGCACAGTATTGGTGTCATTTCCACCACAACACTGTAATGTCCCTTTAAAAAGTTTTTGTGAAAGATTGTTTAGGTGGTTTCTATGGAAATGTTCAGTGACATCAGAGCACATGTTGGACATGGAGGCAATTTAAATTTTCATCAAGAACATAAGAAGAAAAATCAAGGTAAATATTGCTTGATCAGTTAATATATTTATTCTACGTCATTTCCAAACATGCTGTACCTTCAAGGGTGTTTTTAAAAAGTTAAAAATGTTAAGTTAAATAAGAGTATTTTGCATACATGAAATGCTAAGTATTAATTCAAAGCTAATCAGTGAAGCTGTCTTCCATTTTTTCACAAAAAAATACAGAAATGTCATTTCCACCACAGTCATTTCCATCACACTGCTCTCTGTGGTGGAAATGACAGCATGTGGTGGAAATTACATTTATGGTTACAAAGTACAATTGATTGATTATATTATAATGTATTACAATACTTTTTATATTTATATTATTATATATATATATTTATATATATATATATATATCCCCCTCCTCATTGAACTGCCACCTTATAGTGGTGGAGGGGTTTGAGTACTGATCCTAGGAGCTATGTTGTCCGGGGCTATATGCCCCTGGGAGGAGTTCGGTGAGGCCATGGAGAAGGACTATCGGCGGGCCTCGAAGAGATTCTGGAAAAGCGTCCGGCGCCTCAGGAGGGGGAAGCAGTGCCCTACCACCGCTGTCTACAGTGGAGGTGGGCAGCTGTTGACCTCAACTGGGGATATCGTCGAACGGTGGAAGGAATACTTAGAGGATCTCCTCAATCCCGCCATCACGTTTTCCATTGAGGAAGCAGAGGCTGAGGTCTCAGAGGTGGACTCGTCCATCACTCAAGCTGAAGTCACCGAGGTAGTCAAGAAGCTCGTGGCAAGGCACCGGGGGTGGATGAGATCCGCCCCAAGTCTCTGCATGTTGTGGGGCTGTGTTGGCTGACACACCTCTGCAACATCGCGTGGCGTTTGGGGACAGTACCTCTGGACTGGCAGAATAGGGTGGTGATCCCTCTTTTCAGAAGGGGGACCAGAGGGTGTGTTCCAACTACAGGGGGAACAGTAAGGTTTTTCATCCCGGTCGTGAACACTGGACCAGCTCTATACCCTCTACAGGGTGCTGGAGGGTTCATGGGAGTTTGCCCAACCAATCCACATGTGCTTTGTGGATTTGGAGAAGGCATTCGACTGTGTCCCTCGTGGCGTCCTGTGGAGGGTGCTCCGGGAGTATGGGGTCCGGGGCCCTTTGCTAAGGGCTGTTCGGTCCCTGTACGACTGGAGCAGGAGCTTGGTTCGCATTGAGCTTGGCTCCAGCAGCCATATCATCCTGTAGTCCAAGACTGGTTTCCCACTGAAGCTAAGCGGGACTGAGCCTGGTTAGTACCTGGATGGGAGACCTCCTGAGAAATCCAGGTTTCTGCTGGAAGAGGTGTTAGTGAGGCCAGTAGGGGGCGCTCACCCTGTGGTCTGTGTGGGCCCTAACACCCCAGTATAGTGACAGGGACACCATACTGCCAAAAGAGCGCCGTCCTTCGGATGAGACGTTAAACTGAGGTCCTGACTCTCTGTGGTCATTACAAATCCCAGGATGTCCTTCGAAAAAGAGTAGGGGTGTAACCCAAATATGCCCTGTGGCCTCTCTCCATCATGGCCTCCTAATCATCCCCATACACTGATTGGCTTCATCACTGTCTCCTCTCCACCAGTAAGCTGGTGTGTGGTGGGCATTCTGGCACAATATGGCTGCCGTCGCATCATCCAAGTGGATGCTGCACATTGGTGGTGGTTGAGGAGATTTCCCCCCTTCTATGTAAAGCGATTTGAGGTCTCAGAAAAAGCACAAAATGTATAAATGTAACAAATTATTATTAATTATTGGTTCGCATTGCCAGCAGTAAGTCAGACTTGTTCCCGGTGCATGTTGGACTCTGGCAGGGCTGCCCTTTGTCACCAGTTCTGTTCATAATTTTTATGGACATAATTTCTAGGTGCCGCCAGGGGCTGGAGGGTGTCGGGTTTGGGGACCACACGATTTCGTCTCTGCTTTTTGCATGGACGATGGATTATGTTGTCGTGTTGGCCTCATCAGACCAGGACCTTCAACGTGCACTGGGACGGTTTGTAGCTGAGTGTGAACCGGCTGGGATGAGAATCAGCAACTCCACATCTGAGGCCATGGTCCTCAGTCGGAAAAGGGTGGCTTGCCTACTTCAGGTTGGTGGAGAGTTCCTGCCTCAAGTGGAGGAGTTCAAGTATCCTGGGGTCTTGTTCACGAGTGAGGGAAGGATGGAACGGGAGATTGACAGACGGATCGGTGCAGCTTCTGCAGTAATGCGGTCGATGTACTGATCTGTCGTGGTGAAGAAAGCGGCTCAGCTCTCATTTACCGGGGGTCATGACCGAAAGGACAAGATCCCGGATACAGGCGGCCGAAATGAGCTTTCTCCGCAGGGTGGCTGGGCGATCCCTTAGAGATAGGGTGAGGAGCTCGGTCACTCGGGAGGAGCTCAGAGTAGAGCCGCTCCTCCACATCGAGAGGGGTCAGCTGAGGTGGCTCGGGCATCGGCTCCGGGTGACTCATAGATGCCTTCCCGGGAAGGTGTTCCAGGCACGTCCCACCGGGAGGAGACCCCGGGGAAGACCTAGGACACGATGGAGGGACTATGTCTCCCAGCTGGCCTGGGAACGCCTCGGTGTCCCCCGGAAGAGCTGGAGGAAGTGTCTAGGGAGAGGGAAGTCTGGGCATCTCTGCTTAGACTGCTGCCCTCGCGACCCGGCCCCGGATAAGCGGAAGAAGATGGTTGGATGGATGGATGGATTATGATATTATTTTTATTTCTAAATTATATTACTTTAATATTAATTGATTTAATTTGTACCTATTTTTATTTAAGTATGCACTATTCATCTGTGAGACAAATCAGTTTTATACATCAAACTCAGCAGTACACTAAAACAGGTGGTTATGTTTAATGACTTTGTGAATCAAGTTTAATGAGTGTGATGAGTTTAAAAAAAAAATTCTAATAAATATCTCTACTGTTTTTATATATTCATGTTAATTCATTGTCATTTCCACAACACCCTGTCATTTCCACCACCGCCCTGTCATTTCCATCACCACACACACTTTTTTAAAATATTAAAAAAGTTCTCATTACACATTAAAAATGTAACCACAATTTATGAGATCATGCTCTACTTAATATAAAAATTCAAGTTATTTATTTTCTAATAAGCTCTTGCCCAAACCAATATTAAATTTCAGAGTGTGACAGGTGTACAGTTCAGCATTTGGTCCTTAGGGCAGTTCATTTATCTCATTGAAAAATGTATAATTGTTGCATATTGTGGAAAAACTGATAAAACTAGTTACAAAAATGATCTTAGAGAATTCTTGAGTGGAATAAGTTATTCTATTTTTAAATAACAGCTGTATATTGATATGTGGTGGAAATGACATTTGTTCATTGCAGGTCGGAAAAAATGTAAAATATTTACAATTTCTCTTGGAATCTAAGTTTGTCCACTTACAGGCCTTAAAACTAGACAAATTATTTAAACTTATAAGACTGTGTTACGTGACTTTTGAACAAATTTTTTTTATTCAACTTCACAAGGCTAAAAGTGCCCGTAGTTGAAGAAACGCCCATAAATTAAAAAATGCATGAAAATGTGTGTGATATTCCTTTTTAAAATAAGTTTTAATAGATTTCATTATTATTATTATTTTACAGTACATTTTACAGTGCAATTTCTTTCATCATTTCTTTGAGTTAGACCAAACTTTTATTTTGGTGGGTTGTAGACATTGACACCATTTTAATAAATTATTATTATTATTATTAGGCCTACTTGAAGTACACTCTACTGTGCAATAGTAATATATTTATGTTATAATTTCTTCAAATTATACAGAACTTTTATTTTGACAGGTTGTCGTAAAGACATTACAGTTTCTGTGTGTGTATGATACGAATGAATGACTGACGATAGTTTTATCAAATGAAATGGTGAAATTCTCATGAAGTGACTCTCATAGCTCTGTGATGAAGTAAACTTGTAGCCTACATCATGTCCTCATAGCTACAGTGAAGCGCTGAAAACAAGTCACGCTTGCTTCAGTGTGTGTGTGTGTGTGTGTGTTTAGTAGTAGAGCACACATTTGAGCGCTCATTCCCAGAGACGTGTTGAACAACTTCAGTCTCTTTGAGTTTTTAATATTCACAGACACTAGTCGAGATTTGATTCATTGTACAGCCCTACTTTTGATTTATTAATTTAAAAAATGACCAAATTCCGTGACGTTCTGCTTTATACAGTTGTGAGTGGATTGTGAGAGCTACATTTAGCCTTAGATGTTATATGAATATGGTCCCTGAAGCACAGGTTTTATCAGCTGACAATACTAATAATAAAATAAAAACATTATAGGCACAAATACAAATTTACTTTTAGAAATGGTGCTTTTGAAAGAAAATGGTGTTATTGTTTTGGCAAGTTTACTGTTTAAATTAAAACATGTATGAAAATCTGTGTGATATTCCTTTTTAAAATAAGTTGTAATAGATTTAATTATTATTATTATTTTACAGAACATTTTACTGTGCAATTTCTTTCATAATTTCTTTGAGTTTATACCGAACTTTTATTTTGACAGGTTGTCATAAAGACATTACAGTTTCTGTGTGTGTATGATAGGCTACGAATGAATGACGAGTTTTATCAAATGAAATGGTGAAATTGTCATGAAGTGACTCTCATAGCAGCTCTGTGATGAAGTTCACATGTGTAGCCTACATCATCATGTCCTCATAGCTACAGTGAAGCGCTGAAAACACCACGAGCGCGAAGTCACGCGCGCTTCAGTGTGTGTGTAGTAGAGCAGTGAGCACACATTGAGCGCTCATTCCCAGAGACGCGTTGAACAACTGCAGTCTCTTTGAGTTTTTAATATTCACAGACACTAGTCGCGATTTGATTCATTGTACAGCCCTACTTTTGATTTATTCATTCAAAAAAATGACCAAATTCCGTGACGTTCTGCTTTATACAGTTGTGAGTGGATTCCGCGATTTGATCTGTGTCCATTGCAAACACAGACGCGGTGAATTTATGAATGAAAGTGTGAAAGTTCTGTCACAAAACGAAGTTGTTACGTATCCTCACGCTTTTTTAGTGGGTATACGGAAATACTTGGCATTTCCTAGCGGGTATACACGTATCACGTAGACTACACCACTGATGTGCACAATAAAGCTATATAAAAATAAAATAAAAAATTGAATCATGTTGACAAATGTTCTGTGTAATTACACCAATATTTACATTTTTAGATATATTTTGTGATTATATATTCCATTGCAGGCCAGAATTCGAGGACTGAGCCTGGAACAAGCACATCAAGTCCTGGGGCTCTGCCTGACGCGTGACCCAAGTCTTGTGTTTGATGTTCTGGAAAGGATGTCAGAAAATGCTCCTCCACCAGGCCCTCTTGTGTCAGGGCAACCCCCTTGGTGTGTCTCCAGCGGGGCAGAGGAATGGCCACATTTGTAGAACAAAAGTGCTGTGGACAACATCCCGATTATTGTATTTCCATACTGCCACACATGGAAGCCTACATTTTGGAAGAGGGTTTTCTGTGCCTTGCCAGACGTATCCTATAGTATCCAGCTGCAGACCCACAGCACCACCAGTTTCAGAACCCCAGCGCCAGAACCGGAAGCAAGGGGCGGAGCTTACGTTCTAAACAGAGTAACGCGTTTTGGAGCGTAATTTGCTTAGACACGAACGGTATACTTTTATTACACACGAAACGTCATACTTTATACGTATGTTATAATGATACATTAAGGCACAGAAACATTGGGCTTCACCATATTTTTAATATCGTGGTCCGTTGTATGCATTTATATTTACTATGGTTCTTTTTTTATAATAATTTTTACAATGTATTTACCTACATATTGTAAATACAGTTGTTATGATAACACATTTATTTATATTTGTATATAGGACAGTTAAGCTGTCATTTGTAACTATACAAGAATATAGAAACTATTTAGCTATTTTAGTAAAATGTTCTTATTAAAGTGGTACTACTTACAAGCAGGAGTATGTTGTTTGTGCACCACAAATTGACACTTACCAATCAGGTATTTCAAATAATTGTAAACTAGCATGAGAGAAAATCCCACAAACTATTGTAAAGTGACACATAGCCTACCATTGTTAAAGTAATTATGAAAACTGTCACCAATCATTCAGAAGTGTGCTGGACCTTGACACTGGCTTTTCACAATGCAGAGTAGTGTACATCTGTAGATCCTATATTATAATGTGGATACAGCAAGTCAAATATTTGAATAAAACATTCGGGAATCTCCAGAAGGAATATATATTAAATTAATTTGTAGTTAACTTATTGTAGACTAATCCCCAATGTTTAGTCAATGGTAGCTTATACAATGTATACACCTTTTTCAGTAAGCAGAGACAGAAAAGAGACTCAACAAATATGTAAGTTAAAGTAATGAATATTTAGAATAAAAAAGGAAAAAGCAGCTCATCATTCATTCAGCGCTGTGTTGTGGTTGCGCTGTGTCACGTGACAAGCAGTGACGCGTCACCATGGAAACCATAAAGTGACAGATTCGAAATAACGGTCGCCTTGAAAAACTCACGCTGGGGGGGTCAATTCGAATATTTTAAACTTACGTGTGAAAGGGTTAACATTCTTCAAATTAGTGAAAATTCTGTCATCGTTTACATGCTTGTCTCATTGTAAATAACTCCGCCCCTCACTTCCGGTTCTGGCGCTGGGGTTCTGGCGCTGGGGTTCTGAAACTGGTGGTGCTGCGGGTCTGCAGCTGGATATATCTCGACGTATCTGGTATGACATTCGTGCATTGACTGATAATCCAGAACCAGGACATTAATAGGCAGTTCCGTCATGCAGCATACAGGCAATTTGTAGTGTGGCAGTATGGAGCATTGGGACAGGGTCACAGAGTCGTGATACCAAGTTGCTGCGTCTGGAAGATACGCGATCGTTATCCTGATCCACTGCAACAGTACAGAGGTTTTATTCCTAGTAGAGTCTAAGAGTGCTTTAGAAAACTGTCCATCTATTGTGTGGATGAATACATGTACATAGTTTCTGTGTTTTACATTCTACAATATTAAAATATTGTTTTTGTTTTTTTTGGTACACTATTTTATTTTATTTTTAAATAAAAAAAATTACTGAAAATGATCAATTAATTTTTTACACTTGCAATAGAAACCACATTTGATTACAAAACTACATTTATGTATTATTTCTGCAATAACGACAACCAAATGTAGAATGTCACTTTTTTATTTCTGTATTACTAAACCTAGAAACTATATCACAAATATAAAAAACATTAGCACAATCAAAAATAACAATATAAATGAATAAAGACATTGTGTTTCCAGAGGTATCTTGACTGGTAGACGGGTCAGACTTGGGACGTAGCAGCACATCAGCTATGGTCCTGTGGAGATTATTCATTGTTTCGGCAGCGATTGACCTATACAAAGAATATAATAATTATCTCTCTGAAATGATTACCACATTTCAAAATCAAACACATTACTGTTAAATATTATAACGTTATATATCTAATCTATTATGGGAGAAGAGTTTTATTTGATTGTGTGTTATCTTGGCCAGAAATTATCGTTATTTTACACAATTTTTTTTTTACTTAGTTCGCCGAAATCATATTTACTGCTACATTTGTCTTGGATGAAAGTCACCCACGTGATATTTGGATTGTATCATGACTTTTATATAACCACTTAAGATTATAATAACAGTTTCTGAGTTTGATATGTTACATGATTTATGTTAAAATTGTGTTATATGTATTGTTGAAATTTAAAATCAGATTTGATTTTTTTTTCAATAAATCCATATAGCTCATAAAATAGCTGGTACTACTAGAGGTACCAGTATTTAAAGAACTCACCTAACCCTCTGCTGATTTGAATTTGCAATAGCTCCTGTGTTGATGGAGCAGGTGCACCAGACAGTACACCATGTTGACGGGGATCATCAGGTCTCCTGGTTCTGCTTCTAGGCATCCCCTTATTAGCTGATATCCGTCGAAGGAGGATGGCACGCTGTAGGTCAGAGATGTAGCTGTAGTCCTTCTCCACCTTTAATGAGTACAACCTCCACTTCCTGGACTTTTTGTTGTACACCTTGCCATACCTGACAATATAGAGAGGTGTATCAGCTTAGTGAAAAGTTTACAATTTAATATTCATTTTTAAAAAGAATTCAAAACTTACTGAATTGTGCCATCAGCTTTTCTCCTGGCTGGTCTATGGAGATGATGGTTGTAGTCTAGGCCAGCCAGCATGCTACGAGCAGCATAAACTGGTGGGGAAAAGCTGAAGCGCTTGCTGGCATACATCAGTATGTGGTTGTGAAACGACTCCAAATCTGCAGTTGACCTGAGTGCACATTAGACAAAAATACATACAAGATATTTTCTTTATAATAATGTTGTTCATGTAATATCAACGCCAATTACAGTAAAATGTCTTTCACATAGTTGATTTGACCATTTACAATATAGAACTATATAAAGTAGCTTATGTACCTGAAATTCAGATACTTGGGGACGACCTTCAGCCAGCGTTCATCGAGAATAATTCCAGCCAGCCTCTCATATGCCACTGAACCACTCTCAATCAATCAATTATTTATCTCTGTTGTCCAGCAAGGGGCCATGTTTACACTCACCAAGAGCCCACGTGTGTTCTCCTGTGATTCCCACCCACATGTCCTGTGGTAAAACATTTACAACCTGATTGCAAATGCTAATTGCATAAACAAGTCACAACAAGATTTTACACAAACAGCATAAAAAAAATAACATTTTAGATTTAAAAAGTGATGGACTAAAGCACTATATATGTAATTGAATGCCAAAAGTAATAATAAATACACATAATATGTCAACATTTGTACAATAAATACCCAGTATATCAGTTATTTCATTTTTAAAACCTATAAACCAAAACGGGTGATTACATAAGTTAGTTTAGTTTATGTAAAGAGATGCTTCAATTTCTTCGGTTTCTAAATATTGAAACTGAAAAAATATATCAAAAAAGAAAATACTCACAATAAACTCTTCATAGGTATCTGCCGTCTTACAGCAGTACCAGAAGTGGTTGCAGATGTCTGGAGAATGGCACACCCCTTTTGCTGTCCTGCCTGGATGCATAAACAATTATTCGTTTGTGTTAGGTAAACTGATTATGTCAACAGGATTAAAAATACAATAATATATTTAAAGAATAAATAAATAGGTATGGAAGGGTGCTGTTATGTAAGTTTTTATTGTGATCAGATGAAATGTGATTAATGATGGGGATTTATTATACTTACTGCATGAATTTTTTTGCTGAAGTTTTTTGGACCCATGCCAGACGTCCAGAGTGTGGTGGACTCCGCTGTCTCTGTATTTCCCTTTGTCTGGAGGACAAAAGCTAGGAATTGAATGCATACTTACCCAAAATAACCCAAAACAATATCATGTCATAATCAGAGTGATGCATTTTGTCTGTAGTGAGTGCAGAAATTTTGAGTGCTTTACAAAAACCATAAAGAGTATAGTAAAGATAATTACTGAAGAGAGCTGATATTTGGGAATGAGCATCGGTACAAATTTCAGTCAAGTTTATTTTTTGACGGAGTGCCTCGAAGGTCTGTTGAAAGCCCTCTTTCTCCATTACAACAGAGTTCCTCTGTGTCTCCCTCTTGTCGATGTTGACCATACTGATGATAGGTTTAGTTTCATTTTCCATTTTTGAATATGTGCAATACTGTGCACAGAATCCAGGACTGTCCATCCGAGCATCACCTTTTATAAGCTTAATATACTGTTCAACAATGACATTGTCAGAAACCAATCAGCAGACTCTGCATCACTACCTACACAACGTTCAATCTCCCCAGAATTCTAATCACTCACACCTGCTCATAATCAATAACCTCATTAACCAGCTCCATAAAACACTCACACTCACTGCAGTCTAACGTCAAGCCTCCAACAGGAACTGACCATATTCCTCTGATTCTGACTCTGAGAGAAACCTTGGAAACCCAGCTCACTGAAAAGTACTCACCTGTTTATCACTAACCTCTGACTCTATCACCTTTAGGAAGACTGCTGTTATCCATCGATGGGCTGACTGCCAGCAATCACCCAAGTCCCATTGAACTCTCTGTTCCACCCGCCGAATCCTCACCAAATCCTGTAAGATAAAGGATCTGAGTTAATACTCCGGGTTTGGATTTCAAGATTTACATAATCTAAAAAGTGTTTACTAACCTGTTGTGGATCCCGCATCTTGTGTTCTCCTTAACCCCCTCTTCTGGGAAAGACATTACATTCCCGCAGACCCGAAAAGGGAATACTCACCAGTTTTGGGCTCTGATTACCTGTGTTAAAACCTTCTGAAGACTACTTTCAGTTCTCGACCGGAAGAGTGAAAACTTACCTGGTGTGGATCCCGAAATTCCTGTGTTCTCTCCCACATCGGGTCATTGCCCTGAATCCCATGCACTTATTGTTTCAATTCTCAATAAAGTTGTGCTATAATCCATCACCTCGATCTCTGTGTGCCTCGTATCCTGACAGACATACTCATGTAGCCGTTTCCCAAGGCCGAGGGTCAATAACCACACTCCGGAGGAGCCGACACCAAAGAACCCAATCAGGCAGGACAACAAGTGATATAAAATCTCTTCTTTATTAATTAGTTAAAAACCCTTAAAACAACATCGGAATGACTCCAGTTTCTGCTCCACTCCAGGGCGTCCCACGTGGGCCTCAGACGAGGGGACTCTAGCCAGCGAGGGATCAAGGGGACCTGAGGCAGACAACAATGAGAGGTAAGCAGCAGGTGAGTTACGGTGGCTAGCAAACGCTCTCCTTTGATCCAGGGCTTCTCAGTTCCTCGAAAAGCAGCAAGTCGGACACAGCCGTCAGCAGACTTCTCCTCAGAATAATGGTTCACAGGATCTCTCGGTTCACAGACCAGCAGCGGGTCAAACACGGCAGTCAACAGACTTCTCCTCAGAATAATGGTTCACAGGATCTCTCGGTTCACGGATCAGCAGCGGGTCGAACACAGCAGTTAGCAGACTCCTCTTCAGAATAATGGTTCACAGGATCTCTCGGTTCACGGATCAGCAGCGGGTCGAACACAGCAGTTAGCAGACTCCTCTTCAGAATAGTGGTTCACAGGGACTCTCGGTTCACAGACCAGCAGCGGGTCGAGCACAGCAGTCAGCAGAGTTCTCCTCAGAATAGTGATTCACAGGGACTCTCAGTTCATAGACCAGTAGCGGGTCGAGCACAGCAGTCGGCCGACTCCTCTTCAAATAGTGATTCACAGGGTCTCTCAGTTCATAGAACGGTGGCTGGATCGGGGTATTCCTCTTGCAGGGCAGAAGTAGACCCAACATTCGACGAGGGACTCGCCACAGCATCCAGCAACTTCCTGTGTACACAGAACAGGACCGTGAGTATGAAATCCAACCGTTACTAACCGGCTTTCTCCTTTCACAGGGCTGTGAGGAGACTTCTCCTCGGAATAATGGTTCACAGGATCTCTCGGTTCATAGACCAGCAGCGGGTCACGCACAGCAGTCAGCAGACTCCTCTTCAGAATAGTGATTCACAGGGTCTCTCAGTTCACAGACCAGCAGCGGGTCACGCACAGCAGTCAGCAGACTCCTCTTCAGAATAATGGGTCGCAGGATCTCCCAGTTCACAGACCAGCAGCGGGTCGAGCACAGCAGTCAGCAGACTCCTCTTCAGAATAGTGATTCACAAGACCTCTCGGTTCATAGACCAGCAGCGGGTCGAGCACAGCAGTCAGCAGACTCCTCTTCAGAATAATGGTTCACAGGATCTTCGAGTTCACAGACCAGCAGCGGGTCGAGCACAGCAGTCAGCAGACTCCTCTTCAGAATAGTGATTCACAAGACCTCTCGGTTCATAGACCAGCAGCGGGTCGAGCACAGCAGTCAGCAGACTCCTCTTCAGAATAATGGTTCACAGGATCTTCGAGTTCACAGACCAGCAGCGGGTCGAGCACAGCAGTCAGCAGACTCCTCTTCAGAATAATGGTTCACAGGATCTTCCAGTGTACAGACCAGCAGCGGGTCGAACACAGCAGTCAGCAGACTCCTCTTCAGAATAGTGATTCACAAGACCTCTCGGTTCACAGACCAGCAGCAGGTCGAGCACAGCAGTCAGCAGACTTCTCAGAATAATGGTTCACAGGATCTTCCAGTGTACAGACCAGCAGCGGGTCGGACACAGCAGTCAGCAGACTCTTCAGAATAGTGATTCACAGGGTCTCTCGGTTCACAGACCAGCAGCAGGTCGAGCACAGCAGTCAGCAGACTTCTCAGAATAATGGTTCACAGGATCTCCCAGTTCACAAGCCAGTAACAGATCGGACACAGCAGTCGGCCGACTCCTCCTCAAAATAGTGATTCACAGGGTCTCTCAGTTCATAGAATGGTGGCTGGTTTGGGGTATTCCTCTTGCAGGGCAGAAGTAGACCCAACATTCGACGAGGGACTCGCCACCGCATCCAGCAACTTCCTGTGTACACAGAACACGATCGTGAGTATGAAATCCAACCGTTACTAACCGGCTTTCTCCTTTCACAGGGCAGGCTGTGAGGATACGGCAGTCTGCAGGAAGAGAATCATCGGACTGGGTGGAATGACTGGGCTTTTTCTGTTCTTGGAACAATAATCAGGAAGTTATATCCCATGAATTCGAGTACGGTTCTTCCCACCAGCACACAAGGCCGAGCTTCTCCTTTCTCCAGTGCAGCAACAGACGGCTAGGAACCTGGACACAGCTTTACAATCGGCAGATCAGATTCAATTCTTGATGACCTACTGGGTAGACCTTCTCGAACAAAGATTGCAGAGGGATGGTAATGGTTAAGTCTCCCACACTCGTGCGTGCATCAATACTATAACTCTTCACACGTGCTCACTTCACACTTTCAAACACTGCAATGCCACACCACTTCACAGTAAACAATAGGCCTTCACTCCATCTTTGCAGGGTCAGACGATCCACAGATAGCTTTTCACAAGGGGGTATCAGGTTTCAAGAGTGATCCCATAAAGCCTGGTTCCTTCCTCGATTTCTGAGACTCACAGCGAGAGAAACAATACACACTGCCAGCAAGCACAAGTCGGTATTCAGAATGTTCTTGGTAAATCCTCATAACACCATTAATGTAGCAATACTGACTTTGAGTATAAATTGGGGAAATTAGCACTCAAATGGGAAATTAAATAATCATGGTTTTGATGAATATTATTTGCATACGCTCTAAAATGGTTCTAAATATGGGCTTGTACCGCCTTGAACCTATATGAATATGTATCCGATTTACTCGTGATACTAATTCATACAGGGAAGGGGAATGATTTTAATCAGTCGTACTTGGAAATACCACTTTAACCACTAATGCGTATACATACAATATTTACATCAACACTTCGATCCGTTTAGTTCTTGTCAAGCAAAATACGTCCATATGGCCATTAATGGAGGTAATTTACCCTTCAAGATTATCAGATCGGGAATATTTAAACTATGCAATGTTTAAAAGTGTGGTAGAGCGTTTTTAAAAGGTAGCATAGAAGATCTGATTTTCAGGGATTTCAGATTATGGATTCATACAACACAAATTCAGACGAAGATTAAAATGAAGTTTAATAAAAGACACTTTAACCGTACGTAGGTTACACGATCAAGAGTATAACAATATGCATAAACAAAACAAATGATTATAAAACGATTACGTAGCATATATATAATAACACGATATTCCCCAAGAGATGGAGAGAGAGAGAGAGAGAGAGTGAGGTATGAGAGAGAGAGAGAGAGAGAGAGAGAGAGAGAGAGAGAGAGAGAGAGAGAGAGAGAGAGAGAACACAGTTTAAGGAATACTTTCAATAATCAAGAGACCAGAGGAGGTTCAGACAACCTTAAACTAGCTTTGTTTCAAAGATCAGATCAGAATAAGCCTACGGTATTTGTCGCTGAAGAGTCGTCTGGTGCTCGTGTTGTTTCTTTTGGAACCTCGCGGGCTTCCGGGTTGCGTGCGTCGCGTGGTTGGTTTGACGCAGGGTGGAGGCGCTAAGCTTTCGTTCGTTAAAACGCTGGATCAAGGAAGTAGCTTTAAACTTGTATAAAAATAAAGACTTAGTCTTAGAAACGGAAAGTAAACGGAGAGCAAGGCTCTCTTGAAGTTGAGTTAAAGCTAAAGGTGTATTCACACCTGCCTTGTTTGGTTCGATTGAATCGAACTCTAGTTCGTTTCCCCCCTTGGTGCGGACCTTTTGCGCAGGTGTGAATACAGCAATCGAACTCGGGTGCGGACCAAACAATCGAACCGAGACCCAGCTGAAGAGGTGGTCTCGGTACGGTTCCAAACGAACTCTGGTACGGTTCGTTTACGATGTGAACATGAACCGACCCAATATCGGCCCAATATCAATATCGACCCAATATTGTTCGTTCAAGTGCGAAAGAGAATTCCATTCCGGCGCGCTGTCTGGCCACACGATACTGTTGCGCGTCTTTCTGCGCGTCGTGTGTGCATCATTGGCAGTGTTGTGCATGAACGCGTTCAATGAACGACGTTCACTGAACGCGTTCATATTTTCGCCGAACGCTGAACTGAACGAATCACTTTTCATACAATGAACGTGAACGAGAGATTTTTCGAGAGAACTCATCTGATTTTTTGTACATAGCATAGCCTATTTGTTAGGATTTTAGTATCATAATGATTAGGCTAATAAATGCACGCACAATTATCCGTGAACTTGATTTGAACAAATGCCTTTTAACTTGTGTGTGCAAACTTCAGAGTTAAATTAATGAGCAGAAATTTGTACAAATAGAGAGTAGGATATGTAGGCCTACTATACTATAGCCATTAAAAAAAGCGCGTTTCATATTTGTTAAAATATTATAATGTTGTTGTTTTTTTCCATTTATGTTGATTTATGAAAAGTGAACAGCACGACCGAGATAGGATGCGCAATATGAGACATATGGAGCGGGTCAGACATGATTTTGACCGTTGAAGTTGTTATAGAAAGCCTTTCTTTAAAGTGAATTTCGTTTTGTATAAATTGTAGGCTATCTTAATTTTAATAAATTTTTCATCAACCAATTGCCTGTATTTAATGAATAGGCCGACGAAACAAATATAACGGAGGCGCCCGCGCGCTATTGCACGTGAACTAGAGCACATCCTAACTTAACGAAACTCAGTGTATGCCTCACACAGACATGACAAATACACCAAATACACAAAGCTTGAAATGACTTTAAACGAAATAATTCAAAACGAAAAAAGAAAAAGGCTACTCTCTGATTATGTAGGCATAGCTAATCCATTATTAGGCTTATTTATGTGCATTTCTCTCTATAAGCGCGTTCACACGGAGATGGCGATCGTCAACTTCATCTTTGCAGCCGAGTTGACACTTTTAGAGAAAACACTTGTTTATTAATAAAAATCAATACACGCGTCACCGGATTTACAGATGCACGCACACATATTATTTCGAAATAACGAGATATTGTGTTGAAATAACATTATTATTAATAATAGCCTACATCTTTGTTAAAATAATTTAACAAATGAACGTGAACTTAGTTCATTTAAAAAAAAATACTATATATAGGCTATATTTCTCTACTTGAGAATCCTTGTCCAATGAATGGACGACCTTAGCACACGTGTGGTTTTGTTTACACATTTTGGTTCACTTGCAAAAAGAGCAGTGTGAAAGCGAACCGTACCAAACAAAAAAAACAAAACAAATTATTTGGTCCGGACCAAAGCAAGTGAACTATCGGACTTTCCTGGTGTGAATACACCCTAAGAGTTAGAGAGACTAGCCGTTTTAGACTAGAATCAGAGACTAGAGTGGTAAACTAGAATTGAAGAGCGGAAGACGAAGAGACTGGAACGATGAGGAACCAACTTCTTGGCTTGCGTCTCGAAATATGAATGAAACCGGAGCACGCCCATTCTGAGTCTGGGAGCCAATCACGAGTGGGACCCTGTTGGCGCCAAGATTTCTTTGTCTGTGATGGTATACCCATTCCGCGCGTGGGGAGGGGCCGGAGTTTTATTCTGACATTATTCTACACTTCAATAAATGTTTAGTAATGCATAATAGGTTGTTTCTCAAAACAGATTCGAATTCGTCTAATTTTATGGTTCGCAACGATACCAAATTTGCTATCTGTAGATAATGTTAAAGCGAACTATAATGATTTATGAGTATTACGCGCATCTATTGGCCGTTTTTAATCCAGTAAACGTGCGTTCTTCTTTAAATTCTGCATGCTTGTTAATCGCCGTTTCAAACAGAATGTTGCATTCTCACAAAACAACGTTATTCTCACTTTTAGAATTCTGTGCGTGTATGTGTCTGATTCGCCCCCAGCGTGTGTGTGTGTGGGACGTGCGAGATACGTGTGTGACCTGTTTGACCTCCTGGGTGTAAAACATGTTTGTGTGTGCGGCTTATAACAATACATGAAAGGAATTTTCCCTGCGGGGCGTCCCTGTGAAAAAAAACAGACGCGGGGTGTACGTCTTCACCCCACGATAAATTAAATTAAAACCCCAGGATACTTTACTTTATCTAAGCACAGAATCAGCTAAAAGCTTTCAGCACGCATTTAACGTCTCTGGCAAAAGGTGAGAAGACAATTTGGAATGCATTAAATCACACAGTCTGTGTTTGTCTGAGTTTAGCAAACTGTCAAGAAACCTTTTAGTCCTGCAATAAGTCAACAAAATAGAACATGTATGCTTTATCTATCAACATCTGGCGATGGTGCTACAGTCCCCCTTTTGTTCGGGAATGTTCATCAGATGGACTTTTGTCGAACAACGATTATCACAATGGTCAGATGTCAGGTGGAAAGTTTTGAGGTTGACTGAGGCAGGTGGCGTTTACGGCTGAGTAATCAGCTCGATGAGGTTGGAGGCAGTCTCTGCCGGGTTGTCGTCTTTCTGAGGAGTGCGACGGAACCTTACGGCCACCGCTTGGCAGAGTCGAGCAGTGGTGCTTTGCATCTGGTTGAGGCGTCTGTACAGAATAAAGGCCACGATCATGGAGATGGTTTGGCCTATGACGGCAGAGAGGCAGATTGCGGTGTCAGCCGCGGTCCAGGTTTGAACGACAGGTGAAGTGTCCAGGATGGGCATTTGGGACAAAGCTTGAAGGGCGGAGTCCAATGGAGCAATGTCAATAAGTTGTCCCCCCTTCTGTTCAATCCACTGTTCCAGTGCGGGATCGAGGGTGAAGTTTTGGTCCTTGAAGAAGGATGGGAGTTCAAGTTCCGACTGGTATTCTTCACTTGGGAGATGGTATAAGGCCAGATCATCGAGGTGGAGGATGGCTCCTCGAGGGACTTGGATCCACATGCTCTGGTTTAGCAGGACAACCCGTGTGGCAGTGTCATGTTGATCGTAGGTCAAGGTTGCAGTCCGAGCTGGCGTGTTGACGAGCCAGCGGTCACCGACGATTTCGGCTTGCGTCTCGGTGACCTGGCTACGATGCATGGCATCGGCTGGGCAGCGGGTATCTCCTGCCAACTGTTGAAGACCACAGATTCCATCAGTGTTGTCTCGAAGGAAAGGTTTGCTAGGGCAGAGGTAGTGGATGTCCTACGCCACCACCTCGGGAGTCTGCACCCGGAACCGGGTGTTGCTCTGCCAAAAGCCCACATTTACAATGTCTTTGAGTCTGTAAATCCGGCTTGACTCGATGATCGGCAGGTTCAGTAAGAAACCCATCTCTCGTTGTGCTGGGTCGATGTAGAGTGGAATGGCACTACCCAGAGAGTAGGCAAGGTGGACTTGTAAGGGATCTGCAGGTGTGGTGATGGCGGATGCCAACACGGTTTGAACAAGGCTTAAGGGTACCAGGTATGGTGGAATCCTACCCATGGCCAAATTGTCTATGGAGGAGCTTACTTCCCGGAGCATGTCATTCATGAGTGCTGTGACTAGCTGCGTTTGGGAAAAGTCATTTTGAAAAACAGTGAACAGCTGCTTCATGGAGTTCACCGTCTGGTTCAGCAGGACGCTGTGGGTGTTAAGGATGGTCACTGTTCCTCTCAGGGTCTTCCCTATGGTCTGTAAGGATGCGCTTTGGATGGTGAGCTGTTCTTTCAACTGTGGGAGTTCCGTCCGGATCTCGGCCACCTGGCGTTTCACAGTGGCGATGTTGACGGTGTTGACACTTGACATTCCGATGTTGAACAGTGTCCCAACCGCAGCAGCGGCTCCGAGCAGCGCTCCGAGGAACCGTTTGGAACGGCGGCCGTGGCCACTTAGCTCTGCTTGGGTGACAGTCATCTTCTCGAGCTGGCTTAGCATGTGTTCGATGTCGGCTTCGGCGTGGTGGAGGGCAGTCTCGGTCCATCGGGCCCCGGCGAAACTGTATTGGCTCACTCCGCTGGGGGAATGTGCACGGTAGACGTTTCGGGGGTCGAGTCGCACGTACACCTTCTGGGTGTGGGTACGGCAGTTGGTGATCAGAAGCCCAGGTTGTTCCCTCAACACGATTCCAGAAGCCGGTCCTGGAGAGATGACGTCGGAAGGCGGCTGGCCTTCGGTTGACTGGACCCACAGGATTGCGATCAGCAGCAGCAGCATTTCTGTTACAGGCAGAGAGAGTAGGAGAGGTGTGGAGGAAAGGGGGGAGAGAGAGAGAAGGCAGATGTCAGCGGGGCTGTCCCAGGATGGAGGGACAGTTTTTCATTTCTTCGCAGGTGGCAGCTGTTTCAGTTCGCATTGGCCCCTCCCTGTCTGATTCTGCTAGTGGCCGCATATCTTTTGATCTGATTGCGGTGGACCCATTTGAGAACAGGTTCTTTCTGTCCCCGATTCAGCTTGATCTGGTAAGCAACAGGGGAAAGTTTGTTCACAATTTCATGGGGTCCTGTCCAGCGTGGCAAGAACTTTTTTGACAGTCTTTGAGTTGGAAGAGCGAAGTTGTAATACAGGACCTTGTCGCCCACCTCGAGTTCCTGGTGTGATGCCTTCCTGTCATAATAAGCTTTCTGGCCCTCAGCACTGTGTTGCAGATGTTGTTGGGCAAAAGCAAAAGTCTTTTTCAAATGTTCGTGCAAACCTTCCAGGTATTGGGAGGTGGTGTAGGCTGTGACGAGGTTGGAGTCCCCCGGCTGGTACAGCAGATGTAATGGCAGGGTCATTAGCCTTCCAGTCATGAGTTCAAACGGGGACACCCGTGTTGATTCTTGTGGGGTTGCCCGAATGGCCATTAAAACAAGGGGAATTTTAATGTCCCAATCTTTTTGGTTAGTGGACACATACTTTTTCAACATGCTGACCACCGTCTTGTTGGAATTCTCAACCTGGCCTGATGCGATTGGATGTCGAGAAATATGCAGTTTGGCTTGTACCCCCAGGCATCTCCAGATCTTTTGCATGATCTCAGCAGTGAAGTGGGTACCCCTGTCAGAGTTGACTCTCAGTGGCAACCCGAACCGTGAGAAGATGTGGTTCATGAGGAGGAATGCCGTGGTTTGGGCTGTGTCGTTCGGTGCGGGAAGACACTCTACCCACTTGGTGAACTGGCATATGACAGTGAGAAAATACTTGTTCCCCCTTGTTGATCTGGGTAAGGGGCCTACCCAGTCGATTTGGAGGTCTGACCACGGGAACGTGACACCTCTACGCTGTAGTGGGGCCCTGTGATTTGGGTTTGATGGTTGGAACTGACAGCAAACCAGACACTCTCTGACATACTCTGCCACATCTTGCTGCATGCCTGGCCAGTATGCCACTGTTTTCAACGTGTCATACGTGGCTCTGGTGCCATGATGGCCCGCACATGGATTGTTGTGTGCGTACATCAGCATTACCCCCTGGTTGCAACGCGGGACCACGAGCCGTGGCGTAGTGGTGTCGTCGGGTGCAAACCACAAGATGTTGTCACGCACACGCAGCATGTGTCTAGAGTTGTACAAGTGTCTCAGGTCAGAGTCAGCATTGAGGGCTGAATCAGCGATAGGGTGGCTGGCGGGGTCAGAGAGGAGGTCAAGAATTGTCTTTACGGCCGTGTCAGAGGCCTGCATGTCAGCAATGTCATTGTTGGAGACTTGCGGAGTTAGCGACAGCAGTTGTGAGGCTGGAGCTGGATTAGGTGTGAGCCGCTGGCTGCGAGTTATCACTGCCACATCTGGGAGAGGTGTGGTGGCAGGAGGAGACCATGGGTCGCCGTGCAGAGCACCTGCTTTTGCTAAAGCGTCAGTGCGGTCATTAAAGTCTTTGTCTTTACCAGGCAGCTTGGAATGACCTTTCACCTTCCAGTACACTGTCACATTGTGTGTGGTCGTGATGTTGTCACATGCTTGAAACAGGTGTTGGTGTTTTACAGGTTTGTTGTTAGCTGTCTTGAACCCATTTCGTTGCCAGGTTGGGAGATGGCACACAAAACTGAGTCTGGTATAATTAGAGTCTGTGCAAATGAGAAGTTCTTTGATGTCATGGGCCGCTGCGATTTGCAAAGTGATGAGGATGGCGGCCACTTCGGCGTACTGAGACGACTGAGGGCCTAGCTGGAAACTTTGCGGGGGACACGGCTGGTTGTTGACAAACAGAACTCCTGCACCTGCTTGCAGGGTGCCCTGATGGTTGTAGGAGCACCCATCGACGTAAGCTGTGGTCATGCCTTGACACGCATTCTCATCAAAGTACCTGTGGCAGGTCAGTGGGGGCTGTGTGGGCTCCGGTGTATCCATCATAGCAGCAGGCGAGTTGTCAGAGCAGTTTTGGCAGGCTGCCAGGCCATCGCCTAGCGCAGACTTGTGTTTCTGTGCATAGCGAGCCTCAACATTTCTTCCTTGAAGAGCCATTAACCAGGTGGCGATGCGTGAGTTGGTCACCACGCCATCACGGATGCGTTGGCTGTTGAGGAACATAACAGGCTGGTGGCAAGTCTCTATGATAACTTTCTGGGCACCAATGTAGTTGGAAAAACGCTGGATGGCCCACACGGTGCAGAGCAGAGCTTTTTCACAGTCTGAGAATTTGCATTCTGGGGGAAGAAGTGTCTTACTGGCATATGCGACCACCTTCTTGTCTTGGTCATGGCGTTGGTAAAGGCCAGCACTTAGACATTGGGCAGAGAACCCAGCCTCCAGGAAGAATTCCTTTTGCGGATCGGGGTAGGCGAGGCATGGGGCTGAGCACAAATGTCTTTTCAGTTCGGTCATAGCGTGTTCTTGAGCTGTAGACCAGATGAAAGGGGTGTCTTTTTTCAGCAAAGCTGTTAGAGGTCTGGCAATGTCTGAGTAATGTTCAATGAACTGCCGGGAATAATTGCATACCCCCAGGAAGCTTCTCAGCTCCGAGACGTTGGTGGGAGGCTTGATGGTTTGGACGGCCTGAATCCGACTGGATTGTGGTTCGATGCCGTTTTTTCCAATCAGTAGACCGACGTAATTGACTTTAGTTTGACACCACTGACCTTTGTGCAGAGCTATTTTGGCTCCGGCGGTGGTTAGCTGGTTCAAAACATGGTCAATCTCGTTCAGGTGATCGGCTAGTGTTGTGCTTTTCATAAGCAAGTCATCGACGTAAATCAAGTTACCTCTCACTCTGGCGTCTGGGCAGGCTTTGTTCAGGAAGATGTTGAACTCAGCAGGTGAGTTGGCGTAGCCAAACAGGCACCTGTTGAAGGTGAACTGTCTGTTGCCAAAGGTGAATGCCAGTTTGTGTTGGTCGTCCGGATGCACCGGAATGGTCCAGAACCCAGAGGCCACATCAAGGGTAGAGAAGATGTTAGCTCCTCTGATTCTGGGAATTTCCTGTTCAAGCTGGGTCATGGGCCATCTGGACAATGGCACCTGTTTGTTTAATTGTCTATAGTGGGTCTCCATTTGCCGTTAGGTTTCAAAACGGGCCAGATGGGGGCACTATAAGTAGAGTTGCAGTGACGAATAACACCCTTTTTCAGCATGGATTCGATGATTTCTTGCACTGGCTCGTGTGAGGCGATGGGAATTTTGTACTGCTTGACAAAGGTGGGAGGAGCCTCAGGGGGTGTGGGTATACGCACAGTGTGCAGGGTGGTGAGCCCACAGTCTAAAGAGTCTTGTGCAAAGGAGTCTTTGAACTTGTAAAGGACTTGTCGGAGGTTTTGACGGTCCGTGTCATTGTGGAGCGCGTTGGCGTTCTGTAGAATTTGCTGCACTTGAGTTTCAAAGCTGTCAGTAGTGTCAAGAGGTGCCGGTGCATCAGTCTCAGTGGCCTGCTGGTGGGAGACTGTGTACACAGAGAGGTGTTGATCCTCTGTGAGCTCGGTTCTGCATACCTGTTCTTTTGGTATTGACATGACAGATGTGATGGCGATGAACTGAAAGGGTGCAGTGAGTAGTGTGTCGTGTGGATGCCTTTCCGTCAGCAGTGCCTGTGGAATAGGCCCAATGACAGGTAACACAAGTTCAAAGTCATGAAAGTCTTGGCTGATTAGCCATCCCAGCCGAAAGGCTCTGGGAATGCAAATGTCAGTGGCTGTGCAGTTGTTGAACAGGATGTAGAGTACACGGGAAGACACTTCAGTGAGTGGTGTTGCTTCAAGTGTGAGTCCGAGTTCCACACATTCAGGGGATGGCTGGAAGTAACCCAGCGTGTGGTTGAGAGTTTGACCACAACGCAAGTTAAGTCGGACAGCGACCCCTTTGGTGTAAGCGGGTACTGCGGCTTCCTGTTCATTAATCAGGGTGCACACTTCAGGAATGGTTTGCCCTGACAGGAGATTGTCATAGACAATGGGCTTGGGTGTTTGCAAAGTCAATGGGGCCCATATCACTTCATTCACAATGTCTATTTGAGCCCTTAGGCGCACCAACAGGTCTGCTCCGATGTAAACATCATGGGATGGGTCCGGCAGGACCAGGAAGTAGTGTGTCAGACACCGGTGGTTCCATTTCAGATGCAAGGCGCATATCCCTTTTGCTGTTGTCATGGATAATGACTGAGAGTTCAGGGGAAAGCGTGTGCGTTTACTGGCGAATGGTAAGTCTGGTGTGCTTTCAATGATGGTATTGAAGAGTGACAGGCTGATGGCTGAGTTGTCAGCATGCAGGGCAAGGACAATGTCTGTTGTGGTGACATCTTGTAACTGCAGGCTGGACTTGACCTTGGGACAGTAGATGTCAGAGTTGAGGTTGGCTTTGAAAGTGCAGAGTTTTGAACTTGAGCTGTGCTGGGAAGTTTGGGAAGTTCCCGGGAACTCTGAGGACTGACAGTCCGTCGCTGTGGCAGTCTCCGTGACCTCGTTGACCTCACTGTCTGGGTCACCAGACTGGTGTGGCTGGAGTGGCAGAGGTTCACGCACTTGAGCCCATACCTTTAGTTGCTTGAAGTCCAGTAACGGCTCGAATCGATCCAGCAGATCTTTGCCAATGAGAAGTGGGTGATTGTTCATGGGAGACACATATATGGGATGTACCAGACTCATCGGACCTATGGTCAGGTGAATGGGAGCGATGTTTCGTAGCTGAATGTCATTTTGGCTGTACGATTGCACATTCATCTCACAGGTGTGGGAATTGAGAGTTCGATTTTGTCTTCGGGCTTCAGATTTGAGTTTTTCAAACAGCTGAGCCGAAATCAGCGTGAGGTCGGAGCCTGTGTCAACCAGGGCTTCGAGTCGCATCTCTCGTTCCAGGGTGATGGTGAGATACAGCTTACGGGCCACTCCCTTTTCGATCAGATTACCCAGGAGCTTTGGTGTGTGGGTATCGATCGCTAGGCAGTGAGGGTGTGACTTGTGTTGCTCGTAGTGGGTGCAGATGAGCAAAACAGCACTGTCTGGTATGTTGGCAGGAACATGACAGCTGTCAGCTGTCAGTTTGGTGTCACATGTGCTGTCATTGAGTGGGACAACAGTGTGTGTCAGAGTCTTTTGACAGTAAACAGTTTCTTGAGGTTCTGTCAGCTGTTGGTTGGCACTGGAAGTGTCATTTTGTGGGGAAACAGTGGGTTCAAGTGTCTTTTGACAGTAAACAGTTTCTTGAGGTTCTGTCAGCTGTTGATTGGCACTGGAAGTGTCATTTTGTGGGGAAACAGTGGGTTCAAAAGTCTGTGAGTGGTGAACTGTGTTCTGCCGTTCTGGGTCAACAGGAGGAAAGAGGTTAGCAGTGTTGGTTTCAGGCCTTGGAGGTAGTCATGCAGAGTCCGGCTTCCGTTTGTCATCCTTCTGAGAATTCTTTTTCAGGAATTCTCTCAGCATGTCTAGAAGTTCAGCTGAGTCGGCTGCAGCGGTGTTGTTACCTTTGGAGGTGGGCTCTGGCTTGAGCTTACCACCACGTCGTTGAGCGGGACTCTGTGGACGATTCTCGGGGCTTGTGGTTCGGGGAGAGGCTGGTTGGCGTTTCTTGGGTCGCCGGCTTTGATCCCAGGTGTTCTCACCTTGTTGATGGTGAGCAGGCCTGGGCCGGTCACAGAATTCATCAACACGCTCTTGGCGCTGTCTGGTGTGGCCCCCTCCACGACCACGCTGCCCTCTGCTGGCTTGAAACGGTCTTGACTCTCTGTTGGCAGACTTGTAGGTGTGCTGTTTGGCGCCCTCTAGTGGAAGTTCTGGAAAGGGCTGAGAGACAGCATAAACAGTGGGAATTTTAGTCTTTTCAGAAGCAGTTTTCTGCTTAATATAAGCCTTGTGGGCTAAGTCACGGAGTTGCTGTGTGTTCATAGTCTTAGGGCATGCTAGCACACCCAGGTGATGGCTAATGGTTGGGTGCAAGTTTCTTAGGAACAAAGTTCTGAAATTCACATCTTCCTCCATGTGAGACTCATTCAGGGCTCCGAAGTAGGACTGTCTGAGTCTGTTGTAGTAGGCTTGCGGGGTTTCCAGCCTGGCTTGCTTGTAGATGAAACTCCACATCTTGCAAGTACAAATGAATGTCACTACCACCTGTTGGCTGTGGCGAGAACTGTGGAATGTTCCTTGCCAGCTTGTCAAGGTTCTTGGAGTAGGAGTTATGGGAAACAGCCCGTCCCGTCTGGGTGGGGACCTGACTGTTCCCAACGTCGCCCCCTTCAGCTTTGGGTGTGTGGCTGAGAGGTGGGGCGTGGCTGTGGAGGGGAGACGGAGTGTAGTGCGTGTCTCCCCCCGGCTCACCTTGAAGCTTGTATGAGTATGCGAGCTCTGTCTGGGCACTGTCAAGTTCATCTTTGAGGGACTGTCTTTGTTTCAAAAGTTCGGAAATTTCAGCTTTGGCAGTGTGTAAATGCTTTTCACACGCTCTGAATTTTGCGGTTCTGTCTCTTAGGGCAGTCTCTGCTCTTTCCAGAATAGTAGCTCCACGCTGCACTTCATCATGCAGTTCAGCCGAGATGCGTTTTTCGGCGTCCACTTGCTCTTTGGTCTCTAGGCGCAGGTTTTCCATGGCCTCTTGAAGTTGCTGTAGATCCTGATGCTGATCGGCGCTGGTGTCGTCCTCCTCGTTGAGCTCCTCTTGTAGCTCCTCCAGACGACTTTGCACTTGGTCCTTTTGCCGACGAGCGTCCTCCAGCTGCAGTTTCAACTGTGCAGCTTCCTCCTTTAGCTTGCCGTTGTCCTCCTGAAGAAGGGTGTTGTCCTTCTCTGCAAGTTGGGCTTGGCTCAGGAGATTATGGGCCACGCTTCCGACGAGTCGGGACCACTCTTTAGAGCCATAGGGGTGTGTGGGGTCGTGGGTCACGAGCAGGTCCAGGTCGTTGTCCAGCTGTTCTCTGGTGAGAGTCGACAGGTCCGCTGCTTGGGGCAGGGAGCTGGCTGTCATGGCTCGTAACCACACGTCCAGGTCCCGCCAATGGGCTGCTGGGCTGCTGGTACGCGACATTATGACTCACTGCGGCGAGAGAAACACAACAAACACACACACAGACAAGACCAATCGCACACTTGTAGGCAGGCTACTAGGTTATAGTACGGCGGGGCCGTCTATAGTAAATTTGGCTAACTGACTTTCAGACAGTTAGGAGGGGCCAATGCACGGATAGGCTAGGGCCCACAATAGAGTCGCCAGGCAGTAGTCTGGCTTAGCTGGTTGACTATTTAGTTCCTCAGGTCTCTTGGTGACTGAAAGGAAACAAAATCAACAGAACAAAACAAAACAGAACAAAATCTCAGTGCACTAAAAGAACCTAAACTTGGTTGGTCTGTTATAAAGGGTGGCAACTAGTGTCACAGTGGGTGTTATTGGATTTAAAGGGGGCCTTCAGCTACACTTCTCTGTTAGAGATGGTGATAGGGGTGTCAGGTTCGCAGCTTTTGG